>NC_139892.1:22965477-23565477 GCF_905171665.1 Trachurus trachurus | reverse complement strand
CAGGCTGACCGGGATGTGGGATGGAGGACACACTGGGGGACAAATGACGTATAGGGGT
This sequence comes from Trachurus trachurus, assembly GCF_905171665.1. Lineage (NCBI taxonomy): Eukaryota > Metazoa > Chordata > Actinopteri > Carangiformes > Carangidae > Trachurus > Trachurus trachurus. Next base: position 23,565,419 of record NC_139892.1, on the reverse strand, counting down.
GGGGGGGTTTGGGTGCAGACTCCTGGTTGTTAGGTAGATTATATGAATATGCAAAAAAAAATGTAATCGATGAATGAGTTGCCTGCAAAAATCCACCTAGACTGTCACCTCTGCTTCCTCCAGCCAGCAGCCAGTGTGCATGGTAGCCTTTTCCCCCAGCTGATCAATAATTGATGCATCTGATGCAAGGCCACCCAGCCCTCTCCACACCCAGCCTGCCCTGCACCCAATCCTCCTCCTCCTTTCTGCCAGTGTATCTCTCCTCCATCACCCTAACCTCCTTCTCTTCACCTTCTCTGTCCCCCTCCACCCTGGCCGACCTGTCCAGTTTTGCTCTTAATGAAACTGTGTAACAGGCAGCTCAGTGGCCAGTCCACTGTTGCAAAATGTGCTGTGTCAGGCTAGCCTGGTTGGTCCAGCTGATGTGTTCCTGTGTCTGTGGCAGTGTCTGGGTTTCTTTTCTTTTTTTTTTTTGGGGGGGGGGGGGGGGCAGACAGGACTTTGAGTTGATTGGATTTCTGAAGCATTGTGCAGGTTTTTGTTCTAGGGGTGTTTCATAAAGACGCGTGTCAGGGTGTTAACCATCTCGTATATCCCCCTCACCACATATAGACATCGGTGGTGTAGCTGCAGAAAGAATAGCCACCTTTATGTCAAGGGCACCTAGCTTACACCAGGCCAGCTGCCTGAAATATCACTGAACCCCTTTGGATTTTGAAGCTCTCACAAAGAGCTACTTCCTTTTGCAGCAGCTAACAAAACACAGAATACTTCCCCTCTATTTTTAAAGGGTATTCAAAGGGTATGTGGTCACACAGCATCAAGCTCTGTGTGTCTGCTTGTTAGATACTGTGCAAAAAAAAAAAAAAAAATCTCAAACCAGCGACTGGGACTGTCACAGAATTTTTATCCAGTGATTAGCAGCTTTTCCTTGGCATTCACGTTGACCTTTCACCACAGTGTTCACTCTTGAATGTACGCCATATTTGGGGTGGGACCAAAACGAAGGGACTGTCATGAGTGAAATATAGTTTTCCATCCTGGTCGCAGGCTGTCATGTAAGTTCTGAACAGCTCACATGGGAAAATACATGAAGCCCTTCGGGATGAGGTCCCTCTGCCTGGGATTATTTGCTATGAACATTCCCATTGGAGAGATGCTGCCACCTCTCCGTAACAAGCTGCTGTGTGACTTTCCTTTTTTTTTTTTTTTTGGCAGTGCAAACTCACTGCAGTTACAGGTAGATATTTATGCCTGTGTCTCTATTTGTGACCCAGAGGCACTTAAAATATGATCCTTTTTCTAGTTATTTTGATTGGTTTGGGCAGTTTGTGTCAGACCACACCCAAATGTACGACTCAATAAAGTGATGCTGCTTCTCGGTAAAGCCCCTTTTTTATATAACAATCAAAATAAAGGAGCTCAGTCATAGCAATAGAAAATATCCCTTCCAGTTACTTAAGTGTTAAATAACATTTATTTTTAAACACAATCTGTTTGGTCGCATAATGTTTAGCAGTTTCTGGAAGATGCCATATAATTCCCGGGGCTCCTTGGGGTCCCTTCGCCCCCCAATAACTTCAAGGATAATAACACAACAGCTTCCTCTGAGCAAACCAGTAAAGCAATTACAGTGTCTTATAAGGGCTTAAATGGAGATCCATCTTTGTCTGATGTTTGCTAGTGGTTGAGTGCTGGTCTTAACATAGAAAAGAGCTCCTCTCTCTCTCTCTCTCTGCGGAAGCAAGATCACTGAAATGATTGTTGTAGTCACTAGTCAGCGACCACGTCAGCCCTTATGAGAAACATAATCTGTTCTCTTCCTTCTTAAAACCTGTTGTGTTAGTTCATCAGTCATGTGCTGACCAAGTATACCATTCAATCCCAATGTGGCCTCGTAGTGCAACATCCAATTGCAGGTCAAAAGGTAAAATGCATTGCAGCATTTCTAGTCCCACTCCATGTTTGACACTGATTATCAAAGTCATTGCATTGTTTTTTGATGCGTCTCATGATGCAGCCCAGTTTTTTTTTATCTCTCTCTCTTTTTTTTTTTTTTTTTTAGATTTTTATCTTCACAGAACAAAACTGTTCTAGGTCCCTTGTCATTGTGATGATCTGTAAAACAGACGCACACACAGGCTGGTAGAGGAGGCGTCTTTTCTAAAAGCAGCGCTAGGAAGGAACTATTTGGCTGTAAAACTGGGCAGCACAGTGATTGCTGTACTCATTCAAGCACAAGCCACTCTTGTTAGCAACCTCACCATGGCAACAGCAGGGGGTCCTCCATATACCCCCCCCCTTCCTCGCCCGTTCTAGTCCATTTCAGCCAGGCAGGCTCACACGCACTGTCATTAGCTCTCACACAGACTATCTTCAAAAGGTGAACACCTGTATATGGACGGTGCAGGGCTGTGTGTGTGATCAGCGTGTCTCTTGCCGTATGTTATCACAACACTGGCCTCCATATAGTGAGATGTTGTATCATGGTTTTGTTCTTAAGCAGGAGAGCCTCCGTCTGTTCATGCAGACGTCTTCTCTGACCCAATCTGCGTTCTATGTTGTGTATCAGTATTTAGAAAAAGCAAAAATCTTCGCACATCCACTTCTCAGGCACGCTCTGATTTACTCAAAAAGAGTGTAAAAAAACAAAAAAAGTTTTCTGTTACATGTATCACGCAACATTCTAGACATTCCACTGCCATCAAAGCCTGTTTTAAGAAACATTGGCATATCCTCAAGTTCGACCCGGAATTGGCATCCACTTTTAAAGATCCTCCTCTGTTTGTAAATAAAAAAGGGAGAAATTTAAGGGATCATTTAGTTCGTGCCAATTTTGATAAAAATGTTCGATCCAGTCGACTCACCCAGACACTTCTCCAACCGCTTCCTAATGGCAATTATCGCTGTGGTAACTGCGCACAGTGTAACAACACTTACAAGACCAATCAGTTTTCCCATCCCCACACGGGCAAAAAATTTTCAATCAATAGTGTTATCACGTGTGCGTCCACCCACGTGATATATATGATACGTTGTCCGTGTGGTCTGGCTTATGTTGGGAAAACCACAAGAAAACTCAAACAAAGAATGAGTGAACATAAAAGCAGTATACGCAGAAATGACCCGAACTATCCCATAGCCATACACTTCAATAATTCCCATCATGACATCTCCTCCTTACGGTTCTGTGGCATTGAGCAGGTCACCTTACCACCCAGGGGAGGTGACCATGACAAATTATTAAAGCAGAGAGAAGCGTTCTGGATCGACACCCTCCAAACACTGGCACCTAAGGGACTTAATGATGAACTGTTGTTTACCTGTTTCCTATGATCCCTTAGTGATGAAATGTTGTTCACCTGTTTTTTTTGTGATCCCTTAGACTTCACATTTTTCATGTTAACATTGCTATTGTTAACATTTTTTATGTCTATTGGTGGGGTTTTGTCCAGCTATAGAAGATGCAGCCACGTATGTTTATGTCCACATCACCAGACTTATGAACCTATATGACCTCTGGTCTTGTGCTCATTTACATATGTAGGTAGACCCTGCATGATTTGTTTAGACTTTTTCAGATTTCTATTGTATCCTTGCACACTTTTTATTGCAAGTTCCTCTGTCTTCTATTTTATTATTGTATCTGTCGTATTTATCGTTTCTGACTGTGATCATTTGCTATTACCTTCCATTAGGACCTAATGTATCCAGTCACGGCAGTCTAATATTTATTGTATATTCATTGTTCTTTACCTTTGTATATTGATGCTGTTTCTATTGTTTATATGTTGAGATTGAATATTTGAATTCCCCACATCCAGACGTGTGGGAAAGTGATTGGTTTGTGTCACACAGCCACTCCTATTTAAGATGGCTTCCTGTGGTGGCGCAAACATTTGCTTGAGAAAGGTCTAGTACCGAAACGTTGCATAATAAAATTCTGCAAGTTGGCTTAGTGTGCGGGAACTCTTCTTTTTCTGTGTATCAGTATTTAAAATTTTTTTTTTTACCTGTCTGTGTTGCACCAGGCCTTGTTTGGTCTCTGCTGTACACTGTAACTGTATATCTTAGTTGTGATGACAGTTAACCTGACTTGACATCAACACACAACCGTGTTCATGTTGCTGCGTGCACCCAGCATTTGCACTTTCATTAGTAGAAGCGATAATGTAATAAAGATACTCACTGCTGATTTGAAGTGTGGCTGCCATTAGTTGATCCAGGAACCATTCTCATTGTTCGTAGACTGTGGTCTTATCCCTCTTCTTCATTAAGCTTTAGAGCCGTTAAATAAAAGTTATTTGGCAAGAAACTAACAATAATCTTGATTTGATTCTGACATAGCCTAGCTGCTTGTGCTAATTTCAAAATGGAGATGTACTGTACTATGTGTAGCTTTAATATCACTGTGAGATACATTTCCAAAGTTGTCAAATTTTGAAAACTATTTTTAGCTTTCCTATACATTTTCTTTATCCTGATGTTGAAAATCAAAACCTTTTTCAGGTTTCAGTGGATGGTCGTACTCAGATGTAGTTCTCTACTGTCTTTGCTCTCAGATTCAATGGTGCTTTCTGTTGCGAGTATCGTAACCCCCTCTCCTCACAAATGGAGCAGAGCAGAGACAGGTTGACAACTCATTACATTAAGTGCAATAAAAAACTTTACAACAAATGTTATAAATCCCTATTAGACCAAAGATGGACAGACATTGACCCCAAAACGTTTAAAGTCAGGCCAAAACAACAACAACACACAGTCTGGCGACAGTGGTTCAGATGTGAGCTGCTTTGCCACAGATGGCAGGAAAGCAGTCGACACAGACTCTTTTTAAAGGTCCAGTGTGTAATAATTGGTAAGGTTTATTGGCAAAATCTGAATCTGAATATATATGTGTAAATGTATAAGCACTATAAAATAAAATTTGTTGTTTTTCGTAGCTTTATAATTATTCTTATATACATATAGCATGGGTCTTGCTTTAGAGGGTGTCGCCATCTTGTGCCACCATGTTTGTACGGCAGCCTGAACGGATAATCCAGCCAGCCAGTTCATAAATTAATCAACAATTAGATCTCCACCCCATCGCTCCATGCTCCTGAACTCCCAGTCGTCCCAGTCATGGTAAACGCGTTTTCTTTTTGTCCTCGGAGGCCACCGTCACTTTGCCGACGGGAGGGGTGAGTGCGAGCGAGTGAGTGCTGCAATCTAGAATCTGAACGTTAGCCTAGATATCACGGTGTTCCCCCCATTTTACACACTGGACCTTTAGGCTAATTTTAGAGAAACTGTCAATGAAGAGAGAATACGCCAGAATATGTATTAAATCTGAGTAAGAAAAGTTTTCTTTTTTATGCAATCAAGTGGGATCTGCATTTGCATTTCACTCCCTGTAACATCCAACATCCTAGTGTTTGTGCAGTCTGAGCAAAGTAATTAACATTTACCGATATCAGCAAAAAAAATGTTTGCGGGATTCTGTTATATAACTTCGTTATGCTTCCTTATATTCACCATCCTTTGGAAACCATAGTCCTTTACACCACCGAGGGGGTTCATATCTGTTACTGTTACCCACAAGTAAAAGATGTACCACCTCCAACACGTAAATGCAAAAGCTGCAGCTTCTCTAATGACCACTAGAGTCTGGCTCCAAAGGTGAGTCAGTTGGTCAATAGTTGCACAATATAGTGTGTTCCTTAGGGTGTGACAGGTGGGTGAGAGTATTGCCTACCACAAACCAGCATGCGTCGAAGTCTCTGCCTCATACACTCCCCGAGTTAGGGGGCGGAGTCAGGTTCTGCCAAAGACCTGTGGGTGACAACACTGGGGCTACGTCCATCTTCATTCACGGTCTGCAGGAGAGACTCTTAGAGAAAATGTTATTTTCTGTAGCTATAATTAACACCTTGCATACAGACTGTCTGCGGTTGCTACAATGTTCCCTCGGGTTCCTGACATGCAGGCTATAGGTAGATATTGGCAAGGTGGCTGCACACAGTCCAATCAGTGACTGCAGTGACCACAACTCAAGCGGGTTGTTTTGTTATTTTGAACAGAATGAAACAAGATGTTCTAATGCAAGATTTACAGAAGTTGTAACTTCTGTCTCTGTAGCAGTATGAAAGCGTACAAAGGGATCGTTCAAAATTACAGTGTTGCATCATTGCTTTGTTTTAGGATTGCAGCTATCTAGAGTAGGTTAGAGTCGAGCACTGTGATACTGAAGTGTATGGCAGTGAAGTACAACAAACAGGTACCGTATACATATGTTGGCTGTCTGTTGTTGTACTTTGGGAATGGGTTCATTATTTTGCTTGGGGCTAATCTTGAGGTTTTGTCTGTTGATTGAGAGAGCAAAGGAAATCACATGGTAGGTGTGGACGATTTCTTGTGCGCACACGCACAGCGGTGTTCATACAATAAAAAAACAAAAAAAACTAACGAACATCTCTGTCAGTGTGCCACTGCAGGGCAGAACAGGGCTTTTCTGTTCCCTGGACATGATTCATTAGTTCAGACTTGTTAAACAAAATTTGGCACTCACCTCCGATGCCCCCGGTGGCATTTGTTCCTCCTAGAAACACTCCAGATACAGTTGTAAACAGCTCCAGGCCTCTAATCATCTGGTCTGCAGAGGCCAACTGAGCCATGTATGATCGGTATAAAATTAGGTGGGTTTATATCGGGCGTGTGACCTATTATTTGCCACAATGCTTCAATCTGTGTAGTTTTTGTACACTCGCCTGTTGAACCTGACTGAAATGTTTTTTGGGGGTTGTGAGTGAAACAGTAGCTCAAAGGTTACAGAAGTGGGACCAGTCACAGGGGAAATGTCAGGCCTAAGCTGGGAACGTGACCATCTGTGCAGGCTGAACAGCTCCTGCCAAGGTGCCCATGAGTCAGCTGCTGAGCTCCCAGGTTTACTAGTGATACCTGCCGCCGGGTGGCAAACTGTGGTGGATTCAGAGTATGAGAGAGTGAATGTAAAGCAGGGCAGTGCTCTGAAAAGAGATTAATGGATTAACTCACTTTCCTGTAAACGCCTTGCTCAAGAGCACGTCAGTGGCTGGTTTTGAAGGGAAATTTGCTGCGACTGTCGAATCAGATTCATTCCTGCTTCGATGTGTTTCATGCATCACAGTTCAAAATCTGTGAGGCGTCTTCTTCCTGGGAGAGTTTGAATGAAGTTGTTGAGTTACTTCACGTGTACAGCCCATTATTACCTCTGGCAGTGAGCTCACATTTTCACTTTTATCTGTTTGTTTGTTTGTTTGTTTGTTTGTTTGCTAATCAGCTAAAAGTATTGAACCACTTAGCGCCAAACCTGATGGAGGCATGGGCCAGAGAGCATGAGCAGGATATTTTTTTAATGAACTTTCCTAAAGATACGGTAACCAGCAGATAATGCTTTTTTTTTTTTTACATTATCATCTATTTCATGTTTACATCCTTGCGTAAAAACTCTCTGCTCATGTGCTCTGTAATAATAATGTGGATCTCCCAGACATGTGCAGGATTGTTTGGCCTTGGTGGAGGTGTGCACTCTACTGTGAGCCGTTAGTTTCTGATGAGTTTTACTTGCTGTTCGTCTGAAGATGTTTTATGGCAGACCACTGGGTGTAGTGAAGTGGGAGTATTGTTGTTGTTGTTGACTTCTTATTTTGAAATCAGCTGGGGAAGAGTAGCAGGCATTATTGAAGATGGCATAAACATTCAAAATCAACAAATAGTATTTTTTTTCCCCCAACGCTATGGGATTATGGCCATTTTGGCAATGGAAAAAAGGGATTTATTTAGAATTAGGCACTGAGTGATTGTCCAACAAATGTATGAACAGAAAATTATGCAGATTCATGTCAAAACCCTGTTTTTATTCAGCTTACTTATTATAGGATGACACATTTTCTCCCCTCTGATTTCAAATGATGTAACTTTGAGCCTGTGCTCCATATCTGTTAGCATAGCGCCAGATGGAACAATGGAAATCAAGACCGGATTTATGAAGGTTGAAAAGGTTGGAGCCCTGTGTCAGTGTCGGGTTAAAGAGGTCGTATCGTATCTAAATGCTTGACTTAAACACCTATTAATTAAAGTCACATAATCCAAATAACTATAAAAAGCTTTTGTCAACACAAATTGTTTTCTGCCAGCTGTTGTATAACTCTGGTTGAGTGGGAAGTCGGCGACCAGCGCTGAACAGGTGGTGTTTTCTGGAGAGTGACACAGAGCCTCTGTCAACGCACACACACACACACACACACACACACACACACACACACACACACACACACACACACACACACACACACACACACACACACACACACACACACACACACACACACACACACACACAGACAGCACACAGTTGGTCTGTTGTGTTCATTGTGTAATGAGGCTTCTGTGCTGTGGGCCTCTCAGGTGTCGACTTGCTGTCCTCAGTTTATCTGCTCCTCATGTTCTCTTCAGTAGGTTTGTTTCTGTACTGAGACTCAGTCTTGTCAGTTTGTTGTCAGCTTCGCAAACTGTTAACCTCCATGTGACGTCATTTTATTTACATTCATGCCACTCATTGTTTTGAATTCCAGTCACATAGATAACAGTGACACAATTATACAGTATCTATGTTTCATTTTTGTCCTGGCGACAGCAATGGGTGGACACTGTCCCATTCAGGTGAATGGTACGAATGTTCACTTGGACAAACATGATGGTTGATGATTTGGCAGCAGCTCAAAAAATAATTTGTTTGTTATATAAAAAATGCACCTCACAATGTCTTGGTGTGTTATTAACCAGAGGGATGGTTGCATCAGAGAAAGCTGCCACTGCTTGTGTCCATGGCTGCTGTGAGTGTGACTGGAGCTCAACAATAGTGTCTTTAAACTGAGGTCAGCAGAAACACAAAACCTGAGACAGGGTCATTTTTGCAACACTGGCACAAGTTTCCCATTTGAGCTTCCCTTCAGGGCTCAATAGACTTTTCTTGGGACAGTTTTGCCTGGGTAATGTATGGTATGGTATGTGCTGTCGACTGCAGTGTTGTTGTGACTTCCTCTAACACTGAGGTCTAATAGTTTCCTGCTGCTGACGGCAATCTTAAAGAAACATACCAACAACTGAACTATGTGTGTTTTTTTGTTTAAAACCACATAAATAAACACATTTTTGATTGCAACTAAAGATCTCAAACATGGAAATTCCTTGTTTCATTCAGGATCTTTGAAGCCAAACCAGCCATCACATTTCATTGAGATCATATTAGCAAAAACGATTGTTGACAACCCCCATGGTTTTCAGGCATGTGGAAATATTGTGAAATGTTATGTAGATATGTTGCCATCTTTCAGTGACAGAGAGCGGAGGGGGGTAGAAGTTTCTAAACATATATTATGCAGTGACATTAATGAGAGGTTGTGTGTACATCAAATACACTGAACAATGGGCTTGGCTTGGATAGAGTAATGATTTTAAAGAGCAAAGTTGGTTTCAGACGACTTCGTTTTACGTAGTTTTGGCTACCAGTAACAATACTGACTCAGCAGTGACGTTGCTAAAACTACGTCTGACAGGGCGAAACACACAGTCAGATGATCACATTGGTTTCAAACAAACGTCATCAAGTCAGTCAAATCTGGAATTTATAAAATGTTACTTGCACACAGCTCTACTGCAGTGAGGTTGTATTATCATGATGTACTTCCAGTTTCATGTCCTTTATTCTGTAGGTAAACTCAGGCGGTGGTGATTGTTTCCAACCTGGGTGATCATCTGACTGCTTGTCTTACCGGCTGTATTCTTAGATTTTATCCTAGGTACTAAGATATGGTACTACCAGAAGATATTATGGCCAGCGCTTAAAGAATAATGTCCAGGTTGTAATGAGCTAGGGTTTTTCCTAAATGCGTTGGGTGTAACTAGGAAAATTGTGTCTCTTTTGACTGAAAAATGCATCTGAGAGAGCGTGCCGTGCAGTGACACAGGGTTTGGCGAACAGATCGGCGCAGAAAAGGAGAGTCGGTCTGTGCAGCGACAGCCAGAGACACTGTGGTGGAGCCAAGCAGTGACTCAGCTGCAACTTTAATCTGCTGCTGTTGATCCAAACAGAATAAATCTGACCCTTCCTCAGCCTGCCCTGCTCATCACAGCCCATGCAGTGAATGATATGCTGAGTAATGTGGCAGATCTCCAGAGGCCAACAGAAAGCATCTGTGTGTGTGTGTGTGTGTGTGTATGTGTGTGTGTGTGTTTGTGTGTGTTAGGAGTTGTGCGCTGTCAAGACTGAGGAATCCAGTTACACTTTGCATACTGGGGCCAGATAATGTCAGACTGGAGGAGGGAGGCCGCTTTTAACCCACAATGTCTGGTGGTAGTCGTCGTCCTCAGCCTTGCACCATCTGGCTTATGTTGTGAATAATATTGAGATGTGACTCACTGTGTTGGTGAGCTGAAGTAAAGATAATGATGATAGTTTTAGTTTTGCCCTAAATGCACATCAAAATGATCCTGGTTATGATTTTTTTGTTGTTATGTATTGTGCATCATGATTTACACAAAAGATAAGGTCATTTGTATCCACGAGTCATGATTATTGTCCATAAGTTCCTTTGATGATGAATTAAACCCTAAAAATCGCAGTGAACAGGGATTTTGCTAATGTCTTGGAAAAAGCCGACCTCAAACTCTGACCCTGGAAATCACCATCACACCAACAGATAGTTTGTGTTTCAGAGCCAGCATCCTGAATCCTGGGTCCAAAGAACCACTTCCAAAGCAACGTCAGATAAACTCACCAGCGTAATGAATGATGGAGTACGATGAGGCCGTTTTTGAATGCACCTTTAGCACTGGTTACTGTATCTGGCTCATAGAACAGAGGAACAAGATTGAGCTGTGAGTGAGAAAAACACAATTTAGTCTGCCTTGGGGAAATATACTGCAGAAGCCAGCGAGAGAAAACTCGCAGCGGAACTGGTCTGACTCACAGTCTGGCTAATGGTTATTAGTACGAGTTTGAATGACTCTGGCAGGAGCTGAGGAACGTCCATCAGCTGCCGCATTGTTTTATTTAAAGATATTTCTCGTAAAAAACAGATGATGTGGCCTAGAAGAAGAAATGTTAGTTTAATTTTTGGTCATTTAAATAAAAGCTGGAGGCTCTTGCCATTACTCACAGTGTAAAACTGTTCATTTCAGTGTGTAGCTTTTGCGCTATTATATCTCATTTACACCTCCTTTAAAAGAAAAGCTGATTCTATTAGCAGCCTTTCCACTGTTAATTATTCTTAAACTCACACTCATTGCGGTCCAATGTGACCTTCATCTGTTCAACACACTCCTCTTCTCTTATTGAATTTCCTCTGCCACCTCTTCCAGGAGAACAGTGCTGCAGAATTAGTCATGGAAAGAAAAAACACCTCTATATACCCTGCTAATGGTTATGTCTTGTGATGAAAGTTAACCAAACTGGTTTATTAATGATGGTGGTAGCACTGCTGCTAGTGTTGTTGCACCAGGGCTGGGAGGTTTGCATAAGGTTTGCATGTCACATTGGTGGTTTGGCTGCAGTAGATGGCTAGTAATCAATATTGAAATAATATCAATCAGGCTGAGTGCTTGTGATTTACAGCAGGGTTCACCATCATCAGGTTTCTGATGGTATCTGTCCCAGTGAATGGTGCTGAGTATTAACGTCCTGTAGATCCATTACGCAGCTTTATATTTTCAATCCAAATTTCTCTAATCAGACTGATTTATCAAATTCACTAAGTACAGCTAATAACCAGGACTTTTTCCTGCAAGATGTTTACATTACATAAACATTAAGCTCAGTGACTAATGACCAGTTGGCAGTTTTCTTCCCCGAACAAATGTATTAACTGGAAGGAAATACTTTCATGCTTTGTGAAGAAGCCAGAGCACATGATGGTCAAAGGCGAAGTGAGGCCTCTGCAGTATCACACAGCTCGTCTGTCACGGCCACTGACATGTTTTTCTGGCAGCTCCGTCTTCCTCATGAGGCCTGCGCCAGGAAACACACGCTGAGGGTTGCAGCACATGTGACACGACTCGCTGTCATCACTGTCACCACTGTCACATAGCATATCTGCAGGAGAGGAAGTGACGCAGGCGAAGTTCATGTAACTTCCTGCTGTATTTGACACACACACACACTCTCTCCTGATGCATGAGGGAGACCCTGAGTTATTATAGAGCAATTGTTATTTAAGCAAAATTGTCAAATGTGTACTGTGCGGGGTCTGTTCACTTATAAACAGGATGTTTTTTATTCGTTTTGCTGCTCGACAGCAGAGAGTGATCAGAGCAGCCAGTCTACCCCGCAGTGAGCCGTCTATCCACTGTGAACCAGTGGTTTAGACTTTCAGAAAAATGTAATTATAGGCCATTATGTGCAGCAGCATTGTCAGTAAAAAGACATTTAGCTTTTTTCCCCCCACATACCTACATGTGTGAGCCTTTTGATTTGACCACTTTAACTTTTGCCTCCACATATTGCATCATTAACACCAAATTAGACCTTTATCTGTGCTTTAACTACTGCTGTGGGACCTGATCTTCCTGTAAAGCACGATATCACTGGCTACATCTCGGTCTCACAATGCTTGAAACACTCTTTTCCGTCTTGTTTTTGTTTTTTTGCTAACAGGACAATAGAGATTGTGACCACAGGCTATAGAAGAAGAAGCAGCACTGACGTGAGCTGAACTCATGACATCAAAGCTGCATCTTATGTAATTTAGTCAAATGAGCCACAAGGATAACTCGTCTTTTGTTTCATTTTGAACCGTGTTATCTCTCTGTTGTGTTCTGTGGTGTTGTAGAGACAGGGTGTCTGCTGCTGTGTGATAGAGGAGGAGTGAGTGTGTGTGTGTGTGTGTGTGTGTGTGTGTGTGTGTGTCAGTCAGGGCCAGTGACACATCAGACTGAGGCCACAAGGCCGAGAGCCACAGCAGCTAGAGAGGAAGAGGAAACTGGACACACACTGTGAGCCTGTGTGTGTGTGTGTGTCAACAGATGTTACGCCACTCCTCTGCTGGGGACCAACGTCATACATCCTGTCTTTACTCAATACCTCCCTACCAACAACACACACACACTCACTCAGACCTAGAGTGCATCCAGGCCGCAGCAGCAGCAGCAGCAGCAGGAGCAGGAGCAGGGCACCACCCTCAGGGCGTGGTCCATTGTTGGGAAACATGTTTGTGTTCGTCACTCCCTTGACGCAGCAGTCGGCAGCCACTCCTCCAGCAGTAATATCAATATATAGAACAGCTCATAAAATTACTTAGATAAGATATTCCTGTATCTTAAATATTTATGCATGTAACGAGATAAAAGAAAGCTAAGATGACAAGGCTGGCTCAAATTGGTAAATTGAAATTATCATAGGTTCATAAAATCGAATGTTGGAATCACTGAATAAAAAGGAAGTGCATTTGAATCAGGCACGCAGCAGAAGAACAGTATCATAAGATTCACGAGAGTTTTCCATTCATTCATTTGTATGGGGTTTTAATCAGCTGTGTGCCCACACAGCGCGGCTCAGATGGCAGATAGCTGCTGTGCTGCAGAGCAGCTGATGGAATGTCGGATATGCAAACGTGCATGCCACTGCGATGCCGCCACATATTTCAGCTAACACTTATTCTTTTATACTAAGGAGGATGTGGAAATGTAGACTTGCTTCTCATGATTTGTAGCTTGACCTCATGATATCTCTGCCATGTCCCTCAGGGGAACTTTTCTCACTTCACGTCTGATAAATGTGTTGAACGTTTGAAAAATACAGATAACTCTGCATACAACAGCTTTTTTAATCTTAAATGTTTACCTCGATTTCTTTTTCTTTTGCTTATTTGTGAAACAAGAGCAACATGAAAGGCCCCTGTTCTTTTTATTTAGGGCTCTTATTTGGGAGGAAAACTTAACTGACTCATTTTATCAGAAATATCTAAATCAATAGAAGGACAGACACAGTCTTTGTCTGTTTTTGCCGAAGCATGATCATGACCAACACCCTGCAAGACATGTGGACACAACAAGAGGCTGTTAGTCCCAGTTTTTAACCGTTGCTGGTGATGAGTTAAGTTTTTGTTGCTGCTGATTTGAATCTGACGAACTGAATGAAGACTGTGTTATGAGCTGACCCATTTTAATTGTCTCTGTACATAATTTAGTACATATCTACCACACAATCACTTAAATTAAAAAAGAAAGCCTTTTAATATTTTTGGTTTTTATCAATGAAAAGAGCTCGCTTGGCAACAGTATAGTAAGTAAGTAACTAGATGGATTTTTATAAAAAAGGTTCATGCTGTTAATGGCCCATCATAAAACTCAGCACACATACACTAAAATTTGACTCTGACTTCGACCCCTGTCATCATCAGCATAGTCAAATAAGATTTCATAATTCAGTAGTTTTACATCAATAGGGCGTGTGAGTGTGAAACAAAATGCAAAACAAAAGGACAGTGTGGGTCAGCAGGCTGAAGGAGACGATGTGGGCTCAGGTGGGCTGCGTCCCCGACATGTTCACAGCAACATCCATCAATTTCCTGGAACAGACCGACAGAGGCAGCCAAAACAGAGGGACCAAACACGACCATCAAAAATCACTGGAATTAAATTTCATTAGGACTTTTTAAGACAGCTAGTAGATGTAACTAAATTACAAAATATTAAAGTCCCCCTAAAGAGGCATTTTAAAATTTGTAAAAATGCTCTGCTATGACTATTTTAAAATTGCTTTCCCACAAAAATGTTGTTTAAAAAAAGCTCCCAAATAGGCTAAAAATAGGTCTACTATTTCTCCCTCATTGAAAAAAACTCCAGATTTTATGAATATTCATGAGTATGCAAATGAATCATGACTCGACTCGCGCCCACCCATCGCCACCGTGTTAAAGTAAAGGCGGTGCACGTTAACGGGGCGGGGGAAAGTGAAGTCAAAACACAAGCAAAACAAATTCAACGGGATTGGTTGTTAGTTTCGTGAGCATGAAAACTGACTCCAATTTGAAAAATTGAATCCAGGTATTACAGACTCTGGTTTTGAATCTGAATTTTCAAGTCTAAAATGCTCAGTTATGGCGTGGATTAGCGACTTTGCTCCTGAAATGCCTTGTAGCAGAGCCCACACACTAAATTGACATGTTAATAATTTTAAAAAGGGCATTTTTGGTTTAGGGGGTCTTTAAGAAGATAGGGAGAAGAAATGGCAGCCAATGCCAACTTTACACTGAGATTAATAACATGAGATATAATATTGGATATATTTAACCTGCTTCACTTCACTGGCAGCAGAGAGCGAAGAGTAGAGGACAGCAGAGCAGGACATGTTGTCAGATGTGGGGCATCGTCACAGAGAATTGGATTGCTTTCAGTTTGCAAGGACAAGGTGCAGCTTGTTTGCTGAATGTGCAAATTACATAGCGAAAGACCACAACGCACACACACACACCCCACCCCTCACACCCCTCGCGGTCCAACACGCAGTTTCACAGACACACACACACACACACACACCTAATCATCCGCTAGCCCTCCATCTATCTTCTATACCAAATGTCAGGCCTACATGTATAATGATTTGGGGGAGGGGGGGCTTTACACCCCGACTTTCCAGCCAAATATTTTTGCTTGCCCCAGTCTGCTGACGAATGAGACCTCTCACACTTCGCCCCAGCAACCACACACACACACACACACACACACACACACACACACACACACACACACACACACACACACACACACACACACACACACACACACACACACACAGTATCTTCCTCACAGGCCTCCTCTTGAATGAAAGTGCACGGTAATCAGAAGAAGTGGGTGAGTCGATGGACTGCACTCCTTGAATGGGCTGTGTGGAGACGGGGGGAGGGGATCTGTGAGGCTTGGGGGGGTTGGGTGAGCGTGTATGGTGGTGAGGGGTGGGGGGCTGGGGGGGTGGGGGGCTGTATGAAGCTCAAATTGATGTGAGGTCGCTGAAAATGAAGATAGTGGCGCGAGACAAAAGAGAGGGCGGGCCCAGGCACGAAGAGGAGAATGGAGGGGAAGGGAGGCAAATTGATTTGTCTGGGGGATGGGATGAGCCAGGGGAATAAGAAAATGGGGTGAGCAAATGGGGGGGGGGGGGTGAAAATTGAAGGTGGGGGAAATAAATTGGACAAGGAAGATATTCTGCTGGGTGGTGGTAGAACCAAGCTCCTCTGTAGCGCCTCTGTAATCTGTTTAATGTTTCCTCCTGATGTCTTAGAAACAAGCAACTCCAGTGGTTAGTTCATGGTCTTATTGCTGCACACGGGTTTTTCAGTTTTTGTTCCCGATTATTTGTTTCTGTTTCAAGCTCAGATGGTTGGATGCTCAATACCTGATGCATGTAGTCACCATCATATGTTAAGGTTGTTTCCTGATGTACTGATTTATGTTACAGTCATCACATGAATCATATTTGGAGAGAGTTCGTTTTCAGAGGGAATGGACTCTGTAATGACTCAGACATGGCTCTAAGTGCTTGTAACACAATATGTGTGGCTGCAGATGTTGCAGGCTTTGTAAGGACATGTGTCTGCGCTTGATAACACTCACTGATGGTTTAATCTGTTTAGTGGAACTTGATCTCGACTCATATTCACGGGGAAACTTTTTTAACAGCTGTAATGGGCACTCACTCCCCACAGAGATTGATTCTGTATCACACAAGAAAACGACAAGAGTATGGCCACGCACAAATGTCTATGCATTTTAGTAAGAGAGGAAGAGAGTGAAGAAGAGGTTAGTAAATATGATGGGATCGATAAAGGAAAGGACGGCTGATTCTGGCACACAGAGTCCCGATGGATGCTGGGAAAGGAGCCAGGACTCGGAAGGTGATAGCCTGTCAGATGTTTTCCTGCTGAATGGATGGATGGGAGGGACGGGAAGAGGAGGATCAAGTGGATGGGATGAGGTTGGAGGTTTAGGAAGGGGGCGGGGTCTCAAGGAAAAAAGAGGGTTCATGGTGGAGGACATCAGGAGTCTCGTGTGAGTGCGGCTTTTTTGCTGCTCGTTAGTTGACTTTAATCTACACGAGTGCTTTTTAAATGTGTACTTCACTTTTTTTTGCTCTGCGTGTTTCAATTCTGGTTTCAAAACAGCATTCATCGTATATCAGACAGAGTTATTGATATTAAAGCTTTGTGTGTTTGTGCACTTTCCAATCGGACACTGTGATCATCTCGCCACAGTGCTCATCACACTACGTGCATCTCAAGGGGATGTGGTTTTATCAGACTACTGTGTGTGTTACTGCCTTTCCTCTGAATAATATCTATCTTAACCTAAACGGTCTAATAATCTGTATGAATAGAACATCAATTATCAGTTTAGCAGCTTCCTCATGGCAACACAGTAAAGTAAAATCAAACAAAAACACCACAAGACCATCAAAAACTGACAACAGATAAATAAACATTGTCTCTCAGAATAGAGAGAGAGAGAGAAAAATCAAATGTTAATAATGGCTCATTGTACTGTAGAAAGATCTGTGACACTTGTAACCCACCCTGGCTTCGTTTACTCACTGGCTGACTGGGTTAAAGATCAGAGGCTGGGTTTGAAATCTCATTGTCATGTTAATATGATTTTAGTTTATTTACGGTTTCTCTTTTCACTGACATTTCAGAACTGCCTTATTGGACAGATTTCAGGTGTTGTCTCATTTGTTGACGATGCCAGTGCATCTCAGTTCAGAGCAACTAAAGAGCCCTCTATGCATCTCCGAGTGCAGGCAGGTACCTGTTACACTGTTGTACACTTCTAATGAGGCTGTCCGAGTCCAAATGACACAAATCTACAGACGCAAATGATATTGACATTGCTGTGACGGATTTGACCAGAGAAAACAAACTGAAGGTGTGATTGCACCTGTTAAAACTGTCAGGTTGATCCCACTCGCTAATGAGTGTGAGTTGTTGAAAATATGGATCATTCATCAGTCACTGTTGCCGTGAACAACACAGACTGCAACAGCTCTGTCATTTTTCTGTCTTATCCTGTGACAGTGGGCGGAAGTCGGCCAACATGATGATTAAAAAACACATTCAAAATAAGGCTGTTCGTACTGTTTGTGTTTGTTTTCATTGTGGCGAGGCCTGAAGACAGGAGCTGAGGTCTGTCTGTGAGACTCTGATGCTTCCTGCTCCTTCGTATTCCCGTGTTCCTCATGTCATCTCTACTCCAGATGAAAAGTTCAGGCTGGATTTTTGTTTCCGCTCAGTGCTCAGAAGAGAGCAGATGGGGAGGGGGATTAGAGTTTGATGTTTATGCAGCGAGACCGCAGACCTTGCTTGATCTAAAAGGTTTAGATAGGGTCACACTGGAGTCTCAGTACACTGATTTTTTGGGGAAAGTCGAGGCTTCAATGAAAAAATTAACAAATGAAGTACAAATGTGTAAATAAATGCACATGCGCATTTCACACAAAATCCTTCTCAATCAATTATTTTGATCACCTTATCTTGTGGATGTGCATTGATAATTCATGCAATGTTAATATACATGTTCAATCACTGATGCTGTGATTACATAATATCCATTTCAGTAGCATGAAGTACCGTAATTCTACTGCTACTGAGGTTAATTTCAGCAGTGCAATGAATTATAACAGGACCATAGGATAATGATATCCTTTCTACCTTAATTAAATCATTTTATGACATTATGCAAATTCTCATGGGCACTCATGACTGCCGTTACTCCATCCCTTTGAGTTTTTAGAAGCTCAGTGAAAAGTAGCACCTCTGGGAAAACTGTGATTGTGAATATGAAGTCAAGTGGAAGTTTGTTATTTGTAATTTCAGACCATTTGTAATATTTGTTCCTATAATCCTGCTATTTTGGACCTGATAACCTCTGAGTTTTGAGGAGACAGTGAGTCACAGGCAAAACTTTGACACTCCAGATTGTGTTAGTTTGAAATCAAAGCCTCTCATGTGTGTTAGCAGTTAGAGTTACCGCCTCACATCGTCCAGCCACAGCAACACGTGTCTGCCTCCACCGACCTCACTGCCACACATGAATGTGAGGAATGCCGACGGTGAGGGGTCAGATGAGATCCGTAGGTGGCCTGGTTACCCTCGCTTTTCATCTTTGGGTGTCTGGTACCGAGCTGCAGTCACATGACTGCAGGACCAGAGTCAAGGTCACAGTTTGTCGCACTGATGTTGTTGTATGAGTATGTAATGGGAGCTAGTCTGGAGGGCGTACCTCTCCTTTATTTAATTGTTGAATGCTAATTAATTCTGACGTAGTTTAGGGCTACAACTAAAGGTTATTTCCCAAAATGAATCTATCATTGTGGAAAAATGTGTTTTTGTCTATGTGTGTGTGTGTTCTTCATCACTTTGGCAGGTGTTTACCAAGGCTGTCAATGAATATTTTAATTTGATTCAATTGAAAAAAAAGAGACACAATTCAAAAGACAGTCTTGCATGAGGTCATACTAGCTGTGACCTGTCAGTGATTTAGTATTGACCCCAGGGCAAGATGATCTCTAGACTAGGCTGCTATTAAATGATCAGAATAGTTTTTATGTTGAATGACTAATGAATTCAGATGTGATACAGATGATGTTTGATAACAGCAAAAATAAGAACATGAACTTTCAAAGTCTTGGTTAGTTTTCCACACAACCCAGTAAGTCTGTAGACTCAAAAGCCTGTTTGTTCACTTCAGGATAAAGGCCTTGATAATGTTTTTCCTATTCAGGTTTGAAATGAGGGCAGCTCTTCTCTTCTCGCTCTTTTCACATTTGTTTCATGTCCCGTTGAACCAGCTGTATTTCAATAAAGGAGAAAGTTTAATTAAACATAGTAAATTTACAGTACAACGACCAGCTGCAGTACGTTGTCAGGTATTGAATGGCTAACTGTGTTTAGTCAAAATGACATGCACAGTGTTAAATCAGTCTGACGGTTCATGTCTCTCTCTCTCTCTCTCCTCAGCATACCTCCCTGTCAGCCAGCCGCTCAGAGAAGGGTACCGGCTGGTCAAGCCGCTCGCTCGGCGCCCGATGTCGTAACTCCATTGCCTTGTGTTCAGATGAGCAGCCGCACATCGGAAACTACCGGCTATTGAAAACCATCGGCAAGGGCAACTTCGCCAAGGTCAAACTGGCACGGCACATACTGACCGGCAGAGAGGTGAGTCTAAAGAAACAAGAGGGTAGGAGACGTTCACGTTCACAACTGTGGGGCGTAAATGAAGGGACGTGTGTTGTGACTGATGAGGCTGAAGAAAAAGAGAAGACGTGTACAAACAGTTTTGGGAGCCAGAGCAGGAGAGAGCAAAGGGGCTTTGCCCAAATATGGAGTTCCTATGGTCTCATCTCACAGCACAGCCACAGCCTTAAACCCTTGAGCAGAGACAGTCATGCTTTTCTTCTGTGTAGGTGTACGCCTGCGTGTTTAAATACACTGCAGTCTTTCTTCTTGTAAAAAACCTGACCTACATCAGCAGGGTCGATAACTCCATCAGACTCAGTAGAAAGTTCATGTGCCCGCCGCTGGCTCGATCATGTGAGAGCTGTTGTGTTCCTCCCTCATAAAGCAGGAGACAGTCATATATCGGTGGTTTACGGTGTTAGTTTGACGCAGTCTAAGACCAGGTCGCCACATGTTGTTAAGCCTCTTTTGAAGCCTTGTTGGTCTGTTCGGTGGGTTTCATCTCGTGTTTTTACTCCAAAACATTGTTTGTCCTCACCGCAGTGTGGTTTGATTTGCATCTTTTTCTTATTTAGCTCTGAATAAGGGATCTTGCTCATGTAAATACTAAAAATGTATCTTTTTGTGATGCATGGTTAATGTAGGTCACCAATCGGACTCGATATTATACAGTTTGGAAACTGAAGTAGTTCATAACAAATTCAATTAGAACTGATTGGTACAATTAGTTAGGTAATTCATTAATTAAAAAATTGATCACCACCACGGTTTTTGTAAATTTGAGCTTTTAGTTTGAACGTCTGTAGGTTTTGTTCTTTGTCTTTGTGTATCCAGTATGAATATATCTGGTTTTAGACCGGTGGTTGTCAAGACCAGGACGTTGTCACTTGCTACAGGAAATTATCCTTCACATTTTCCAGTGCATTGTGACATTTTAAAGATCAAACCACTCACTTCAGAAAATAAGTTTTGCTACTGCTCCATGGCTAATGTTAGCAGTAACAGTGGTTTACTTATCAGTCTATAAGAAATGTGAGTTCAGCATCATAACTTAACTCACCTGGAGCTGTTTCTAGAGATGGACAGAAACACCAGTGTTGGCTCTTTTCTCTATCATTTATCCCACTGACGACGTCAGTATGCTGACCAGCTAGTCCCGGTCTGTTTCCTCTCTTAGCAACTCACTGTATCCTCTTGAAGACTTTGTGCTGCTCAGAAGGCCCGTTATAACCTCTTGTCTTGCTGTAATAGCAACAAGCACCACCACCTGCTCCAAGAGAAACACTGAGAAAACATACAAATAGTCATTTTAGTAGAAAGTTAATAAAACTGACCTCTATAGTGAAACCATGTCAGTGCAGAAGCCAGGAATGAAGACAACACACCTGTTGTGTTTTGTTTTTGTTCTGTTCCTGTTTTGATGTTGTCTGGAGTAACTGAATGAGTTGAATTAACTCGTCTCTGTGAGATTATTGTTGTTCATTCCTCCTCCTATTGTTTTCTCACAGGTTGCAATAAAGATCATTGATAAAACGCAACTCAACCCGACCAGCCTACAGAAGGTGAGTCACATTTTACTTATGTGTTTTGTTTTGTTTTTGTCCATGTGCAGACTTTTTTTGTGTCCAAATAAAAGCTGAATGTAGCAGAGGGAAGATGAAAACAAAGAGATATACGCATGATCATACACAAAGACCGACTTTGACTGTGTGGTTAAGAAAAAACAGCAAGACTTAAGATAGACATCTGAATTCATCTGTTACATGAAGCTGGTTCGTTGTTCACCATCTTAAGACAAACTAGCTCAATGAATTCTGGGTAAATTACCGGTAAAAGCTTTTCAAAATTAGAAGGGAAAAAAAAAAAAGGCCAAGGAACCACATCCAGTGGCTCCGCTCTGTTTCCCCGAGCAGAAAACTTGTTACCTGGATGTTTTACTTGGGTGAATTCAACAGAGAGAGTAACAACAAATACTAAGATCTGATGTTGGTCTCTAAAAACTCTTACTCTTCCCCGTCTCGCTCCATAACAATGTTGGCAAGCAAATGTTTTCCTGTTTTTCATGTGGAGCCCGAGTAGTACTGAGCGCAGGTGTCACTGATTACCATGTTCAAATGGCAACATTGGTTTTAGACCTGAATTCGCCTGGAGGGTGAGGTGGCCAATGTTTTTGTCCTAATATGAACCAGTCTCTGTTTTTGTGAAACAGTCTTAGTTGCATAAAACTAAACATTGAGCTAAACGAAGACTGGACCAACACAACAGAGCACAAACACCTTGGTGAAACTGAATGACCCGCTGCTTTTGTTCTACTATTACTAAAGCAACAATACAGTTTTCTTATTTTACTCTCGTCATCTGCCGCTCTCGGCCTTAAGTCACCTTATCCACTAGACTAGACTGCAGTTTGACCCTTTTGATTTCAAAGATGAGAGGTCAGTCTGCTGTGTTGCATCAGCAGCAGCCAGAACTTCCTCACTTGTTGTTTTGCTGTATCTCTCAGACCCTTGCTTGCATCAGTCCTTTGAATGTTGACCTTTTGGTTGTTACATGAAACTTAATGCTGTGGAAGGAAATCACTGGCTGCAGGTTGAGACAGCGCTGCATGACGGGGGGGGGATTTGTAAAGGGTTGAGACAACATTGTTGGTGGTGTAGAAGTAAAGATGCTCCAGTTCTGTTCTACTATCCAGGTTTAGGGGGTGATGTAAATCTGTGGAGCTCCACATTGTTTCATACTGAGAGTCCAAGGAGTTAGTTTGTCAGTATAATTATAGGTATAAAGTAACCATCATTTGTCCACTCAGTTCACTGGAACAAACCAGTTCGGGGCTTACAATGATGTACGTCACTGTATGCTTGTGCAGTGACATCCAGGAACCTGTATTAACTACGTGTATTGCATTCATGGCCTAATGAGATTAAGCCAACTTGGCCTGCCGCGGCTATTTGACTGAGCATGTGTGATGCATGTGCTGATTGAGAACAATCTAATGAAAGAGAATTGAGTGAGAAACATCGCCTCTAGCCTGCCCACTGTTTTCAAGCCTTTAAAGTTGCAATGTTTTCTCATGTGGTTTTGTTGGTGGATTATTCGCCTCTGAAAATGAAAGCAAGCGTTGAAAGATGGTGGCTGTTGTTTATGTGTTGGGGCTGTCACTGCAGGAGAACAGTGAGTCTCAAATCGTTCCCTGGGAAACACTGTTGTTTTTTCAGTTAATTGATTGACATAAAACCACACATTTCATATTAAATCTGTGATATAAAACAGAGAACACCAGGATATATGTGAGGAGAAGCTGATTTAGGACAGTCATTGTATAACGGACATGAGCATGTTGTTCTGTTGTTGCTCTCCCATGTTGTTTTCACACGCGTTTTTTTTTTCCTCACTT
Organism: Trachurus trachurus; assembly: GCF_905171665.1. NCBI lineage: Eukaryota > Metazoa > Chordata > Actinopteri > Carangiformes > Carangidae > Trachurus > Trachurus trachurus. The sequence goes on along the minus strand of NC_139892.1, from coordinate 23,541,782 downwards.
CTGCATCAGATGTGTGTGTTGTCTTTGTTCTTTGTCATTCAGAGATAGTTTGAACCTGTGGGTAGTTTTTGTGGTTTGCTTTGTGCGAACAAGTCAGTCGTTGTTCAGTGGCGGCTCTGCTGATCAAACTTTGGCCTTGTCTGGCTTTATCAGCAGCTCGACTGCAGCAAACACACTCACTCACATCATTGAGATTGATTTTGCATCTCACACGCGCGCGCACACACACACACACACACACACTATTGATGAATGCTCAGTTAGTTAGCTAACCAGTCTAAACTGGGTTGTGACTCTGATAACAGATCGTTGGGATATTGATGGTGTCTAGCTTGGAGTGAGAGTGGGTTCACCCGGCCTAGATACTGGTGACTTTGCTGCTCTGACACTTAACATTTGTCAGACTAATCCTACTATAATATCGTCCATGTAACATGAGGTGACAGCCCGAGTAGTTCACCAAAATTAAATATATTTTAGTTTACATATCTCTTATGGTCCAACACAGTCTTTTAAACAGCTCCCTTCTGTTTTCTTTCCGTCCTGACCTTCTAATTAACCGTGAAATAACATCAGATAAGAGTATGAACATGGCAGCTCCTAATGACTTTGCGCAACTCCTAACCTTAGTGGAGCTACACGAGGGCACAGAAAGAGTTTTAATCACCAGACTTTCCCAGTCTGAGTCATTCCTAAACATAAACAGAGTCAGATCTATTTCATGTTAGCTGCAGTCTAAGTTACAAAAACATCTGACTAATCAGTAGACAATAACCCTTGAATTGCTTTTAGCTCTGGTGAATAAAGGCAAGGCAATTTTATTTATAGATTTTTTACAAACAGTTTGTCTCAAAGGGCTTTACATGGCATCCTAACAACATCCTCTGCCCTTAGACCCTCACATCAACTGAGGAAAAACTCCATAGAAAACCCTTTTAACAGGGAAAATTTGGAGAAACCTCAGGGTGAGCAACAGAGGAGGGATCCCTCACCCAGGACGGACAGACGTGCAGTAGATGTTGTATACAAAACAAAGGTTGATACTGAGGGAAAACATCCTGATCAGGTTCACATGGTATCCAGTAGTGGCTGTGAAAAATCAACTGTTGCCACTTCAGTTGTAACAGTGTGGACCGTTTTGATGATGGATGGATACTGACTGCTGCCATGCAACATCACACATGACAAACAGTGAAGTGTTGGTTGCCTACAGGCTGCTGCTGCTGCTGCACACCAGCTCTCAGACCGCCGTCGGCTGAAGTTGATCATTTTAGTATCTCAGGACACAACTTCTCATCTTTCATTAAGTGCCATTATCGTGTCACTAAAGCCACTGTGGAGTTCAGGTCCACTTCACAGCAGTACAGTTGATATTCTGTCAGCGTTATCACCCCCTGATAAACTATTGCTCTCCGTAACAGAGGTGAAACTGAGGTGATGGACGCTTGTCTGTATCTTTGTGGGAACACAGACCTGCTGGTGCTGAAACGCACTGTGAGATCCATTGTTTTTTTTTTCTTTTTTCTTTTTTTCTCCGAGCATCATTTGCCTTCTGTTCCAGCAGTGAGGTGTCGACTTAATTACACTGTGAATCTGCTCTCCCAATCTGTAAGCTAAGACCTTGGTTTTAACAAGGCTGGTACAGAACTGTGTGTGTGTGTGTGTGTGTGTGTGTGTGTGTGTGTGTGTGTGTGTGTGTGTGTGTGTGTGTGTGTGTGTGTGTGTGTGTGTGTGTGTGTGTGTGTGTGTGTGTGTGTGTGTGTGTGTGTGTGTGTGTGTGTGTGTGTGTGTGTGTGTGTGTGTGTGTGTGTGTGTGTGTGTGTGTGTGTGTGTGTGTGTGCACTCTGCAGCGTGGCGTGGTCCAGTGCTGCATAGTGCAGCAGTGTCAGGGCTGTGGCTGCCAGTGGTGTCCTGTCTTGTCAGCATTATTGCAGAAGTGTAGGACACTACACATGCTGCCAGGTGACACTGTCCCTCTCCATCTCTTTGTCTCTCTCTGTCTGTCACATGTCTGTCCTCTCTCTCTCTATCCATCCAAATTTTTCTGCAGTCACTTTCCCCAACCTATAAACTGGAGCTGAATTGACTGGTCATTATACTACATCTAAATTTCTTACCATTAAAGGTGTACAGAAAAGAAAAATGAATTTGATTCCATTATGGGTCATAAAAGTAGTGTAATAACTCATCTATAAGACGATGTAGCCCAAACTTTATGCAAAATTCTATTTTCAAGTAAATCCAGGATGAAAGTGTGTTGTTTTTTTTCACATTGGATAATGCAGGCATACAAATTATTCGTCACGTTGCTCACGATTTATCAGCCAATGCTACTGGATCCGTCATCCAATCAAACGTCTGAGACACACACACACACACACACACACAGAGCTCTGTCTCGCCCCGAGCTTTGAATATCCCGCCCGCTCGATAACGACCAATCAAATTCGTTTTCCTCGTGCGGCAACTCGTTGAAACTCGTAGAAGGAGGCGCGACAAACAGGACAAACAAGCCATTTCTGAACACCTTTAAGATTATATTATATTGCTATTCCTACTTTTCAGGCTCAATCAAAGCATTTTCAATTTACTCTTTTAACTGTTACAAAGTACAATTTAATAAGCTTCTCAAACACAATTGGACAACTTTTTTCAGACTTTATTTTATTTTTTTATTTAACTCGACACATTTTTCAAATGAGTGAAAGGTTGTGATATATCAAATATATAAATAAATAAAAATATATCAGGTTTAGTCGATACCATCTCAAGATTTTTCTGTCGATCTCTGAATTAATGAATAAGTTAACATCAATAACGTTACTTAAAGCTGCTGAAAGTTCTTATTGTCTTATTTGTAGTTTTATTACCATCAGCTCAGCTGATTTCTGCGACGTTTGTTCTCTGGATGAAAATATGAAATAGATGCTTCATGAGGTGGCACTGAAGAGAATTTATTCAACATTGATCAGTCCTCTGTCTTTCATGGAAGATCGATGTGTGTGCATCAATGTACAAAATGGAAATGCACATAATTTGCATTTTAATTTTCACAGCATGAATATTCAAAGCTGAATCAGAAAGCTGAAATACAAACACACAGTCTGTAGAGAAGCTCTCTGCCCCTCTACACACTCTGCTGCGCCTCAGCCTGTGCTCTGTCAACCTCGTCTCTGTGCTGGAGCTTTATGGCCTATTTCTCTCTCTCTCTCTCTCTCTCTCTCTCTCTCTCTCTCTCCATTTTATTCTCTCTTTATCAACTCTTCATTCTCTTTACTGTATCTCTGTGTCCCACTTCCACCCCCCCCCCCCCCCGTTGCCGTAGTGGCTCTACTGTAATCACAGCTGTACTCTCCGCTGTCTGTGGCACTACAGGATGCCCGGCTGGGCTGCTAAAACTATTTCAGGGATGCACAGGGACTGTCAGGGTTGTTAGACTTTAAAAAAGAGTTCTTCGTATATAGTGAAGTGCCACTGTACAAACTCCCTGCTTCACCCAAGTGCCGGGCTGCTCCAGTGCAGTGGGGAGTAAACCTTGCCAATGCAAATGTATTTACAGCCGACATACAGCATGAAACAGCAGATAGATTATATGGCAATGAAAATCAAACACATATCTACCTACATTGTACCAGTTACTTGTGGTAACATGCACATCTGGTAAAGTGTGGCTAAAAAAATGGATTTTGTCCTCTAATGTTGCACACACTAACTGAAATGTTTGGGATGCTGTTCTGCCAAAGTTGTAGAAATTATCCAAACTGAATTACAGTTACACCTTCTGTAAACAGTTTGCTCTTGACTATGATTTGCCCCTGGGTATTGCTTGTCTTGGAAAAGAGTGTATAATTGACTTGAATGGTGTTTGAGCAGAGTTCTTGCACCTGAACTTAGCAGAAGAGTTAGAAGGGTTTAAACTGTGTTTCGAGCCATGGAAAACCCGTCCTCTAAAGATTTTGTCAATGCCTTGCTAAAATGGCTGTAATGAAATGCTCTAAGGCTGTAACAGCAGCACACACAGAACCAAGTGGGCTTTCTTTGTGCTCTCTTCCCCCCTCGGGTGTGTGTTGTCGGATATTTTGCCAGACTATGCAGGCCCCATCAAAGCCCGGTGTTACTTTGAGAACAGGAGAATTTTTTGTAGGCACTCATGCAGTGTTGTGTGTATGTTCACACACAAGTAAAATGGATGTGTGTGTGTGTGTGCGTGTGCATGCCAGGCAGGGTTCGGGCCACCATCTAATGCTCTGAAGTGCGTTTTGTCCCTCACGCAGGCCCCCTCAGCCAGGAACTAAATTCCAGACAGGCAAACAAAAGGGCCGGCCGAGCTGGGATAGGGGTGGGGGTGTGATGGGGTCTTGGCACAGAGGCAGGGACCCTGAGAAAGACAAGATACAGAGCAGAACCAAAGAGAACAGACAGTGTGTGTGTGTGTGTGTGTGTGTGTGTGTGTGTGTGTGTGTGTGTGTGTGTGTGTGTGTAGGCCTACATGAATGATAACCTCACAGCCTGACACGGTCTCTGCTCTTGCCTTTTGTATGCACGTGTAATGCCATTATCTGCATTGCTATTGTCCCTGTGTGGGTCTCTGGGCATAATCATATTGTTGCTGCTGTAATGCATTGTTGTTATTGTGCCGGTGTGTAATGGGAATAATTACACAATAAAGGAACAAGAGGGCGGACAGCGAGAGAGCAGAAGGTTTTCCCACCACAAAAACAACAACAAGAGATGAGAAGTTCAATGCCCTGTGTTTATTCACCACTGCCTCCCTCTACCGCTCCTTGTTTACCCCGCATCTATAAAACTCCATATTATTTCCTCTAATGTAATCGAGCTGAGTCAGGCTGCTTATGATTGTGGCCGCACTGCCAGCGAAATGAGACCAGAATTAAACTCCAGCTACTCTTCATTAATGATTCAGCTGCTCTCATCAACCGGCCCGGGAGCTCTAATTACTGCTGTACATTAAGGGGATGGATGCAGCGGGAGGAGGAGCTCATTCAGTAGCTGTTTCATATGGATGACAAAGAGGGTCAGCGCTCCCAGCAACAGGCAACAAAAGAAGAGACAGGGTCGAAAGTCTGTTCAAAAGTTCAACCGCGACAAGCAACGGAGCAGAGGTGGATCCTTGAGTAATGCTGCTCATTAGAGACTGAGTGCGGGTCATTGCTGTCTAGACCTTTAGAGTAAGAACATGTGTTGAAGTGGCTGATATACACATTAGAAATGACTCTGGCAGAAGAAGAAGAAGAGTTCTTCACTTCACTTATCATCCAGAAGGCTTGTAACGCCCTCAAATGTAATAATGCCCACAAACGTAATAAACCACAAACGTTATAAAAATATGCAGCTTTTAATGTAATAATCCTGCAAACGTAATACATTTTCCACAAACGTAATAGCCGCTGCCTACTACAAACGTAACACGCGATTTCCCACAAATGTAATAACTGTTACGTTTGCAGAGATTTATTACGTGTTTGGGGAAGTGAAAATCTTCAATTTTCAATTGTAATAACATGTAATAACGCAATGAATAATGGTCGTTGTGTTGGTTGTTGATTGATTGTTGTTGTTTATACCTACTAATAGCCTACTAACTGTGCAAAATCCAGCTGCTGACTCTCCGCTCCATGATCACGGAGAGCCCCCTCTCTTCCCCACAAACGTAATAAATCTCTGCAAACGTAATAGTTATTACATTTGTGGGAAATCGCGTGTTACGTTTGTAGTAGGCAGCGGCTATTACGTTTGTGGAAAATGTATTACGTTTGCAGGATTATTACATTAAAAGCTGCATATCTTTATAACGTTTGTGGTTTATTACGTTTGTGGGCATTATTACATTGGCGGGCGTTACAAGGCTCATACAGAGAATACTTTGTGAAATGTTATCAATACAAACATTTCTGATTCAGATTCTGATCAATATTGGTCAATAATTTCATAGTGGAAATTGAAACCTGTTTGACTTATGTGTTGCATGGTGAAGTTAATGAACTTATTGAACTTAGACGTTGGTCATGCTGATGTTTTGACCTGATGGTAATCTTAGTCATAGTATTGTATTATTTTGCATTTTGGTGCATGAATTGGTTCCGCATTGTATTTGATTGGTAGCAACACCAGGGTTTCCCGCAGCGCTTTCCTGTTAAGGCGGCCGCCTTAACAACAAAGAGCTGCCGCCTAAACTAACGTCTTAAAAAAATAAAAATGTAGCGATATTCACAGCACACACACACGACGGTGACATTAACGCGCGCCGCCACGTCTGCTCATAGCGCAGCAACAATGCAGCAGCGTCAGGCCGTCACTGAAACGCTCCGTGGAACCGAGACATGACACGGCGCGCCCGGTGTAAAAGTTCTCAGAATCAGCCCCGGTGACCGCGGCGCTGACGATTGGGGTGAGTCGCGAGCGTCATATGTCTTGGTAGAGCACGGCCGCTGCAGCGACCCTCTGACAGTCCCATCGCTGCGTGTCAATCCCCCCTCTCACTTTCTCTCCGCGTCCCCGTCTCTCTCCAGCTGCCCTTTCAAAATAAATGCATAAAAAGCCAGAGAAAAAAACAAAGTAGGGGAAACACTGCTTTGTTTTCTCTGTCTTTTTATGGTTTAGTAATTCTTTCATTGGTGTAGTAGCAGCGTTCAGTTACCACCAGCGTAGTTGTGACCTGTTGTGATCATAGATGGAATGGCATATGTTTTTTATGTAAGTCCCTTCGAAAAGTCCCATGACCAGCCAAACTCCTAAAAAAAGCGTGATTTATAGTTCATAACATGGTACTTTTGGCATATGGCACCAGGGCCGTTGCTAGGAATCCTGGGCCCCCTGAAAGTATACTAAAGTGGGCCCCTGCCCCCTGACTTTTCCACTTTTACGTATCTATTATCATTTCTTATTTAGCCTACTTTGTTTTGATGCTAATGCAGCATTACTATGAGTATCAGTCAGGGTCTTATGCAGAATAATTCAGTCATACAAAGATTAGACTACTGGGGTTTTTGTGGGCCCTACTGGGCGCTGGGCCCCTATAATGATCATCACCTTTCTCCCCTATACAACGGCCCTGTATGGCACTACAGGACCAGTTAAATATAAAACACAATTTTATACAATATACTGTATATAAGTAGGGGGTCCCCGCTCCATCTCTCCATCAGTTTGGGGGTCCTTGGCCTGGAAAACGTTGAAGACCCCTGCTCTACACACCACAGAGAAGCGCACATGCATAACAGCAGCGCGCATGGTGACAGCGAAACTTAATACGCCGCACCGACCCCCCCTCGCCAATCAATCGATCCGCTCGCGCACCCCCCCCCGCCAACAGGACAGACACCACCTTAACTAACACATTTTCTGGGGGAAACACTGAACACTGCAACACCAGCTGGTTGTGTATCTCTCTCTCTCACACTCAGACACACACATACACACAGTGTGGTGACATCTTGTAGATTCCACACATCGCTCACCCACAGCTGTATAATGTTATATCTACATACAGTATATGTGTATACACGCTCACACACATGGTGAACCGGTTGGTGGCTTTGATGTTGTGTCTGATGGATGTAACTGTAATAAACACTGAGAGCTGGACTATTCTCATTCATAGCTAATAGACGCACACGCAAACAGAGGGTCATTGACAGGAGGTCGTCTGACGTGGGATCAGAGAAAGAGGCCTGTGTGTTCGTTTGTCCCTCTCATTCTGTCTTTCTTTGTCTTTCTCTCTCTTCCCCTTTTTCTTAGAATTTCTCTGCTCTCGTGATTGGCTGCGGCTGAGAAGTGGAAGTGTGTTTGTGTTTGCATACAGTGCTGTGTGTGTAGTGTGTTCGCTGTGTGTTGTGCAGTAGAGATGTGATGGAGTATCTAAACATGGGAGCTAGACGAGCATTATCATTTCCTCATTTCTCCTTTTTCGACATCTTTGTTTTCTTCAAGCTCTGTCTGTCAGTGAACTTGTGTGTGTGAAGGAGAAGAGAAACACAGATTCGAGGCCTGCATAAACAGGTCAAAGGTCAAACAGACTGGCAGGCCAGACACATGAATCAGGGCCATGCGGTACCACTCAGAGAAAAGTGGAAAGAAAAACGCTGACAGTCGGTTAAGTCGCTTTGTGTAAATCCTGAGAAAGAGCTGTGACTGAACAGCAGATAAATGATTCCTGGCACACAGAGAAAAAAGACAGACAGGATGTTAACGCTCAGGAGTTAATAAATGCTGCCTGACAGGAGGAGGAGAAGCATTTTCTAAACCTGAGAGTTTCAGACACAATTGAATTAAGGCTGCCCACAATCCTGTAAAACACCAAAACTAATTTTGAGATGGGAGGAGCACACGTCACAGCCGCAGTGTGTCAATAGGTTTTATGTGTGTGTGTGTGTGTGTGTCTCTGTGTGTGCAGCTCTTGCCATGTGCTTGGCGGTCCATGACTTTCCACAGCGCCCTGGGGTGCAGGAGATTCAGGCCCAGGGATTAATACCTGGGTTGGCATGGCAATAGTGACGCGGGTTTATCACCATGTGTGGAGGGGAAAAAAAGAAGTGATTTCTTCTTTTCTTGTTCTGGAGAAAAGCTCCATTCAAACACGATGGAAGACAATGTGTGATACTGCGATTTATTTGTAGTGTTGTGGTGCTCAAGCCCGGTCGTGAGACCACATTCAAGGTCTTGTTTTGGAATCGACTACATTTTTACTCGGTCTTGATTTCTTTCTCTAGACCAGTAAAGACAGCTGCAGTGACGTCTAATGCAAATGTCACTCTCTAACCTTGGTTTATGTAATGTAATTCAATAACCTTCAGATGATTAAAATGGTATTTCTAAAGTATATGCTTGTGTAACCATCTGAAAAACTTGGTTTCACCAGTGTCGAACGTGGAAAAGACTTTAGCAGGTTGTGTGCTGCTGTGTTGTTCTGTTCAATCCAAACTTTGTTTTGATTAGCATGTATAAATGATATTTTCTTTTTAGCTGAGGAATAATGTAAATATCAAGCTACATGATTAGCACTCATACTGAATACAGAAAATGGTCTTGCATCGGTTTGGTCGCAGTCTTGGACTTGATCTCGGCCCCCCTTTGGTCTTGGTCTTCATTCGGTCTGGACCCCTCAAAGTCTTGGTCTTGACCCGGTCTCGGGTTAGATGGTCATGACCACAACACTATTGATTTGTCATCTTCAAAATGCGTCTTCCATTTCAATGAGAAACATTAACATTGGATAGATAAGCATGATCCCAGTGACTCAACAGTTTCCTGTCCAGCTTCTGAACTTTCTGGTTCTTCGGCGTCTCCTTTTAGCCTCACTCTGTTTAGGAAACAATCCGCAGTTGTTACTTTTATCCTTAAATACTGTCCCAGTGAGCAGCGGTCACAGAGTGGACCAAGTCAGCAGGAAAAAGGAGTGAAAATGTGTGGGAGAGAGAGGGAAGGCTGAACGAGTCTGAGGGAGAGATAGAGAGAGAGGGTAACGGGTGTGTAGGAGAGAGAGAGGTGAGGGAGGAGAGGCTTAGCAGATAATTCTTCTTAAAGCTTAGATGAACAGCTGATGCACCATGCACTTAATTCAATTACACACACTCCCAGTGGGCCTCCGTGAGTCTGTTTATGATGATGTGGCTTCCTGTTCTTAACACACGGGCAGGAAAAGTAATGGAGATGAAGAAAAGAAACTAATGATTATAACACATTAACAACCAGGGTGCTTCATACTGTATGTGTGGAGGCTTCTCCCACACAGCATTGATCTTCATATTAATCCACACCGGGGTTTTTTTAAAAATCTATTTTAAATTACAGACTGGATGTCAAATCACAGCAGCGGTGCTTCTCTCTCTTTTCCTCAGAGGAGTTAATTAGATCATTAGTAATAATTATTTTCATTAGCGATTAACCTGTCAGTTAATCAAGTGAAGTCCATGGTGAGGTCTTTAATTGGCGTGTTTTATCTGACCAACATCCCAGACACAATTTTACAATGATATGAAACAATAAAAAAAAAACAGTCTTTATAGACCTTCATCTGTATCTCTGTGTATTTTAAAGCGCTCAGATTCTCATCTTGGAATAAAACTTTACTTTGTGCGTACGTACAGTATGGCGAGGTTTGTGTGTGTGGGAGGACATCTGTTTTGCGGAAGCGAACCAAAACTGGTGTTTTTCCCTTGGGGTCAATTGCATATGAGGAATCCGTCTCTGATCATATCTGTGAAAACACACACAGGGCCTCGGGCGATGCAGGCGTTATGTCATTGTGGAAGTGTTCTTAGTTCACTCTGAGAAAGCAGATTCCTTGAACACGCGGGGCGCTCGGCAGCTGTCAGGTCGGAAACGTGATGAATCTGAATCGATATGAATGTGAAGCAGGACGGATGTAGCTGCCTGGATGAATAAAATAAATAAAGATAAAAACAATATGTTAATTATAGGGGGAGTGGGATCATGCACTAGACATTCCTTCCTCCTTCCTCTTTGCATGCATCTTTTAGTTCTTAGCATATTTAGTGTTGATATAGAGTATTGACTTTGTGGGAAATAACACTCGCTGTCCACCAGAGAGTAAGATGAGAAGACTGATACCAGTCTGGTGTCTGCGCAATTAACACGAAGCTGCTGTGAGGAGGCGGTTTGCTTGGCTTAACACAAAGGCGTACAAGCCGGGTTAACTGTTTACCCTCTGTCTGTTTGTGCCAAGCTGCAGCTTTACGTGAGCGTGATCGCCTCATCTACGTCTGCAAAACAAGACAGCAAATACATACGTACATTTCAAAATATGTTCAATATCTGTTCCTTTTATTTATTATTGTCAGTTTATGTAATAATCACTGACTTAGTTTCCGTGTATGGATGATGGTCCCACTGATGAGCCTTCAGACTGTACGGCGGTGATGCGGCGATCAGTCAGCTCCTCGTCGAGCTGCAGAGGAACACAGGCACAAATAGAGAGCGCGATAAGGGAGGAGTGTGTTGCCCAGGGCAGCCGAGTGTCGGCAGCAAGAATGAAGGCATCGGTGCATTCCTCCTTTTCTATTCCTCTCTATTCTGCGTCTCTTCTCTGTTTCCACTTTTTTCATTTGTGCGTAATTTATTAATAAATGAAAGAAGTCGGCTCTGCTGCTGTGTTTTCCAGAGCCAGTAAATGACATCAACGCAGCTAAAACAAAACAAAATGCTAACACACATTTATTTTCACTGCCCCCACCCCTCCCTCTTCCTTGATTTCTGACTTTCTCATTGTCCTCTGTCTGTGCCCCTCATCTCCTGCACATTGTTAATGCGCCTCACACTCTATTTCTGTTTAAGTTTCCTGCTGACACACACACATGGCCTTTGTCACACACGTATATTTAGCTTCTTATATAATGCAGTACACATACACACCCTTCCTAGTGAAGTGGCATTTCCCCTCTGGGTTCAGAATGTCACACTTTGTCACTAATAACCAAACCAAAACAACTAATGATGGATGGACGGGCTGATTGCTTGTGTTTCAGAGGCTTGTCGCAGACTTTTCAAAAACACGTGCATTAAAGGTTTAGAAGATTCAGGTAAAACTGATGTGAGATTTCAATTCCCTCTCAAAATTCACCTCAGCTTGCTTTAATTTGTATCTGGTGTTAAGAAACACCTTGAGAGCGACCGTCAGCATATTTCACAGCAACACATCTGGCCCCTCCACTCTCCATCTGTAGGCTTTTAAAATGGAGTTCACAGACAAATACATTACTTTAATTAGACAAACAGGGAGAGACACCGTTGGTCGGAGTAGCAGGATGAGGCAGCAGTCTGGAGCTGGGTGATGGATGGGGTGGGGGGCTGTGGAGGCGGGTGGAAGGGGAAGCACACCCAGGGGAGGAGGCCCTGCTGTCAGCCGAGCAGCAGCGAGACACTCCCCTGGGTGGTCCAGAGGTGGCTGCAGAGATGAGTGTGTGTTTGGGGGGTGGAAGGATGAAATGGATGAAAAGGACGGAGCTCTATATACCAGCTGTGTGAATCCACTGAGTGATGCATCTGATGAATGAGTGGAGATGAAGCTGGGAGGAACTCGAGCTCAGCACAAAAGGAAAGAGCTTAAAAACAGACTCGGATGTATTTTTAATTCACATAAATGCATTTTATTAGATCTCATATTCCCAAAAGCTCACAGGAAAATCTGTAACCACATGAAGCGAAGATAATGCTGCCGTTTATGTTTATGTTTCTGACATATTTCCAAGTCATACATATTTCCTTTAAATGTGGTGTAGCACTGTTTTATTCTTTAATCATTATTATCCTTTGAAATTTAAAGATACAGTATGTACGAGTATTTCAAGCAACTTACCTGCATAGATCCATAGGTAATGTCACAATTAAGACAAGAATGATGGGATCTGACTTAATTTAATTCTTTTTTTTTCAGCTGTTTCGAGAGGTACGCATCATGAAAACTCTCAACCATCCCAACATAGGTGAGTTACACAAGAGAGTAATCGTGGGTGTGTTTGATGTGGTGGCTATGTATGTATGTATACTGTGTGTGTGTTTCCATGCTAAGATCTCTCCCTCTGTGTTACAGTCCACTTGTTTGAGGTGATTGAGACGGACAAGACTCTTTACCTGGTTATGGAGTACGCTAGTGGAGGTGAGTGACGTCCGCACCACCCTCTTCATCATGGTGCCAACTCGATTCTTTATTTTGACCGACTACAGATACTGTAGAGATGAACTGGGTTCAGTTCCCTCATGTTCATTTTCATTAGTGAGATCTATAGTCACTTTTCTTAATTGCTCCAGTATTTTCTCTCCTGTCTTTCTTTCTGCTCTTCTGTTCATCTCGCTGGTTGACATTGTTCAGCTGTTTCCCATGCACTCGTCCTGATCTCATGATCTCTCTCTGCTGCTCTCTCTGTATGATGTGTGAACTTAAGCTCAGTGCCTAATAAGGAGGTAACAGCTCGCCAACCGACATGCTGCTCTCTTTTACCTCCTTGGATCTCCAGAGTCAAATGTTGTCTGGAATGCACATACACACAAACGTTTAATATATTTATTGAAAGTTTGCACACAAAACATTTGCAAGATGGAAATAGTTTCCTTTTCCAGATCTTCTGAAGTATGATTTAAGTGTGACATACGATACATGTGACACAAGCTGTCTCTGAAAATTAATGTTAAACCATGAAAAACAGACATTAGAGGACTCTACCTTTAAATCACATGACAATATACACGTACTTCACATACTGTTTCCATGCTTTACATCGTTTCTACATTTGCTCTTGTAATGCATGAAAAGAGATGTGTATGAAACTTTATTTTATACAGATTTTTCATAACAGGTGGAAGATAAATTGTTATATGGAACATCAGACTTGTAAACAAATTCCATGCCTGTCTGAACAGCAAGTCTTCAACAACCCTTTTCCCCCCAGGCGAAGTGTTCGACTACCTCGTGGCTCACGGCAGAATGAAGGAGAAAGAAGCCAGAGCCAAGTTCAGACAGGTCAGTAAAGCCCTCATGTCTGTTTGTTTGTCCCTTTGAGCCAGACAGATCAACAGCCTCTACTTTGAGCATCAGGTAATTTGGGTATCAAGAAAATCTGCAGTCATATTAGGGTTGAAAACAAAGTATGAATAAAGTTAACTTGGATGTTGAGCAGCACTAATCAAACTGTGGGCTGAATAAGAAGAGTTGAAATGGATAGATGAATCATCACACTCAATAAAAGTTATAGGAGCTGAAGTCTGAGCTGTGTAAGAGTTCATGTGGCCCGTTGTTTAGTCACAGCTTTGCTTGTAACTGGGCCGTATGCACCTAAAACAGACCAGCACAGAAATTCAGTAAACTTTTCCACTGTGGTTCAGACCAAATAAAACAAACGGTTGGTGCGATCGCCCAGCAAGAAATCCACTCGTCTGCCTTTTATTTGTAATGCTGGTACAGGAGGAGGCATCTGTGAATGGAGCTCCCTGTTCAGCTGCCGTTCACATGATGTAAGCACAAACCTTAAATGTACTTATCTTCCCTTGTCTGACATCTGTTCCTCTTTCTTTCTCCTCAGATTGTGTCAGCGGTGCACTACTGTCATCAGAAGAACATTGTTCACCGAGACTTGAAGGTGATTACACAGTGTAATGAGAGAGAGGATGAAAAGCTTCCAGATACCCTCGTTAGATAAACGGATATCTGTGATGCTTATGTCTGGCTGCCCATATGACTTCTACACACATGAATAAATAGGATTGTAACAGACATTTACTTTAAAGCTGATATCTGTTTGTAGTACCAAGTGGTGACTGAAATGAAGTTAAAACCGAGAGCTACTTTTTATTAAAATCAGCCATTGCAGTAGAAAACACATGTCTTGTACTTCCTGTATGAAAGCAGTGAGAGAAATTACAGGCTGCAGCTTTAAGTAGCAAATATGAAAATAACAGTCGTTTTCAGCATCTTTTCACTTACAACCTGTGGTTATAGTTTTCCTGTATTTTGATGGGTTTCACTGTCTCTGTTGTTTTTCTGCAGGCGGAGAACTTGCTACTAGACGCAGACTCGAACATCAAAATAGCCGACTTTGGCTTCAGTAATGAGTTCACTGCGGGCAGTAAACTGGACACGTTCTGCGGTTCTCCGCCCTACGCTGCCCCGGAGCTTTTCCAGGGGAAGAAGTACGACGGGCCAGAGGTGGACATCTGGAGCCTGGGTGTCATCCTGTACACTCTGGTCAGCGGGTCGTTGCCCTTTGATGGACAGAACCTGAAGGTGGGTGACGGGCAGGCAGGACCGCTTCAGTGTCACGTCAGGCCGAATGTGAAAAATAAATCATTATATCTATTTGATTATAAGTATACCAAAAAAAATAAAATGCCAGTTGCTGCTGTTTAAACTCCTGTATGTGTCACAAAAGTGATTGTAATTTGTCTTTTAGTCTCATGGTTGTGCAGTATGTTCAAAATCAGTATAACGATAACAACATAATTGCTCAGGTTGGGTTTTTATGTAAATGTCATTGTAAAGTCAAGATTTAAATGTGCATAAAATCTGCATCTTATCACTCAATCGTGTCTTGCAGTATTTTATAGAATTTAGTAATTATAATGTAACGACAGTGTGGCTCAAGCTGAAGCTCATGGCGTATGACTGTGTGTTGTGTTCAGGAGCTGCGGGAGCGTGTTTTAAGGGGGAAGTACCGCGTCCCCTTCTACATGTCCACAGACTGTGAGGGAATCCTGCGCCGCTTCCTGGTTCTCAACCCTGCCAAGCGCTGCTCGCTGGAGGTGAGCAGGAAACATAACAACAGCAACAACATGACAACACCTTTACACACCATTAAATATTTAGCCGTACAATACACTCTGCTGAATACAGTAGATAAAGAGAAAATGTCTAATTGCCCTTCATGTCTCATGCAAAGGCAACAGTTGAACAAAGGCCCACACATTGATTTGTTGTTGAGATTTTTACAATAGTTAGTAAATACATTAAAAGGAGAACCACTTTACATGGACAGGAAGTAAAATGTTGATGGTACCACTGCCAAAGAATGAAGGTTACACTTGGAGATACTTTATTACTGTTTAAATAAGAATTGCTGCATGTACTGTTTTTGTCATGGTGTCTCTCCTTCTATTTCTTCACCAGCAAATAATGAAAGATAAGTGGATCAATGTCGGCTACGATAGTGATGAGCTGAAGCCCCACACAGAGCCAGTGGAGGACTACAATGACACCGGTCGCATTGGTAAGAAACACACCTCTTATGAGTAAGTTATTTATGATCATAATAAAAAAAAAATATTGACCACTGCTGGGTTGTGTTGCAGCTTATAATAACAGTTATATTCAGTGAGGGATAACTGGGAACATCTGGTTTTGTTCAGCCCCTCAGGGAAAGTTTATACCAGAGTCAGAGTTCTGGCGTTTTGTATCACTCAAAGTTTTGTTTACATGAATAATGTCCTTCAGGATGTCATCATTTAACAACTAGAGGGGCTGAATTGAACCTACGTGTTGCTCCAGGCAGGTGGTGCTGCCACCGAGCTCTTTCTTGGCAGGTGTGACATTCAGGCCCTGCACACGGATCAATAGCTAAAGGTTCACATCAAGGTCAAACCTTTCATAACTCCACAGAAGGTCGACCTGTGTGTGTTTCCTGCGTCACTCGTGACTCTGTGGAAATTGTGGAACGACTGCCTCTAATTTGATTGGTCTCGTTGCAGATGTGATGGTTGGAATGGGCTTCGCCAGAGACGAGATCAGGGACTCTCTGGTCAGTCTGAAATACAACGAGGTCACCGCCACATACCTCCTGCTGGGACGTAAGAGTGAGGTAAATGTTGGTTTGTTTGTTCTCTCCTTTTGTCATTGAGGGAAGTAGCTCAATTATATGGGTGCGGTTTTAGTTTTAACAGTTTAGATTATATCTCTTAAGCCCATATACAGCACTAAAGACTTTCTTTAACGGAAGAAATACATATTCATAGGTTTGTGAGATTGATGGTGATTCTGCAGATTCTATTTCTGACTTCTTTACAGCTGTATTATGTCACTGTCATGACTGAATCTGTTTCACTCAAACTGCAAATGCCACTTTATGTGAATTGTTATGGTTTTGCTCACAATCTATTGCAACTTAAGCAAACATCCTTATCAATTAAATAATGGAAGTGTTTCCAGGGGACACAAAAAAGTGATGAAACTGATGAAATGTGATTCATTAATACTGAAGATGAAGATTTGATGTTTTTTGTCTGTTCGCATGTGTTTTTTAAGTTGCAGTGTGTTGAACTCTCATGACTTTAATTAACCCAGGATCTGGAAACCTGGTTCTGTTCAGGACTAAATGGTTTAGTAAACAACAGAACTTTTGCTTTTCTCGATTCATCCTGTCATTTTTTTTAAATTTCTGTCTTGTGTTTGTGCGACCGTATCTCAGAATGAAGGCAATGAGTCTCGGTCCGGCAGCAGCCTGAGTCTAGCTCGAGTCCGTCCCAGCGCCGTCACCAACGGAACCAGCAAACACTCCACCTCCTCCTCCTCCTCCTCCGGTGCTCCTTCTTCCTCCTCTGGCCACAAGGCGCAGCGCAGTGCCTCGACATACCACCGCCAGAGACGACACTCTGACTTCTGTAAGGCAGATTACAGAGATTAGCCACATCCTCGGGTTTAGCTTGATGAGATTGTTTTGACGGCTCCTCTCCCGTGTCTCAGGTGGTCCAGCGGTTCCAGGGTCAACGCACCCCAAAAGGAGTCCCAGTGGTGTAGGCGAAGGGGCGGGGCTTAAAGAGGAAAGGCTGTCCATCCGCAAGCCGAGCACCAATACGGTCGGCTCCCGTAGCATCCCGACCCCCTCCAGTCCGATGGTCAGCTCCGCTCACAACCCAAATAAGGCCGAGATACCTGACCGACGCAAGGAGGTCAACTCCACCACAGTGAGTGTTCTGTGGGCGCGATGAATCATCCAGTGTAACCAGTGTAACCAATCTGTTGCATTGAGTCCTTTATCAATACAACATGTGCAGATGGCAGAATCCTCACAGTCCTCCTAATCCCATTTCCTCAGATTACAGCACATGGAGGCCACACTGACACAGATGTTATAGAGACTGCAAACATTCACATCCTCCACAGATTAGAGTAAAGCTCAACAGTACAACACTCACAGAGCTACAGCTGAATAACAAACTGTAGATTCATCCAGCGAGGGGGAGGGGGTGTATGGAGATTATGGTTGTTCAGTTAAATTAAGTTTAGAAGGAGAGGGAGTGGGAGTTGAGACTGTGAAGAGTTAAAGACAGAAGCCTGATTAACCTGAGATTAACTCTTATACGCTCTGCTGCCGACCATCTGAGGTCAAACAGCCAAGGCAGATAAGTGTCTGCTTTACAAACAAATTGTAAGGCACATGAAGGCATCCTGAACATCTTTCCTGAATTTGAAGATATCAAGATAAAAAAAATGTACCATTTACATAATTGATTCATCATCAGCAGTAAGATTTCTGGTTCTTTCCCCCAGAACAACATCCCTGCTAGTGCCATGACTCGAAGGAACACGTATGTATGCACAGACCGGTCCAGCACTGACAGACATCCACTGCTGCAAAATGGAAAGGAAAACAGGTGAGAGGAGAATCAGTGTCTGTCTGTGTCTTTGTTAATCTTGTCACTGTATATACAGTAATATGACAACCCCCCTATAACATAACAAGATAAATATCTTCCTTCATCACTGGACATTTGGGCCTGAGCCACAGGCTGTGGAGCATACATGTATGTTTATTAGCATGATCAGAAGTTGGAGCATTATCGTCGTTATAGTTTGTGCTGAAAGTCTCTATACACCAGAAGATCATGTTTCACTTTACTTGTGGACTGTGTGAATAGAAATCTGAATTAGTTTTAGCTTAGAGAAATTGTAATTGCTCAGTAAAAAAAGCATCAGCAGATTGTATTTTATGAAAACACAGGCTATTAATTAACTGGCTGGTTGTGTTGGCTGTTAAATGTCAGTGTAAAAACAACAGCAGAGCTGGACAATGTGAAAGATGTGAGAGATGTATTCATATTCATAGTAAACACTGGCAGTAGAGGTTTGGTTGGTTGGTTTATAAAGACGAGCTCCACACTTGTTCTTCATCTTCACTGCACAGAGAGAGTGTCTGACACAGGGTGTTTGTCTCACATACAGTTTGTCTCTTCAAGAGGGGATAAAGGGCTTAAACTGTGCATGAGTGGGTTCATCTCTCTGTGTGTTTATGTACCAGCTACACACTGTCTGTTGTTGTGACAGATGGTTGTCTGCTTGTCATTCCCAGAGCATGGTGAGCACTATCTCCTCCCTCTCCCTCTCCCTTTCTTTCTCTCTCCCTCCCATCCTCTCTTCCTTTGGTCACTTTCTCACTTTCATCCTAGCTGGCCCATTTTCCATCCCTCTGTCTCTTATTCACTCTGTGTTTTGTCGCCTCTCGAAGGGAAAGCCAGAAGGGACTGTCTGCTGCGTGACCTCCGATAAAATGTCCCTCTACAGATTGTGGGTGTGGGTGTGTGTGGATGTGGATGGGGGGGGGGGGGTTAAATATAAGACTTCATGGAAAGGCAACAAAGAAAAACACGTATGAAGTTTTGTACAAATCATATTAAGTGAATTAACTGCACAAGAAATATCACCGAACTAGTGTTGATGATACCGTTTGGATTCACTCTTTTTTCGGGGGGTTTGACTCTCTGTGAGCAGAGACACACCCAACACTTTTACATTCAGCCATTACAATGAGCCATTGTTCTCTGCTGCAGCTCCATTTTCTGATTTAACAGGTGGTGCTGAGGGATGCAGGGATAGAGGGGAAAGAGAAAGTGGCAGCTATAACCAGGGAGTGATGATGGGATGAGGAAAAGAGAAAGTAGAAAAGGAGGAAGAGATGGGTGGGGGGTTGGAGGGTGAGGTCGGGGTGGGCTTAGCAGTAGTGAGCAGCAGGATGAAGTGAGGACTGGCATTGTGCCAGTGTAACCTCCACTTGCCCCAGAGGCCTTGTCAATGTGATGCCATGCCAGAGTGGTTGATGACACACACTCACACACACTCTCTCTCTCTCTCTCTCTCTCTGGTTCAACACATGTTGTGTAAAACAAAACATGCAGTGTACCAACACACACACTGTACTGTGTATACATGATTATACACAGACACAGAAAGATACGTCTCCTCATTTCGAGGCTTACTGTAGATATTCAGGAATATATCCATCTTTAGCTTTGGTTGATTTGATCAAATCCTTCCCATCATCTTAACCCAGCAGCCATTTAGGTTACAGCGACATGTATATTTTCTGCCAACATTGTCATGACCATCATCATGCAGGGATGAGGAAAAACACTGTGACATCTTTCTTTAGTTTGTCTCACTGTTTCCATACTTCCCACTCTTAAACCGTTTCACTCTCTGATCCTCTCTCCACCATTTAACACTGAAGCCCCTCTACCCCTCTGTGGTCGTCTCTACCTACTGCAGCTAGATCACAATGACATTAAATGATTTTGCTCTGCAACGGCTGCACTTCAACTTAACCCATCTAATGGTTCTGCCCCACTTGAACCCTGTGTGTGGGTGTTATCTGGAGCGTTATGAAAAGGAGCCTCGGGCCACCAGCCAGCCAGAGAGTCAGGGGTGGAGAGGTGTGTGTGTGCGTGTGCACAACTGCACACACGTGTGCGTGTGTGCGGAGGTGTCACAAAGTGTGAGTGTTGGATAAAGAGAACAAAATGGGATGAGAGTTGGGGGGCATGTAGATACTGTAGATGAGAGAGAGAGAGAGAGAGAGAGAGAGCATTTTAACTCAAGTTTTCTAATATTGGAAGAGAACTGATGGTTCTGACATTTCCTGTCTGTAAGGTGTTTATTCTGCCTGTAAAATAATTATAAAATAAACTAGTTTTAAGACTAAATAATAATAATAATAATAATAATGATAAGATTTCAATGCCATTGTAATCATAAAATCAAGACACAATTATTTGTGTCCGCCGTGTTCTGTCAGATTCACAACTGTAAAATAAGTGTGGAAGTGAGAAGACAACAGAAATCATTTGTACGTCTAAAACTGACACAAAAAAAATCTGAATCATCTTTGCTGACTCATGTAGCACAGACGACTTATTGGGTCAAAAATCCTGTCATCCATCATTAAGGGATAATGAGGCATAATGAATCAGCAGTGGATTATGTAACAGGATAATTCTGTGATATTAAGGCAGAATTGTCTATAATTTCATGCATATGTGATTCTTATGCAGTATTTACCAATTGAAATGATTTTTTACCAACTATTATCTCTCGATTTTCCTCCTTTGCTCCTTCCTCCCTCCAGTACCTTATCCCACCGCCTTCCCCCCGCCTCGCCCTCCACCCACAGCATCGCCGGCGCTTCCGGTGCCTCCTCTTCGTCCTCCACGCCCTCCTCCCGCCTCTCCAGAGGCTCCACGGTGAGGAGCACTTTCCACGGAGGGCAGATCAGAGACCGTCGGCCTCCATCCCACGCTCCCCCGGCTTCCCCGACACCGTCCCACGATGCCAGCCCGTTGCCCCATGCCAGGACCCGGGCCACGAGCAACCTGCTGAGCAAACTCACCTCCAAGTTGACCCGCAGGTAAGGGGAGAAGCTGGGAGAGTGAGAAGGGGAAGGGAAGTGGGAAGTTTGTATATGGCCTCAACTGTTAAGAACAAAAATAAATTAGATTTGTTTCTCCTAGAGGGGACATAAGTAGGAACAGGAAGAGAGTCAATGTGTTGTTCTAAGAAATAAATCATCCCAGTGTGGTGACGTGACAGCAGACTGTATGTTTAAAGGCTTGTAACTGAACAGTGTAGCACTTTTGCTGTAAACGTGTACATGAAGGTCATTTAGCTAATCTTGCTGCCTCTCACCGTCTCTCCCTTAACAAGTACTAACCTACCAGCCTTCCTTCTCTAATAATACAGCTTCTCAGAGGGCTTCAGGCCTCGTCCTTCTGAGTCTCAGACCTGGGTCTAATAGTTCAGAGTTCAAACGTTTTTCTCACTGTTTGTTTTTCTGACTTAAATTAGACATCTTGTGTGCGTGTGTTTGTTTTTTCCCCAGTCCCACACCTACCAACAGCTGTAGGACTTCCTCCCATTACCACCTGCATCCTACAGCATTTGTCTTTGAAAATCTCTCTGCGCCTTCCTCCTGGGAGGATAAAGGCTCTTTTGAAATAGTAAATAACAATGTAAGGCGCATTCGAAGCCGTTTTAAAGATTAGAAAACAAAACCACTAAATGTACTTACAGTGGGGAAAATAAGTATTTGATCCCCTGATGATTTTTGCCCATATTTCACTTGGTCAAATGTAAAATAATTTATAACCATAATATGATAACATTTTTTTGTTGTTAAAACTTACAAAATCACCAGGGGATCAAATACTTATTTTCTCCACTGTATATTGTGTCCTTCTGATACAAACCAGTGATGCTGCTGGTTTAGGTATGTTTTCCATCTTGTCCCCCTTTGATTCTAATAGTATTTAAAGGCAACAAATATGGCCACCTCTAATGTCCCTCTCTCTTAACCAGTTACCTGTCATCATCTATGCTGCAGGACGGTCTGTTTAGTTTAGTTTAGTTAGTATTAGTATTGTTCATATCCAGTTATGAGTCACTACTCTGACGAACCTATTGGACCCAGGTCTGCTGATCAGGCGGACTCACTCTTTGTCTTTCACAGTCAGTTCTTCTTGGCTGCTTATTGTTGCTTTATCTGTTTGTTTGTTCGTTTGATTGTTTGGTTCGAGTTTAACGAGTTTTGCTTTCCCTTGCCAGTCACCTGCCAGTTGTTTTCCCCTTCTCTCTCCTCAACTACAGTACACACAGTTTGATTTGTACTTCTCTGCCTTCTCTCCGTGCTTCTCACTGTCTGTCCCCCCCACTCCCCCTCCTCACTTCTCTTTCATTCAATGTCTGACTCTCTGCTGTTATTTTTCCTTTTTTTCCATTCCTCCCATACTCTCTTCATCTCCTTCTCTTCTTCCTCTCTCTGCTCCTAGGGTCACTCTTGACCCTACTAAACGTCAGAGCTCAAACAAGTCCATGTCGGGCTGCACACTCCCACAGGGGACAAAAACAGTTAGTAAGTCTTCCTTTCCCATGTTTTCTGGCTGCTTCTGTCTGTCTGTCTGTCTCTCTGCCTGCCTGCCAGTGCACTGTCATCCCCTCCACCGTGTCTGTGGCAGGTTTAGTTATACAAACATGTATCCGAGGTGAAGCTACTTTACAGGCAGGAATTTAATCAGTGGTTGAGTTTAATTCAGCCTGCAGGTTTCTGGCCTCAGGAAAACTGAGCAATGAAGTGGAAAACTTTGTTTCTCTGGACACACAGAGTCAAGTCAAAGGAGTTCCTCTGTAGATATATGTTCCATTAAGAAGAGACTCAGATTTAGAAAACAATGATCACCATATTAATAGATGCAGTTTTCTATCACAGTAGATTTAAGTTTCCTGGAGGTTAAATTGAGAAACTGTTTAAAACCCGATTCTGGATAATCCAGTGAAGAAGATACAGTTCACTTTATCATATTGATACAGAGTTGTTACGAATTCCAATATGGCCTCAAATCAGTCCAATCACAGTTACCCATGTAGGTTGAACGGGTTATCTCGGTGTAAATAAGAGTCTTCTAATGGTGGAAAGTTATTCTATGTGCGGTAGTTTTATTTGTAGCTGGTGTAGCTGCTGCTCACACCCTGACCTCGGCTCCACCAGTGGTACAAATGTATGTCTTATGTCAGCAGTGATAACAAAGATGAGTTGGACTCAGGAAAAAATAAGCATTTTGATAAGACTTACATTCAGGATCCTGAGAAGTCCAAGCAGGTTCTCCAGACTAACTTTTTTTTTACCAGGAGCACAGTGGCCCCTGACTGACTCGTAAATCGACTTGCGAAGCAAATATTCACATTTCCTTTACATTCATGATCCTCACACACAATAGCCTGTCACCTGGAATGACAGATACCAGATATTTTCAGTCGCCCCTTCCACATTTTACCCATGTTAAAAAAAAAAACCCCAGCAAATTTACTGGTTGCACATGCGCAAGTAGATGACAAATTTACTTGCACACACCCATTTAGGGGTAGTCTGGAGCCCTGAGTTGAAAGCATGCATCTGATTCAGACTCATTTTAATTCTTACAAAAAAAAAAAGTCTATATAAGTGTCGCTGAATTTACACAGTTTGTTTCTTCCTCTAGAGCAGCCTTATCTCTAAACATCATGTTTGTGTTACTAGACCTCTGACCAGCAGTTGCCTGCCTGAATGTGTGTCTGTGTGTGTGTCTGTCTGGACGACTTGTGTCTCTGCTGGCTGGGCTTCATGCTGTAGCACTCATTAGAGGCTGTAGGTGGCACAGCACCATCACCTGCTTCCAACAAAGTCCATCACAAACAGTGTTTGTTTTCTGGAACAACAGGAAGTGGACTTGTTTTGTTGTTATTTTTGAGAAGTTGGTTTCTCCTGTTTTAGTGATGTTAGCGTTAAGGTATAATCAGCCTGGGGCAGGTCCCTATTAGTTCATCATGTAGCTACAGTAGAAATCAGCAGCCACACAGACGTTGACTTGGAGTCACACAACTTCTTTTAGAACAAACCGCTCTGTGAAGATGTGTGTCTGTTTGTGTGTGTTCCCTTGAGTATGTGCATTTACTGCAGCTCAGCTGTACTAGTCTGAGTCATGTAATCACCACCACATGTTTGTCCATGCTGTTAACAAATCAGCAGTCCTGCAGCAGGGCTGCGGGCTCTCAGGAGAGGGGGATGGGGCTTTATTGGGGTTTTATACAAGACACAGGCGGAGGTAAAGGATGAAGAGTAGTGATGAAGACAGAGGAGGAGAGTAAACAACTCATCTTTCACCGTTAAAATGAAGCAGTGGTTGTGTAGTTTAGTTTGCGTGTATGATTTAAAATTATCAATATTAGAAAATGCATGATCTAAATACTTTAAAAGCACATGTAGTTTTTCGAGTTGAATCAGAGAAAAATGATGCTTAAAACATTAAACAAAGGAGAAATATGTGCCCGAGACACTAAGGTTTATATAATAACAAAGAGCAGAGTCAAGCAGAAGATGAGACAGGTTTTCTGGTGAGGCCTGTTCTGAAATGTGGTACTGAGAAAGGCAGGAAATTGATGACTGAAGTAGGATTAGCTGAAGGGAATGTGGAGACAGAACAATGAAGAATTATAATCATAAAATAATTTAATGCGCTACAATTACCAGGGCGGCAGCTATAATGAGTTAATTATCAGTTAATCTGTCACTTTTTTTTTTTATCAATCGTCCAAAATTGCCCATCAGAGTCCAAGGGGACATCCTCAAATGACTTTTTTCAGTCTAAAACCCAAAAAATATTTGGGTATTTAGTTATAATCATAGAAATATTGGTGGGGGAGCAAATATTCACATTTGAGATTTATTTTGTCCTTTAAAAAAACTTAAAACAATAAATTCAATATCACAATTCCTTTTTAATTAATATTTGTAGGTAGGTTGGTTGTCACAGGGTGAAGAGCAGGGATATGATGGGGAACAGTAAAGTAAGTAGTAAACTGACTTTATCACAAACTTGGCATAACTCCACTAGCTCAGCCTCAAACTTGTAACCTTAAAGGTACCTGGCGTACGTCTGGGCCCTTTGCAGGAGCAGATGCTTGTGAAGCATCTCAGCCCGCGCCAGTCATCCTGACTGACTGACCCAGCGTCACTGCTGTTTTAAATCAGGATTAGTTATGTAACTGGGATTTATCCTTCTCTGAAACAGGGATCTTACACAGCGCTCCCTCAAGATGCACACCGATTGTTCTGTTACACTGCTGCTATAGCTTCTCCGTCTGTCTCTCACCCTCTGTCTTGTCTCTGCTTTCATGTCTTCCTCTGTTCTTTCTCTGCTCTTCTGTCTCGGCCGTCAGCTCTCAGCCTTCATACAGATCTCACAGTCTGCCACACACACTGCACAGTTTATAGACAGTCTCTGGCTCAGAGCATAAGAGTCTGTCCAGCCTGTCACTCCTTACTCTTCATTTACAAAACACCTGGGCTGATTTGTCCCACTGTTAGTTGTCCATCTTCAGTGTGGTGGCACTTGTCTTGCCAAACGCGGCACCTTGTTTCTGAGGGATGCAGACTAGGAAGGCTCTAGATGGGACAATTAAAAACCATTTACATAATTACTACTGTACAACAGGTTTAAGGTGTGGATTGATAAGAGATCAGATTACAAAATGTAAATTATTTAGCTAAACATTTATACACCAACCTCTGTGTTTTTTAAATTCAACAATATAATGGTGTTAAAAGTCAAATCCTCCCGTCAGGACTAAGGTTCAGTGGTCTTAATCCAGCAGGAATTCCCCTCCAAAATGATTATCATGTTGCCATTCATTCATAAATGCTGATGCATATCTCTGGTGATCTGTATGGATTAGCAGCATTAGACCTCTCCCTGTGCTGTGAAGTGACGCAGCGAAAAAACCTAGACACGTAGTCTTACAATGTAATTAGATCTGATTAAAACCACTTCACTGTAGCAGCTCCTGAGTCGGATCCAGGCCCGTGTTACAGTAGATTTTATTTTCAGCAAAAAGAAAAAAAAATCTGTCAATGAAATCTCACTGCTAGCCTCTCCAGGCCACCCCCTGTTGCCAGGTTGGTGGGGAAAAAGTCAGCAGTGTACTCACAGGAAATGGCAACAGCCACCTCTGGTGGGGATGAAAGGGAAGTGCAATGATCAGCTTCAAACTTCTGCATCCCAGTCGTAGCAGGACAAAAGGGAGGATCCCTCATGACTTACAGTTCACTCTTTTCACATTTTCTTATGTTGTAGCCCGATGCTAAAATCTGTTCAATTAATTTTCTCCTCATCAAACTGTAATTCAATTAAAGATTTGTATTATGTATTAAAAATAAAGCTGAAATACCAGATTGACATATTGTTGGCAACATTAGCAGCATCGGTGCTGACTGAATGAGTGTGCTGTGGGAGTTGTTGTAGTGAAAGTAGGAAACAAGCATTGGTCAAACTGTACCAGGCCAACAGGCTGTTTGAACTGAAGTTAGCATCAGCCATACCTCTCCTCTGGTGTCCGACGTCTTATTTGATCACAAACTAGTTATCCCTCAGTCAGAGCAGAACAATTCAGTTATATCACTGTGAGTCCAATATTATGCAATGATGAATCAATGTAGAAAAAAATCAGCAGATGAATGGAGCTGTTGTGTTTTACTTCATCCATTTGTGGTTTTCCCTGCATCAGATTTGTGTTTGTGTCACTCACTGCAACACACACACACTGTATCTGCTGTCTGTTGATCCCTGACAGTTTGCTCTGGGTTCACTCACTGTGCGTCTGTTTTCTCCGTCTCCTTTTGTTTCCGTGGCGACTCTGACATGTTGTTGTTGTTTCAGAACCATCCAGTTGTAGTGAGTGTAGGCTGGTGATGATCCATCTGTGGTTTGAGGATGAGTTGTCATGTTCTGTGTCGTTGACGTGGACTGATAAAGCTGTGCTGCTGATTGTCGCATTAAAACCAGAAGTGGGGGGTGGGGTGTTGAGGGGAAGAGGGGTCGGTGTGAGAACACGATTGGCCGATTGATTCCTAACAGATACGTTGTCTTCTTCTTGAGGGTCACAGACGAACCTGAGAGAATCAGCAGATCTCCGGTCACAAGGTGAGTAATCATTTACACTCTTTCAACCACCAGACCAACCACAGTATCATCACTATAGAAACTGACACCTACTGTATATCAGCGTCTGTGTATGTGTTGGCCAATAATAACAAGACACGGTCAAATTTGCGATAACTAAAACAGTGACACCATAATATTGACCATTCTCCCTCAATTTCTTCTGTACTATCTTTTTAAGAACACAGTTCTCTCATCAATATACACAGTTCTCTCATCAATATTGGTAGTTTATGTATGTGTTACAATAATACCTGTAGAATCAACCTGAGGTCACAATCAATCACAATCAGTTTAGCATCTTCTGAGAGGATGCTAAAGGCCTTCTGTCTAAACCTGAATGACACATTGTGTGTGTCGTCCATAAGAATATTATTCCCATTAAATCTCTGAAGAAAATGAACTCTTTATACATACATTTTATCTATTTTAATGTATGATACATTTATGATTAGGAACTAATTACTGTTCAACATAGAAAAAACTTGTAATTGCTATAAATAAATACTTTGAAACCCAAACATCAATAACCACCTGACCTATATTCATTCTGTATCTGTATATAGCAGCAGACAAGCGCTAATGATTGATATTGACTTTGATATTGTTGCTTTTTCGTATCATTTATTTGAGGCCATGGCTTTATTGCTCTGCTGACAAAATAATTGCTTTTCACTCCTTGGTTGTAAAACAACCACAGCAGCTCAAAGGAAACCAAGTATCTAACATCATCATTATTTTTGCAACACTTTGTGCCTTTGAGTTTTGATCTAATATGACTGCAACACAACCATTTTAGCTTTGAATCACCATCAGTGACCAGTGACTTGTTTTAGCTCTGGGTTAAAGGCTAAAACATTTTCTGAAAGAGCATTTTCAAGTCTTCAAGTCAACAACTGAAACCTTCAATATACAAGTTGCATTGATCCCTTCTGCTCTAACTGTATTTATACTGTTTTATTTTAGTCTCATCAGTCTTATCAGTATGTTACTAAAGGTGTTACATACTTCCTCTCAGCCTCAGCTGTTCCAACCCAGTGTCAGTCTCAGGCTAAAAACAGCAGGTAAACCAGTAGCACCAGTGTTAACACTGACCTACAGACTGTGGTGTGGCCCTAGATGCTGAGCGTGGCTCCTTGTGGTAGATGATCCTGTGATGTTTGATTGAAATGGGAAAAAAAAAGAAAATAAATTACAGTATTTTAATTATATAGTTGTTATTGTGCTCCAAAGCAAAGTGTTAAAATGTATTTGTATGGTGTGCTATCAATTGCACACATTTTCATAAACAGCCATCACTGTTTATAAAATATAATCAATCCCAGCATGCCCCTGAACCCCCACATGAATAATACATTTCAGGTAGGAGTGATTGCCTTATTCCTCTGTTGTTTTTTTGTACATCCACCGTGTGAAAGACGACATGTTGTTGACTAGAAAATACACATTTTCCTGTGTTGACTGTAACCTAGGTAGCAAAATGTCTGCATCCATTGATCTGTTTTAACTGTTTTTTTGTTCTTCTCCCCTTTCCCTGACCATTCATTCATTCATTCATTCATTCATTTATTCATTCACACAACCATTCACTTGCCTGTCTATTCACACATCTACCTCACTCAAACACTCAATACATTAACTCCTTTGCCCTTAAATGTGTTTGTTCGTCCTCCTACATTCATATCTGATCTCACCCTCTACTTCAACCTCTGACCCCCTCCTCATACAAACATCCCATATCAACCCCACTTTGTCCCTTCTGCTTCAAACCTTCATACATTTCCGGGTTCTTCCCCCATCTGCATCCCTCCCTCTCTCCCTCTCTCCCTCCCTCACCCCCTTATCTTTCCTCTTCCAGTCGCCATCTATCTGGGCATCAGAAAGCGGCCGAGCCCCGGACCCCCCGATGCGGCTGGGATGTGAGGGTGCGGAGCCCTCGCGACCCGGCCGAGGTGGTGCTAGCGCTGCGTGAGGCGGCACAGGGCTGTGGCTGCCAGGTCCATCTGGCCGGGCCTTTCCTCCTGTCCTGCACCCACGGAGCAGCCGGAGCCCGGGTGGCCTTCGAGGCCGAGGTCTGCCAGCTGCCCAGCGGGCTGGGCCAGAGCAGCGGTGTGAAGTTCAAGCGCCTGTGGGGGGCACCGTTAGCCTTTAGAGACATCGCCACCAAAGTGTCCAAGGAGCTGGAGCTCTGAGGGCGACAGGAGGCGGGGCAGATGGACGACGGAGAGGACAGGTTAATGAATGAGGAGGGATGAGGAGGAGGAGGAGGAATGATGAGGCAGACGCATCCCCTCCTCCTCTTCCTCCCTGGGCTTCACCTCATCTGATGTGGCTAGCGATGCCTCGCCTCCGCCAAAGACCCTCTTACTCTGATGCCACCGATCACAGCCAGACAAACAGATGCACAGACACGGATAGACCGCCATCGGCAGACTTATGATGACCCCTTGACCTTGGAGCTGTCAGTGACCCACGACTCCTGCTTGAAAACACGCCACCACCTCCATACGATGTGAGCCCATGGAGTCAGACTGTTGTTGTTGTTTTTTTTCATGATTTCATATTTGATGTTGATAAGGATGCTGTTGCTGAGAACGATGGAGACTGATAATTTGTTGTTGTTGATGTTGTTGTTCCTATTGTATCATATTTGTCATCATTCCTTTTTAAAGAGCTGCTATTTAAAGAAATCTTTTAATTTTTTGTGTATTAAGTTTATTTTCTTTCTTTAATGCTTTTAAAATGGGCAGAGGTTTGACACCTGTTTGTCATCCTCGGAAGCAGACGTCACACATTCACGGAGGGAGGGCGCAGTCTGACCTCCGGCCTCGAGAGGGAGACATGCAGAAATGCTGAGACTTGTGACAGACTGAATGAAGCACCCCAGCCTCTCTGCCCATCCATTGACAAAGCCCATTTTACTGCTCAGTTGGGATTTTGATGTTCGTTTGCACCATTTCTGATAAGATGTTGTCTCCGCTGGCGAACGAGTTGCTATGAGACGAGCAGAGCTGCCTAATAACACAGGACCCAAGCTGAGATGTTGACCTCGATAACCTTACCGTGTCAGCTCATTCTCAACTTAACCCAATGTTTAGTTCTCTGCCACCAGCAAAACATGTCAATGGTTTAAAGAGCAAAGTAGAGTTTTCATTTTATTTCACAACAGGATGTCTCCGCCGACTGTGAGCAAACAAGAAGAGCCACTCAGCATTGTTGTACCAAAAAAAAAAAACTAAGCAGGTTTAGCTTTTGTATATTAGAAGAGCAGGTTTTGTCATCCAGTCAGAAACCTATACCCTATTTAACGAACATCACCTCAAGTAAATGAAGTCAGCATTTAATTTTACTACATTTTCACCCATAAGAAGATTTTTCTTAGCACATATCGAATGTTTTCGTGCATTTGTCTGTGCAGCAAATGCTTAAAAAACTCATTTTCTGAGCAAATATTTGATTAATGGTCAAATGGCATGGCATCCAAGGTTTTATGTGGTGTCATGGTAATTCACCATTGTATCATACAGAGTAAAAAAAAATTAAAAAGCTCACGTCAATCCTCTTCCTGTGAAGCCAGTGCAGGTACAATTGGGAAAAACATCTTCATCCAGCCTGATGATAAGTGACAAACTAAGCAGCCACAGCTCTGTACTGTATATGGTTTTTGTTTGTTCAGTGTAATTCGATCACACACACACAAATTACTGTAGCTCATTCTGGTGTAAAGTAAATGGAGGGTTTCACTACAGTATTAATATACTGTGTTGCCTGTTAAAATGCCATCGCATACACTTTCAAGCGTAGTGCAATACAGCCACAAAGCCAAGAATGAAGACTTGAAAAAGCAGCGATTAAGACTTAATAGGGCTCCTTGTTTTATTTACCTTTTCTCTTTTTGATATCGTGGATTTGTTGTTAAATTCGTTGAGCACTTTTTTTTTCTTTTTAACTGTGTAGCTTGGAGACATAATGTGAACTGTTCTGCCAGAATTTTAATCTTTTCTTTTATTAAATTGTTTTTAAAAATCCAATTGTTTCACACATCTAACGCCAACTGAAGTGAATAATTGATGCTCTGAATGCCTTTCTCTCTTTCACCTACATGCACCTAGTGACACTTGGCTTCATTCATCTCCGCAGTAAAACCAACTCGAGTGTTGCCTTAATGTCTCCAGGCAGAGGTGCCATTTGACTCCACTGATGCCACAGTCATATCAACCAAACATTTGGAAGATACAAAATTTCTGAAATACTCATGGTTAGTTGTCTCCACAACATTTTTGTCAGGTTTTTGGGTCTCAGCAACACTTTTGATTTATAAACTGTAGATGTTTCCCTCTGTTGAGCAATCAGGCTGCAGCATTTATGAGCGGTGTACGACTGTTGACCAATCAGATCCCGTTACTACTGTAAGAGGTGTATGACTGTTAACCAACAAAACTCCTGCCTCATCAAGCCAGTGTATAAATCAAAAAGCATGCAACATGTGCAGTCATGAGGCAGAGGGTTAGGACCAGAACGTGACCTTGAATGACCTTTTTGATTATTACATCTTCTTTGATAACCAGAATCAGCTCATTGCAGTTTTACGTCTTCAACAAACAAATCAAGCTGCTGGAAATATTGTCACGATCTCCCACTCTGCTCCTCAGTTACAGCGTGCTGCTGTGCAGAGCATTATGATGTCACAGCGAAGTAGACCTATGACTTGTGGATCTAAAATGCTATCACTTTGTCTTTTTTAATCCTGTTGAACAACATCTGTGTTAAATTGTGTCATATAACTGTATCGATTCTTTAGTTACATCCAAAAAAAACAACAACATGTTTTAGAGGTCAGAGGGACCTTTGACCAAATTTTAATCGGTTCGCCTTTTAGTCCAAGTGAATATTTGTACTAAATTAGATGAGATTCACACTGACTGTTCCTGACCTCATTGCAGAACAAATCAACCAAGACTACAAAACAAAAGACTAGAAAAAACACACACACTCCACTGAGCTACATCCGTCATGTGCTGCTGCATCCACACTGACAACTCCAAAATCAAAAGGTTGTCGTACTTACATTGTAACTCTTTAAAGCCAAGCAATTATAACTTGTACTTTCAAAGTATGCAGCATCTAACAAAAGATGGAAAAGGAAGAGTTTGATGTTGCAGCAGGTTTGTGATCTTTACGGCCGTAAAGTCGATATATTTATCTGTTTCATGGGAGATTTCAGCTGCAGCACGTGTCCACCACTGTCTGAAAATGTGAAGCTGTGATTTAGGGCTAGTTTTTGCATATTTTTTTTTTGTGTACAACTGGGCCTCACTCTCTGAACCTGTTCTCTAGATACAGTTAGGGCCATGCTTTAAGGCTACCGTTCTGTTGTAGTGTGTTTGAAGCTGTCACTGTTATCAATAAAAGTTAACTTATGGGCTAAAATTGCGGAAATGATCGACCTGCAATCCTGCATGTCTCCTAGGAAATAATGTGTGACACAAAAATAAAGGCTTTCAACCTCTTTAATATTTTTTGTCATGTATGGACGTCATGTTTTTGTATGAGGTTTGATGAGTGAGTGTAGTGTGAGTCTGCTCTGAGTTGCAAATGATCCATGTGTGTTTCTCATAAAGAAAACTTAAGACAGAAGGTTTGATTGTTTCATGGGGCATAGTTTAATTAACCAGTTAAGTTATATTTTACAACCAAAAAAAATTATTTTGGTGTGTATACATAGCCACGACCAGACTATGCATGGATTGATCCCAGGATGTTACAGAGAAGATGGGCAGAGCGATGATAAAAGTGACATGAGCTTAGAAAGAGATAGTGAAGAAAAAGCAGGAAAGTAAAAGATGAGTAAGATTAACAGTGGTAAGAAAGAAAAGGAAAGAGTGGAGAGAAAAGTTGAGCCTCCTTTTGACGGAGTGAAGTAAGCAGAAAGTAGCCAGGTGGCCAAGACCAGTAAGATAACTTTACAACAAGGCTACCCGTTCATTTTTTTGTAATATAAAAAAAAACAAACACAGACAGTCATTCAGTCATTGGTTGTCTGTTCTATTTACTTCTGGGCGGGGATCATGCCATCGATGGACTCTCCCTTCTCCAGCTTCTTCTCCATCTCAACCATGAGCTTGACACCATCAACCACCAGCTGGACCTGGTACACCTCGGAGGAGCCCAGACGGTCAGCGTTGGAGATATCGAACACGCCACCCACGGAGGCTGTGTCAACACCACCTGCACAGAAACAAAGGGGAGAGGAACAAATCCACGGTCAGAAAGTGGCAGCAGGAGGAGGAGAAACCTGCAGCTTGCTGACTGTTGTAGTGTAAACCCAACAACTCTCAAACCATCTGTGAACATGTTCATCTGTTGCTGGCATTGAAATGGATGCGTGACTTTGTTCTGATTTCAGTACCTGTGCCGCGCTTCTGCAGACGCAGCCTGGTCAGGATCTCCTCGAACTTGGCGTGTGTGCTGAGCTTGGGCAGCTTGACGTGCACGCCACCGCGCAGGCCAGTTCCCAGGTTGGAGGGGCAGGTCAGGATGTAGCCCAGATGCTCGTTCCACATGAAGCCGTGGTTGTGCTTCTTGAAGATCTCCTCAATCTAAACCCGCAAAGAGGAAAGTGAGTTTGAAAGAGTTTCATATGAAAAGTTTATGACAGTTAAGAAGACTGCACACACACACACAAACATCATCATTGATTTTTCGCCGGCTTTGTTGTAAACAAATGCACATGACTTGCATAATTCCCTACTGTCTTTCTGTGTAATATCTCATGTTACAACATGAAAACCTGAGACTTATATTCAAGTAGGCCTATTCTAAATATTTTCTTTTAAAATTTAGCAGGTGCACTCTATAGTCCAGAAATGTAAATTCACTAACATATGGGATACTTTTACATATGGGGGGGGCATTTTGAGCATATTTGAATATTGGGGGGGGGGGGGGGTGTCCCCCCCAATGTATATGGTAATTACGGCCTTGGTGAACTGGCTTTAACCCCTGCACCCGTGTTCCTGGTTGAATCATGCTCATGTGTTTGTGTCCATATGGAGGTTTTGTGTGTTACCTTCTGCAGACCGACGCAGAAGCGCCTGAAGACCTCCTTCATGTTGCCTCCCTTCTGCATGGAGATGACACGCAGGTGATCCTCCTCGTTCACCCAGACCAGGAAGGTCTTGCCTTCGTTGTGCCTGTTAGAGGAAGAAATCCAGCTCAGTTTCACTCAGTATTTATACGTCACGGTTACATTACAATCTGCAGTTTTTGGGGAGAAATCTGCCACAGAGAGTCTGAGTGGTATTAAGACGAAAATGTGAGTGATGTGACCCACAGTGGTGGATTTACTGAGGGTGGGTTTGTGGTTAGTGAGCTGTGGCCACATTCATGACATACTTGTTTTTAGCCGAAACAGGAATAATGAGGATTTTCTATGTGGGCCGTGGGAGACAGTGACAGATGGTGAAAGTGTGAGAGGTTGGCTTGGGGAGGCCATCTGGGAGATTTCAGCTCAGAGGGAGGGGGGTTATGTTTTGCTGGTGTGATATGTCCGTCCAATTGTGTTTACATAAAATCTTTAAAAAAAAACAGATCAGGGACGACCTCATTTGTGATCACATCTTCTGTTTCACTTCCATCCTGTGTGTCTGTGTTTCTCACCAGATGCCTCTGGCGTCGGGCCAGTCACGGGCCATACCAGCGCAGGTCAGCAGGGGGGACACGGGCTTGTCAAACAGGAAGTGGTCAGCGATCAGCTTCTCCTGATCAGCGTCGGTCATACCGTCCAGGGGATAGTACTTTCCCTTGAACTCACCCTCCAGGCTGGCCAGAGCTAAGGGGAAGGACGGAGGAGAGGTGTCAGTCTCGGTCACAAACATTTGTGTTGCTTGTGAATTAGTGATTCTGAGTCACATTGACAGATTAGTGTCATCAGTTTGATAATCACCCTCAATGGACAGGTTCTGGATGCCTCTGCGCTCTCCACGGCTGTTGTGGGGGGGCAGGGTGAATCCCTTGATGCTGCGGCCGGTACGGACACGGCTGGACAGCACGTAGTTGGGGTCCAGGTCATCACCACCCTGAGAGAATGAGGCAGGACAGAAAAACACAACAGACACATTATTACTGGATCGACCACTTTAGGTGTGTCCTGCAAAACACACAAAACATCTTCATCAAGTTGACAACATGTGTTGCAAATTCTCACAATGGAAGTGTTTCGAGGAGACACAAAACTATGTTATAGTTACAAAACTATAAGTGATGAAGATGTTTCCGAGTTTGTTCCTGTTTTGTATTGTTTTGCAAGTGTTTTTCTTCAGGTGCAGTGTGTTGAGCTCTCAGGGCCACCGTACAACGTTCAAATGAGAATTAACAGCACATGTCTGGTGGTTTCAGCAGAGAATATGAGCACAGTAAATCCAGTGTTTTAAGTGTGCCTTTGTGAGCTAATAGTTTATTTTAATAAAATGTATTTAAAGAATGAGCCAGTGTTTGGGGAGAAATTTAAGCTTGAAGTCATGTGGCCTCAACAGTCAGTAAATTAAAGGCTGTCAGTTTGCTGTGTGGATTCACCAACGAGCCATTTTCATTTTCTTGAATCACCATTGTCTCTCCTCACCTTCAGGTTCTCGAAGTTCAGGTCGGTCTTGTGCTTGTCGGTGGGCTTGTAGCCGCTATGACGGTCGGAGATGATGGGGTCCAGCAGATCCTTGAAGACCTCGTAGGACTCCTCATCACCAGCAACGCAACCAACGGTCATGATGAAGGGGTGGCCTGATCACAAGGCAGAGGACGAGAAAAGACAGTGATGTTGTGAGCTAGTTCAACCATGAAGACTGTTCACAGTGAGTTTCTGTTCCTACACCACATGGGGTTCCTGAACACATCAAATAGAAAACTTGCCAATCCTCTGATGTAAATGTGATAATGTATGTACTATACTATATATTGTATATACTAGAGATGAATGTGATGATATATAGAGTTTGCTGTTTGTGTAATCTCTATGCTGATGACTCTCTCTTACCGGGGTTGTCAACACCGGTCTGGATGACGTCATCCACGGTGAAGCCACTGGGGGTGGATTTGCCTCTCAGCTTGCCGTAGATTTCCTTGGTCAGCACCTACAGCAGATGACACATGGTGCAGGTCAGTGACCATGTGACTTAATGGTGTGCTGTATGGCAGCTGAGTATCTTATACAATGTCAGGGCCTCTAAAAGCAGCAAGGGAAATCATGCTACATGTGACCTCTGTCTTTGAGGTAGCCTCATGTGTCAGAGCGTCAGTAATCTGAGAGGCTGCCTGGATCATACTAATGTCACGCTACAGGCTGCTGGTCCCATGTATCTGTGTGTTTTGAGTGTGTGGTCGTGAACGGAGCAGGAGTTGTACCTTGGCCATGTGGTTGTTGTGCAGGGACAGATCAGGGAACTCATCGTCCGTTGAGAACTTCATCTTGTAGTCGTTGTGGCAGTTCTTTGCCATGGCTGCAATTCTTACTCCGTCTGAGAGGAGACAAGGGAAAGAGGAGAGCAGGTGTTATATCTACAGTGGGTCGCTCACCGAGACTGCAATGTGATAGTCACTCACTTATTATTCCATATTGTGCTCAATAATGAGCAGATGTTTTGATCAGTCATTTGAAGTTTATTTGTCACACTAATGTAACAGAACAACCTGAAACACAACACAGTGATGTGGTACCATGCTCCTTGTCTGGTGTTTCTCCAAGTTTCTCAAGGGCTTTGTCAACAAGCCTTCTGGTGAAGAGGAGACACCTCCTCATTCTGTCCGTCTACTTTTCTTTCTTTCTTTCTTTCTTTCTTTCTTTCTTTCTTTCTTTCTTTCTTTCTTTCTTTCTTTCTTTCTTTCTTTCTTTCTTTCTTTCTTCCTCACTCTCTACATGCTTCTCTCTGGTCTTCCCTGCCTCACCACCTGCACCCTCCCTTCACAGCCAATGTTATTTATAGTGTCACTGCGGCCCCACCAACCCCCCCTCCTCACCCCTCCCTACCTCCCTCCTTCCCCTCAGCCTGCAACCCCCCACCGTTGAGCTTCACTACATTATGACGACTAATTCTCTTTCTGAAGTTGCTGTATTCACCCTAAGACCGAAGCTGACTTAGCAGCCAATTATACAGCAGTAGGTTTACTTTTGTTCAAGAGACAAAATACTTTATATTGATATTATGCTCCTGAGAGTAAAAATAGCAGAAAGATTTCAATGTATAAAAATCAAGGTGGTACATTTAGTAAAAAAACAAAAAAAGTTATCTTCAGCATTCAATCATCAAAGCTTTGTGTGAACTGAAAAGGTTTCCCAAAGAGGAAAGAATGTTTTTGTATGTTCTTGCTCCAACATGCATCATGCATCATCATCTTGGGACTTAATGATCCAGTAGCTAAACTCCAATTACTTAAAGACAAATGTC
This sequence comes from Trachurus trachurus, assembly GCF_905171665.1. Taxonomy (NCBI): domain Eukaryota; kingdom Metazoa; phylum Chordata; class Actinopteri; order Carangiformes; family Carangidae; genus Trachurus; species Trachurus trachurus. The sequence continues at coordinate 23,504,091 of NC_139892.1, read as the reverse complement.
TAAATGCAAAGCTGGAGTGAATGAGCTGCAGCTGCAGAATCAGTCAGAATAGACGTGCGGGGTCAGGAATAAATTTACAACTACCAGCCGAGCCGTCACTCTGTGTCTATTTCCAGGTTGATGCCTCTTACTGTCAAAGGTCAAAACGCAGTTGTGTCACTTGCTGAAGGTGCACCAGCAGAGTGATGACACCTGGTACACTGAAAGGTCAAAGTGTGTATATGGCTTGTGGATGGTTTCTTGACTACATTGAGCGCTCCTAAACTATTCACAGTCACCTCAAACCTGTCCTGCTAACGCCAGCAACAGCTGATAGATAGTCACAACTGTTTTGGCCACACTGCCATTAACGCAGCTGTCCCCTCATCAGCAGACAAGTGGTGCCCACATCCACAAAACACACAGCATTAAGTCTTTCAAAACAAACAAAACAAAACAAAAAATACCTAAGTTTCAGGCTATAAAGTGCACTAAGAGCAGAATGACCAAAGTAGATTTTAGTAGTTTCCATATTAGGAAGAATTGTGCAAAGCCTCAGAGGAATCCAAGACGAGAAAAGGTTTTCATGGCTCCAGAGTCCACCAATGGAGGAATCTGTCTGACAGATATTTGTTGGTTTTGGTTTTTTACCTGCTTAGGAGAAAAGAAAGAGGTAACAGATCCCGGGATCAGATCCTGTCCACGAATGTAGGGGTTGCCCAACTCTGCCAGGTGAAGGACTTAAGTATTTATACCCAGACCTTTGCCCCGATTGGCTGACTGGGCTTGGGGTCCCCTCATTTGATTGGCCACAGGGGGTCTTCTGTGCCCGGGTGAGTTTCTAAAAGGCAAGAACGAACATCACAGAACACTCGAGACGAGAGACAAGGCAACAGCTGCAGCTGCCTGCTCCAACCTTTCACCCTCAGCCTGCTAGAGCTGCTCTCATGGTTTGGACACTCAGTCCAGACCTTCATGCACATGTATTGTACTGAATCTCTCCTCCATGTGTCTGTCCCCTGTGAGTTGATGAGACAGAGTAACTTGAATAATGTCTGTCACCATATTTTGTTAAAAATAACTACTTTGTCTTAGATTACATCATAGTAATATTTGCAATTACATATTGAGTTTCATTGAGTCGTGGCTCATTCACCCACCAATCTGCTAATTGGAGGTGTCTGCAAGTGTGAGTTGAGGATACTTGTTACTGGTCCCTGTGTGAAATGTTATGTAGTCATACATAGTGACAGGCTGTGCAAACTCAAGACATTTGGCAAGTCAGAGGAAGGAAAACATGAACTCCAGTGTTTTTTTATACCTCAGTATCAAAGCTTGTGAGTAAGTGCACAAGTATCTCAGCATACAATTTATGCTGAGATGTGTATTGATCGACCATGTGTATCACATGTCATCAATGTCATGACGTGTGTTAGGATACAACGCTTTGTGTGCAATGTAAAAGGTCATTGGTCGAATTGGGGCTCACATGGGGTTATTCTCAGACTCAGATTTTGCTTTTGTCAAACCTGAACTGCACAAGTGCCAGTGGTATTACACACCGAAGGTGATGTGATAGGCCCCAGTAATCTACCCGCAGACAGATATTAAATCACACTCACATCATGTGACAGAGCAGACGTTGTGGGGCGGAGCTGAGAGACACAGTGACGCAAAGAGCAGTCTCACATCACATCCAGGTTTCCCCACAACAACTCAGCAGAGACCTGGAGGTCAGATATTTCCTGTTATTTGATCTTTCTATCAACTTTTTGTTGTTGTTGTTTTCTATAGATTCATTATTGATTATATTTTGGTGTAATGTACATATTCAGATACATACGTATATTACATGTGTTTTTGTAGTGGTAGGAGTTGTGTAATTAGCACTAACATTTTTTTAAAGAAATGCACAGCAATGCTCAGTGCTGTTTTCGTGTATCACAAAGTTTTGTTTTGGCCTGTTGATACACTCTTTTTGCATTCATGCTATCAGTGGTGGACAGCACACTGGGAAGCCAGGGTGTTTCCTGGTTGCCTGCCAAAGAGTCACTTTGGCCTTTACTGTGAACTGTCACCTAAACCAGTGATAACAAACCAGAATGAGTGGAGGGATGTCCTGCATCACTTCACCTGGGTATGATGACTCACGGTGTCTACACACTGCTGCAGCTGCAGTCTGTCCACACTGAGTTAGCCTTTGATAATGACCATCAAATACAATGATCCAGTGCTGCTGACCAGAAGGAAAAGTCTAAAGCAGTTACATGATTTCTGTTTAACCCTGTTCAGAGTGAGTGAGAGCAAGCCACTGGAGAATGACTGCCCTTCACGTAATGCCCTGTTAGGTTATAGACATTAATGATAAATATACCACACATGTACTAATATATTTCTTCTATGACTAGATGGTAAAGTGTAGCTTTCACCCGTAATACCTATGCAACTGCAAAGAAAATGTTGAAGAAATATTATCAAATTAAAACACAAAATATGTGTAATAGATAAATATTGTAATTTAACTTTTTTTTTTTCATATTTAGCCAGATTACAACATTTTTATTTTGTACCCTGGCTGTTTTCCCTCCCAGATTAAAATAGCGGCCAAATTTAGATTTACCCTGGTACCTGTTAGACTGATAAACCGAGTTAACCTCAAAATCAGAATTCTGATGCATGGTTTGTGAGGGCGGCCTTGGGCAGCAGTCAAATATCTGGCCTGAAATTTTGTCCTGCATACTATTATTATTCTATTATTATTTTTGAGTGCATTGCTATGCTGATGACAGTCAGCTGTATGTTGCAAATCAGCACAGCCCGTTTTTAATCATGATAAACTTGCATTTTCATGTTACCAAATAATGGATGTGCATTAAACCAGCAGTGGTTGTATCCATCTTTTCAGTCTGTTTATGTAACTTAAATTTTGCAGGTGAGAGTTGTGTTGATGAGCTGAGTTCCTTTGCTCTAAATCAACACACTGGCTCCAGTTTCACAGCTGTGGCCTGACCGTCCTCACATTATGACACTCCAAATTAGTCTTTCTCCATGTTGCTGCTTGTTGCTCATCCACTGTGAAAACACTCATATGATTCAACACACAAATACACACCTACTTATTACCATAATGTCCATTTACAAGGGTGTAAACATTGTGACCAAGTGATATCTGACTGCAACCACATGCGTATGACTTCACATTTTCAGTTTCTGATTTATAAAAACTTTGTTTTGTCTATTTTCTTCATTACAACGCATCCCTTCACCATTTGATATGAAATGCTGCTGCTTGCCTCACTCACTGCATACCCAACTGCCACTGGGGACATACAGTATAAAGTTATTGACTGACTGATCAATTTTAAATCTCTTCTCATTTTTTTTTCCTTGATTGGCTTTATGTCTTCAGGCATGGCATGGCACTTTGGCACAAATTGAATTCTGTATTTAAATAAACTCAATAACATTTCATGTTATTATTCAGACTCTAGTGGCCTATAGATGTTGTTAATTACAATCAAGACCTTGTTGTGGGCTAGAAACTCTAATTTCCCCACTACATTCAAACCTCTGTCAATAAAACTCAAAGGTCACACTTGACTGACGTGCAATATGTGCTGTGTGTGCCTCCTGCCCATTCAGACCAGTTAGTTCTGTAGCTCGGATACCACTGTGGCACAGTTCCAGTACCCCAGTTTAGACTGTCACTGTATCCCTCAGCACACCCACCCCCCTCGCACACGCAACAGTTGCAACCCACCCACAACAGAGCCAAAGACCCCCAGATCGCTGCAGCTGCCCTGCAGAAACAGGCACCAAGGACAGTTATGTAACCACCAACTCTGTGTGAATAATTTATCATGATGTACAAGAAATCAAGATGGTTATATATTCTATGGGGCTAGTTCATACCAAATAGCATGATATTGAAGTGAATATATATTTAAATGTGTTGTTGTGAATGGATGTTAGGTAGCTCTGGTCCATTGATTGTGTGTGTGCACATACTTATGTGTAGGCCTACATACTATATATACATGCAGGTGGTGGCAACTTGCAGTTTGCTGAAATTTGTTACATCACACGTCCATTGAATTCAACCTTTAGGAAGCTGCTGTTTCCCACATTTTATCAACCTTGTTGGAGCTGGTGTGATCACTGATTCCTATTCACAGTAAAGGCCATAGGGAGCAGTTGAGAGTTACATGCATTCACGCATTCACACATGGGTGCTGCCAGGAACAGCTGGCACTCTTGACGCGTATGTGTGATGTTTCTATTTGCATTACAGTATTCTTATAGCTCCAAAATTTGCCCTTGTGGTTCTGTACATAGGGAGAGAAGCTGTTTGATGTGAAACCTCATGATGTAACAACAAAGTGGTCTGAGTCTTCAGATCTCTACTAGAATCAGCAATGATGTTTAGGATTCATGCCTTCTTTGGATCCCTCTGATTTGACCAGGACTAAGTGTTTCAGACAAACAGTTGGTAGTTTGAAGAAACTTAAAATAGACTCCAGGCATTTGTAAGATGACTCTGACAACATGTGTGCATGTTAAGTCTGAGACATGGTGAAAAGTGCTGCAGTGGAATGAGCAGGGCTGAATGTGGAGGGGTGGTGGTGTTGGAGCCATGGAGATGTGAGGTTTCATGTTTGTGTGTACACATAAGTTTATACTCTACTGGTATTCATGGTCATGTGTGTTCAGGTACACGGAGATTCAGGTTACTACAGTAAAACAAATGGTTCTGATCAGGGGAGACATGGTTCTAACCTGAGATGGCAGCTCTCAATTTAGGCATGTTGGACATGTGACATGTGACATAATACTAAACAAGACTAAAAGCTATTGGCTGTTACTGACATAACACACCCGAATCATAGGCCAGACTGTCAGTGTCCTGTTGTAGGAAAGTACAAGGCTTGGACAGGAGTGTGACAGGAAAGGGAGTCCACACAAGGGCAAACTATTACAACTTATTGAGAGGACAAATATGATACATTGCTGTGGAAAACAGCACATTAAGCAAAGGTGGTAATGTGAAGATGAGTGTGTGCTGCTGTTGGTGCAAGAGCAAAAGATGGGCCTGACATAAATGGATGAGTTGGAAGGGGGGAAACAAGTGAAGGCACAGGACAGCTTTTATAATAGTCAGTCAGGCCCAGGTGAACCTCCATGACAGTGGGAGGGGCTATGGTCACAGGGCATTTCCACTTCATATGTGGGCTAGGTTGGTTGGCAAGATTTAGAAGATAAACTGTTTTACTTTGAGTGAAATGAAAATAAATATTGCAGCTAAATGGTGATGGAGCTAAAGAAAAGGCCTTGCTATTATGTTTGAAGCTTGACAGAGATGAGTGCTCAATACCCTTCTCTCAACAGTAAATCACCCTATTTATTGACACAAGACATAATCAACTCTGAGACAAATTCAGAAACAAACATTTTCAGTATAGCTCATATAGAAACTGAATATTCTTCTATGTAATTGGGGACAGGCTGGTTCTCGGCTGATACTGACTACAACAAAACGCTGTGATTGAAACCAATTAACTGTATATCTGACAGGATTATCAGCTCGTTTGTGTCGGTGGCTGAGTAATCTCTCCGCACAGAGTGGCTATAGGAATGTGATCACAGCCATCCCCATGAAATTGAATTAGATCTCTTTATTTGGCGTCTGAACTCTGAAGCAGCTCACAGGTTGGAAATGTCAGCAGGTGGTGCAGCAGACACCTGCTGACACTCCCAGAGCAGCAGCAACAACAGGCAGGAGACTCACCTGTTTTTTTTTGTCTGTGTCTGTGTTTGCTTTGTTGTGGTCACTGGACACTTTGATTGTATCTTTATTTAACTTTCACATGTGAAATGGGCCAGGTTTGTATGTTATGCTTATAGTAGTGCGTGATTTATTTCTCAAGGAAATGAAATAATACAAATTAGTAATAAAGATAATAAACAATAATTAAAAACAAACCGACAGAAAAAAACCAAAACCAAAAAAACAATCAGGGAACAACAACAACATCAGCAAAAAAATAAAAATAAAAGAACCATAGTGTTTTCACATGGATGTTACATACACACTCACACAAACACTTGATGGGGGGGGGGGGGGGGGGGGGGGGGTTCTGCGCAATTAATCAATCATCAAATTCTTCAGATTCTTCATTAATGCTGAGTGATTCGATACGATCTATAAAAGGTTGCCAAGTTTTGTTAAAGGCTATTAAGGAACCCCGATGGGAGAATCTGATCTTCTCAAGTTTAACACAATATCGGATCTCATGTAGGCTATCCAACAGTTATGCGTAGGGGAGGATATATGTGTCCATTTAAGGATAAGCCTCCTGGCTAATAAAATCGTGAAGGCTATGACTCGTTTTGAAGCGATAGGCATGTCAGTTTTTCGAGGGACCCCGAAAAGGGCAGTGAGGGTCGGGATCAATCGTCCCACCCAGGACTTCTCCAAGAGTGTTAAAGGAGAATTCCGGTCATTTTTTGACCCCTAAATCATTGTCCTGATGGTCACCCAGTGTTGGGGGGAGCAAAAAACGCGACTGAAATTGATGCAGGCAAACCGGAGTTACACCATGCTACCTGGCACTCAGAATATCAAATATAGGTTAGCGTTGTCGCTATCCTGAGCACCGGGTAGCCATGGTGTAACTCCAGTTTGCCTGCATCAATTTTAATCGCGTTAATCGCCCAGTTTGCGTCTGCCATTGGTTCACAGCAATTTGAAAGCAGAAAAACTCGGAAATGCAATTTTACACTTTTCTGCTGATATGTCCTCTAACATCAGAAAAATACCACCGGAACATGTGAAAAGCACGAAAAACATGATTTTCATCAGATGGGGTCTAAGTTAAGTAGGCTATTTCTGTCCAAAACGAAGACAATTTGGGGCATGACCAGAGCATATACATGTGGTCTGCTGCCGATTGTTTACATCTATTGCAAGAGTCAGATCTGTCCTGACCTTGGTCGTCATAGTTACAGTAATAAATACATGGACTGTCTTGTCAGCAGGAAACCTACCTTCATCTCAATCAATGGCAATACTGAGCAGGACATATACTAAAAACACTTTTTTTTCTTCAAAAATATATATATATTTTTTTACACATCTTTAATTAGCATTATAAACAACTGATATTTGGCACAATTGGCCTTAAAGTTTTTATGGTAACACCACATTTTTGCCATAATTCTCCAATATATTCTCTTAAAATGGATTAAAACAGAACATTTTTGAATTTTTTTTTTTGACCAAATCATGACAAAAAAATTTGGCTCATGTCATTGACCCGTTTATTATGTGAACCATCTGCACTCAGTAACATTATACTGCATTTCAAATTTAGGTTTTTTGTTTCTGTTTTTTTGTTTGGATCGAATTCATGTAATTTCTGTGTGTGTTTTTTTGTGAAGGTGATGGTGGTGGACTTACAATGAAATGTGAGCAACCTGAGTAATTTGTGGGGGGGGCAGGGGGACACGGATGATCTGTGGATTTCTATCTTTAGTGCCACCTCACCAGGTCCTGAGGTTTCCAGTGCCAGTTCTCCTGATTGAATTGCATTGACTCAGCTGTCAGTGTTTCTGACCCTCCTTCCATCCCTCCATCCTTCATCCGTTCATCCACTGCCAAATGGCCAGAATGATCACATTCATGTTACCTGACCAAAGCAGCGGGATGGCCGAGGAGAAAAATGAACATTGGCCAAGACAGTTGAAACAGTTGAACTCTGCAGACTCATGTGCATGTGTGTGTGTGTGTGTGTGTGTGTGTGGGGAGAGAGAGGTAGAGGTGTGTGGGGTGGGGGTTGTATAAGTCTTTAAGCATTGTCTGCTGTACATGCATACCCCATAGGTCTACATGCTGTATCAATGTTATGTCTACCATCATGCATGTGCTCCTGTGCATCACATCTCTAGGGGGTTTTCCATATCTATACCCCCCCACCAATGTTCCCTCTAATTTTCAAAACTCCTGAGCAGAAATTCAACTCCCCTGATGACCTGCTTGAGCGACTGTGAGCGAAAGCTCAAGCATACACAGTACGTCCACATGCTGGTGCTATGCCCTCACCTCTCCAACTCCAAATATCAACAGTTGGCTATTACTATTATGATTAATAACAGATTATTTTGACAACATTACCTAGGCTACTCCATATCTAGGTCAGTTACAGTTAATGATAACAAAATACAATATTGTTTTGGCAAAATAGATTTTGCATTTATTGCCATATGAACAATATGAAAAAAATAACTAACATCAAGTTGGTGTCATCAACTCTTGGCACAGAAGCATTTTTTATATCAACAGTAGTAATAATTCTCAAGCAAAAACTTAAATCGTAGTTGCACTACAGACCATGGTTAAGGTCATACATTTTACAATTCGAAGCGCACATTAGGGAGAAATAAACAGTAAACTAGTCGGGGATATTTGAGTGTGTAACTTTTTTTGTCTTCTGAGCAAAGAGGTGGGGAGCAGTGTGCAATTGCACAGTAAAACACCTTAGAGGGAACAGTGCCCCCCCCCCACACACACGCACGCACACACACACCACCACCACCACCACTCCTCCTGCTGTCAGCTGTCTGGTGCAGTGTTGCCAGCGTGCAGTTACACCACCTCTCAATCTCATATCAGGACTGATCTTAACTTCTGTGCTTTGCAGCTTAGCAGGCTTTTATCTAACCTTCTCTTTCGCGCATGCACACATGCACACACACACACACACACGCACACACACACACGCACACGCACACGCGCACACACACACACACACACACACACACACACACACACACACACACACACACACACACACACACACACACACACACACACACACACACACACACACACACTGTTACTCCACTCTCTCTCTCCTAAGTTTGTCTTTTGTCACTCACCTGCAAACCTACAAACTCAACAACATAAGATATGAGATGTCGTTATTTGCAGCTCCCCTCCTGACAATAATCACATTCTGTGTGTAGAAGTTAAAAAATCAGAGGAGCATAAAGACCGTATCATGTTTGTCCTGTTTGCCCTCAGAGGACACTTTTTGTTTGACCACTTTGGGACTTTGTTCGACTTTTATTATGTTTGATTGTTTTGGATTTGATAGGCCTGTATTTACTTATAACTTAATTTATTATATAGGTCAGTGGCGTTCACTGTATGAGTAGCTTTAGGAGGTTTAACTGATTTAGAAAGGCTTAGCTTTTCACTGATGAGGTTTTATATCAAAGCTCTCCACAGTTTAACTGTGTGATGCCCATATCAACTCATATTTAGCTAAATAATATTATGGAAATGTCCATCAAGGCCCAATAACACACATAAAATAAAGTGTAGAGCTTTCTGAGAGGCTGGAGCATGGATCAAGTGGTCCTAATCTCTTTGTAATTTCACTTATGATTTTATATATATACAAGAAATAAAGATAGATAAATACATACAAATATTTTCACAGTAACAGATGAGCAAATAAAGTCATGTCTATTTTCTGCAGTCGGGTCAGAGGTTGAGGAAAGAATGAACTTTGACCCCCAATGCTTTATGGGAAATATTTGGTGGTCCTGCATAGTTCAGTGACACTAGAGAAGTGGAGTTCACTGAACACTACTTGGTAAAGGAGTTTTAACATTGCTATGAGCTGTATTTGTAAAGTTTCTCACTAATGTGCCTTGTCATTAACTCTGATAGATCCCCCTGGAGGGTGAAGTCAAATCACTGAAGAAAACCTTTGACACTGGACAAGCAAACTCGGGCTTTTGAATCTCATAGTTAACATACTAAATGCCGACACATTAAAATTTGTTTTAATGTGAAATGTAACCCTCTTCTTCCTGCCCTTCCCAGTGCAGCCTTAGTTATGCATGATTAGCATTTTTGGCTCAGATTGGTCTTTGTGTCCAGTTGTCCTGCGCTGGGTTGTGATGAATGTAAGTGACTGTTTCCAATTCAAATTATATGATTAGTCATAATTATAATATAGTATTTTGTTATCAGTGTCTAATTGCTGTCATCAGGGGCAAAACTCTGCACCTGAGAGAACAGACTACGTGTTGGCTCTTTAAACTTGAGTGTCTTAGTAACAAACCCCTGTGTCTCATCATTGAGACTCTAAAAGCAAATGGTGATAGAGATGATGTTAAGCACAAAGCCTGTAGTGTCTGAGTGATTGTTGATGACATGTGAAAAAAATAATACTCATCAGTGGAAAGAAACCTATGAATGTGACATCACCATAGTTTCTGTGAGTCCATCACCCAAGAGAGACCAGAGAGAGGCAAACACAACATGGACCTGCAGGTCTGTGAAGGTTCAGCTACAGTCGGCTCTCTACAGTCGGGGCAGATGAAAGCATGTTATGTTATGTTTGTCTGTATTGTTGCTCTGTCACTGGCTCCATGTCTGTGGTACTTGAAAAGCTTTGTGGCAGTGATGATTTCAGTCCAACTGAATTATTGATCGGACCAGAAATGTTTTTTAGATCAAAGTCTGATTGACATGAAGTGCAATTTATAATCACCATAATCACCACCTGCACTAATAACGGTTAACTGTGGACACAGCCCTGATGGTTCACAAGTGCATTTCTACCAGTCATACTTTTCATATCTAGTCTGTGGGTGGGGAGCCTGGGTGTGTGCAGGGAGCCAGGGAGGAGTTTCCCCAGGGACCAGTGACCTTATATGGCTGGACCCTGCCTAAACGCCCACCACAGTCAGTTGCTACCAAACAGCTGAGCTGTCCATCAACCGACTCATATAACTGCCACACATAGGCGCATAGGAAACAGAACACAGACACTCACAGGTTTGATGGTTGCAGTTTGTTCGTACTACTCTCTCTCTCTCTCTCTCTCTCTCTCTCTCTCTCTCTCTCTCTCTCTCTCTCTCTCTCTCTCTCTCTCTCTCTGCACATTTTCATTTATTTTGCCTGCACGGTAGCACACTTCCATCAACAGATACCACTAGGTGCCCTTTGTTTCACTTAAACCCTGCAGTCATTTGCATCAACAGCATGCTAGTACAATGAATGAATAAAAGAAAAAATAAAACCATTGATAGGACTCAAAGACATCAACAGAGGAGCCAGGACAAATGACCGAGCAGAACTGCAAGTGCCAGAGTTCAGGTTTCCTCTGGGACAGTGCCTAGCCCTAACTCAGTGACTGTTCCTCTTTTAAAGCCACATATTGCATTTTTGTTTTGATTACAACAGCCCCCATTTATTCATTTTATTTTACATTTTCAGTCTTTTTCTTTCTTTCTTACATATCCATGCTTTTTACCCAGCTTCCTTTCATCCCCATCATTCCTCCACCCCCCAAAACACACCTTCCCTCTTGATTAGTCTTTTTGAGAATGACTTTCTGTATTATATTTAGGCATGATAAGCCAAAAAAAATGATTTTTTGGCTTGGTAGCCATGCCCAGCCAGACAAACACATTGGGGAAAACAATGAAGATGAAAGAGAACAGAATGAGACAAAAGATGAGGCACGGATCCTGCAGCCTAACTGTAACACTCAACATAAACACACAGTGTTTGTTCTTTATCTCCTGTTTGTTTACAGTGGCTTTGTGTTAAGCTGCTGAACTGTAGTCCCTCTGACTCTGCTGTAAAATCTCACTGTGACTCCAGTTGATTATGTCTTGAAACCTCGTTTCTCCACCAGCTTATAGCTAATGTGACTTTAATAAGACTAATGCTGGTTCCACTCTACGACCTCAGGGTCACACACACACACACACACACACACACACACACACACACACACACACACACACACACACACACACACACACACACACACACACACACACACACACACACACACACACACACACACACACACACACACACACACACACAGACCACCCAGTTAATCTGACTGCATGGATATGCTAATCTGTGAGAGCAACATAAGTAAACAAAATGCAAGCACTGCACAAAATTAAACCAGGCCTAAGACAAACCACAACAACACACTGGAGCATGAGAACATGTAAGCGTGTGTGTTTGATTGCTCACACAAACACACTGACCCCCATTTATAACCACCAAACAATAAGATGCTCATTTCATTGACTGGTAAAAAGGAACAGTTTATACTGTTTTATGATTTTGAACACTTTTGAACACTTTACACATTTATATGAATAATATTTGTTATAATGGCAGTGAAACATATTTGTGTTTGAAATTGTAATTAATTAATAAGTGTGTTGGTCCAAGGAGAGGAACAGTCAGAGATGATGGATGGATGATTTCAAAATTAAAGACAATTTCAAACAATTTCCAGGGTTGATTAATTCAAAAATATCATTATGATATGTGTACTTATACATGGCTAATAGCTAAACAATGTGTATATAAAGGCAGAGCCTGTATGCTCCCCCCAGTCATGTGCTGAGGCTCAAACACAAACTGTCAGAGTGAACCGTTGATTATGTGTCATTATTAATCTCTCCTCCTGCAGCAGCTCATCTCTCCGGCAGATGGCCGTACGTGTCACGGGCAGGACATGACGGCCAACCCCGGTGCCGCGGTGTATGGTGGGAAACATGGGATCAGGTAAGCTCCTCAGCTCGTCAAGCCTGACAGACACAACGGGACAAATGCAGGAAATCATGAGACTTTGCCTTCAGAATAAATTTAGTAAAACTTAAACATCAACCATATCAGGTTAGGCCTACTGCAATAATACTTAAGTAGTTTTCTATTCCACAGTTTATATGTTTGTTTATTTCTTACTGTTTCTGTCCATCATTCTGTTATGGAAAAATGCAAATTACAATAAGAAGGGATCTATGTGGTGCAGGAAGATATAGGCTCCCTATGTATAAACTACACTCGCATTATTTTGGGGTTGGATAAAAGCCGCAAAGCATCAGAGACTCCATATGGTCTGGGTTTTTGTAGTAGGTTTGTTTGCACATATGAACATTCAGTTCATCATAAATGTGACTAAGCCCTAATGCCACTTTAGTGCAACTTGTCTGCCCGTTGTGTTTTGTCTGTGCATGTAGGCTACAATCACTTGGCACTCCTGCGGTATGGGAAGAATTTCAAGGATATGGAGATGAGCCCGCACAGATAACAGACAGCAATCAGATGCTTGGATGTAAGAAATGAATAACTGGGTTTTCCCCTCTATGGTTTTCCCACAGGTCAGTGCTGTGGAAAGGGTGTGCAAGACTATGAATCAGCTATCATATCCAAAATCTGTTCAAAAACAGGACATGACTCATAATTTGGACACTCTGAAACCATTACTGGGACTAGGAAGAAAACCAGAAAAAGAAAGAAAGAAATTCAACATGGATTGAAATATTTGTTGAAAACACATCAGATTAACTTTGTGTCAGACTTAGTGTGAAAAACAAAACAGACTGTTTGCCTATAAGGTAATTGTAACCAAACTATAGGTTACTTAAGTATCAGTGATACCTAATCCATGACAGCGTATGGCACGTCATTAAAAGCTATGCATTTTTTTTTAATTAATCATTGAAGATCATGCTGTAGGCTACAGTCAGTAACCTATCACAATGTCCCTGCCGTGTTGTTGCGCGCTGAGGCTTTTACTTTGAAGGTGAGAGGCGGAAGTGGCCGCTGCTGGCGCTGTGTAGCAGGGAGCAGCTGAGAGCCGAGGAGGAGGAGGCGGCAGGTGGATGATTTACAGCCTCCAGTTTCCACCGTCTCACCTGTTCAACGTTAAACAAACCGACAGATAGTGTGAGAGGAAATGCTCCGCTGTGTCTGACAGGAGCCGCTGTCCACATCGAGACAACGACAGCAGCTCAGCGTGGACAAAAAGACCCAACCACGCCGCCGGAGCCCGGACTTAGCAGGTGGGCTATAAATAACTTAATGTTGATGTGGAGGTGACGTGAACTCTGCGTCCGAGTGTGTGTGTGTGTGTGTGTGTGTACGTGTGTGTGTTTACATCCTGGAGTTGTGCGCTATTATCATCCACACGCAAACGTGCTGATGTGCAGCAGCAGCTAAAGTGGTGTTTTCATTCAGTCGCAGCGAAATAAAACCGGTTTTATTATTTAATCAGACGGAAACAACCTCAGGCGATGTGACGTAGTTGTGAAACCAACAGACAGAGTTGAAGCAGCTTTACATTGACTTCAAACTACGTTACTCATGACGTGATGAAAACAGACCCTGAGGCCTGTTGCGCCGCCCACAGTAAACACAGCGCATAGACTGAGCGTGTGTGTTACATTTCAAGCTTAACTCTCTCGCGTCCATGTTAACTTGCTTTGGTTATTATAGTTTCATTGCGAGCCTCAAAATATGCAAAGATATGACACAAGTGTCCAGAGAGAGCTCCAAATAAATTGTGATGATCACTATTTACACAAGTTAAAGAATTCACTGTTAACACACACAAATACACTAGCCTACAGCATCTAAGACACGCAATATAATGTAAGACAAACTGATTTGAATGCTTGTAAATGACTGAAAACATTCATAATTCACAGTTTTTAATGTTTCTTAAAGATATGTTTCATGCTATAGGCCTAATCTTGTGTGAAAATCCCAGAGCAGCACTCACTCTCAGACCTGAGCTATAGTTAATTATCACAATTCATTACAACATAAAGTTTAAACAAAGACGGTTAAGAAGCATTGTAGAGTATCTTTGCTATAACAAAACATGCTCATTGAACTCTTGAATACACCTGAGGCTTGTGAATATTTGGACAAGATGCTACATGGAGGTTGTTTGTGACAGAAAAAAAAATCAAGCAAAAGGAGACAGAGTTGATATGTTGAACTACATGACAGTCGTAACGATGTTGTGAACTGTATTTCAGAAATCAGTTTGGAAGTCTGATATATGGTCAGTTTCAGTATTTTTTAGACTTTTTTAGACGTAAACTGACCTAAATACTCATACAGCCGATGACCTGACATGCAAAATGGACTATTTTTACCCGAGCTGATCTGCGGATAATGATCTACCGGCAACATTTCCCACTTCTTTGTTCCTGACAATTATGAAACCACGTTGTGAACATTATGTGTCACTTCTTCCTCGTCTTCACACTCAAGTCTGTTTACAGTCTGTTGTCTGGATTTGTTCAGTGAAATCAACAGGAAGTTTGTAGATGTGCATCCAGCCTGTAGAACAAGTAGGTTCTCTCAGTCAGCAGCCATCATCCACATCCAGAGGTCCTCTCCTCCTCTGTTGACCTTTGTCAAAGGAGACTGGAAGGTAGAGTTTATAGTAAAACAGCCCGGTGCTGATTTTTAAATTCTGCAAAATGCAGTTTAAACTCTGTTTGAATTTAAGGAAGGTGGTAATGTTTGATGCTGAAATCATTGTAGAACTGTACTGATACTATTACTGAGGGTTGCAAAATTACAAGAAGTATAAACCATAAATTTACAAGGTAACTAGGATATAGTTGTGGAAAATATATTGTGGCTGCATAATCTTGGCTACAACAACCAGATTTAATGCAAGCACATTCGGGCAAACCTAAGTCTCTGTGAGCCTGATACAGAACCGTCCTCAACAAGGCTGGACAGTGACACTGACTCCTCCTATGTCACAACTATGACTGCTACCACTACTACTATTATTATTATATTACCACTACTGCTGCTATTACAGCTACCTCTACTACGATGGTAAATATGTTACTTCTTCTTCTGGTGTTGTTACAAGGGTAATAGTCGTGGCTATTGCCCTTACCACTACAAGTGCTTCTAAAGTGACTTGATCATAAATTCACATTTTCTGTTTGTGCTGTTTTCAGGTCAGTTGCTGTAAGTGGAGTAACCTCAGAGGTGGAGCAATGTTGTCGGCGGAGGAGATTCTGTGCAACACGCAGCAGGTGATCGCAGGGCTGGAGGCGCTGAGAGGAGAGAACCGCGGCCTGCTGGAGAGCCTGCAGGGGGCGCTGGAGAGCCGGCCGGAGCCTGAGAGCGGCAGCGTGGAGCAGGAGAAGAGCAGCATCATCTGCCAGTCACTGGAGAGGATCGAGCTGGGGCTGAGTGAGGCTCAGGTACAAAATTACTAACAAAATAGGAAACTCACAGAATTTGAAACGTTCTTATAACTGACAGGAAAATCACAATTTTAAGGTTTGAAGTGAATTCATCTTCCTCAAAAGCTGAGTTTGCTACACAAAAATGCCAAAGTAAAATGGGATAGAATAAATGCAGGCAAACTATAAATATAAAACGAAAGAAAGAAAATAATGCAGAAATGACAGTATGTACAAAATTAATAATTAGATATGCTTTGAAAATACAATTATTATCATTATTATAATCATTAGTTTTCAATTTTCTTATCTTATGTAATTAACTTTGCTATCTACCATGATTCCCCGTACTGTGTCCAAGTTCCACTTGTCTGTCTGAAGTTTGAGGTTTGGTATAGGCATAAGGTATAATTTTGATGTTCATTTGGATTTGCAGTGGCCCTTTCCCTTTGTGCATCATGTTCAGTTGTCTCTTGTCTCTCCAGGTGATGATGGCTTTGTCGGCTCACCTGGGATCACTCGAGGCGGAGAAACAGAAGCTGCGAGCTCAGGTGAGTTTGTGTGGGAGGGAGTTTGTGAAGAGAGAAAGAGCAGGTGGGAGGTCCTCTGCTAAAGGAGTTAACATACTGAGTGACTCAACAGTCCTTCTGCTAAATCCTCCATTGTGTTTTCTGCATGGGTACTTTTAATCCAACTTTCTGCTTGAGGGTTTTTGTATTTTTCTGTTTATAACAATAAAGAATCGCCACTTTATTGTGATGGAGGGATTTGAGTGTCTCAGAGATCCTGGGAGCTGTGTTGTCCAGGTCACTAGCCCTGTTGGGGTCTCCCAAGGCCAGTTGTTCTGAGTGGAGGGGCCAGACTAAGAGTGATTCACATACACTGAATGTACGGACCACAAAGACCACGTCCGGAGTGACCATGCCCAGAACTGGGGCCTCCTCGTGGAGCCAGACCTGGGAGGGAAGCTTGCAGGCGAGCATCTGGTGGTGGGGCCTGATCGGACACAGCCTGAAGGAACAACGTGCTGCCACCCACTACCGCAGAGCAGGAGATGGGAGTTGGGTGCACTGGCATCTGGGCAGTAGGCGAAGGCAGGGAGCTATTCGGATTCCCAGTACCGAGGACTAACCCTAGTCCTTTCCCACCAGTGAGGTGGGAAAGAAAGCTAAACCGGTGCAGGAGTTGGGCTCACCTCAACGCACAGCAAGGGCTCAGGAACCATATTCCTGGAGAGGGGCTGGACTCCTCCAACGTTGTCTATTTGGCTTTGATCGTGTTTGAGGTATTCATGGACAAGACCCCAAGTCTCAGTTTCATCAGAACAAGACCTCCAGCGCTTACTGGAACGGTTTTCAGTGTGAAGTGGGAAGCGGCTGGGATGAGAATCAGCACAGAGTAGAGTTGAGGGTCTGACATCTTATAAAGATGCCTGGAGCTATTCCAGCATGTCCAACTGGGAGGAGACCCCCAGGACAGACCCTGGAGTGGTTATATATCCCTCCTGACCTGGGAAGTGTTGCTGAGGAGAAGGATGTCTGAAATCCTCTGTTTGACCTGCTGCCACCACGGCACAACCCCATATAAATGGAAGAGGGTGGATGGATGGAAAAACAATAAATATATTGAAATCTTCCTCCTTCACCTGCTTCTTCATGTAATCACCCCCACCTCTTTGTTCTTTTTCTATTTCTCCCTCCTTCTCTTCCATTTCTTATATACCCATCCTCTTCTGCCTCCCTTGTTTCCATCCTCTTCCTCCATCTTCTCTCCTCTTGTCGTCTGTTGTCCTCCTTTTTCTACCCTTATCATTAATCATCTCTCCTCCCCTCTATCTTTTCCCCACACCCCCCCTCCTTTGTCTTTGTGTCCTCCTACCCCTCCTCAGGTGCGGCGTCTCTGTCAGGAGAACCAGTGGTTGAGGGACGAGCTGGCCAGCGCCCAGCAGCGGCTGCAGGACAGGGAGCAGACGGTGGTCACCCTGGAGGAGCAGAACAGACATCTGCAGTTCATGTCCTCCATACGCAAATATGACCAGGACGAGCCACAGCTGGTGAGGACAAACACAAATGTGTCTTTCTGCTGTCACTTCTTCACCAGTCCACCACCAGGAGATCAAATGACAGAGGTCTGAATGTGGATAAGGAGCATGGCAACTCTGGTTGAATGAACACATTTTGGCAGTAGGCCCTGTGTGTGCGTGTGTGTGTGTGCGTGTGTGTGTGTGCGTGTGTGTGTGCGTGCGTGCGTGTGTGTGTGTGTGAGAGAGAGAGTGTGTGTGAGAGAGAGAGTGTGTGAACTGGTCGAAATTTAAACCTGCTGTGACTGAAACCTGAGAAAATGTAGTTTAGGAGTGTCTGGACCTGCAACTTTTAAAAACAGTGAAGCCGAGA
This sequence comes from Trachurus trachurus, assembly GCF_905171665.1. NCBI lineage: Eukaryota > Metazoa > Chordata > Actinopteri > Carangiformes > Carangidae > Trachurus > Trachurus trachurus. The sequence continues at coordinate 23,485,666 of NC_139892.1, read as the reverse complement.
CAAACCACTGTTTCAATTGATTTTAAAGCTGCAGAAGAGAGTGTGAAGGTTAAACTGTAGCATTCCTGATTTACTCACACATTCAGCAGAAATAGAAAAGCATCAACGTTCATTTGGGTTGTGAATGCAACTCACTGTGCTCTCAGTTCTAGTTTGGTTTTGAAAGGAATAGCCTATTTGTTGTTTAGCTGCCTCTCCCCCCTTCCCCCCAAAACTCTGTGTAAATCTGCAGAGTCTTTTTATTAACTGTTGATGTCTAATAGTTCAGAATGTAAAACCCTCATAAAACTTCTGTATATCATGCACATGGGGAAATATTGCAGATGTGATGTGCTGAGATAATTTATCTGCAGTTTATTTGTCTCTCCCCTCAGGATGAAAAAGACACGACCTCCAACAAAGAGTCTCTGGATGATCTCTTCCCTACTGAGGATGAGGAGCAGTCACAGAGTAAGTTGTGTTTACTACAGACGTTCGTGTCCCTCTGTACAACAGTTTAATGCATGTTCATAATAATCTCAGGGAAGGTGTGATTTGCTCATTTTTGTTTAATTGTATGTTGAATGTGTGGAGACTTGTGTTGCCATGGTGTTTACTCTGTGTCATCAAATGAAGATCAGTCAAGGTTATAATAGTCTTGCATTAGTTTTCGCTCCCGCTCCGTGGCACATCATTGCAGCTAATTAACCATAAAATACTTCACATTTTGTACTTGACAACGTTTACACAGTCAATATTGGTCATGAACTGACAGCTGGTGGGGCCAAAAGAGAAACGTAAGCAGGCTTTGGTGTAAAAATAACTGACAGAGATGAAAACTGATGACTTGAGCATTGTTTTTAACTTTTTTTCTCTCCAGTCTCCAGTCTAAAGTTTTTTTCACATCTAGTTTTCATTATGTTGTTAGTTTAACTTAACAATAATAACCTCACTGTGAGGTAAAGAAGTCTCAGTGATGGAGATCTTAAAAGTTTTAGACTATTCAAACTCAAACTTAGTACCTGATTAGATACAACTGGTGTGAAAATGCTCTTGTAATGTGGATGAACTGACCTTTAAATGTCGATGCAGTTCCTCCTGTTATCTCACTGAAGTTTATAATCTGCTTGACTTCCTGTGTTCACTCTGTTTTACAGTGCAACTGTACTTCCAATGCTCATGATCTGAGTCACAACTTCACACACAGCAACAACATTTTAACCTCTGATGTCACATTTTGAGCGTCTGTATCACATAGTGTGAAGCAGTTTAAAGCATATGAGGGAAAAACCAGTGCCTTGCAGTAAGCAGGTCAACAATGTGATGAGTAAAGTAAAGTAAAGTAGTAAAGTAATTCATGAATCATCACTTTCCAAATTGAGTATGACGTTATTCTGTTTCACAGCAGATGTGACTCTTTAAAGCCCCTGTACAGACTTTTCATTTAGTGTTGATTTTGGCGGCCCCTGTGGACGAAAGCGGTGGTGTTTTGCCGGAATGAAGACTGCATTTCCCACTGTCATGAAGACGTTTGTCTGGCTGGCGCGTGTAGATTTGTTTTGGAAATGTCGGAAAGAAGACGGGACTTGCTCTTTTTTTTTTTTTTTTGCAGTGTAATGTATCTATTTGTATCGTTTCGTCAGTGGTCCGACCCGACCATGCCTTCCGGAGGTATAGAATTAGACTACTTAGAAATAGCGTATCTTCACACTGATGGGCTCATTTGCTGTTGTAGGTAACAGAGACACATCAGCAGAAACCAGAGACTTTTGCGTATCCAGTTAAAAGCTCCGTACAGGGGCTTTAAATGAAGATACACAAAACAAGCCTATAAACAAGTATAGGCTGAGATGCTTGAATCTAATGAAGGTGCTAATATGACTGAAGTTAATTTAATTGACTCCTTCCATCTTGGTCTAATTTAGTTGAAGCCAGTTCACTTGGTTTGTCTTGTGTGTCTGTTGTTTGCCAGAGTAAAAGTGTCACTAATTATAAAAAGGGGATGAAAACTCTGCGTTGTATTGATCTGTTTATTTCTGCTCAGTGTCTCAGCCTCACCACAGCAGTGCAGCAGCTGCAGCCCAGCAGGGCGGCTACGAGATTCCCGCCCGCCTTCGAACGCTCCACAACCTGGTCATCCAGTACGCATCCCAGGGACGGTATGAAGTTGCTGTGCCGCTCTGCAAACAGGTGTGTGGGACTTCCATCTCCGTCTCTCCAGCCCCCCCCCCCCCCCCCCCCCCCCGTACAGTACGCAGTAACTGTTGCTGCAGTTTGTGAAGAGCTGAACGTTTGATCATGTCTCAACAGGCTTTGGAGGACCTGGAGAAGTCCTCGGGCCACACCCACCCAGACGTAGCCACCATGCTGAATATACTGGCACTGGTTTACAGGTGAGGCCAGTTACTACGGAGACAAATGCTGAAGCTGATGAAGAAATAAATGGACCAGTTTTGCTAACAATACACTGTAGTTACCAAACACTTTCTGGAATAAAAAGAGCAGAAATGACATGAAAATAACAACGATTCTTCTTGTTCCTGGAACAGTAGAGTTTTTATCAAAACCTGTGATTTTCAATGAAAAGTCTGATCAGAGGTGACGCAGTGCGACGTGTTGTTCTCCTGCAGAGACCAGAACAAATACAAAGAAGCAGCCAACCTGTTGAACGATGCTCTGGCGATCAGGGAGAAAACTCTTGGGATGGACCACCCAGCTGTGAGTCTCCTCTCTTTCATGAAGCAGCCGCAGTCACAGACAATTTAATAACTCATGAAACAGTTTTTCAGTTTTGTTGCCACCAGTCTGTTTTATCATTGTAAATTTCAGAGAGTGATGTTTCATACTAGATATTTAATCTACTGTTTTCTACATAACCTAAAATACTTGTTGCGTTTATGGTTTAATGACGGTCATACAGAGTGAACTGTTTGATTTACATACATGTGTGTGTGTGTGTGTGTGTGTGTGTGTGCAGGTGGCTGCAACGCTCAACAACCTGGCAGTGCTTTATGGAAAAAGAGGAAAATACAAAGAAGCAGAGCCGCTGTGTAAAAGAGCTCTGGAGATCAGAGAGAAGGTAAGAAAAGACACCGTTTTATTATTTCACTTATGAGGAGACTCAGAGATACTGTACTACTCCTAATTCTTACTGCTACTGAACTAAACACCTAATCATCAACCCTAACCCTAACTAACATCAACTAATATAACTATGATTGAAAACTCTGTCCCCTTCACGACCTTACTGTCTATACATAGAATGTGGTCAGGATGTTTCAAGTAGTTAAGAGTTTCCCAAAATACTGTATGTCTAAATACACAGCTTCTATCTCGACCTTTCCAGTGCTATCAGTTTCCAGACTTTGTAAAACATGAAGCCTTGTTGCAGATAAGCTACAACACTGAATCACTAATGATCCACAACAGTTACATTCTACTTACACATCCTCGGTGATAATAGGATACTGTATATGACACATCATTACAGGCTTTGTTTCTCCATTCCTATTTAAAGTTTGTTTTTCTGGGGCACTCTGGTGGCTCACACCATGTGGGCAATGTCCTAAACGCAGCAGCCCAGGTTCGACCCCCGACTCGCAGCTCTTTGCTGCAGGTTATCTCTGTCTCTCTAGTCTCCACTGATTTTCTTTTCTCTTAAGGCCCCCACATACTCGGGCGTACTGTGAGCAGCGCGGACTCCGTGCGCACTGTCCGTGGACGTTTGAGCTTTCATAAAAACAGGTCGATGTGAAGATTTCCCGCTGAGCAGTCTATTGTGTGACACCGAGTACGCGTACGCGGAGTCCGCGCGGTCGTAAATATTGAGCTTTGCGCGCACGGGTCTGGCGGACGTCCGCTTTGGGTCTGCACTGAGTCCGCCTCGAGTACGCGCGGATGTCCACGGACACATGTACGCCCGAGTATGTGGGGGCCTTTACACTGTCCTATACTAACGAAGACATAAAAAGTCCCCCCCACCAAAAAAAAAAGAAGTTTATTTTTCAATTAATATTAGTAATTTGGTTTAAGCATGATTGAACCCAGGATATTAACTTGTACTGGACTGCAGTATTTCTACTGTTACCTCAGTAAAGAACGTCATGTCATGTAATGCGAAAGAGTGTTATGCATTAGATACTGTGATTTTTACTGGAAGTTCTGTGTATTTTTCTTCTCCCTCAGGTTCTGGGTACAGACCATCCAGATGTGGCCAAGCAGCTCAACAACCTGGCACTGCTGTGTCAGAACCAGGGGAAGTACCAGGAGGTGGAGCAGTACTACGAACGTGCTCTGCACATCTACCAGAGCAAACTGGGACCGGACGACGCAAACGTGGCCAAGACAAAGAACAACCTGGTGAGATGAGAAGAGGGTCCCATATTTTCCTCAAAGGTGTTTGTTGTTGCTCAGACACATTCAGACCTTCTCTTCCTCTTCACTCATGCCTTTGTTTCTCTCTCCCTCTCAGGCGTCATGCTACCTGAAACAGGGGAAATACAGACAGGCCGAGGCTCTGTACAAAGAGATCCTGACCAGAGCACATGAAAAAGAGTTTGGCTCTGTAGAAGGTACAAAACACTGACACAGGGTGTCATTATAATTCATGGCTGGTCAGTTTGGTTTATTACATGTTACCACCAGAGAAAAATAACGCATCGCATCATAATGGTTAATCTTATTTTGTAGCTACACTTATTTGTTATATTGGCATCAACAATTTATGATGCAACCAAGAGGTATCTGTTACTGTATTATCTCAATCTATTTACTTTAGAAGTTAAAACACAGGGGAATATTGACAGTCCAAATGTTGTTTTTATTATCAATACATTCCTGGTTCATCTTCAACATCACTATATCTGTGTTCTGCAGCATTGTTGAGATACATTTTACTTTATGCATTTGGAATTAACACTTTATATGGCCACAAATAACAAGATATTTGTGTGTTATGGTCAGCAAGGCTTTTAAATCTTGGTTGTAAACACATGTTTAAATTTCAGTTTGTGATGTTCTGTGTATAGTAACAAAACTTTGTGTGAGTCGGATAATGAAAGCCGAGTGTGATAGTTTGTGTTCTTCTCATGTTGCTTTGTTTGTTTTTAAATGAGGCCCCTGTGTGGAGACTCTAGCACAACAAATCTGTTGCTGCAGAGGTTTCTCTTCAATGGTCAGATGTACATATTTGAAAAGAATAACAGAGACATGAACACAAATGGACAAGGAGCTTTTTGTCCGTCTGTCCTCCAGGAGAAGGTCGTCCCAGCTGGTCTGGAGGGGACGACAGACAGGATGGTCTCAGCAACCTGAAGCGCAGCGGCTCCTTCACCAAACTCAGAGAGTCAATACGGAGAAGCAGCGAGAAACTGGTCCGCAAGCTGAAAGGCGTCGGAATGGAGGAAACAACCCCGAGGAATGCTGGGTAATATTCTGTTACATCAGGGTTAAAACCTCCACTGTGAGTGTGAAAGCAGCTGGAGCAGATCATTTTAAGGAAGCTCATAGATGCTAGATAGTTTTGTTTTTTAATTAAATGTGACACATTTGTCTTTAAATCAGTGTTGGTTTCATTTCCAAAACAATTCTTTAAATTTTTCCAAACAGTAAAACTGAGCTTGTGGGGTTTAGACACTCAGCAGCTTTACAATGATTAACATTTGATTATGACATGCTGTCTGTTTCAGGATGAAGAGGGCCAATTCACTGAATGTGTTAAATGTTGGAGACAGAGACGGTCAGGATGGAGCCCAGGTGAGCAGACTGTTGGTGTTTGGTATATTTTACCTGTAACATGTGTCTCTCATATCATGTGATTATGTGAATTTATGCAATTTATGTTTTTGTTTTGTTCCTCAGTCGAGCCGTTTGTCAGATATTCGAGGCCTGAGCTGCAGCACGCAGAGCCTGTTAAGACGCGGGTCACTCGGTGGGACCAGCTAACACACACTCTCCAACACACCCGCTAGATACAACTCTCTCATACAGTCACTGGACAGATGTTCAGTCTCTGACTGTGCTGAGAAAGAGACCCACAGCCCTGTATCCGTTGCTCACATCAGATGCCCGACACCAAAGTTGATCCCCCCTCAAGAAAACACTCAGATACTTGTCACCACTACATGTGGAGACTCTTAACACACACACAAATACTGACTTACAGAATTATGAAAGATATGTTTGTCTCCAGTAACGACACATGTCTCAGAGAAGTAATGAAAAGTCGCACACTGACTTATTCACGTTGCACTATAACCTTTCCTTCCTGTTCACTTGAACTCCAGCATCATTCCTCCTTCCTCAGTTTAGATCAGAAACTGATTCAGTTTCCTCGTTGTTGTTAATGTTGAACAGTACGGTTTGTCGACCATGAAGACTCCTTCAAACTACTTCAGATAACAGCAGCATTCAGCAAGAAGGTTCAGCAAGACACATTTACATGAACCAGACCACCAGCACATTCTCTGATGTTATTCCTATTTACATTACAAAGTGTAACTAAATTGAGGCTGTGTCCCTCATGTTAACCCTTTAAGGTACATTTTTATTAACAACAATAAGAAAAATATTTTTAGTTTAAAATGAAATCTAAAGTTAAACAAGTGTATGACTTCCCAGATGTTTCTTTTAAAAGAAAATGCTCTCTGGAGGACACAGGGACGTTAAATTGTTTTCACAATGATCAAAAACATGAAGTTTGAATATAAATGTTACCATTGGTTTACGAGGGAGAAGTTAAGCTAGTTTATACTGTTAAAGAAACATATTTATGTAATAAGTGCTTTTGCCTTTAAGATGTGCAGGTCGTTCAAATTATATTTTGGAAATATTTTAAATGTCTAGATGATAATCATAAAAACATAAATGTGTTTACTTCAGCTGTTTTGCACCAGATGTCCACTGCTGTCATTCCAGAAAACAAGGACCACCTTTTTTATAACTTGACTAAATTAAGGAAACTGAAAATGAGACAGACCATCTGAAAACAACCAGAACGCACATATCTGACTTTGAGAGATGATACTGTTTGTAACAGATGGACACTTATACAAATAATCAGTTAAACAATTTATTTATTTAAAAATGTAAAAAGTCCTGCATGTTGTGATCGGCCAGTGAGCTCATTTGGGAAAAAATGTACTCCTTCTAAACACACTGAGCCAGCACATGTGCTATAGTCTGGTCTAATCTGTAATACTGGTGTATCATCACTGTTATTCATTTTACTTAAAAGTACACACACTTCAAAATCAAAATTAAGAAGTAATCTTGAATGTATATGACCTCCAGTCTTCAGATTCACCAGCTGTAGATGAACTCAGAGCCAGTCTGTGTTGGATTTAAACATTGCTCCCTGTGCCACCTCAGCTGTGTCAAACACATGTGGCGGACAGCACAACAAGCCACAGAGGTCACACAAACTGAAAGTAAAGAAAACTGTAAACAAAGAGGCTGACTTGCTTTAGAGGTAAACAGGCATCAGTTATTATAAAATGTCTCAGACAACAAAAGATGACAAGAGTACGAATACACACACACACACGCGATACCCGACTCAAGTAGGACACGCAACATGTGCATGTGATGCAGATGTTAAATTCAAAAACACTATTTGATCTTTTTTTATTAGCTATGTATCTGTCTCATGAAAACAAGTCAACATATGAAGGCATAAGTAGCACATTTCTGTTTTTTTTATTAACTGTAGTGTTTTATTAACTGTAGACAGGGAAGTCAGCCGAGAGAGAGAGGAACTGACATGCAGCAAAGGGCACAGAGGTTATTGTGGTACGGACTAATCCTGACCAGACCCTGGTGAGATACCAGGGCTCCCCCATGTTGAAAAGATAACATGCCCCTGTTGTGTTCACCACTTTTCTCTTACTGCAGTTTTGAGTGCAGTTTCACAACAGGACTTTATTTATTTGGAGTTATGTTTCCGGGCCTGATATTCACTGTTTTGTCTTTGTCCCACCTGTTGAGGATGATCTGACTCTTGAAATGCTAAAAGCTGCATCAAGTTCACCTGCTCTTCTCTAACTGTGTGTGTCCTCCGTGTGGTGCTGGGCAGGTAGCGTTCACTGGGTTTTCAGCTGCCTGTTGTGGCTCAAAACAACACTATTGTGAAAAGCGAGAATCGGGACAAGTCTCTGTAGCTCTGATTAAAGCCACTTTGAGTGGGTCTTTCATCTTCTATGCATATTCACTAAAATGCCTAAAATCCACAATGCAAGTAATTATAAATGATGAAATAGATTTTACTATGATGTAGATTTCTTTGCTCTTTTGAATTTGTTTTAGAGAAAATTACTCAAACTAGTTATTGAAGACTCTAAGTCAAGAAGTCAACACTGCGTAAAACATTTTACGTTAATTCAGATGCAGCTCTGGAAAAGATTAGGGACCACTTCAAAATGATCAGTTTCTCTGGTTTTAGTGTTAATAGGTATGTTTGTTGTCAAGTAAAATGAACACTTTTGGTTTATTCCATAAACCACTGACAATTTTTCTCCCAAATTTGGAATAAAAATATTGTCCTTGAGAGCATTTATTTGCAGAAAATGCCAACTGGTCAAAAAAAGATGCAGTGTTTTCAGACCTTGAATAATGCAAAGAAAACAGGTTCATATTAATTTTTAAACAAAACAACACAGATTTTTTAACCTATGAAACTTTATTAAGTTAAGAAGTTGAGCTTCTGTTGGAATTAAATAATTCAAGAACATTTTGGAGTGGTCTCAATTTTTTCAGAGCTGTGTAATCACTAAATAACTTCACACACTCTCACTTAACTCTCAGGAAAGTTAAAGTTAGACACGAATGCTAATAAACGAGTGCTGCTAGGAAATCTTATCTCTCTCAAAATGATGTGACACTGGACCTTCATGGATTTTATTCCACTCTGCTCCTCCTAGGGCTCGCTCCGACCGAACCATGTATATTCTATTTTTTCCACAATGGAGAACTACTGACTGTACATTTGCTGTGGTAGAAGAAGTCACTGCTGTTTGTTGTAAGGGCTCAAATCACTTGATGTTAGTTACGGTAGAAACGACCGTCTGTTACAAGCTTTATGAAGCTCCTGTATGATTGTGACAAAGTGGGGAGGAAAATGTGTAGAAAACAGATGATATCTCTTCTGATGCTGTGTTTCTTCTGGTAAATATGAACGTTTGTATTTTGTATTTGCAAACTGAAGCTGAAATAAATTACATTAAGACATTAACACCCTGGAGTTTTTAGTCTTTTGTTTACATGGACGTACTACCGAATGTATTTTGCATCTTTGTGATAAAGCAGCTGTTTTCAGATGGCTGCCATGTAAATGTTATGTTTGAAAGAAAAAAAAAATCCTCATGATTAAAGCTATTTGCTGAGAAGAAAAACACAAAACATTTGTCAAATACAAACATGTGTATTTACTCCTGGTTGAAAAACAAATATTCACATGAACTATAAAATGTGACTCTGTACAGCTGCAGGAGTCAAGTAAACAAAAACAGCAGTTTTGTCTGTGTGACAGACACCATAAGGACTGATGTCATACCCACAGAAGGAATAACAATCCTATTGTTGAGAATAACATTCGTAAGCAAAGAGCATCTTCAGTGTCATCTCATGTTTTACTTCTTAATGCATATCTGAACTGTCCTGATGTGGTCAACCCTGCACATCTGGATGTGAGTGGCTTTGATAGTCACCCCAGTTCCGATCGTCACACAGTAATGACGTCCTCATGGCGCTGCTGACCCTGTCGTGGGTGTTGCCATAGTGACAACATCATGGAGTGTATATCACCTTCAAGTCTGGTGAGCAATCTGAGCGATTTTCTGCAGCATCTCCTCCGACTCCAGCTGCTCCAGAGTCAGCAGAGACAAACCCAACTGGTCCTCCTGAGGACAGACACACAGAGAGAGGGACAGAGACTGTTAGACATAATAGGAAACCAAGAGGGTGAAGGGAACAGAATTGATCATAATCTTAATCAATAATAAAATAATTGTTAGCTGAATGAGTGCAGAGGTCCAAGATAGTTCGGCAGTACAGTATTGCCTTTGATTATGCCATAATCATGAGTCAACACAACATGACAAACACAGTACATGCATGTCCTCTCTGGGTGTTTAGTATCTAGTGTGATCGTGAAATATTTATTCAGTGATCACAAAAAGCTGCTGTCTAAACCATAATGAGATGGAACAATCACAATATGATGGTTTTATTATGAATTATCACTTTAAAAAAAACTAAAAACTGAATAAAGAAACACATTTACCCATGTCCATCTCTGGCCTTTCATACAAAACAGACAATACTTTAACACTTGCTTTTATTTACTATCAACATTTTTTGTCTTGATCTTTTTTTGGTTCTTGTGACCTTTTTACTTCTCGGTGAACAATTACAACGCTGCCTAGTTAACACCCCATGCAGTGGAATTGATTAGCAAAAGCAAAGATTTTGAATGGCAGGTGTGAATCTCACCTGTCTGAAAGGCTGAGCCATCTGCCGCAGGAAGTGCTTCGACAGCTGGACGGCCTCGTCCACGGTGAGGTTCAGACTGCCGTCGTTGATGTGCTCCTGAATCCAGCGAGGAAGTTTCCCACGTTTATCTGCACGGGCGTAACGCTGCAGAGAGGGTAGAGAGTTACGCCAGCTTCAGTCATCACTTACTGATTCATCTGCTGCTCCAATAAAGTTACTTCATACTAAGATCAAAAGACTGTGGGACCTGCTAGACGTGAAAGAGAAGCACTATGATGCTGAGAAACTGCATGCATGTTGTTGTACCTCAGGATCAGAGAACACAAACTCAAGCTGGGAGAAAATGATCACACACCTTGTCAGCAAAAATCATGAGGCCGTAGTCAGTCTTGCCTCTGATGGCTCTGCCCACACACTGAGCTGCGTGACGCATGGCATCAAACGTGAGGAAGTCGTTCTCTCTGATCTGAAACTGATCACGAAGATACTCCAAACGAGCCTGCAACAACAGCTCGAGTCAGTGAGGACAAGATATTCTGAAGCTATGACAGTGATGATGGTGAAACCAGGGAGGGAGAGAGGGATGTGATTTACAGACGACACCACGTTCACACTGAAACATCTGTGCTTGTTGCTTTTCTGACTGCTGATAGTTTATTTGAGCTCAGATAGAAGAAGACACAAATCCTCAAGTAAGGGTTGTTCCTGATAATCAAACATCACTTAAATTGTCTAAGGTACAGTAGGTAGAATAAGCTACATCTTGAATATCATGACTAATTTATGTTCCGAATGGTTTTTGTCAAATCCTCAAACTGGAAACCTGGAAATGATGACATGTTAACTCAAATACCAGTTAATTGCTAAATACACTTTGCATTTTATGGTAAATACTGAGTGAGTCCAGACACAGATATCGGCAGAGTGACAGTCTGACCTTCAGGATGCGGCTCTGTGTGTACACATAAGGGACTCCAAACATGATGACTGCTCTGCCAAAATGGTGCACTGAAGAAAAAACAGAACAAGACAGAGTTAGTAATCTGAAGAAACTGAAGTGACTTAAAATTAAATGTAAGCTCAAATATTTTGTAAACACATCAAGAGTCTGTTTCATTTCCTGCTATTCCTGCATCATCAGGGTCACTAACCGAAATCTATTCCTTCAGACACCTTTCCTCTGGCCACAGACAGGAGGATGGCTCCTCTGCCGTTCTCACACGCCTGCCGAGCAGAGATCAATAGAGAAGGGTCAGAGGGCAAACGTTTGGGACCATCAGCACAAAGAAAAACAGAAAATTAAATATTACTATTAGATTTCTGATTTGTTTACTATGAATAACAATGATATTGAGCCTAAGATAAGGTGCCAGGTGTCAGTCTGACCTCCTGGTATTTCTCCAGGGCCATGCTCGTCTCTGCAGCATCCGGAGTCTCAATGAAGATCAGCTTGTTTCTCTGGATGTTCTCCAGGATACCCTGAAAATAAACGTGGAAAAAAGTACATCACATCACACCTCTGTCCAAAAGTCAACCCAAAATATCACAGTTTAAAGGGTCAACATGAGAACACATTGTTTTTCTTCCTCTTGTGATATGTTATTGATACAGAGGGCTAATATGACCAGTGTGATAAGAACAGATGGAAATTAAACCATGGTTTGGGAAAAAAAGTAACGAAAACTGTACTTTTTTAGTTGACCTAATTTCAGAGTTTATGACCAATGACCTGCACTGCAGCCTGTCACCAGGGGGTGGCCCGGGCGTTTCACTTTTACCTTTGTGAAGCTGTGATGTGTCATCTACCAAATTAATTCTGTCACTAGGGTTAAAAAGAGTCGGAGCACAGCACAGTCCCTCAGGTGTGTGTGCTGTGTGTGTTCATACACTGACCTGCTCATACCAAGATGCTACAATGTTCTCCATGTAGACGTAGCTGGTGAAAAACGCCACGATGCCGTCGGGAACAATGGCAGACATCTCCAAAAGGAGGTTGCCGTAGTTACGTATCACAGCTGGAAACAAAAAAGAAAAACAGTTGTATGTGAAATAAGAATAATATGTTTTGTCCTAAGATAAAAAAAAAAAAAAACAAGAAAAAACAAAAATGTTTTGACATCAATTCATATTTTTCTTTGGAACATCTTGCTGTGATAAATAACAGTGGAGATGTTTCTACTGACCAAAATCTTCTCTGGTCTCAAACTTAGAGCTCAGGGCCACCTGGTCGTTTCCCCTTCCAACGATCTACGTAGGACAACAGAGGGAGAAAGAGAAAAAGAAGAAGAGGCACATGATCAAGGATGTGGCGATGTGAGACCATTTGTGAATTTTGGTCCTTGAACAGTTCCATAGTTTGTTTGTTTCTTTTTGAAAGTGGTTACACACCAGAGGACAGAGGCAGGTACGGGCCAGCGTCATGGTGAATGACGCCATGGTAACAGGGCGGAAGTCCAGGATTCGGGGATAGATATCCAGTGGAGACAGAGTCTGAGAAGGACATTTTTTAGTCATTAGTCCTTGTCAACAAGTAATTTATCTTGTAAACACAGGCTTTCTGGCTTTATGTAACAAAATAAAACATCATATTGACTCATGGATTTAATATAGAAGAGACAGTTGTAAATAAAATGGCAATAATATGTTATGAAAAAAAAAGTACCCAAGACTGGGAACCGAAGTGAAATTGAAGTGACAAGACAAGTTAACAAATTCAGTCAAATATGACACGAAGCTGCAGGATTATATTTCAGACACATGAAGACGTGGAGACTCTCCAGTAGGAGTAAAGTTAAGTTAACTATTCAAACAACCCCCCCTCAAAAAAGGCAATAGTCTGAAGTGTTACAGGACTGAAACATCCTCTCTCCCCAACGTAAGCAAACAAAGAGAGACAGAGTGAGAGCTCTTACCCCCGAGGTGATGATGACTGACTGAAATCTTTGAAAAACGGGTTTAATCGCTATAGATGGATCCATACAACTGAGGACAGAAATGAACAGAGAAGACAGAAAATCAAGATCCATCACTTGTTTTCACTGTTTATGTTACACAGATCTGCATCGTCTTACATAATTGATACCCTTTGATTGATTGTCAACCTGTGAGAGCCTGTGTCTCAATCCAACAGAAACATTGAAAGAACATCATCATCATCATCATCATCATCAGTGCGTAAAACGACATCCAACAGCTTTGCTTTTCTGACTTTCAGAACCAGGCTTCAGTCTTGCAGGATTGGTCGACTGCTGAGATGTTTAGTGGGTAGATGGAGGATGTTTTTGTTTCAAAATGTGAACATTGATTTTTGAAGCCTGGAGTCTTTGCCACTTGTGAAACTATCTCTGGACTCATTGGTGCTGATTAACGACCATAAATCTCATATATATTTTTACATTTCACACCGTTGTGCACCTCTGCTAACATTATTATATGCATTATATTGTTTATTAACTCTACCCCACCTGAAGTGCAGCACAGGGTTGGCGATGGTCGGTGTTCTGTCTTCAAAGGGCTCAATGATTATGGTGAAACCTTCAGAGAGAGAGAGGAAGATGTTCAACAAAAGAGCAATACTATCAAAAAGAAACAAATTAAATTCCTCAATAATCCCTTTTAACACAGCAGAATTCACTCAAAAGACAAGTCAGAATACAGAGGTTCAGTGTTTCAGTACCTTGGCTGTATGTGCTGACAAGGGTGGCGAAGTTGGAGATGAGAGTAACAGCTGAGAAGTCTGCGACGTCGGCAATCTCCAGAGTCCGTAGTAATGACTGCAACCGCTCTGCACAAAACCTGGAGAGACGCAGAGGGGAACAACAGACAAGTGTTATAGGATATCTGAGACAATTTGGTGTAGATCAGATCAGATCTGATCTCAGGTATGGGTGGGATTGCTTCGCCTGGTTTAAGAGAGGTTGAGTGAGCTGGAAGCTGCTGACAGGAAAGGAATGAGAACAAGTAATCAAGCTACTGAAGCAGAGACTGAGGACGTGAACAATCAAGCAAATAACTGAGCAGCAGCTGATCATGGAAGGCCGCAGCACTGATTAAAGCCCAAATTCAAGCAGAAAGACACTCACCTGAGGGGCTTGCGGTCGATGCAGACTTTGTCGAAGATGTCTTTGAGGAACTGTGGGGCGCTCTCCTGTACGACATGGTGGACCCTCAGACGAGACTTCAGATACTCCAGGAAACGTCTCAAGAAACCGACAAAGTGCTCGGCTGTGCGAATAGTACCAGGAACTGCCTCTGAGAGAGAGAGAGAGAGAGAGAGCAGGACAGAGTCAACTTATTGGATTTGTGTTGTCGTATAAACAATAAACTGCAATGAATGGAAAGAAAAGAATGAGAAACTAAATAATTGTAAAATCTTGTTGGTTGTACCATGAAGAATTTCATCTGGTAACACAGGATTTGCGAGGTAGACGTCCGTTTCCCTGGCAACGTTGGCTTCCTTCAGCCCTTCGACCAGTCGCCTGTACTCCTCCCTCAGCTTAGCAGCATCCGTCTCCTTTATACTGTCAGAGAGCAGGAGAGGCAGAGAAAACAAGCTGATACACTCCACTTGGTAACAATGGTAATATTCATGCTTGTATTAAAGGTCCAGTGTGTAATAATTGGTACGGTTTATTGGCAAAATCTGAATATACTACCCATTAATATATTTGCACAAGTGTATAATCGCTATAAAATACAATTTGTTTGGTTTTCGTAGCCTTATAATTCTTCTTTTATATCTACATATAGCAAGGGTCTTGCTTTAGAGAGTGTCGCCATCTTGCACTACCACGTTTGTACAGTAACCCGAACGGATTAATCCAGCCACCCAGAGAGCACGTTTCGCGAGTTTCGTGTGCATAAATAAACCAACGAAGAAGAAGGCGGAAGGAAAGAAGAAGGAGTAGGAAACAGCAGACATATCGTGAAATGGTTTAGATCTTCACCTCATCGCTCCATGCTCTTGACTCTAACAAGTTTTTTTGGCCTCGGAGGCCACCGTCACTTTGCCGACAGGAGGAGTGAGTGCGAGTGAGTGAGCTCTGCAAACTAGAATCTGAACACTAGATGTTTCCCCCCCATTTTACACACTGGACCTTTAACTGACTGTCATTTTTTATTTTGACAGGACAGCTGGAAAGTGACAGGGAATGGGGAGAGAGAGCTGTAAATGGTAAAATGTAAATGGTCTGTATTTATATAGCGCTTTTCTACCTGAAACGATACCCAAAGCGCTTTACAGTACATCACATTCACCCATTCACACACTGATGGCGGAAGCTGCCACGCAAGGCGCGAGCTGTGGAACGAAATGCAGCCACTGGGTGGAATCGAACTCTGGGGCCACCGCAGCGAGGACTGCAGCCTCTGTTTATGGTGCACCTGCTCTACCGAGTGAGCTATACGACACCCCTAGTTGACTGCCATTTAATGTTTCAAGAAACCTTCAGTCAGTGCTGCTCTTCCATGGGTCCTTAACAATACATACGTACATGAAAGCTGAAGTCAACCAGATGAGCAGCTGTCGTGAACATCAGAGAGACAGAAGCTCTTTGTTTATGGTTTAATGCTGACAATGTCGTGTCTATAACTCATTTTATGATGCCATAAGTGTGCAGACTTCCCATAAGATGATTGGGGAGCAATAGGCACAGAAAACCATGGTGAATTGTGGGATACACATGGTTCTGACTACTGTGTGGGGTATGTGCAGTGTGCAGAGTGTGGGGAAGGTTTCAGATGTCGAACACCATCTTGTAGGTGTGTGTACTGAGGTGGGGTGGGCTCGGTGTTTCAGAGCTCCTGCTGCCGACCTCTCCAGCCTCTTACTTGTGTATGGTGTTCTGCAGAGTGTCCACATTGTTCTGGCAGCGGTCCAGTGTTCGCCTCGTGATGTTCACACTCATGGAGTCGATACACACGTTGTCTGAGGAGAGAGGAAGAGCGTGGAAAAGAGGTGGAATTAAAAGAAGAGGAGATGTATAAATTAATTTACAACAATTAATGTGATGGCACTTCTAAAAAAAATCTGAATCATAAAAGTAAGCTCAGATTTTGTGACACCTAAGATTCATTTCCATTTCATTTCCTTTTATTACATTAAACTCAGTTCAGTTCCTCACCTATATTATGAGCCTCATCAAACACCACCACAGAGTTCTTGGCCAGCTCTTTGGACACCAGGTCAGCTATCTTGGGGTCCAGCAGGTAGTGGTAGCTGTACACCACGATGTTGGCATGCAGGATCTTAGAGGAAATAAAGTCAGGACAACGGTGGTTTTCAGTTAATGAAACAATCACTGAAAGAATTTTTTGCAAAGAACCTTTTTCTTTTCTTATCATAATAAAATACTCTCACAGTTATCTGCAGAGCTGTTAATTTCATTATTTTGCTCTTAAAATGCATTCGCCTTAAGATTTACCAACTCAAAATCTACCAGGCTGAATGTGTAGTAATGTGTCTGCAATGCAACGTACCGAGTAGCGTGCCAGATAGTAAGGACACCAGCCCTTCCTCCTGCCAAAATCCTTTAGATCATCAAGGTTGTAGATGCCAGGAGGCAGAGGCAATTGTCGGCCGACTGCATCAAACTCCTGCAGAAAAAGAACCACAACAAGTGATGAGGGTCATGGAAAGAGGAGGAGCAAACCAACAATTCTCAAGTCAGGTCTTTCATTTGGTTTACTTTAAATTGTGATCAAGATCTGCTTTATCTGTTGTAAATATTAGTCATTCATTTAATGTGGTTCACAAACAGTTTTTTTTAATAAATGAGCAAAACCACAATTGTATTTAGCTGCTGCAATTGATAATTTTTGTTCAGTCATCTACCGTACTTCTGCTCTGAATCAGATGAACTCAGGTGACTTCCTCCTACCTCATAGAAACGACAGACCGGCTGGTCCGGGTTGCTGTGGCGTTGTGCACGAATGTAGGACGCTGTCAGACTGTGGCACTTCCCATCGACCTCCTTTCCAAAGCGTAGAGCGCTCACCTGGACACAAACACAGAATCCTGGTTCCAGTCAAGCCAGACAAATGTTTGTTTACTCATTTACACACGCAGCAGACAAGGAAGAAGAGAAAGCTCACTCCTGTATCTAAGAGAGAAGATAACAGGTGCTTCACACACGTTCATGTTTCCTATGTGGTACAGTATGTGATTAAAACAGCAGGTGTTTGTACCTCAGGGTGGATGCAGAGATTTTTCCTGGAAGAAAGAGCCAGAGCCAAGAAGTTGTTGCTTTCTCCAGTTTCCTTGGTATAAAACTCCATCAGTTTCCTCAGCTCCTCCACAACCTAATTACAAAATGTAACACAAGTTGTGATTATACAACATCTTATTATTATTATTTATATTTATATTGAGCTGATTGTTAAAGAGTACATGGGACATATGAAAAGAATAAAGTAACTTGAGCTGAGTGTGAGTTTGTTTGACACTGGACTCACCTTCTCGATCTCGGGAACGGTTCTGGAGCAGTAAATTAACTTTGTCACCTCCAAAGGAAAGGCCTGTAGGAGAGAAGAAGGTCACATATGATTATGTGGCACTGTGTAGTGATGGGACGTACTGTGCAGAGGCTTCGGGGCGTGTGTCGAGAAATCCAGGAAGTCTTTTATGAAGTGCACTGCACATCGAGGCTTGCTTCATTTAGCGCGAGTGACGTCACTACTTGCAATATAGATCCCCGCAAAATTTCCGTTACTGTTCGTGTTGGAGTTTTGCCAATTTCCAAGCACAGTGGGAAAAATATTGTTTCTCAATAAAAAAGAATAAAAACGCCATCATCCTAGTATTCATAAGCACAACTCCCATCTTTTAAAAACAATGCAACAGTTTTTAAAAGAAAATCTCATGTCCTATTGGAATTATTTAAACATGACAAGTTTTTTGACATTAATAGACCTATATTACCATTACACATTAATTAAAATGTTAGATAAATGAATGAGTGGACCACATAAAATCAAAGTTAGTGTTTTTTTTTTTTTAATTCTTGGTGGTGATAATTCCTATTCTGACACTTTTGCAAGACAGACAGCCAAGAGGCATCACAAATAGTTGAAATGAAAATAAAGGTTTTGACCAGCAGGGGGGTTTGTGTGCACATGAAGCCTCGAGAAATGAACCTTTTTTCAAACCATTTGGATGGAAAGCTTCAAGGCTTCATGAGGCTTCATCTGGCCACTGTGCTAGTGCGAAGCCACAGTGGACAATCACTCCAGCACAATCTGAAAACACAGAGACACTTGAACTCACCCTTTGGTAGGCAACGATGAGAGACAGCAGAGAGATGGTCTTCCCTGTTCCTGAGGGCATCTCCAGGACTCCATGACCCTGAAAAACACACAGAGAAACTGTGACTCTAACATGCGTGAAGACAGTGTCTGTACTGATCAACAGGTTGGGAAGTCAATTTACTCAACTATTGCACTTCAGTGCAACTTTGAAGTAAGTTATACTTTGCAGTTTGTTCGCAGATTTAGATCATTAATGTCAAATATATTCAGGGGAATAAACTGTGATGTATCTATTATAGGTTTCTCATGGTACTTACATGGGTTCACTCTAATGGTGAAACATTTTTATTTCAAGTGGAATTTAAAATGAAACTTTACTTGCAATAATATTTTAGTACCATGGTTTTACCATTTCTGATTCAGTCAAATTCAGATCCGAGCACTTCTTTCACAGTTGGTCTTGACATGCACTGTTAGGAACTCCTGTACAGCTGTTTATTCATGCAATTATCCAATCAGCCAATCACATGGTACCAATGCAGGTCAGCGGTACCAGTTCCAACATCTGAATCCTATAACTTTGACCTGATTTTAAGATGGTATAAGTCTTTTTGAAACTGTTGATCTCCTGGGTTTCATCTCAGGAGTTTACAAAGACGTGCAGAAAAACCAGGTGCGCAGCCGTTCTGCGGTCCATCATCTGTCCAGATGGACTGGACCAGAGTCTGGTTTGAGGGGACTGAATTTCTGCCGAGGCAGTAGATGATTAGGTCAACAACATGAACCCGTGGATCCGATTTGAATTGTGTCCACAGTCCAGACAGGTGGTGGTCATTAAAAGGTTTGGGGTACATTTTTTTGTCTCCCTTTCGCCCCTTAATACCAGTCGGCAATGCCAATCTCTGTCTGAGTATAGTTGCTACCCATGTTCATTCAATTATGACCACAATTAAATTTTCTTTGCGAGTGTATGTGTATATCATACTATGGTCTGAGACTTCATCATGTTTTCTTATGAGTGTGCAATATACTTGCAGAGCAGCAAGCAACAGGGGATGAGAATGAGCTGTTGACCTACTACGACACATAGTGTAATTTACCTAAATGATCTGTATCATGGGCAATAAACAGAGACACTAAAACAGCACCCACCTTAGCATCAAGTGTCCTCTTCAGCTCCAGCATGTACGAGTACTGCTCAGGATAGATGTAGTCATATGGAAAATACACCAACAGACCCTCGATGTTGAGCCTGGAATAAAAACAATGCAGTATTTGAAACTGATTCATCACATTTGCCTCTTGAAACTTGGCAAAATCTTATAATTGTAGTACATATAATTACATTTCCCGACACTTTTACCAACCACACTGTGACAGCAATGAAGTAATGGTAAAACCTCAAATTATTTAGGAAGAGCATCAATGTATTGTCACGTAAGTTAGCCTATTTCACATCTTAGTCAGTGCTTCCCGTTTAGTTGCAGCAGTACTGACACCATCACTACTCATTAAACATGGTCTGAGCCTGGATAAACAAGTACTGAGTATTTATTCACCTGTCTGTCACAAACAGAGACATTTAAAGACAACAGAGGTGTGAGGTGTGGATGTGACAGTCTGTCAGTGCAGCTCTTCACATGTGCATGAAGCTAACTTAGGCTAATGTGGACTGACGCAACGTAGTTTTGTAACGAGCCGCTTCTTACGGAAACACATCGACTAAACAAACACAGAGGAAAGCCTGAATAAAACCTCGGCTGCCAGGGTCACGTTTATTGTTCCTGTAGCTAAGTTCACGTCGGAGAGTTAGTTATTGTTAAACTTGATGCTATCATGATGCTAACTCTGACAAAACAATAAGAAGTGCTTTTAATATTTTCTGTCAAAGCGGGGAAAAAAACCACTCACTTCATTTTGATGAGACGTGTGTAACAGCAGCTCCTCTACTTCAACAGCCACTGGGGTTATTTTGAAATAATCATTAATAACTGTGGTGTGAGTGAAAACAACACACACATAGACACACAGAGACACACGCAACAGCATCGGTTCAAAGCTTGAAGCTCCGCCTCCCGCTTCTTCCTCGTCTCCTTCCTCTGTGGTTCCTGGAGGACTTCCGCCCTCTACAGGTGGAATAATAAACTGCATTGGGGCTAGTGACAAAAAACAACAACTTTATTTTCACTGAGTAATTTTTTTTTTTTTTTTACAGTATACAGAGAAAGAGGGAAAAAAATATTTAGAAAAAGGCACACATGGGCAAGAGAAAATAAGCAGGGGGTAGCCTAAATGAGTCATAATGATAATAACATTTGTAGGATACAAGATCCAGGGTTTAGAAACAGCAGGCCTTTTTGTTCCATTTGTCCATTTTATTTTCTCCTCGTCAAAACAGAGCAGAAGCCTTCTCAGTGTAGACATTGGCTTCTCGACCTCGACCACCTGTACCTTCAGGTTGTGAAAGATTTTTGCTGTTAATGCCCCTGGATCTCAGACTTTGTTGAATCTGCTGAGGATTTAAACACACCTCTGCAGAGTCTTAAGGTTGTTGGACAAAGGTGCCTCATTTAAGAAATCAGAACTCAGTCTAACCATCATGGATATAAAACGTTCTGTCACGCCGTTCATCTGTTCTCCTCTTAAGGTTGACCTTTCCTGCCTTATTTTGATAATCTATTGTGTCTTCTTCCTGCCCCCTTGTGTTTCCCATGTGCTGTCAGCACCTGCCCCTGACTGAAGCAGTGATAATAGATGTTACATAAAAGGCTTGGGGGGTTTGTCTGCCTTTCCGATTGTGTGATGTTCAGCAAACCCGACACCTCATTGGCTTCCATCTCAGCCGTCCTTAAATTCACAGTGAAAGTAGGAATAAAACACTCTACTAGTAGCTTACAAACCAGACCCTACTGTGATACATCAGTGATAATGCTGCTGATTAAACTCATTGAAATAAAGGTAATAACCATCAGGAAGCACCTCGATTCATGAAGCTTTCAGGCAGATATAAAAAACATAGCAAAAGAAACAAATCTCTAGTTACACATTCAGATGCATGTAAATGGAAAGTATGCTGAGAACAATTAAGGCAACTATAAAAACACACCCTTCTTTCTGGCAAAACATTCAAAACAGGTGTACAGATATCTGACTCATACTGTGTTTATCAAAGTCTACTTTTAGTATTTTTTTTAAAATATAGCCTATTATAAAAATGTGTTTTAAAATGTCACTGCAACCCGTGTTTGTGTATGAAGATTAATGAATGAATCCAAAGCATTATTATAGGAACCTTTTATTCATACATGTACAGTGATACATACAGCATAAATGACATTTGAATAGTAGGCTACTGTGATAATGCAGACAGTGAATATCAGGGAGGCCGACAGTGAGCCACAACATGGAAGATGAGTGTTTTTTTAAAAAGACCGATATCTGAAAATGATTTACAAAGCTGCATTTGTCTTACATGTAAAAAGCATTTTATAATTTTATTAACTACCGGAATAAACTTTCTCCATTTCCCTCTTCTCTAAAGAAAGAGGTCTGCCACTGAAAGATCAGAGCTGTTCTCAAAAGAGACACTAGAGGACAGGTAGAAACCACTTAAGCTTATATCTTCATCTGTTACAGAAACAGTAAAATTAGCATTCTTCACATTTAATCTGCAATTGAAGCATTGTAGTGAACGGCCACAGACGATGCACAGATCATCTATTTATGATTGCAGTTCAGCCTTGTATGACTGAGTGTGTGTCTGATCTCTACTGAAGAAATGCACATCCTATATTGTAAAAAAAACAACAACGCATTAGTAGTTGTGGTTTCCACCATAAGTGAGTCCTGCTGCTGCTGAATATTGTTCACAGTTGGTGATTTCTCCCATTTTCCGAGGTCAGTCTACACATGTACATCTAAGTCAGTTGGCTGTTAACAAGCAGAGACACGGAGAGAAAACCCTCAGCCTGTACAATATGGATAGTGTCTGACATTTAGTCCAGAGAGAAGAGGAGTGTGTTTCCAGGGTCCATGATACCTAGATGACAGCAGATCTGCTCATTATCGTCCGACAGTCTGAGTGTTCATGAGTCTGAGCTTCAGCTTTGAAAAGGCTCCTAAGGACCAGCCTGTGGCCCCGCCTGCTGTCATCTCGTCTCAGCACTATCATGTCCACATGCCTCCTTTAACACCACCTGCACTTCACACTGCTCCATGCCATGTCCTCCTGTAGTCTCTTTGTCTCACAGTTTTTAAGGATATATTAACCCATGTATAAAAAAATATCTGTAAATCATGTCAGTCTTTACTTTCACAGCTCACAGCGATCGTCCACAGCCTTGTAGCGGTCCATGATACTCAGGACATCCTCCAGGATGGACGGCCCCAGATCCAGGTCTAACCCTGCCATCGACTCTGATCGTGACACATTGGACGAGGCTGTGAGACCGACTGGATGAAAGGCCGCACAGGGAGACTCGCTGCGCTCGCTCCTCAGATCCTCGTTGCTCAGGCCAGCGTCAGAGTCCAGACTGAGGCCCCGGCGAACATCCAGAGGCCCACAGGTCTCTGACATGGAGTCCTCGGAGGAAACCTCCGAGAAGGAGCCAGAGGAGGGGACGAGCCTGCGGATGGCGGGGGAGAGGGAGATGTCACGGCACGGCTCTGACGCCAAACGGCCCACCACGCCATTCTCACAGAGCGACAGAGTCGGGTGCTGCTGGCTTTCTGTGTGACTGTGGCCGTTGGCCTGTTTGTGGCCGGTCTCTGTGGGCGGCGGCTGCTGCTGCTGCTGGTAGAAGTAGTTCTGCTGGGAGGGCAGAGAGGGAGGGGAGGGGTCATCCAGGTGGAGGCGTGGGGGTTTGGGTGGGGCCTGTTCATGGGCGATGAACACGGGCATAGAGATGGTGGTCTTCAGCAGGCCAGTGGAAGAGTGCTGGTAGTGGAAACCGTTGTAGGCGTAGCTGTGTGAGTCCTGTTTGGCGGTGTAGCCATCGTCCAGACGTCTCTCCACACTTTGCGAGCGCGAGTGACCGTTTTGCGCCCGGGCCAGGGACGGCAGCATGTCCATCTTACCCTGGAGGAAACCCACATCTCCAAACATGTCGCCCTCCCCCTCGGGACCCACATGGGCGCTGTGGCGTACGTCCCCCAGCGGGGGGCTGATCATGTCACCTGAGAGGATGTCACGAAGCTTCAGCTTCTTTCCCTTCTTGGGAGTTGTGGTTTTTAAGTATATTGGCGTCTTTGCCGGCATTTTGCTTCTGTAAAGGTGGATCAGTCTCTGTGTGAGGAGAGGTCGGTTTCTCAGGGTGTTTCACACCAGCAGGAGAAATGTAGCTAAAGCAAACAGAGCAGCTCGCAAAGCAAACTCACTGGATAAGAAACTCTCTGGGACCGTTCCACTTCCAGCTGAGAGATCCAGTCTGTGTTGCCTCTCAGAGTGAGTATACAAGTATTTAGGTCGGTCAGTGTAGCAACAGCAACTCCGGGGGTTGTGCCTCACACTGACATGTGACTCTGGGGGGTGAAGGGGGGAGAGGAGGAAGGCCTTGACCTCAGATCAGCACCCTCTGTCTTTTTCTCATACACAGAAAAGCCATATCCAAGCAGACACTGGGCCCGCCTCTCTTCAAAACATACACACTCTCCTGTTTATCCCGTTTCAGGCAAGAGGGATGGAGGGGATGAAGAATATGATCTCTGTCTGCTGTCGGGTTAGTCCTCTGAATTCTTCAGACACTTCAGGAATGTGACATCAAAACACTGGAGATCTGTGAGGAGAAACCAGAGAGAAAAACGAGTCAGAAAGTGGCTGAAAGGGATGGAGGTGGAGGGAGGAAAAGCCGGGGGGAGATAGATGGGGCGAAGGGGAAGGGAGGAGGCAGGAGCTGGGGGAGTGAGGAATGAAGGCAGGGGGAGATTTACAACCTCCTTTTCAGTGAGCCAGAGGACATGATGTTGGAAAACACTCCAAGAATCCCGAGTGTTTGCTTCAGCGGGGTCTGCCTGCCCCAAACTGTGTGACAATGTGAGTGCAGTTACACTCGTGGGCGTTGAGGCTGCTCTTACAGTGAGTCAGTCAGTGAATCAGCCCAGAAAATTGGTCACGCATTCCCCAAGACCCATCAGCATCGTTGGTGGAAACACAAATTACTGCATGGAAATGGTTGTTTTTTTTAAAAAGCTCCTGGCCACACAACGCTGCATCTTCGTCTCAAGTGGCGGCCTGTTATCAGTGAAAGAATCTTAAAACCTCTTTCCCCGAGAAAAGCACTGTGAATTATGAGATGACTCCCGGGTCAAGCCTGAGGGCTCTGTGATCTTGTGATCCCATCCCCGTCCTACATGTCCCTTTTGGTATTTAACTGTTGCACTGTTTGATGCTGGGACTGGGAGAGAGGGAAACCTCAGATATTCAGTACCGGAAAGAGGCTGTGACCATTTAAAGAAGGACATCCACGCTTCAACAAAAGTTAAGTTAGGATATAAAATCTAAACAAAAAAAGCCACTTTAAGAGAGTACCATCACCTGCTTTTGTTTGGTTTCAACAGAGGACGAGAATGAGGTTGAATTGCATATTGAGTCTGCATGAAATGTGCTTTCTAAATAAAGTTTGGATTTGAATTTGTCTAAAAAATAATCAGGTCTTAAGTTTCTATCACACAAACTGAATATTTAACAGTTATTTAATCATGAATGTAGTTTTTTTATTCTTATGTAATTTTCAGATCTTGTGACTTGACGCATGTCTGGATGCTGTGCGGTTGAATGTATGCTCACTGTTGTTAAGAAGCAGAGCTCTGAGTGGTGTTTATCTTATGACCCTCAGTTGACAGGCCCTCGTTATGTTGAGAGACACTGAGCGATGTCATGTGAGTGACATTATGGCTGGAACTTGATCATTTTTTATTAAATAACACTTCAAACTTTTTAATTTATTATACAGACTCGGAGTCATCTTTATTCTCCAGTGGGAGTGGGATTGGATTCTGAGGATCTAAAGTGGGTTTTAATCAAACCAGCGCAGGACTTCTGTCAACAAGTATTGTTAAATGTCATTTTTTATTTATTTTATTTTATTGCTTTAGTTTGGCTGCATTTTTACTTAACTATTCAAATATTTCTGTGCAAGATGACGTCTAGGTTTCTGCTCATGAGTCAGTTTCACAAAGATAAATTGAGAACAATTCTAATTTATGGGCTTGCCCATGATTTCTTAATGACTTTACTTTTACTTCTGCTTTTTGTATGAGAGTATGAGAGTTGTTGTATGAGAGTTGTTGCTGTATGACAGTTTAAAATAAGAAGAGAGTCTGAGGTGAGCATGACGTGAGTTTGAATGGTAAATACAGTAGCTCTAATATAATTTCAAATGATCAGCCCCACACACTCTATGCTCAATACGTTCTGCTCCAACTCTTCTGTAAACCGACATCCTCTATGATTTCATTCTGGGGCTGAACATCAGCTGAAGTTAATATGTCCCTCTTGTATTTTACATGTCCTCACAGTTCTTTGGAATAAACATGCTGTCAGGTTTCCTCTGAGTGGTGACACACTGCAGTATTTCATTTTTTGGTGGAGTCTCTTCACATTACAACACGCAGAGCTGCTCAGTGTTTCTCTTGCATGACGTTACACGCCTCAGGGACACATTATCAACACCAACTACCATATTTTTTCCTTCTTTAAATTTTTTATGAGCAACATATTTGGTTAGAGGCAGTGTATCTACTCTACAGTGTATATCTCAAACTTGCACTTAAAAAAAAACTAAATCACATTATCACAAAGTTGATAAACTACCTTGAATAAATAATGAAGAAAGCACAGTTAAATGTTACTCGTGTTTAGAGTGTTTAGACAAAGCCTGCGAGTTGCTTTGACAAACTCACTTAACAGTTTGCACAAAAGGAAAATAAGTTTCATTTTATACATGAGCCACAATTCTGGGAAAAAACCTCTCCCACACAAATCGTCTGAGTAAACACTGATTTGGCGATTTACAGGCTAAAACGCATAAAGACAACATTTCTTGTTTCAAACTGAGATAAACGTGGTTGGAAAGTCGATGGTTGTTGAGATTTTGGCCATACGTGAATTTCCCTTTGGGGATTAACCAAGTAATTCATAGATTTAAATTCCTGTATTTCAACATGTGAAAGGAGCCTGTTTCACTTTTAATCTCATCATTTATATCCTATTGAAAAAACTGTTGTAGATGTAACCGTATTGTTAGTAGATGACAGATACAAAGTTCTGTGTAATGATCTTCTGCAGTAAAGTGCTGAGTCACTAACCTGACCCTGACCCTGAGCCAACAGGAGTTGGACAGAAGTGGCTCCAGTGGAACAAGCACCAGATTAGTTGGTCCATCCATGAGAGACATTCACTGTAGATCTGTTGTAATCAGCTCAGTGCTGACACACCTCTGTGATCACACACATACACATACACATACACATACACACATACACATACACATACACATACACATACACATACACATACACATACACATACACATACACATACACATACACATACACATACACATACACATAGGCCTACATATACACATACACATGACTGTCCCAGATGAAGAGATTCTCCTGCTGCCACTGGTCCTTATTAAAGCAACGCAGCTCAGTTTACTGTGTTGCTCTCATAAAGACGGGTGGTGCCATGCTCTCAGACTATGGACTTAACACTTGGGTCCAGACTGAGACATCCAAACAACTCTTGGATTGGGTTTCTGTTAAATTTGGCGGAGGCGTTCATGGTCCCCAGACAAGGTTATATTAATAACATTGTGGTCTCTGGACCTTTCATCGAGTGCGTTCATCAGATTAAGATTTAATTTTGTCCAGGACTTTGGTTTATGACCGAACTAGTGACATTTCCACCAGCCTCAACTGTACAGAGCTGCTGGCAAAGCTGTGGACTCCCAGTCTCATTCACACTCAGAGAAGTGGACGGACATAAATAATACGCCACATCAAAGTATTTCCAATGAAATTAATTAGGTATGATGATAGAAAAGGTTTAATCATCTTATAATAATCGGGTTTTGAGGTTAAATAACCAACGGCTTATCTTAGCATTCAAGAAGAAATAGTACTAAAGTGCAGATTAGTTATTACAATTTTTTTATGTTACCCTATCAACCACAAATGACACAACAGACTGTCTCTCCATGTGACTGTCTGAACGTCTGAACCCCAGATTAACCAAAGATGAGGTTTTTAAAAATAGTAAAAAGGGAGACATTAACCTGCCAGCCCTCATTTAAACCCAAAGAAAACAATAACTCTATATTTACTCAGCAGAGTCATGCAAAGAAGTGGAACAAATAACAGCGTTAAAAACCTATCACATGTAATGAAGGGAGGACACGCTCTGTTTGCTCCATTAAAGTCTACAAAAACAAGCAGACTGTGAAATGTGAAAGCCACGTGACCACAACACAACACAACACAACACAACACAACACAACACAACACAACACAACACAACACAACACAACACAACACAACACAACACAACACAACACAACACAAACACACCTAAATAATAACAGTGTAGTGAACCGGTCAGAACTAGTTCAGAAAGGTGACGGCGCTGAAGGGACGGCTTCGGTTACATTTCAACACTGATTGATTTCCCATTGATTAATTACTGTGTTCGACTCAGACAAGAGCTGGGATATTTAGATCTGCCCTACAGATATTTAAGGGAACAGTTCTTCCAAATAAAGATAACCCCGTCATAAACCTGTCGACCTGCCACATAGCCTACCATCATCACTAACCCTAACATGGACCAGTGTTTCACCTTAAATCATATGTTACATCAGACTCATTAACGTATATTGACTCTGAGTTGCACAGCTGAGAACAGATCTTGCTCCTCTGACAACAGAGGCTGTGTGAGCTGTGGGATGAGGAAAAAAATAAGTTCAAAATTTCTGTTGCATCATTTTATATCTTTTCAAACTGAGTTTTGCACTGTTTGAGGTGTGGCACTTTTTGACAGTTCAACACCAGGAAAAACAATGAATCGATTAACTACAAATAGAAATACAGGGGCTTTATTGTTAGACAGAGTTTGTTTTTCATGAAGTGACTTGAAAACATTCACTGCATGGTTTGCAGGTTGTTTCATGATGAACTTTGTCTGAAAGGGCTTGAAAATCCAGTTGAAACCAATGTTTTTTTTCGTGATTTCTTCAATTGTCCTCTCTAGTAAACTGTAGGATGTTTTTGTCGATCATTGATTAATTGAGTTGATTTGGTACTTTTTTGTAGTGCTGTGTGTTTTCATCACTCTGGATCTGACAGATGACTTAATGGTGTCTCGTTGAGTCCATGGAGAATTTTACCTCATTCATTCCTGCAATTTAACTGCTGCTAATGTAGCCATGCTCCACTGATTAATGGCTTAACAACTCCATAATGGGTCCACAATTACAATATTAATCCCTTTTCTTTGTCCTGTTTTCACTCAAAAAGCATTGTGAGCTACATACAAGGGCTGAAGCAGAGGACATTCACCTTCATGAGCCACAGGGAAGGTGACAGCAAGTAGGTTGTTCTTCTAAGGAAATGTAATCGGCGGAGAGTCACCCCAACACACTCCCAAGCCATGCTCTGGGCTGGGTCAGGCTGAAATTTAGTAAATTTTAATATGAGATAATTACTTGTGTAATTTTAAGTCAAACAAACCATACTTTTACATCCTGAAAATGTTACGTATGTGTCACACACACACAGCCCTATGAGAAGCTTTCCGGTGTCAATGAGGCATGAGTTGCATGTTTGTCCTACAGTTCAGTCATTAAGGTTCCCAGGTCTATTCTGCTCTCTCACACACAGAGAGAGACTTAATCTATAGTGTACTATAAGAGCCTGATCCCTGAGGCCCAATAACCTAAAAGTAATTGACCTTAACACTCAAATAAAGTCTGAGCCCTTCAACATCCCTTAGAAGAAGTGACGTTCTCTCTCCAGACAAGCAGACACCTTAGTTAAAATGCTTCAGTTTAAACAGAGTTGGTGTCCCATGTCCTCCATGCATCACCTTTGCTGGGAGCTGGAAATTGGGACAGTGCTGGTGATGCAATCATCGGCCACAGTGGAGGCTGATCTGACATCTGTTTCTGCTCTCAGGCTCCATTTGCTGCCTGTCTCCATGAAAGCAGGGCAGAGCTCCGGTGGAGCCACCCGTGGGCCCTGTCATCTTCTATAGGACAAACACACGCCCCGATGCGCGCTCCTTACATTGTTGTTGTCATCCGCGGGGTCTTGCGTCACGCATAATTGCGCACACAGCAGGCGGTTGTTGACAAAAAAAATGCCTTTTGCTTGTCTGCTAATCCGTTTGTTTTTAGCTGCCATAGACGCAAACAAATTTTGTGTCCTCTCTGATGTGTTTGCTCCCTCTGTGTAGTTTCATATAGTGTGTCTGGTAGTGATGTGAGTTGGTGATGACTAATTTTTCTGTGGAGCCCTGATGTGTTTTATTTCCAGACTTTAGGCTACTGTAATCTATCAGTAAATCTATTCATATTTATACAGTGCAATACCCTGTGAGGCAATGCGCACTGAGTCATCTCAGTCCTCTGGGCCTGTCACAGGCTTTGAGAAGCGATTTCATCTCTCTCTCTCTGTCTTCCTCCCTCTCTTCTGTTGCTACTTATATCATGGATGCCAACAACAAATGAAGATCCCTCTATCTAACCACTGTTGAGGCGCAAAGACAAAGACTGAGTCCAGTTCAGCCTCTCTCCTCTCTCTCTCCCTGTTGTGTAACTGCAGCCTGTGAGATCATCCCTGTCCTCCTGAAGACCGTCTCGCCGCCCGACTGATTGGTACCAGTGGAGCAAACCAAACAGTGTCTTTCTAGTCTAATCCGCACTGACAGTCACAGGTCTATTTTCAATCACCTGCGGCTCCGATCGGCCAATCCTCTGTCAATCACACATCAAAAGGAGCCATGCGCCCTGCTTTAGGATGAATCAAACTCAGCTGTAGATCATACAGAGAAAGAAATTCAGGAGAAATGTCCATAAACATAAGGCTCATTATCTCAGATTACATTTGGACACCAACCCCCCAGCTACATCCTGACATCCTGTCTCTGGCAAGACAGAGGTTTTTTTTGTTTGTTTTGTTTTTTGTTTTAATTCCTGGAGCAGCACAGGTAGCAGTGTAATCGCCACTCTGACTCATTGGACGTGTTTCCAAATTGTGTAATATTTCCTCAACAATGACCATGACTTCCTTTTTGGGGATTTTCTCACAGGAGCAGCCAGCCGGGGCGCTCCACATCTGAGCGCTCCTCCAGCACCTAATCTGCTTAGTTATTAAACCATTATAACCCGGACTCACTCACACTTTCCAATAGCTACAAACTTGGGTAAAACTAATCTGGATAGGCCTATTAATAGAAGAAATGCCACAACCAAGAACTCCCATTGGCTGTGAATCAAAAAATAAATAAATCACGACCACCACTGAGTTGAGAGTTATGTGATCACAGTCAATAATAAGAAACGTGTCGCCTATATTCAGGTATAGCAGCCTCTCTCTCTCTCTCCTCTACATCTGTCTCACACGCTGCTCACGCTGACACTAAAGGGAGTGTCACACTCAGTGTAGCAGATGCTTTTATGTTGACAAATAAAACGTTCCTCTGGTCGTTTTCCCTCTTTTTGTTGGTACTATAATGGAAAACAATGGCTCTATTCAACAGGTAGGCAGCAGCCACAGACCGTGGTGCGTCCACTGACCACATTTACACACGAGTGGCGATACAAAAAAAGAAGAAATGAAATGAAAGAAAGAAAGAAAAGGGGAAAAAAAGTTTAACAAAATCAACGGATAGGTAGGTTTATCAGTGATATTTACCTGAAGTCGTGTCCACAGACCGAGGCGTCGCTCCAATAAACCAGTGTAGTTCAGTCGTACAATCCACCGACACAGTGCGGAGCGGCGGGGCAGGTAAGCCTCTTATCCCGGGTCAGGACTGTGACTGTCTGTCTGTGGAGCAGCAGCACTGAGAAAGTGAGTGAGGGGATCAACCTCTCACACAAGGAGGCGTCAACACACTGCCATCAGCAGCACTACCGGTCTGTGTCCGGTCAGGACTTTCAAATTAAGAGCTTCAAGCACGAACACGTGTAGGCTAGTAGCCTACTGACTAGTTACTGTGCCAAATATTTGTGTGTCATTTCTTGTTATATGGTCTACATGTTGTCTGTCCTCTTCTTAAATGAGCTACCAAGGGATGCGAGAAGAAACTGAAAATAAAGTGGTATAGTGTCGAGAAAAACTATACAAGAAACGTGCGTCGTTTTATTTTAAAAGAAAAAAATATCAGCTTCCTTTATCTTAGCCTTGTATTCTGTAGCTTGACAGTATAACATTTCACATGAGTTTTTATATCAGAGAGGCTGAGGCAGTGTTAAGTTAGGAAGACCAGGAAGCTACTGGGAAAGTCTGGTGATGTCTGAGTGTCTCTGGCAGTTTCTTTGATCAACAACAGGCGTGAGAGGCCCGATAAGGTCAAAGGTCAAAGGGTGAGAAATATGTGGCCAGTGGTTTCTCACTGCTCCTCATCATATCTGTTTGATTGAACATGATGATGATTATAGATAACAAGGAGATACAAGAGGGTGAGGACTCATCAAAACCAGAGAGAGTTTCATTGTATTTTATTATATTGTCACATTTTAATGTTATAGTGGTTATAAAAAAAATAAATTAAAAAAAAGAACATGTTATTATCCACCAGAGATAAATGTGTGTATATTTATGTTTTGGATAACTAGATCTATGAGTTGACTGACATGGCACAACCAGTTTGTAACAATCAAATGCACAGTGCTGCTGTGACTCTTTATTGTTATCTCTGCTTTGTGAGGTGAAACTGTTAAGTCATGATTTCCGACCACCTGTCCAGTTCATTCAGCCAATTAGAGAGCGGTCTTACTGTTGATCTCTTGCTGTGACAGACGGTGTTGGAGGTTATGAGGGCTCTGTTTTTTAATTTGATTAGCAGCAGGCACAAACCACAAGCCCACTGGTCCACAGTGCTGATTTAAGAGCCCGCAGCAGGCACAGGTCTCACCAGTCATGACTGTTTGTCCAAAATAAGACTAAAGAGCCCCAAGTTCACTGTTAGATGTTTGGTCAGTGGAATAATAGTGAGAATGCGTTAGTTAATGTGAGCTTTGAACAGTGTCAGGAAATATGATGGTGGTTGTCAACCAGTCCTGTCGTCAGTGCTGAGCAGACTGTCTTATTCCAACTTTATTAGTTTGAAAGCTGACGGTGTGAATGCCTGAAACCATTCAAGTATCAGAACAAGCAGCTTTATCAGGACATTTATGTTAACACAATGTGATATCTTTAACAATTTTTGATTTGTGACAGTTTATTAAATTCATTCACTTTTATTTATTTATTTATTTTCGCACATTTTACAATGGGAGTGTATCACTCATCCAGGACTAGAGTTGATGACATCTTCAGAGGGAGAGGGTATAACAAATCATCTGAAATTTTTCTCTTTACCTCGTCCTTCTGGCCACAAATTATATTCTACACTACATTTGTTGTAGTCAAACCCCATCACCTTTCACACAGTGTGCGTGAAAAAGCAGAGAGACTCAAAGAATTTGAACTATGAGTCTCTGAGGGATGTCAGTCCCATTCAGGTCTCTGTTAACGCCAATAAAAAAAAAAAAATCAATGGCTGATTTCCTGAGAAAGTGTCTCCTGTTTTTAACTTGCCAAAGTTTCTACACCACTTCAACACCAAAATGACATGTAGCCTACATTTCCACTTTCAAATGACACATTTTTCTGTTTTGTACATTTTGTTTTACATTTTACACTTATCTTCTAATCTTCCAGTGCATTGCATCAGACTTCTTCTTGTTCAACTCTTCCATGGTTAAACATGCAGACAGACCTGCTGCACCTCCCTGGGCCATGTTTCAGTTACTTACAGGTCAAATACCCTACATACCAACACTCACAGTGCAGTATGGATGTCTTCATTGTGATCTATCTATCTATCTATCTATCTATCTATTGATTAATTTCCATGTTGTCTGAGTCCCTGTAACTATGATGAAGCCACAGATTGAAGCCATGTTTTTTGCTGTCTACTTGATCTGTTGTTGTGTAGCAGCCCATAATTATTTATCATACGTTTGGGGAACATTTTTAAACATCTTCAACAATGTCTTTCTAGTCAATAAATTCCTTTTTTTTTTTTTTTCATATAATGAAGATTGTAGTGTAGTGTATTTGAGCTGACTTCCACTTTTCCAACTCTTCAACAGCTTACAAGTTCTTCTTTTCTACAGCTTCAGCCTTTTCAGCGTAGCTTCAGCAATTGCGTTCAACCTTCAGCATTCACATGCATTTTCTTCACAAAATGTATTTTCTAGTTTCATAATTGCTGTGGATTTATTTGATATTACCTGGCCACAGTAGCAGGTTGTGCAGTTTCCTGATATCTTGTTTCAGAGGTTTAGATTTGAGATGACAACTACATCTTAAAATCGTTTAGTTGGCACAAATGGTGTATCTGTCTTCAGCTACTGCAGCAGGAATTGGGTCAAATACAATCTCTGCCTTGTACTCTCCACAGAGTTATAAAATCTGTGTATTATAAGGAATAATTAGACATTTAAATGGGCCTCCAAATTTTTTACTGCTGGTTCAGTTAAGACCTGCTGGACTATAAAGTTCGGAGGCACATTCAGTCGGCCCCAGCAGGGCTGGCACTGAGCATAATTATGGCGAGCTAATGAGGATTTAACAAATGGAGAATGCAGACGTTTGCTGTTCATAGGTCTGACTACAGACACACGTTGTTTACAGCTCCTGTGGGATGCCTGCAAGGCAAATTAAACCCAGTCCCTCTTCACTCATCCACCGGTGTGTGAATTGTGCTTGCCTGCAAAGAAAGAAGGGTTTCTTTTCCATTGAGGCAGCATTATGCAATAAACAGGATGACCTCCAAACAACATGAGATGGTACTGTTGGGTGTTTTGGGTTTCAGCTTCACCTATTTTTTTCAAGCTGCAGAGAAAGCAAACACGTCTGAAGAGACCAAATCCAAAACAACAGTTTTTTCTTTATACTCCACACGTTTTTCACCTCTACACGTCAGTGTTTCCTCAGTGCACGTGAAAGCTGAATCTCAGAGTTTCCAGTGGACAAACAGAGAGTGAACACACACTCTTTATCTCTCTCACTCACTGCATCGCTCTCACTCTGTGGAAGTGTTTGAAGCTGACTGGAATGTGTGAACTAGATAAGAAGAGAGTTACACCGAGTCTCTGAAAGACGTGGTTATGTCACACAGCAGGAACTAATGTGTACTCATATTCACACACACACACACACACACACACACACACACACACACACACACACACACACACACACACACACACACACACACACACACACACACACACACACAAATGACATCAACAGTACATCAAGATGTAAGTGTGGAGTGGGTCCACATGAGGATCCATGTGACTGCTATCAAATCTCACTCTCTACCAGTACCAGGCCCCCGGCCAGACTCCAGCCCCCCAGGTGTTAGCCCCACGCTAAGACCCCCAGAGAGCCTGGTGTTTCACCACTCAGTCACTAAGTAGGGGGTGGAGGTCTGAATGTGTGCTTCTCTGTTAGAGTTTAACCCTGTGCTACCGGTTATAGGGACCGGGGTTGTATAAGAACAGAAACAAAAACGTGGATAAATACAAAAAAATATTTAGTCACTGATAGTATTCTTCTTCAGCTCATGTACTGAGGTTTTTTAGTGAAGGAAGAAGTAGAAAGAAAAGACTTGGAGAAAGAAAACCGTATCTGCCCCCTCTTTGTAACAGGGTACAACAGTGGTGCAGGAAACCGCCGCCAGCAGACAGGAGTGAAGTGAAGCCAGGTCCTTTCTGTTCTCTCTCTTTGTACGTTATTATGCAACAGGCTCACTCAGCCAGGTGGAATTGAGCTGTCCCCATGAGAATTAGAGTCTCAGAGATTTCATAATAAACATGTCAGGATCAGGTAAAAGTTAAGCTGTTGAGTCAATTCCATTTTATTCCCCAGAAAGTTGATCAAAACTTTTTTCAAAATTGGTTTTCTCTTCATGTGGATACAGTTTTCATACACTCCCCACTCCTCACTGTTACAATCATTGAACAAATCATACTCTGTGGTGGAATGATGACATTTTAGATGTTTTGTGAATCATATTATATATTTCTTCATATTTCAGAATGACTACCACAAATATCATCATCAACATTAGCTTGCATGCAGTTCAAAACCTTTGCATCTTAACTGCAAAACAGAATAAAGATTAGATTAGATTTTTGACAGTGAAGGGCACAGTTTCAGAGTCTATGATGATTGTCCTTCTGGCATATTTGGGCTCATTTAGGTTTTATTGTGTTGTAATCTGTGTCATCTCTTCATCTGGATTAGTGCTCTAAACAAATGACTAAACTCACCGTAAAAACATTTGGGCTCAATAGTCCTGACCCACATAGCCCAACGTCCAGCCCATAGTGGTTCCTGGTGAGTGTGAGGTTATATTTCCATTTCCACACAGTGAAAGTGGTGAGCAATATACAAGTTAGACACTGTGTGACCTCATATCCAGGAATTCTGGGAATCTGTTAGTAAATGACCTTCCATGTGTTTCCATTTAGTTTGCTGTGATTGAAACAAACTGCGGAGCCTCAGGGGCGATCGGCTGAAAGAAGAAAGAGGAGGACCAAAAGAAAAACCAGAAAGAAGGATGACAGGGAAAACAAGAACAAATTCAAAAGAGGAAAATAGATTTAACAAGCCTTTGGGTCATGTTTACAGCTTGCGTTTGACCAGAGAGATACACAAATAACAACAACCAGAGAGAAAGAAGAAAAAAGAGAAAAGAAGCCCAGGGAGATGACCTCAGAGAGGAAGCATCGTGGTTTCCAGCTGTGTCGCTACATCTGAAGAGCACTGCACCATCCCCCTGTTAACTTTGGACCAACAATAATCTTATTATAGAGCCAGCCCATGCTATTTATTGATACCGTGAAAGTTTCAAAGTAATCCTATACTGCCTGATAACTGATTTAAAACTCTATGAGACAGTCTGACAGTGAATGAAACTCAATTGTTAAAGTTACTGCCACTCCAATGTGATGTGAAATGTGCATTTAGATGTTGCCTGCCCTGCAAGTCAAGGTGTGTGCAGGATTTAAACTGCTTATCTGCACAGAACAACGTCACTATGCTAACATGCAAAACTAAAACAGTTAACACATTTAACTGTGGAAAATCCTTTATCCATGTAAAACAGCAGCAGGGAAGCTTTGTCCATGTGAACAAAAGGCAGCTCAGAAATTGTAACAAAGCCTGTTTTATAAGCTCACGTCATTATTAAATATAAAACTATTTTTCACAGTTTCTTTTATTCCCAGACTCAATTGTAGATCGTTAAAGATACTAAATAAAACACTGACACATTATTATAGCAGAAGTAACTCACACCCAGGAGTTTCCATTTGTGCCACTTTAGTTCACACAAGAAACTCTTTTTGGCGACCTGGATAAAATTAGCCAACCATCTCAGCTTTCACAGCTTTCAATTCTGACCCACAGGGGAAAGTTAAAGTGCCTTATAAGTAGCAGTATGCTACTGGGCCTGCTTTCAGACTGAAAATGTGAATGCAGTGCAGTCCTAAGTTTTTCCAGCAGCGTTTTCCAGAGAGTGAGAGGGCGGTGGAAAGCACAACAATGAATGATGTAAGAGGGCCGAGATCAAAATAACACAGGACACTGTAAATGTGTCAAATTCAGCTTCAAAATACTGAACAATTAACACAAACACTTCATGGAGGTACATACACGCAGTCTCATACATACACAAAGTATCACTTCCCCAGCGGCAGAGCTGCGATTACATAAGTTGGCCTACGCCTTCTTCATATCGCTCTCTCTCTCTCTCTCTCTCTCTCTCTCTCTCTCTCTCTCTCTCTCTCTCTCACTTACTCACTTACTCACTCATACACACACACCTACACACACACAGATGCACAACATCAACATGTTAAACCCATTCCCTCTCCCTCCTTCCCTCTCTGCCTCCCTCATCCAGGACTGCCCCCCGCCCCCTCGTCTCTCTCTGGCCTCCTTCCGTTCTCACAATCCTCTCCTCTTCTCCTCTGGCTTCCCTGTGTTCCTCCCTCTCTGCGCTCTCTCCTTCCTATCCTCCCCTCCTCCTCTCGGTCAAGGCTCAGGGGTCGGCCGGAGGGTCCCTGCCTGGAATAAACACACCAAACAGACAGAGGCAGGCAGAGAAAGAGAGGAAGGGAAGTGGCCGGAGGGACGCCTTTCTCATCTAACTAACTCTCAGCAAGAATGTGAATAAGTTCCACTGCCAAAATGTTGAACTTTTCCTTTAGGTCTGCTATTCTAAGGGCAGAGGTCAATTAGTTTCATGTTAATATTATGGGCTATGTGGACTGTAGTATAGTTTACAGTACAAACATGTGTGTTGTAATGTGTGTATGTGATTGACATACTAGATCTGGGAACCGTTACGGCCAAAAAGTAAGACAAACAAACATCCAACTCCTGCCTCGTTGACTCTGGAAAGCTTCCAGCATGGTAAAGGTGCATGTGTGTGTGTGTGTGTGTGTGTGTGTGCACGCATGTGTGCCAGAATGTGTGCAGCACATGTTTGTGTGTGTGAGAAAGCAACACGTTTTCTAAGGAACAGTGGGAAACTTGGCAGATGGAAGACTTAAAATGTTTATCTGTGTGAAACATCAGGACTGGGGGAGTGGAAGTGGTGTGTTTGTCTGTGTTGTGTGTGTGTGTGTGTGTGTATGTGTGTGTGTGTGTGTCTGTGTGTGTGGGACACTGACAATAAAAAAGTGTGTATCTCCATTCTTAAGCAACACACTAGAGGGGCCAACCCCAAGTCCAGTGCCAATGTTTACTTCAGCACTAAAGTGTGTGTGCGTGTGTGTGTGTGTGTGTGTGTGTGTGTGTGTGTGTGTGTGTGTGTGTGTGTGTGTGTGTGTGTGTGTGTGTGTGACGTGTGTGTGTGTATATATTTCTGAGCATGTGTTTGGGCACATGCCAGCCGTGGTCAGTTTTAAATTTGTCCCGTGGATCGGTTCTGTCGGCTCCACAACAGGAAGTGAAGATGTTGATGTTGGCGTCTCTGGGAACGGGGGATTACGATGCCTGACGAACAGACACACCGCCACAAGTTGCATCTACGTCATTTGAAATCTTTCCCCTGTGTTTAATAAAGCTGAGTGCTCCAGTAGGTGGACTGAATCTCAGTCTGAAGTGGGTTATACTTTACAGCTCTTACATTCAGCTTCAGAGGAGATGATGATTCAGGTTGGC
Organism: Trachurus trachurus; assembly: GCF_905171665.1. Classification (NCBI taxonomy): domain Eukaryota; kingdom Metazoa; phylum Chordata; class Actinopteri; order Carangiformes; family Carangidae; genus Trachurus; species Trachurus trachurus. Next base: position 23,446,510 of record NC_139892.1, on the reverse strand, counting down.
TGCAGTCTTCCTGCAGAGGTTAGCAGATATTATCAGTGACCAGGTGCTGAATAGTGAAGGTTGATCTAGCTGTGACAGGCCATCCTGTGTTCACGATAATGTAAATGTGCCTATTTAGTCTTAATTTGCATGTACAAGACCAACAGAGGACGTAACACAACTCTCAGGTCACAGCAACAGGATGTTTTCCTAACTCTAACAAACATGGCATGAACACAATGTAACAGGACCACGGACTTCATTAGGAACACCACAGAAACACTGGGTAAGGCCTCTGTTTTCTCTCAGTTCAGCTCTAGCTCTTGGGTTAGGGTTAAGTCATGGATTTCTCTATGGAAACCTTTCTCTGAGACTCTGCTCCATGTTGGTGTGACTCCATCACATCATTCTGCAGATTCATCAGCTGTACACAGGGGCATTTCGAGACCCTCTTGTAGCCCCAGGCAAGAGGCATCCTGTAGGCCAGAAACCAGTGATGATTCAATTTTGCAATAACTACTTCAATTCTTCATGTTGACATTTTGTTTAATGCAACATTTATAGAAGAAAAATCAAGGAGATATCTAATATCTTCCTCTTCCAAATACAAATTAGTAACAATTTGGACAGAGCAAGCTGATCGACTGACAGCAGAATTGATATTGGTATTAGGCTAATGTTGGCATTTCAAATACATTATTCCACTGTTATTGTAATGGGAGAATTTATATCGGCATTGGCAGCATTGTGCATACTATGCACAACATTCAGTGTACACAGCCATTGGCAACATCATGTTATCATTTATATGGACCAATGTCAGCCATCTGTGGGGGCCCCCTTCCGGCTTGGGACCCTATAGGCTATTGCCTAGGCAGGTTGCCTGCCCTGTTGCAACACTTTTGGCTGTACATTCAAGCTCCTGTTCTACCACATCCTAGAGGCTCTGCTGGACTTAGGTCTGTAGACTAAGTTTGGGTCGACTTGAGCTTTTTGACATGGAGCCTCATCTTAGAGGAAGTAGCCATTAGAAGATTGTGAACTGTGGGCACAAATAGAGGAACATAGTCAGTGACAATACTTTATCAGGCTGTGACGTTCAGATCATGATTGACTGGTATTAAAGCCCAAAGTTCTTTAATACACAAGAAAACACTCTTCACACCATAACACCCCAGCAGCAGCCTCAACTGTTTACCCAAGGCATAAATTCAGACTATACCATCTGCTGCCTCAGCACAAATCCAGATCCTTCAGGCAAGGCTATGTTTTTCCAGTCCTCATGTGTCCAATGATGGTCAGACTGCAGCCTTAGGTTTCTGGTCTTGGGTTAGGTTATCTGTCAGCTCAAACCAATCTGACCATTATCTTCTGACCTCTCACATCAACAGGATGTTTTTTTGTTTTTCAAAGTCAGAGTTACTGGAGTAATTTTGAACATAGCACACACTGAGGCTCCTGATCTGTGTCTGCAGGATTTTATCCATTGCACTTCTTCTTTATGATTTGTTGATGGGACAATAAGGAGGTGTGCAGGTGCTTGTATAACCATACAAGTATCACACGTTCTATTAAAAGATTCACAAAATTAGAACAAAATCACTATCACTTTTTAAACTTGGATGCATTATACACAGATTTATTTGACATCCTTACATATTTGGGATTCAATTGATATAGATTTGTGTTTTTAAAATTGATTTATTTATAGCATTTTGGAATAAAAAATCTGATATATATTATGACTCATTGCAAAACTGTACCAGAGTGCTCTGCTGACTGCCTCTGCATAACTAAACATTATCAAAACAGCATGAACACCAGCACCACAACGTAATCAAACCTCTCTAAGTGAACCCTCCAGATGTTTCATAAACTGACCTTGCGTAACCAAATCATAACATCAGAATAAAAACATGCACTGCAAGGTTGATTATCAGTATCAAAACCAAGATGTGCAGCCACAGCAGCAGAAACAGAAAGAGCATTCACTGTCGAGCAGAAGTTTACAGATTCCCTGGAAATATGCTGCATGGTTTCAGCAGCAGTTCAGGGTCACAAAAACACAGCACTTGAATAACAACATTATCTGTCAATTCAAGGCTGATTATCATTGTACAGAAAAGTGAGAGGTATGGGGTTTTTCAGCAGACAGACAGACAGACAGGCTGGCTGCAGCCTGACTGAGAATATAATGTTCCTTTCGCCTATGACAGGAAAACACAGCATTGTTTAGTTTGTTAGAGAAGTGATCCGTCAAGAAGGAGAAATGGGCTTGTCCCTCTCTGACCAATATGGAGCATGAGGAGGAAAACAGGAGGAGATATGGAAGGAATTTGTTTTGATGAAAGCAGCACTGACCATCAAGCTAAAGGAGCACATGGATATGAACGACAGTAACCTCAGCACAAAGACAAACAGAGGCAAGGAAGGAAAGGAACACAGAAAGGACAAGGAGGAAAAGTAAATTTAGGGAAATGAAAGGAAAGGAGTAGCTCAGAGGATGAGAGTAGCGATGGCTGGAATTCTCTCAACAGGGACAGGAAGCAGGGTGTGTGTATGTGTGTGCGTGAAGCCTTGTTGTGCACACACACACACGCACACGCACACACACACACACACACACACACACACACACACACACACACACACACACACACACACACACACACCCTGCTTCCTGTCCCTTAACTTACCACATGAGTTTCAGCATTCCCAAGCATTTGTCTTTCATTTCTCTGTGGAGCTGTGTCTGCATCAGACCGGCTCACAGGGCTCTGTCACAACTTGAGCCTTTCAAATATTAGGATATTAGCACATTATACCGGCTGCCCCTCAGACTGCCAACTACAATGTCAATTACTAATGATAACCAGGAACAGAAAAGGGCATTTTTGTTCACCTCTGACAGCAGAGTGGTATGGATCCATAATAACACAGCAGGCTGAAAGCTTGTGAAGAACAAATATCCAAACTGTCCCATTATCTAGAAGATTTAAATCTGCAAAAACTATTTTCTTTTTGGTTGTAACAAGCTCTGTACACAACAGTGACCATTACCTAAATTGAACTGTTAAACAGTGGACTATTCATGCATCTTCTAACACACACAAATACACAACACAGTATTATTATTATTATTCATTTGGTGGATCTGACTTGATGAGTCCAGTTTTCCTCCTTTTACAGTATGTCTGTCTTGGTGTCCAGCTCCTGGAGAGAAATCTGTCTTTTCAGCTGATAAAGTCACCAGTTGTGTCTTTCTGCTGTTTGGTGCTAAGCAGGTAATATGAGGTGTCTAAACATCTGTCTGCTGCAGGGGAAGATGATCAAAGCTTTGAGCTGAAAAGTACAAATCAGACTCAGGATCATGAGGGCACGAACTGATCGCCTGAGAAACAGCTTCTTCCCCAGGGCAGTGAAAGCCCTGCTGGAAGCCTGAGGTGGACTGTGGCAACACACAGACACACTGCATTTTATATATGTTTTCTTGTTTTTCTTGTTGTTATTATTTATTGCTTAGGCTTTTAGGATTAATTATTATTATTATTATTAACATTATTTTAAATGCTGCTGGGTATCTGGGAATGCCTCAAATGGAAATTTCGTTGTATGATATACAATGACAATAAAGCATCTTAATCTTAATCTAAATCTTAAATCAGAGAGCTAAAAGTCACTCTGGTGCTCTGTAGAGCTGATGGGAGCTGCAGGGTAATAATTCTCAAGAGCGTGACAACAGTGGTGACTGGTGACTCAAAACCATGCTCAAAACCCAGACTAAAGCATCATGGAATATTACACAACTTCACTGTAAGTGAGTTAAAACGAAACAAAACAAAAGACACTTGCGTATTATCATGAAACTGCCATGCATGCTGTGAAATTACACGTAAATGTTGGTTTGAGTGGAAAAGATTGATGCGACATGTAGATTTACAGTAAATGAGACGAGGGCTGACTCACACACACAGTCCCACATGTGAAGTCACAATTACTTGATTGTGTAAAGTGGATTTGTACGAAAATACACACACATAGGCACCAGAAGCCTGAGATGACCACAAAGGCCCCTGTCACATGTTGAGCAGATACATACCAACACAGTGATGTCAGTTTGTTCATCTCAACCTCAGACTGCTGATCTATTCATCAGAAATCCTGCAGCTGAAGGCCACACCGAACACTGCCGAGTCTTTTCTTTGTCAGGGTTGGTAAACTCTGACTTCTGTGCCCAAACAGCAGAAAGTCATTTGTTCTCTGGGTCCTGACGGGGAGGCTCAGTGAAAGAAAGAAGAGGTGACAGGCAATACCAGAAGAAGCACAAGGTCTGCTGCACATGTAAATAATTGAGTCCTAATAATCATTGTCAGTAACAATCATTTGGTCAAGTGGACCTAGAACAATTTCATACTCATTTAATGAAATAGTCACACTTTTTGTATATAATATTTTTATGTTTATCATATAAAATGGGGCGCATTTACAACTTTCAAACATGGAAATTATTTATTAGTTATTTCAAACAGTGCAAACTTGTCTTGCAAAATAAAATAAAAATATGTTGTTCTGTTCTGTGATTGAACTAAACTGCCCCAGTGCTGTAAACTCCATCTGTGCTGCTCGGACAAATTAATTTCCCCCTCGGAGATTAATAAAGTTCAATCAATCTACGCATTGCAAAGTTTAAGGTGAGAAAAAACAACTCTGAGAACTGTTTACATCTGTACTTGAGTCAAGATGAATTTTATATACACTAGTCTGTGAACCTGAGATGTTGTTAGACTATCATGTACCTAATTATTGCAGGTAGAAACATGTGAAAATAAGCTGGTGTTTGAAGAATGTAACAGCGGAAAGGACAAGTTGAATTAAGTATTGGCGCTTTAGTTGAAAGTTAATTGCTGCATCCCACCCAGAAGATTTACCGACTATAACCTGTCACATCAAGTATTAGCATGAGCAGTCTTTGTTATGAATCGAGCTCGGTCGAGAAGAGTGTCATGTCATCAGATCTATCTACAGAGGATGAAATACTCTCTCCTGTAGGAGTGATAAGATAATTGGAGAGTTCAGTTTATTGGGGGAGGAGACGGGGTTCGGGCCTGCAGGGGCCTATCTGGAACGAGTTTACATGTTCTCCCGGTGACTGTGTGGGCTCTCCCCAGGTTCTCAGCCTTCCTCCAACAGAGCAAAGACATGCACAATAGGTTAATTGGAGAATATAAATTACCTGTAGGAATGAATGTGTGTGTGTGTTGCTTGTCGGCCCTGTGATAGGCTGACAACCCGTTCAGGGTGTACCCCACCTTCATCTTATGCCAGCTGGGATTAGCTCCAGCACTGCATGGATAAACAACAGTATAGAAAATGGATGGCTCTTATGGAGGAACACTTCAATCAATCAATCTTTATTTATAGAGCACCTTTCATACATGGGAATGCAACACAAAGTGCTTTACACACAGAAAAATAGAAACAGAAAAACAATTACAAGTAAAAACCCCCATACTGCACACACACACACACACACACACACACACACACACACACACACACACACACACACACACACACACACACACACACACACACACACACACACACTCTCTCTCTCTCTCTCTCTCTCTCTCTCTCTCTCTCTCTCTCTCTCTCTCTCTCACTACTGACACTAGGGAGACATGGCATGACACTGAGGATTGAGGAAGCGCTATCTTTGGGGCCGTCCACACTGGGAGGAGTGGCAGGCCGTGCCACAGGGGGCACCAGCGCCCAGGCCCCCCGACCCCGACAGACCACTGCCAGCCGAGCCGAAGGGACCCAGGGACAGCGCCCCCAGCAGCAGCCCAGACACAGCTCCCAGCGTGGAAGACCCCCCTGAGGAAACACTGGAGTTAAAGCTAAAAACTAAAAACATAAGATAGGATAAAAACATTGAAAAAATTAGTTAACAGAGTAAACAGTTTAAAAAGATAAAAATATGTAAGATAATAAATAAAATAAGTAAAACAAGTACAATTATTTAAGGTTAATAACATCTTTAAAAGCAAGATAGAAGCAGAAACATAAAATAAGATAGAACCATAAGAAGAATTTAAGATCTAGTTAAAAGCCTGACTAAAAAGGTGTATTTTTAACCTTCCCTTAAAAATATCAACTGTCTCTGCGGTCCTGAGGCTCTCCGGCAGGCTGTTCCACAGGTGGGGGCCATAATAGCTGAATGCCGCCTCACCATGGGTTTTGGTTCTGGGTTTTGGTATGGATAAAAGGCCGGTGCCGGAGGACCTCAGGGTCCGCGAGGGTTGATATGGTAAAAGCAGGTCAGATAAATAAGAGGGCGCAAGGCCGTTAAGACATTTAAAAACAAGTAAAAGAACCTTAAAATCGATCCTGAAGCGTACGGGGAGCCAATGCAGCGACTCTAAAACTGGCGTAATATGCTCCCGCCCTCTGGTCCTCGTCAGCACTCGTGCGGCTGAGTTTTGTAATAATTGGAGATTTAAAATACTCTTTTTGGGAAGACCAGAGAGCAGGGCATTACAATAATCTAATCGACAGGTGATAAAAGCATGCATCAGCACCTCCGTACTGGCCTGAGAGAGAAACGGGCGGACTCTGGCTATGTTTTTAAGATGATAAAAACCTATTTTTCAGCTCAGAGTCAAAAATCACGCCCAGATTTTTTACTGACTGTGTTGGTCAGATCCTGTAGTTTTGGTAAAAGTTTCTCTCTCTGGCCTTCAGGACCAATGACTAAAACCTCAGTTTTGTCCTGGTTGAGCTGTAGGAAATTCACTGCCATCCATGACTTGATGTCTAAAATGCAGTTAAAAAGGGCATCAATTGGCCCTGTGTCATCAGGAGACACGGCGATGTACAGTTGCGTATCGTCAGCATAACCATGTACAGATTAAAAAGAAGTGGACCTAAAATTGACCCTTGGGGAACCCCACATCCAATTTCATGGATTTCTGAGGAACATGTATCCATACTTACATAAAAGCATCGGTCTGTGAGATAAGAACAAAACCAGTTAAAAACAGTACCAGAGAGGCCCACCAGGTGTCTAAGCCTATTTAATAAAATGTGATGGTCTACTGTATCAAAAGTGGCGCTTAGATCCAGTAGAACCAACACTGTGAGCTTTTTATTATCTAAATTCCACCTGATGTTGTTTAAAATCTTTAAAAGTGCTGTCTCGGTACTGTGGTATTTCCACAGTTTTTCTAAAACTTTACTTAAAAATGGTAAGTTGGATACAGGTCGGTAGTTATTAAGAACACTTGGATCTAAATTGCTCTTCTTCAGAAGGGGCTTCACCACTGCCGTTTTAAAGGCGGTGGGGAAGACACCCGTCTGAAGAGAGCCATTCATGATGTTTAAAAACTGTTCCTCGAAGAATCCATTAAACGATTTTAAGAGTGATGTGGGAATGGGATCTAAAAGGCAGGTTGTTGGGTTTACTTGGGAGAAAACTCGACCAAGCGTCCTTGCATCAACCAGGGCAAAACTCTCCAGTGTTTCCTCAGGCAAGGACAACAGTTCAGTGTCAACAGATAAAACTTGATGGGATAAAAGGCAGGATCTGATGTCCTTGATTTTGGTTCTGAAGTGGTCTGCAAAGTTCTCACAAAGATCATCTGTTGGTGTCTTAAAAACGTTATTAGAATTAGCACCTGTTAAAACATCAAAAGTGGAGAAGAGGAACCGGGGGTGACACAGCTGTCAATCAGTGAGGAAATGTTACTGGGGTCCAATTATGTATTTTCCATCCGACTTAAGTTTAGTCATGAAGATCTCACTTGTCCAACTTTTTTTTTCTTCAGTAGGCTAATGTCATTTATCAGAAACAACTGACATTGGAGGTCACTGACGGTGAAACACACGCCCTGCTGATATAACAACAATCGAGTCATAACACAGTGCTGGTGGCGCTGGCGCACATGGATTTTTTATCTGCTGCAGTGTGACGAGCTGACCAGCACACTCAGTTCCTACTGGTCTCCTTAACCGAGCGATAAAACAGATCACAGAGCTGACACAGTCTGAACAGGCACCATGAGGTGACATGAAGACACAGCAGTGTGGGTGTGGGTGTCCAGCAGAAAATGTGAAACTAATAAATTAATTTGAATGATGATTTCTGTAGGGAAAATAAACAACCAAGAGTTTGCTATTGAACTGACCTGAAATTTTAACATGGATTCTTTTTTTTTTATTAGTTATTTATTCAGATTTCAAACCACTGGCCTCGCAGTTGTGTTGTTGTGAGTTCTGTCTCCTGATAATAAGACAGAGAGGGAATCAGAGGCAGGAATTTACATTTGTACATTGTTGGCCTTTAACACACGCTGTTATCTGGAGCAGCTTACAACAGGCTGCTCACAGAGACACACAGGCTCCCAGACACAGACTGGGGAGAAAATTGTCATAGGAAAACAGTGTGTTCTTTACTTTTATGTTGTGTGTGACATAGATGACGGCCTAAGCTGAGCTGCTGGTAAATGCTGTTTAATTGTTTTTGTACAAAGAGGGACTTTATAGTAATTGCCCACTCTGAGAGGAGCAAATCTCCAGTGACCTCCACTCTGTTAATGGGAGCATGTGGGAACTGTCTGCAGTGTTATGACATTTATGGGGCACAGACTCCCAGGATAATGAGACAGAAACAAACAAGCAGCAAGAGACAAAACGCATCTTCTGAATGGAGACTCAAAAGTTGATCCAGTCATCAACACTGGCATTCACACACAGCGCCCCCACACGTGCAGGAACAGCACTGCAGCCAAGGGGGCAGTCAATCTGCAAATCCCATCCCAAGCCGTCCTCTAAGAGGATCAGATCTATATATACACTTACCACAGTTAGCTTCCCTGGACAGAGAGCTAAGCAGATTACTGATAAAAGATACACGACTCGTCACCGGTGAACTCCCACGAAACACTGCAGAAAAAACAGAAAACATGAACCGAGTAACACTTGTGCACCGGACTCCATCCTGTGATGGAAACCAGCTGCAACATGTTGATGCTTCCACCCAGTAGTCATCACTACATTACTACATGACTGCTCAGTACTCATAGGTCAGACACACCCATCCCTTACTTGGCCTTTATTTTGATCTCAACTACACATCTGTAAACGTTCATGACTGCAATTAACACATTTGTGACAGGAATGCATTGACAAAATCTGTCCACACACACACTGGGAAAAAGTTCAATGTGGTAGGCTACTTTTCTATAGTAGGTGAGTAGTCCACACACACACACACACACACACACACACACACACACACACACACACACACACACACACACACACACACACACACACACACACACACACACACACACACACACACACACACACACACACACACACACACACACAGAGTTGCGGCTGGGATAATTTCTCCACATCCACTGTACACACACAAATTGTTCAGTGTCAAATGTATTGTGATACCAGGTATTTCCTACGGGTATAGTCTGACCATTGTGCTCCTTTACGGGACTGACGACAGTAGGGAGATGACAGGAAATGAGGGGAGACAGAGACGCAACGTCCCACATTCTCTGTTTGTTATATCATGTAGCAGCAGGTTTGGTTTGACCACCAAAAAATAGTTGTCTTTGTTGTCGTTTAACTGCACTATTAATATGTGCAAGTATGACTATGACTAGGCGTGTGACTGACTATACCTGTATAAACATGAATACTCAAGAAAACAGGAGAATATGAAGAAATTACAACCAACACTGACTTTGTTAGTTTCCACAACGATACCATCTGTGTTGCAGCTACAAGTCAAAGCAAAACTTATTGCTCATGTGACACGCCCACACAAATATCATAGTTGCACATTCAAGGAATCCACCAGGTTAAATTATAGCCCTCTGAAGGATTAATGTGTGTGGGTTTCTGTGTGAATTGCTGTGGGAAGGAAAATGATTAATACATCAGCACTTATAAACAACATGTTAAGACCTGCCCAGCTTGCGTCACATTAAAGATGAGCTGATTTAGTTTCGATATGCACCATGTTACTGTGGTGTTTGGTAAATTTAGAGCAGTATTGCCACCATCAGCTGCTGGTTTAGGTATCTCCCTCATGACTTCATCTCTGCATCATCACCAAATACTCCCAAATCCATCCACAAAATTCCCAAGTCTATGAGAAATAACAGCTGCTCTGTGGGTCAAGGGTTGCAACTGGCAGCCAGATATGTGTAGCTCATCATCAGCACCTCAGTGTGTGTGTGTGTGTGTGTGTGTGTGTGTGTGTGTGTGTGTGTGTGCGTGTGCGTGCGTGATAGGAAACCTTTGAGGTACTGGATGAATAGTTTGTCTTCCTGGAGCCAGTGTTGCAGGATGGGAGGGGAGCAGGAAGTGACTCACTGGAGGATCATTGCTAACAGGGAAACGAACTGCGTGCTGCTGAGGTGCTGATCCAAATCCACGGAGGCCAAACCCAGAGCCACACGGCTTCAAACACCGGAGTCCTAAAGATAGCAACAATGTCAGAGCACGCCTGCTTGTGAAAAATAAACTGATTTTGGGTTCTGGGTCAAAGAGCGTTTTAAAATAATTTATGACTTGAACTGCAGAAGCGGACAGGCAGGACGTCAGAACAAGGAAAAGCAAATTTAAATAGTCACAGGAAAGAAAGGTCAATTCAGCGCCCACAGCCTCAACAGGACTGAATAGCCCTGATTCTCTGCACCCCACCCGTCTGCTTCTATAAGTAGCTTAAAATAAGCATTTGTTGTTACTTTGCAAGAGGTGTCTTCAGGAAACACAGGAAAATGAGCACTACACAATCCCACTGATGATAAGGGAAGAAAAACTCACAAAAGAGATTTTATTTTTGCCTGCTGTGACCAGAGACATTATTGTTCCAGCTGTGAACACACTGTACGGATTCACAGCCACACTTTGACAAACGATTGTAATTTAAAGTTTCACCGCAGAAAACTCTGCTCTTCTTATATTAGATGCTCACTGCTGTGAGGGCAGAAATGCAATGTTTAGCTTGAGGAAAAGAAATGTTTATTCATTTAGGATTCATAACCATGGGACATATGAACTGGTCAAATGAATCACCTAAAGGTAAAAAAAAAAAAAAGAAGAAAAAAAAAGAGAGACTTAAACCAGTTATAACTAATTGATCATGTATCAACTTTATTTAAATACTTCAACAATCTCACCTACAGTGTACAGTTAGAAAACTCCACTCCTCCAAAGACGGGATACTGGTCAAATTTACATAGCAAGAGAAAGAGAAAGAGAAAGAGAAAAAAAACATAAAACAAATTTACAAAATAACAAAGTCATAAAAGGAACAAATAAACAATAACTTTCACACTTGCTATAGCTGACACTCAGCCTCCTGTCAGGTGGACTGACGGCCTGGCAGGAGGGAGCCAATAGTGAATATTTTGTTAGTTTGAGTCTTTTTACACGGAACCAAATAAAAAAATAAGCCTTTCTCCCCTTCACACTGTTACAGGTTGCCTGCATCCCACTGAGGTGAGTGGTACTTTCATAGTCCTGACATATAAAACGATTCAGTTCAAAAATGACAAGTGAGGAAGTATATTTACCCCGAGTATAAAAAAATAAATTAAAATGATCAACATTTATACATAAAGACGGTCATCTTAACCTTCTGGAATCAGCTCCACCACAGTGACCCCACATTTAAAGATCTTCAAAACAAGCCTGTGGATAAAATCTCTGGCTCATCATCAGGTCAAACGGGAACAAGTACTTCACCCTCACCCTGCGCTTCAGACGCCGTGCTCATGTCTCTCCAAAACTGTTTGCGGTGTAAAGGTAGAAACGAGTCGGGGATGATGTGGAAAGAGGATTTCAACACTCATCCTGTGAATTTTTCTACCATGAAGTGTGGTCTTCCTCTACTGAGAGAAAACATATTCAGTTTGTGTTGAACGTCTTTTTAACACAAGTCATGTTCTCCCTACACCGAGCTCAGGCTGACAGTAGAGGGAGCTCCTGCACACATCAATGCACCATTCATGCATTAACTGAATTTTAGGTACAAGTCTACTTTGATTGTCACACTGCCACCAACCACTGGAGCCAAAGGCTGTTCATTGTTTTTTTGCCATCCTCAGACATCTGCAGCTACGTCCTCTACGACTTTGTTCCATCCTGCACTATTCTGAATAAGTGAATCACAGCAACAACAACAACAACAACAACAAAAAGATAAATGCTGACCAAGGCTGTCCAATTACACATTGAATGAAACCTTTTCAGCAGAGAGAGAGAGGGAAAAAATACAAACTTGTTAAATATCTCTGCAACACCACTGATGCTGTGGCTAACAATCAGCCAGCTCAAATGTGCCACCGGAGAGGGACATGCTGATGTTTTTAGTAATCTGACTCTGAGCAGCAAATGTCTGATACCTTAAAGCTTAAGAGGTGGTTATTTCACAGACTGATGAAACAAAATGTCATTAGAAAACATTTTCTTCTTTTAGTGACAAGAACACTTGAGGGAGAACTGGGGTGAGGGGTAAAAAGGATCAGCAGTGGTGTAGTGGTGCAGAGAGGCAGTTCTGGAGGTCACAGGTCACCTGCTGTGAAGCGACCTGCCTTGAGTAAGAGCTAAAGACCTGATATGAAACCGTGTATGAACAGCCAGAGGAGCTTCGTATTAACACAGAGGTCACAAACTGACAGTGCAAACAAGTAGAAAAATAAATACTAAAAACAAAATCAAGCTGAATATAGATTTAGTAACTGTAGGTATTTGCAAGCGTTTCTGCAGAAAATGCGACGCGATGGCTCAAGGACAAAATGTAAGCCTTTGTTAGACAAAACCCAACAGTTTCTGAAAGGAACAAACAAAAAGTTGATGGAGAGACAGTGACACAGAGGGAAATGTGGTTCTGATGGGAAACAGTGCTAATGGAGTTGCCTCAGTGCTGTTTTAATCACAAAAAAATACCACTAATAGGCAATATCTTTGTGAAGGGTTGAGAAATAAACATAACCTAATCCGTCCATCTGTGGCTGAGAGCACTGCCAACTTTTAACTGTCCAGAAATATAGACGAGCACATCAAACAGTTCATAGAGAAGATCTAAAATAAAACAAAACAAAAACCACAGAGCAGAGGTTCTGAAATGCAAACAATTATGAAACGAGGTGACAACACACGTGTTTTTGCTGCTGTCTGAATAACTGTTCTCACTAAACACTGAGATGATGAGAATATATTTATTTATACATCAATAACTTTGTTTAAAATAGAAATTTAGAGATTTAGTTTTAAACCCTTCCCATAACCCAAGAGTCTTTTTTATAGAATCTGAATCTGCAACACTGCCGTGAAGACGTCTGTGTGTGCATAAAACGTGTTGCGTTGCATCAGTTTGTTCACAAAGTTTATGTTAACCAGTCTTGGGGGCAGACGCCTCAGTGCGCTTCTCTCTCTCCTTTTTTACCCCATCTGCTTGGTGTTCGAAAAATGTTAAAACAAGCTGACGGCCGACGTGAGGGGTCACTGACAGAAGGGTGAGGCTGTGGGGTCAAAGCCTTTGAAAACGTCCTTCAATGAGGCGTTGTCTTGCTCCGTGGTCGCCTGCTCGGGCTGCGCCGGGCTGTTTCCACCAAAGGGACTACTTGTCCCGCCCGGCTTGTTTGCCTGTTTCACTACGCCAAATAGTGTGGACACCGGCAGGTTGTGGACGCCTGCCGGCCCCTGGTCTGCGGCGGCTCCGGGAGCGCCCTGACCTCCGGCTGCGGCTGCACCAGCTGCAGCGGACCCTCCCTGGGCCGCGGAGTTAGGCGAGGGTGCAGGTTTGGGCCGGGGCCTGTTGTAGCTGTTGTATCGATCTGTCCCTTGCTCTCCGGTTTTCTCCGGCTCCGGTTGGTCCAGCGCTGACTTCCGAACAAAAAGGGGCTCCTTGGACTTGGGTTTAGTCGTCGGGGGCTCACTGGGTTTGGACTCTGTGCTGGCTGAGTTGGGGGAGTTGTTCCCAGGGCTGCCTGGTTTATTAGTCCGAGGGTCATACAGACTGATGCTGCTCAGCACGCTGGCTCCCCCTGGTGCTCCGGCGCCGACACCGCGCCCTGTCCCGCCTGAGGAGAGCAACCTTGGGTCGTAGGGGGCGATGGTAGGGGGCGGGGAGCCAGATGTTGGCGCTGGAGATGTAGACGGGACGGGGGGAGGCGCTGCTTCCGATGGCTGCTTCAGCGCCGACTTCTGCGGCTGGAGACGGGGGTCTGTGGGGGCTTTACGGGCCATACGGGGGTCAGCGGGCTTTTCTGATGGTGCGGGAGGCATGGCGGGAGGCGGACCCAACAGTGTGATAGGGGCGGCAGGGGTGGGCAGCAGAGGAGGGGAGGGGGTCTGGGATGGGCTGGAGTTGACAGTTTTCAAGATACGAGACAGAAGCTCAAAGTCCGGGAGGGAGGAGGAGGAGGAGGAGGAGGAGGAGGAGGAGGCGGCAGCGGAGGAGGAGGGAGCCGGCTGGTCCAGGGTGGGGGGAGACTGAACAGGAGGAGGCTGAGAGAGAGGGAGCGTGGGGTGGTGCGGCTGCTGAGTGCGGGACAGACGGGGGTCTAGAGTGGACACGGGGGGGATGCCTGGGGGGAGCGGCAGGAAGTCCTGCTTGGGCAGAGGAAGAGGGAGGAGGTCTTCAGGAGACCAGGTGATGGTTTTGGAGAAGGCCGGCATGTGGAGGAGAATATCCTTCTTGATGTGGCTGAACTGCTGCAGCTGAGAGCGAGGGTCTTTCAGAGCCATGCCCATGAGCGGGTCCAGGGGAATTGGTACGGGCTTGTCCCGCAGAACCCGCTCCGTCTCCTCCTCCTCCGCTGCCGGGGTCGTGAGCGGCGGGGGCTTGTAGACCAGAGGAGGCTCTGCTTTAGCAGCGGGGGGCGAGTGGGAGGCGGATCCGGCCGAGGCGGCGGCGGCTAGTCGGGCTAACCTGGGGTCTGCGGGCGGTCCGGCGGATGGAGCTGGCATGGAGTGGGTGGAGTCAGAGATTTGGGAAGACTCTGAAGCACGTGCCAGGCGCGGGTCACGAGCCAAGCGTGGGTCTGCCGGGCGAGGCGGAGGGTTGGCGGGGGAGGACTTGAGCAGGCGAGGGTCACTGGGCGGCCCGTCAGACTTCTGGGGAGCCTGCGTCTGCTGACGGAGTGTCTTTAAAATTGAGGTCACGCTGCCTCCTCCATCTTCATCCTCACTGGAGTACCAGTTCCCTGAATCACCTGGAGTAGAAAGGAAACACCATGTTTGATTTGTCTCGACTGTTGGGAAGGTGGCAAAGTGTTAAACACTTGAACGGTATCAACAAACTTTTAAAAGACACAGTAATTGTAACTGTGAAAGTTTAATTTTGCTAGAGGCCCCTTTAAAAAAATTTAAACAATCACAGCTCCTTTTATTGACAGTTACTTCTGCACAACTGTGAACTACACAATTAAATAAACAATAGTCATAACTTAATAATCATAACTGCTCTGTAGCTACACCTACAATAGCTACTATCTATGAAAAAGGGCAGTTGTGACGGTAAATGAGGACAACGACTCACCTTCAGTGTCTCTGGTCTTCTCTGCTCCTCCCTCAGCCATCCTGCGCGCTCTTTCCTCTTCCTCCTGCTGCTTCTGTTGGATCCTCATGAACAGGACGCGCTGGGCTGGAGGCAGGAAGTCAGGAACAGAGATTCCACCCTGATTGGCCGACGCTCCGTTGGCAGAGCCGTCTTGACCGCCTGACTGATTACCAAACTTCCCTGCTCCTCCTCTCTCGTCCATGCCAGTAAAACCCTGATAGTTGTCACCTGAGAGGGAACAGTGAGGGTCCTCATTAGCACAAAGACAGAAAGTTTACAACCATCAGCTCAAAGTCGGTTTGACTCTCTCACCTTCTTGTACCACTCCCTCCATGTTCATCCCCTCCTGCTGATTGAAGAAGTTATTGAAGAAGTTCCCTCCACCCTGATTAGGACCTGGGGGCATGGGGCCTCCATGCGGGGGGCCATCGCCCGATGCAAACCCTCCCATCATAGGTGGTCCGCCTGGGCCCATATTTGGCGGCCCGACATTGGGACCCATGTTCTGCATGTCAGGGGACATCATGCCTGGAGGGGCAGGAAAGCGGGGAGGGGTGGCTCCAGGGGCGCCTTGAGGTCCGGGTGCTGTGGCCTGGCCCTGGCCGGTGCTGGGGGCCTGGCTTCTAAAAGAAGACGAAGAGCAGTGAATCAGGTGGTTACGCTTGTTTTTTTTTTTACTCTGTGCGTTCACACCAAAAGCTTCCAAAGAGGCAAAGTTGCCAGAGGATGCGCTTCAGACAACACAGCGTCCAAAGCGGCAAAATATTTTTAGCCGCTTTGGTCGCTCTTCACGTAACTGACATCAGAGTTCGATCGCACTGGTCATTTAAAGGAGCTGAAGGACAGCCTCTATTCTGACTGGTTGCTGCCGAACCGCATCATAGCTAATTATCATAAAGTTAACCGAGACTCAACTTCTCGTCTGGTGACACTTTGGAAGCACGGCTGACGGCAGTTGCCACTTTGGTTGCTCAGGCCGCCGACTCTCATTGAAAATGAATGACTTCTGGCGTTTTTGAAGCTTTTGTTGTGAATGCACAGTAAGTTAGAGTGATGAGGTCTTTGTCTCTGCTGTTGTTTGATCTAACATCTGGTTTGTCTATATCAGAAAATGAACTCAATCCACACCAATCTAGTTGAATACAATTATAACAAAGTGTTTAGAGTGGGTCTCTGGGAGGAAAGTGTTATCACAATACAAAAACTACTAATTCTGTTTTGTGCTCTATTATTACACT
Organism: Trachurus trachurus; assembly: GCF_905171665.1. NCBI lineage: Eukaryota > Metazoa > Chordata > Actinopteri > Carangiformes > Carangidae > Trachurus > Trachurus trachurus. Next base: position 23,429,695 of record NC_139892.1, on the reverse strand, counting down.
TGCGTAAACTTGGGTTTCATTTGACCTCCCGACTAAATCCGATCGCCAGCTACATAAACATAAAAGGATCCTCTTTTACTCTTCACTTCTATTTTCTGACCTCTTACCTGACAGCGAGTTTCTGAGCCAGCTGTCCTGTTGGCTGAACTTTAATCTCAAACAATGAGGGGATTTTCTTCCCACCGCCGCCTCCCCCTGCAGGACAAGGAGGTGGGGGCCCCATGTGGGGAGGTGGGCAGTTAGGATTTGGGGGCATGCCTTGGTAAGGACTTCCATCTGGGCCATGAACAGGGGGACCAGCACAAGGATTGGGCCCAGGAACAGGAACTGGTCCTGGCGGTCCTTTATTGGGAATGGGCCCCTGGTTGGGTCCTGGAAGACCCCCGAAGTCCCCTGGCACAGGTCCACAAAAGTCTCCAGCCCCCGCGTTGGGGTCTACAGGAACAGGCCGAGGAGGCGTGGGGAGGAGGCCGACTCCGGGAGGGGGTTTGGGAAGAGGATTGATCCCCTGCTTCTTCAGCTCCTCCACCTCCTTCTCATCCTCAGCTCCAGCTTCTGCATCCTCTGCCAACATCTGGAAAACAGAGTCACAACATCTCCACTGCTAAGTGTCTGAAAGGTTTTTATAAAAGCATCCATGACAAGTTTCTGTTTATGAACACACAAACAACTTCAAAGCAAAACAAAAGCTGCACCCTACCTTGTTGAGCAGCTCCTGAGTGTCGTCGTTGAGGGATTCATGTGAGAACATACACTCGTCACCATTCACACAGTTGCCTGTTGTGTGGAACAGCTTACAGGGGAATTCACGTAACACTGGAGTTAAGGGGAAACACTCACAGAAAGATTCATGCACAACTCTCATTTTTTAGGTAGTTCAATGTTCATGTAACTACATACTGCTAACATCTGTCATTTGCTTTACTTTTTCATTACATCTATTCAGAATCAAACCATTTTCACTTGATTTCTCTCACTAAGTAGTAAAGGATATCATGCATGTAGGGACAGTGGTCGGCCCGGGCACAGAAGCCAGTTATGTAGAATTTGCACAGCTCCTTCTTCTTCGGCAGCTCAATATCATGGCTGAAGTTGCAGTGGTCCCCCTGGTGGTGAAACAAGATCATAGTGAGATGTGTGTGTGTCGAAGACCAGCCTGAAGAGATCTGTGCTGTTACTAGGCTTTGTTGCCTGGTATTAAATGTAGTATTATCAGTCTTTTTGAACAGTGTACTAAGTTTCAAATGCCACTCTATTAGACCAGACTAGTTCCTGAGGTCCAGCTGACTACATCTTTGCTACAAACAACTTCAACATTCGGCATTTTTAAGGAATCAGCCCCAAACACATTTTAAAGTATGAAAAACTACAAATTTATTATGAAATTTGTAGCATGAAAGCTTTAAAAATCACAACACATGCCCTTCCAAGGTCTGAACTGTAACCAGGTCAACAACGATATTTTAAGCTAAAAAAAAATCTGACATTCATCTTCTCTTACCCAGGTGCATCTTCCCTCGATGTAATACTTGCAAATAGCCTTTCCTTTCTTATCCTGGTGCTTCTCATTCATATTCCTCCTCCCTAGTCCTGGTCCTGGTCCATGTCCATCACCTCCATCCTGAAACACACAAACACAAACCAACACACACATTTTTATTGATCTACTATGGATTATCAGATTTCGTTTCAGACTCAGCATCAGGACTCTCTGGACTGATCTAATCAAAAGAAAAGCCTCACCCCATTGTCCATGTCTCCGTTGTTGTCATCATCATGTCCCATGTCACCTCTTCCTCTCCCTCTGTTTCGACCCTTTCCTCCTCTGATCATACCCCGCCCTCCTTTACCTCTGCCTCGCCCGCGGCCACCTTTACCTCCTGGGACAGAGAGTAAAGGCAGTGAGTGTACATTCAATTAGCAATACAGGTGACATGAAGGCACACATGGTTGTCATGGTTTCTCCTGTGGATCATAGCACATACTTGCATTTCTCCAAACCTGGAGCTGAACTCACCTCTGCCTCTGTCTTTGCACTTCTTATACTGATTGAGTTCTTTTGAGTAGTCATCATAGTCATCATCCCCCATATTGTCGTAGTCATCCTCTCCGTACTGTAAGGACTGATTAAACATGTGTCATTAGTGAGTGTCACTTGTTCAGATCTGGTGTTAACATGTCATCACAAGTGGTCGGCACCCAAGAGGCACAGGCTAGTTGTCTTTTTTTTTTTTTTTTTAGCAGTGTGTCCTAGCCACATTGAATGACGTCCTCTGTCACAGTCTTATTAGTCTCAAAAGTTTCATAATGATCTGGAAATATTTTGATATTTCAAACGGATAAAACCTGATTTTACTGTAGAGTTGTTAGCAGAGCGATGATTTGCTCAACCTCTCATCTCTCTAAAAATAACAACACACACCTGTTTATTTGCATATAGACGAGGGAAGTGAGATCTGATCATAAGTGTTCACTGGAGACCTACGGTATGTGAAAGGATGGTCTGACCAGAACATTAGTCCACTCAATGGCTGTTTGACCAAGTAGAGAAGCTAATTATCAATAAAATGGAAAATTGAAAACAATAAACTATGTGATTAGTATATTCTGGGTAAAATAATCACTTTTGCTATGAAGACCACCAACAGGTTCGATTTGTTAGTGTTGGTATTTGTGCATTGGAATACTGCCATGTGAAATATATCTCAACCACTGTGGAAACACACAAAACACAGCAAATCAAACAGGATGAAAACTCGTTGCCTGGATTTCGACCAAAGCAAACAGACAACAGGCTTCGCTTTGAGCGCTGAACCTCACCTCCATTTCATCTCCATATCCGTCTCCATCGTCGTTGTCGCCTCCTCCCATCTTTCCTCCACCTCCACCTCCACCTCCACCTCCACCTCGTCCTCCTCCTCCTCCTCCTCCTCTTCCTCTGCCTCCTCTACCCCTCCTTCCTCCCCTCATTCCTCCTCGGCCTCTCATGCTTTTCATACGACCTTTGCCCCCTGCAGAGACACAGAGAGAAACAGAGGGAGCCACTAAGGCATGAGAGATGTTCACTGACTTATCTACACAATTTGGATTGATAAGACAGTTTTGGCACATAGGCTCCATTGTCTGACTACAACTGTGCAAATGAAACTGCGTCACCGCTACAAAGCAACTGAAGGGTGAGGAATACGCTACTATCCACTGAGTTTTTGTCACTTGGAGGCACAACTTACCTAAAAGATCACAGTATTACACATTTATACAATAATTAATACTATCAAAGTATGAATAACTTTATATTTTAATACAGCTCACAGAACAACAAAGGACTTTTCCACAGCCTGGCCTTATGTCACTCTGTTGTCTGGTGTATCCTAGTTTAGACATTTTATCCTCCGTCCTCCACAGCAGGGTAAACATGCAGCATGAAAGTCTGAATTTCAGTTTCAACAGCTCTAAATCAAACTGCCATGTACACACCTCGGCCACCGCGACCTCCTCCTCCCTCCTTGGCCTTGCGGTACTGGTTGAGCTCCTTGGTGAAGTCGTCGTAGTCTTCATCCACCATCTCCTCCTCTTCCTCTCCTTCATAGTTGTCCTCCTCGTAGTCATCGTAGCCTCCATAGCTCTGCTTGTCCATCTTCATGTAGCCGCCCTTCTTTGGGCCTCCGTAGCCTCCATGAGACTAGAGATGAGTAAACAGTAACACATGAGGTGATTTCACGTTCCACAAAAATGACATTTTGAATATTGATAAATCAAGAGAACTGAAAGTACTTGAAAGTTGATTGAGATTATTATGTCGACATTTCAACTTACAGGAGGCGGGTACTGAGGACTGTACTCTCTATACTTCCTCTTCTCGCTGGGACTGTAGTCCGACTCATCACTGAAGTCAGAGTGCTCGTCATCAGACGATGCATGACGCTGTGAGAGAGTGACACAAAGAGAAGGAGACGTAAGACCCATATTCAACATGTTGGATAAAGATAGAGGGATGCAGAGAGCTGTGTGTGCGGGGTCTTTCCAGTTCTCACTTTGTGTTTGGATTTGCGTTTCTTCTTGGCCCTCCTCTTCTCCCTTTCTCGCTCCCTCTCTTTCTTCCTCTTCCTCTTGCGACGATGCCTCTCGTCGTCGGTTTCACTGCTGGCGTGGCGCTCCTTACTTCGCTGGGGCCTCTCCGCGGCCCCTTCGCCTGCCTCACCTCCTCCGCCTGCGTCTTCGCCCCCGTCTCCGCCGCCTCCCGCTGCAGACGCACCTCCACCCACCTCCTTTTCTTCAATTTCTCCCCCATCATCTTCCAGTTCGCCCTCTTCCAGCTCTCCATCCTCTGGCCTGTGTATCGTCACAATGCACATAGAGGCACGTTATATATCTCATATTCCTAACTGTTGTGGCCTCACCCCCCCAGCCACATCCAAAAGTTTAAGGTGAAATATTCAAAAATCATTTATGGATCATTTTAAAACAATGGAAAACATGAAATCAATACTTAGTGGTTTGTTTTGTTTGTTTTCAATATTCACATTTATACGAGAGGGAAAACAGAGTACAGAGGCTCGGTCAAGTTGTAAAAAACAGGGTTTCTGAGATATAATTCAAGCTGCAACGCGACCTTCTGTATATACAGCACTGGGAAATAACATAGATTAATATTGATATGTGATTAATAAAATGGGAGGCCTTTGACCCACTTGGAACTGCTGATAGCGAGCTGTTGTTGCAACTGTTTGTAAAAACGGGCTATACAAATAAAATTGCCTTTCCCGTTGTTTTCTGTCATACAGGTGTCAGAGCGACTGTTGGTGTGATTTGTGTCATAGGGGTACAGAAGGAAGAGACATATTGTGTGTGTCACATTTCTGCCAGGTGTATAATGTCCCTGTGTTTCTTACTGATGACTGTTTATATTACAGATTAAAGAAACAGGCAGCAATTCTTTATATGCATCACCTACACACATCCACTTATAAACCACCAACTGTGAGGCAAGTCATCACCAAAACTGACAATCATCATGTAACCCAGAGGGGAGCCTGTAATAAAATGTTAAAGGGATAGTAGCATTTTTTAAAAGTGGGGTTGTATGATCTACAAATGTAGAGAGTCTTCTTCTGCAATTAAAGTACTTAGGGGCTAAGTACTTTAATTGCAGAAGAAGACTCTCCTCCCATTAGCAACCCCAGCCCATAGCCCTGCCCAGAGATTTACAACATACATTGTTGTGAATGGACACAAAGAAACGTCCTATTTTCGTGGCCTAAAAGAGGTTTTACCTGAAAAAAAAAAAAACACTGTTCCATTATTCGCTATAATATAATTTTTTCCAGCCCCTCAAAGTGCAGGAAAAACGCAGTTTTTATTTGGAGCTAACCACCTCTGATCGGCGGGCGCTAACCCCCTGGCCGGAGGGATACGTGAGTTGGTTAGGTCCAAATAAAAACTGCGTTTTTCCGCGAAAATAGGCCGTTTCTTTGGGTCCATTCACAACAATGTATGTTGTAAATCTCTGGGCAGGGCTATGGGCTGGCGTTGCTAACGGGAGGAGTGCAGAGAGTCTTCTACTTCAATTAAAGTACTTAGGGGCTATTTGTAGATCATACAACCCCACTTTTTAAAAAAAAATGCTACTATCCCTTTAAGTATGACTGAAAAGCACTTTGTTTTTGTCACTTCTGCTGATTTTATGTTCAGGAGTAGGCTACTCACTCAGTGTTTACACAAACTCCACTGGTTATAGTGTAGCTCCAGTCTAGCCTACACCGCTGGCTAGTCAATACACACAATTATGTTCACATGCCACTGCAAAACTACTACATGCAAAAAATTGGTTTATATTTTTGACCATTTCTGGAGTTCTGATTTTCTTGTTAAAAAGCTTTAAAAAGCCTACAGTTTACTGTAGACATTAAGAAGGTAACATATGCAGTTTAGGAAATTATTCTAGATATAGTTAATCCAAGTTTCTGAATTTAAGAGTAAAAAAAAGTGACAAATTCCTGGGATAATTATTAAAACGCACTGTTTCCTTCGCTTTCAGTCACCAAGACCTAGACCACAACCAGCTACTGAGCAGAGATATTCTTTCCAGGGCCAGACTGGCCATTGTTCAGTCTGTCATTCTCATTAGCAAGGACACTGTACGATATAGTGCACAGACTAGAGCAGGGGTCAAATCTACCATGAAGAGACAAAGTATTAATCACTCCCCATTTGAGTGACAAGGTCCTGGCTGTCCCACAAAGGCCCACGCCCACAGCAGGCTGACAAGCACAGACTGCAACAGGCTGGGAAGGGAACAAGGCCTGAGGCCAGGGAGGTGTGAACACAATTCATCAACAGGACACATGCTTTATAATATTTAATAACTCTACAACTGTTTTTGTCCCACGGAGCACACACAGTGAGCTGAGACAACGCAGATGGCTGGTACAGTCGACCCGCTTTCACACAAAATGTCAGCTGCACCGTTTGAGTACACTGCACCGCACCACATCCTCAGCGTTCAAGCTTCCTCTGAGGAAAGCACGAGAATCTGCCTTAACAATCTGTGCTTCATCTGTGTGTCACTGACACAATGCTGAGCAGCAAAGCAAAAACCATCACCACAGCTACACACACACAAAGCTTCCAGCAAACACTAGCCACGAACCTATTTGATATCACAAATATTTAAACTGACACAACTTGTCAAAAATACAAACGCTGTAAAAGTCAACATATGAGTGTATTCACTTTTTCCCTGAAACCACAATGTAGACTGAGATTATCAGAAACCTGCTAAATGTTAAAGTACTGCATTAGTTAACCCAGATAATTTAGTTAACAGTTAGTGCATGAGCCAGTTGCTGTTATTTGCTGATTATTGCAGAACACAACCAAGAAAAAACAACATTTGTCTTCATACTGAAGTGATTTTGTTTTAGTACTAGAGCCACAATGAAGTCCAAAACCCATGGGATGTCATTCAATGCAGAGTATCTCCAAAGGTATTAATACAGATATACTACATAGTGTTATACACTAATTACACAATATAAAACTTCAGTATTGAAAACCAGCTACCCCAGCGCAATTTTCCTCAAAATAATTTTAAGACAAAACCGTTTGTCAGCTTTTTTTTTTTTCTTTGTATCTCCCTCCCTCGAGTACTTGCCAAAGTCTGGACAGATTCTTTGCTCTGCACCAGCTGCTGAATTTCAATCCAAACACCACAAACTCTGGACTATCACCTCAACAGCCAAGTCACTCCTCTACCTCACTATTGGCATGTGATCTGAAGCTGGCCTGTTCAAAACCTGCCAGAGCCAGCACAGAGAAAACACTCCTGCCATAGTGTCTACTATAGCCCAGGGATTTGGCTGCATTATGGAATCAGGTTGTTGTCAATGGGGAGTGGCTGGGACTCACTATGGGCAGAAGCTGATGGCCCCTCTGGCCAATCAAGATACACACCAAAACTGCTGCCAACAATGTGCTAGTTTGGAGAAAAGGTTAAAATGTAGATAAATGCATCCCCTCCAGTATTATCTATGCTCAGCTGTGAAATTAGGTGGTCAGTGGAAACTTAGGTCAACAGACATCTTGCAACACCAATGTTGGGTCAACAGAGCAGAAGAGCTGCTATTAATGAGCTATTGAGTAGACCCTACACAAGGAACAATATGCCACTGTGAGGTAAGTAAAGTCCTGCTGTGCAGTGCCTCTCGTCAATGTCAACTACAGTATACAAGTTTCAATCTAAATCCATTCAAAAACCAAACTGTGAAAGCTCTGAACACACCATACCAGCAGACATCTGTGAAAAGTTCCCAAAGTTCAACAGAGCACAAGATTATACTCATCTGTTAAGGATGACTGAATCAAAGGATTTACCATGCATTATGGTACATTGTTAGCTCAGTGGATGAGTCTACAACTTACTTCTATAAGCAAAGGGCCATGATTAAAATGGGGAATACTTACTGTGACAGGTTTTCTTCACATTTTGCACTCAAAACCATTCAAAGTTTGTTTTTTGTTTTTTTCCCTAGCCTTTCGGGGACACTAGTGGGATTTGTGGGACTTGGAAATGGGGCCAACTGGGTAACACACAGAAAACGTGCCAACTGGTGACTGTGGTAAAAGGGAACTTTGTGTTTGACTTGAAACACAGGGATGCTTTGCAGACGTTTTACACATTTTTGGGGGGACTTTTGTGGATGTTTGGGACGGGTCAGTGTGGGCACGACTGTGAATAAAAGTGATGTTAGACAAATATAAGACATGATAAACATTAGGACATACGCGTTTAGGAGGTTAGCTTCAGTAAATTAACAGGCAATAACTTAGATTTGTCTGGACATTTCACAATCAGTGATTTTAAAAGTCAACATTCAAGACCTGGGGAGAAGAAACCCCAAAGGTCAAAGGGTTTTGGGGAAAAACATTACTTAAAAATATTTTATTTAGGTAAAAAAAAAAAAAAGGCAGTGACTCGTGCTCAATTTAAAACTGCGTAGACTTTACAGAGCGACAAGTCACTTCACGTTTATGCCAAATCAGCGAATAGACTCAAAACGAGCATGATATGATTGCCGATTTGATTAACCATAACGTTACTGATTTTTAAAATGCTAGTAGGCCTATACGATATTTACGATTTAACGACGCAACGAGCGGAAACGCAAAGAGTAGCAAATTACCATTCACAAAAACAGTTAGCCGTTAGCTTAGCCGCCCGCTCTCTTGCCAACTACTGCATTCGTTGGTAGCATTGTGAGCTAACGTGCTAATGTGGCTAGGTTAGCCTGGAAGAGGCCCGTAGTTAGCAAAAAAGACAATCGCTTTAATTTGCTGCTCCTATGACAACACATTAACTGTCACCACACACACACACACGACTGAATCAACGTTAATTAATTAGTGCGTAAACGGCTGTTAGAGATGGGAACGTAATTAACCGTTGCTTTATAACCGTTGATTTGGCGAGTATGGCGGTGAAAAGTATAATTGATCAGCTGTTTCGACCTCGTCTTTTTCCTTCGAGTCGATTGAACGTTGATTGTGATAACGTAATGAGGAAAAAAAGAAACGGGGAATAAAAGGTTGTCCCAGGTGCTATTTGGCCTCCCAGTTGGCGTTGTCGTGTAAACATGGCGTTCTTTACCTCTGTACTCGTTTTCCAGAAAAGGCGAGTTTAATCCCTCTGACAGAAAAAAAAAGAAAAAGAAACCCCCGGCTTTTTGTGTCACAGCAGAGGACAAATAAATAATTTCATTTAAATATGATTGTAGAATTACTCGACCTTTCGTCAGTCAGGAGACTGTTGTGTTCGTGGTTGGTAGTTGGGGAGTTTGGATGGACAGTCATGCTTTCCACAGCCATTTTCCTCTAGCTACATTGAGGTGCAAAAAATTACAACTCGACACTGGAATCTACTGGCTTATGCGTCACTTCACTAGGATCTACTTGTTTTGATTTTAGGAAGTTTCAGTTCATAGTAGGCAATTCTCCACTACAGTTGGAATAGAAATATGATGAAATTGAGTCCTGACGTTCTCCGTCCTACTGTAGCGATGTGAAATGACGACTGATGAGCCTAAAATGGCCGACTGTCTTCTCCAAAGAGAAAGGGGGCGGGTTTCTCCGACAACGACATCGTGACGAATAAACGTATGCGTCTCACGGAAACTAACGAACGTGAAAGAACTCGGGTTAAATTAGCCCCTTTATTTGACTTGCAGGTGCACTAGTGATTTCACAATGTTTTTGTACAGCTCACTGTGTAGTCTATTCTGAGACCCTTGGCATATTCATTGTTTTAGGATGTGTATTCAACAGTGCAAGCAATATTTTCATCAGGCTAAACAGACTGGACAAAGGGGCTATGATGAAATTAAATTTTGTTGCGGCTAGATTATCTAAAAGTTGAAGATTCTCTAAAAATTGATTTAAGACAAAATAATTTTTGGAATATACACAAAATCGGATGGAAAATAAAATATATTATAATCTGCAAAACTGTGCGTTATTCCGTTAAGATGTTATTCATTGTTCATCTCCTTCAAAGACTACAATAGGTTGTACAACACATACTGATAAAGTAAGACTTGTGGAGAATAGCTGTGAATCTCAGAACTAACTTTCTTCCCCTTCCCCAATTCCTCAAACTACCCATTTAGCTGTATCGATGCTGGATTAATTAATCTAGCAATAGGATTTTATAATCCCATTGCTTTAAAATGGTTTGCAAAAGACGAAATTCAGGGCCAATTTTACACAAATTAGCATTAACGTTGTGTGATAAAAGGTAAAATGTAGAACAAAGGCTGTAGTTTTGTAGTCATGATTTTGCAGTTATATCGATGAACTCAATGGCCTACACGTGAATTAGCAGTTTAACCCCTTTACATTTATTTGATAACCAAACCATTATTACCAAAAAATAACGCGGTATCAAAAAATGCCATATTATAAACCAACGACAAACTGATACAATAAATCAACTGGTAAATCAAAGGCAAATATTCACAAATTAGTAAAATTAATTGGAAAAATGTTTTTAAAATTGTATTTAAAATGCGAAAACACATCTTTTGTTTTGTCCTGTGTACGTCATCATCCAGCGTCCATTCAGCGGGACTGTCGCGGCATTTTGAAACACCTCTTCTGAGCCTGCAAAATACGACCACTTTACGGCGAAATCACCTTCTTTAGAGTGAACTGAAATGATCGATATGATCGAAAAGGAGGACCCGGTCATCAGCGAGGAAGAAGCGGCACAGTACGACCGCCAGATCCGACTATGGGGTCTGGATGCCCAGAAGAGGTCAGTTAGCTCGGTTAGCTCACTAGGCTAATCGGTGCGACGGAAGGCTTCACTTGTGGCACTGGCTGCACCGGGTTTGACTTTTATATAAAGAAATGCGAGCAATTGTGTTTAAATGATTATTGGAGTATAAAGTATGGTCGCTTTTCCTTGTGGTTATCAATAACGGCACATGCATAGGTCGTGTTTTTATTTATTTATTTATATTGTCGCCACATATGGCCGATATTTCCTCCACATACTAGAGTTAAATAACAAACAGGCCAGTAGTTCAGTAGATCAACTGCTTTTGTATCCACGCCACGGGACATATTTAGAGGAAAGATGGCCACAGGACGCCTTTAATGTCCCATCCTAATTAAATATACAACCCCCTTCACTGTTGCTTACAACAGTAATGTTGATATGTGCAGATAAAATCCACACAGCACAAGATCTCATTCTCATGCATACAATGAGCAGTGAATACCGTAATGAGTTTTTTTTCGTCACAGGTTGCGAGGATCTCGTGTTCTCCTCGCAGGTTTAGGTGGTCTTGGGGCTGAAGTGGCCAAAAACCTAATCCTGGCTGGGGTTAAGGGGCTCACTTTGCTGGATCATGAACAGGTACACACAGGGCCCCCTCTTCCTGCCATCTCCACACAATTGTCCACAGAGAGGATTTCAGCTTCCGCTTGAATCTCAGCAATAAACTAAATGTCTATCTAATGTATCCGTTGCCCATAAAATAACGCAATGTAAAATGGTCTTATGTGGCAGCTGAAGTATTTGCAGTGTTAGACATGTCCAGTAGATGGTGCATGTGGCAAAGTAATAATGTGTTTTTTTTTTATCTAGTACTTTTACCAGCTGGTGATGAATGAATGACAGCTACAGTGACAGTTTAATTCTGGCTTTATGTGGAGAATAGAGAGGACATACTGTACATCTATAGCATGAATGTTTTTTTTTTCCCTTTGTGGTCCTGTCACTGTAACTCATTGATAAATATTTTGAACTTAAAGGGATATTTCAGCATCTTGGCAAATTAGTCCTTTGCCATAATCCCTACAGTTTTAGGGGTAGGTTTGTTACCTTTAATTTTCAGTGCAAGCTGTTTTGAGATCTGCAGGGGCAGAGATACAAGCTGCTCTGCTAACGCTACGGAGGCTCATGGTATTTCCTGCTTTCCCTCAAAACTCATCAAATACACAATCCAACAAGATCTCAAAACAGCTTGCACCGACAATTAAAGGTAACAAACCTACCCCTTAAACTGTAGGGATTATGGCAATGGGCGAATTTGCCAAAATGCTGAAATATGTCTTTAATTTGTAAGCGAATGGAATCAGTAATTCCATTGAAGTAAGTAGTAAGTAAAGCAAACATTCACTGGACACTGACACTCGGCTGTGTCAGACAAAGTTTTAGCTGCCGTCACAATGTGGGCTTCTCAGGAAGCTCTCAACAAGTCCAACCCAACCCTCACTCAGTGACATGCGTTCCCCCATTTGTGTGCCCACCAGGTGTCAGAGGACTCATGTCGAGCTCAGTTCCTGGTTCCAGTGACGGCTCAGGGTCAGAACCGAGCCCAGGCCTCCCTGGAGCGAGCTCAGAACCTCAACCCAATGGTCGAGGTCCACGCCGTCACAGACAAAATCGAAGACAAACCGGACGACTTCTTTCTCCAGTTCGATGCAGTGAGTGCAAATTAAACATTGAAGTGAAGATAGTTAAACATTGACTGGACAACTGAAGGACAGTTGTGTTAAAGAATTGTGAAATGTCAACAAACAAATGAGACATTTCAGAGCTGAGCTAAATGATTTACCTCCGAATTACACCACGTGTTTTTTTTTTTAAATCAGATGTTGACATGTGATAATGCAATCCAAAACACTTGATGTTAAAAATGTTTTTTTGTGATGCATCTCCTCACTGTTTGATTTGAATCTCATTTTGTGTCAACTCATGTCTATAACAGTTTAACGTCACTGCTTCTTCTCAGTCCGACCACTAGATGTCACTCGTTTCTTATGTTGTAGAAATGACTATTAGACAAACAAACATCTCCATGTTTGGCTCTGTCAGGCCCCAGGGCCAAAACACCTGCATTAGACTGTTTTTTATACAGTGAGGCTGCAGTCTTCTTTCTTCAGGAAATACCGGTACTAACAGTTACATTTCATCTTAAATACAATTTAATAGCCACATATTACATACTAATTACATAGTGTGAAGTTGTGAACAGTTGCTAGTTTGAGGACTGTGTTTGCCTTATATGGTCAAGCAGGGTTTTCACGGCAGTGCTGAGTGGGTGGAGGATGTTGCTAATTGTACTTTCACATGTTGATACAAAAACAACTTAGATGTCTGATTGTTGCCTTTGAAAGCTTTGCACACAATGTAATAGGCCTACTTTGTTGAAAAGTCACACCTCAAAGACAACTCAAACAAATATTGACACCTCACAGGCGATTGTTAAAATATTATACTACATATCATTTTAAGTAAATATTAGGACAAAAAATATGTATTTTGAATTGTCCCTATCTTTGAGGACAGTGGATTGGAAACTGATACAGTATATGACTAATTTAAAATGAGGCTGGCAGATAAAGGCGTGTAATTTAGTTTTTCACTTTGGATAGCCTACTAACTAGTGAAGAAAAAAAAGATGTAGTAAAATGGTTTTAATTCCTACAGTGTGTTGACCCACTATGGATGTGAAAATCCTTAAACAACATAAAAGTTTAAATTCAGCTTTGAGACTGTCATTGTTTTATTTCAGTCACCATGAGGAAATGATGCAGAACTTTATTGCGTCATAATTTGAACTTGTTAAATTTGCTGGTTCTGTCACTTATCTGATGTGAAACTGCAAATGAGCAAAATGATTTACTATTTCCTCACACATCTGATGTCAGTGTGTGAGTCCAGGATGATGTTTCTGAGTTGGTGTAAGAGGTGTTTAATCCCCACTGGATGTATACATAGTAAAACATGATAACATAGTTGTTGGTGCAGTAATAGACTGTAACCAACATTATTAGATTTTTCTGTAGATTGAGCAATAGAGAGAAATGATTATATATACAATTTTTAAACACATAGAAGTTGTTCCATTAATTTCCCTAGGCACACACACACACACACACACACACACACACACACACACACACACACACACACACACACACACACACACACACACACACACACACACACACACACACACACACACACACACACACACACACACACACACACACACACACTCCACTTTCACCATTAAAGGGTCTGTGAAGACCGTCAGAAGAGAGATTTTTCTCTGCCCTCATGTTGTGTCTGATTTGCCGGCAGCCCTCTCCCTCTGGGGCTGTGAAGTGAGGGTCATGAGGAGGGGGGCGGGGGGAGGAGAGTGGGATGGGAGGAAGATGAGGCCGGTAACGGTGGGACGGAGTGAAGCAGAGATAGGATGAAATGGATGATGGTAGGAGCGGGTTAGAGCAGAGAAGGCGGGATAATTTAAAAGACAATGGATAAAAACAACAACTGAAAAACAGAGGGGGGTCTCTCTCTCTCTCTCTCTCTCTCTCTCTCTCTTTCGTTCTGCTTTTATCTGCTTCCACACACGTATCTCTGTGCGGCTCAGTAGGAAAATGGAGGGCGGTTTAAGTGGAACGTTTGTAGTGTTGTCAACATTTTCGTAGGAGATGCCTAATTACTGAAGGATGAAAGAAAGCACACGCTGTCCATCTGGTACCTGCAGAGTACAGATGACTGGCTACCGGCTCCCCCAGTCTCTCTTTGCTTGTTTACAGTATAATAACACCAACAAGAATAATAACCATAATAAAAACTTTCTGCAGTAATTAGTTTTAGCTTCTCCTGAGAAGGAACAGAAAACACCAGAAGAAAAACACAGAGGGGCCGAGGAATATGCATTTTTCTTTGTCTTCAGTTTCACATTTAAATTCCTTAAAACTGCTCCCCTTTCCCACTGGTTTTCTCCTGGGAAGAGCACAAATACCAAAAATGCCTCATGTGAAGTAACTAGTATTGTTCTAATTAGGTTTATATGTTGCTAATGGAGAACCGCGGGGCTCATAGTAAGATTCTCATTCAGAAAATAGGTTTTCTTTGTGCTTATTGTCATCGTTTTTAAAAAGCAGATTTCCAGTTTCCCTGCTGTCCTGCTGTCCTTCCCCTCCTTGTTTTCCTGACGCCTGGATCACGTCCTTGCTCTGGGTCAGATAGTAGTCTCATATCACTCTGAGGAAGGAACAAGATGGATGTTAATTGTGTGTCTGCCAGGCTCCTGTTGCTTTGTGTCAAGGATGAAACTGATATAGTTTCACTGAGTCGTCAGCGCGGGGTCAGGCCGTAGTCTACACATGTTCCAGATGTTGACAACTCATTCTGTTGGAAATCCATTTTGACGATCAGTGTTTCCTTTACAGTTTACAGTTTACGTTTCAGTATCAATACTTTTTTGAATATGGATATTTAGTGGAGTTTGACTGGTCAGCCTGCTGCTGTGATGCCAAAGACGCAGCATCAGTCTTATCAGTGAGCTGAGGGGGTTTTGGGTGTGCTGGGCTGGGTCAGCAGGATAAGGTGGACCCAGCCCCACTGGTCAGTTGTTTACAGTGGGACACAGGCCCACCCTGGTCTCACCCTGGTACACTGTGTCACTGACTGTGTTGACTTTAGCTTTGTTTGGCCATTTGGAGGTGTGACTCAGTCAGTTTGGCAGCAAACCAGGAAGAGTTCAGTTTTCTTGTTGATCTAAGAATCCAGCGAGCAGAAAGTTACAGAGGATGTTGTTTTTTTTGTTTTTTTTAAAGTTTCTTGCCAGTTTCAGATTGAAATAAGTCTATGTGTCCCTTAGGGATTAAGTGCAAGCAGGTTTGTTATGATAATAGTAATGGAGATAAGTTGAGTATCAGCGCAAAAACAAAACAGCAGGGTGTTAGAGGAGGAGAGGGTGGAAGGCAATGCAAGTTCAGTTTCTCAGATCTTCAGTTGTATAGATTAAAATTTCAAAAAGAAAAGTAAGTAAACTGCATCTCATTTGCAGCAAGGGATCCAAGAACATCCATCACTGCACACACATCCTGAAGGAGTCAAACATTCATACTAACAGAGAAGGCCTGTGTTTTTGCCACACCTAGGACGCCTTCGCTGAGTTGTCTCTGTGAAACGGTTAGTCTGTCGAACAGGGTTTGTGCTGTTTCTGCTTCTGTGCTGCTTCGCTGTTGTACAGTGTAAAACTGCCTCCAACATCATGTTCGATTCACGCTGAGACAGAGTTTTGTTTCATTTCATCTTGATCGGTCGGTGTTGTCTAAAAACCTCCAGGTAGTAATCCCTGATGTGAACCTGTCGAGCACAAAGACTCGTTCCACTCTGTGCTACGGTGATATGACTTGTAGCCTTGTGTTTGTGTTTCCCTCAGGTGTGTCTGACAGGCTGCTCCAGAGACCTGATGGTGCGGGTCGACCAGCTCTGTTCCCAGCGCAACATCAAGGTGTTCTGTGGGCACGTCTACGGTTACTATGGTTACATGTTCTGCAACCTCGGAAAGGAACACAACTACGTTGAGTGAGTGTTACTGTTTTTTTTGTTTTTTTTTAAATGTGGAGTTGACGTGTGTGACAGCTGTGGATGGAGGAAGTGTGTTTCTGTGTCGTCCGTCCACCTCGTCGTCTTCCCTGAAGGTGACGCCTCAGTAACGCCGTTTTGCACAAACGTTCACCTGGAGGTCAAAGGTCACTGTAAACTCACACCATTCTCGCTCTTGTGAACACAATGTCTCAGGAGAATCTAGTGGGACTTTTTTTTTTTTGCATTCACCACAAACACCCACATAGACACAAAAAAGTGTGTGTGCGTGGCGTGCGCACGTGTGAACTATCTGTGTTTTACACTTTGTTGCACCCTTATGTGAAGTGTGAGCTTTCATGGCTGCAATTCTTTTACCATCAGAATTTGGTTATTCAAAAGCACGTGAACACAAACAAGGAAATTGGAAATGTTATATGTTTTATGAATTTTCTTAATTTCAAAGTCAATAACTTTTATGTTTTTACGCGGCATACTAGAGGCTATTTAATAAGTCCAGTAAGGTCAGTAATCTGGGTGTTTTGGTAATCCACATGTCACTTAATTAGCTCCACAGTCAAGTGTAGGTGCTGCAGATCTGTCAGTAATGTTAAACTCATTTTTGTACGTCAGTGATGGTCACACAGCTGCTTCCTGGCACATTACAGGTGAAATTTGAATTAACTTTCTCTGTGTTCAACAAGCTGACTCTGTTTTCTGCTGCTGTGGTTATTGTGGTGGTATTTTTTTATGAAAGATGACGTAAAGGTTTAAGAATAACAAGAGCTGTAAGAGAATATTATGCCACCTTTAAAAATTAAGTAGAAATCCAAATAGAGATGAATTTTCTACATCATTATCAGGTAACATCAGTGACTAAAGTCATAACATCACACATGTGTCTCCTCACTCTCTTCAGGGAGAAACCTAAATTAGTGAAAGCAAGTGGAGAGTCTAACGATGGCCCGGAGGCAAAAAAAGTCAAAGTCGACCCCAACGAGACCACCATGGTGAAGAAGGTAGGTGGATCAATATTTCCCTGTCACATGAGTTCTGTTTTATCCCACCAGCCAAAGAGCACTGTCACATTTAAAGATATTTGGTTCCATGAAACCAGTGCATGGGCGGGGAGCAAGATGACTTCCTCTAAATAGAGGCCGGAGGTAATCAACTGAGAATGAACAGTTGAGTAAACTAAATGGAAAAACACATTTCAAAAGAGCTTTGACTGTCTTATCTTCTCAACAACTCTTAAACTGTAAACAGTCCCCCTTCATTATTAGCTCCTTTGTTTTGGCTCTGAAAACAGTTGGTGTGCTTCATGAATGCATCATTGCCATTTGTTCCAAATGACAGAAGCCCTGAAAGGCCAAAAGTTTCTGTTTTCAGTCAGTGTCAACTGAAAAATTTGGGCAAACACAATGTTTCAAATGTTTTTTTTTCCTGTTGCAAAAAGGAAACTTCTGTTGCTCCTCCTTTTTTCATACATATGGAAAAATTACATTTGAGAAAAATGATTGTGGAAAAGAAAGGTTCAGTTTCTGGCCTTTCAGGTCTTCCATATTAAAGAGATTAATCTAGTTTGACCTCAACTGTGCTTTGTTTTAAATCCAAACTACTTGTTCTACTACTTAATTCATGTTTGTCTCACAAATTACATTAAACTTTGTAAAATGTCCAACCAACAGACGGCCAGTTTCTGCACCCTTAAAGAGGCTCTGGAGGTCGACTGGACAACTGAGAAGGCCAAGGCCGGCCTGAAGCGAACTCCTGTGGATTACTTCCTGCTTCACGGTATTTACAAATGTCATTAATAAAGCAAGTAAAAGAACACAGTGTATTTAATTTGATTAATATAATTTTAAATTCAAAGTCTGATAATTTTTAACTATCTTCAGACCCAAGAAGCTAATACTTGTAGTAACCAGTAACTGCTGATGGACATTTATTTATTTATTTATTTATTTATTTATTTATTTATTTATTTATTTATTTATTTATATATGTTCACTGTACTTTTTAATACCACATATTTTTTATTACTACATATTTCAAAAACATGTCAACTAATAAACATACAGAATGAGACAAAAGCAGGTTGTTGTGTAGGGACTTGGATTTTTGTAGCCCATCCATTCTCACAGTTTCATCTTCCACATCAGCCGTTTCCATAGAAACAGCCATCCCAGACCATGTGTCAGTTTTTCCAGTTTCTTCACAATTTTTAACTGCAAAAATAGTCAGCACAGGTTAATAGATAATTAAGGCAACGCAACATAAGTCAGTGTTTATTTCTTGACTTGATGTTTTCTTCAAATGTGATTTAATAATTATATGCTTTAAAATTACAAGGCAGTGTGTAGTGTGTTGCTTAATAAATATTTTATAAGTAATTCATTTTTGTTGTGAAACTGCATTTTACACTTTAACTAGAAAAAGCATTTCCAAGAATGGAAATGGTGTGACTGCTGATAGCAACTGAACGCTGTTGCAGAATTAGCAAATAGTGCAAGCAGTGATCACCATACAAATGTTTGACCAAGGTCGGAATCAAACCCACAACCACATGGTCAGTAGACTTCCACTCTGCCTCTAGGCCACAGTGCACACACAGTTGCAGAGACTGTTGTCTGTTAATGATCTGCACACTGTCAACATCAAGAAAGCTTGAGAGTCAAGCTTGAATGACTTAGAATGAAAATTTCTGTGAATTTCAGGCTGAGAGCAGCAGTTTCAACATGAAGCAAGTTATCAGAAGTCAACAGAGGACAACTGGGAAAATAATTCACTATAATTGTTGTTGAGGCAAGATTTGAACCAGCAACCTTCAGGTCTCCAGACCAGCAAGCTAACCACTAGACTACAGACAGAGACAGTATGTGAGGGGTAAAGAAAACCTTTGATACAATGAGCTTTATACTATGAGGAATCAAAGACTGTCCAATGACAGCTGAATAATTGGAATCAAAAGTCAAGCAATGATGTGAAATGACTAAGGCAGGAATCGAACCCATGACCATATGATCACTAAACCTTTACTCTGCCACTCGGCTACAGAGAACACACTGCTTTCAAGACTGTTGTCATTCATTGTAATGTGATGATGTGCTGCAAACTGGTATGAGTAATCAAGGAGATAACAAACACCTGTAACCAATTGAAGGCGGGGGAGGAGAGCAGAATTCAACATAACATAACAAGAGTTCTTCCCTTGGATTCGAACCAGTGACCTTAGGGTTGGCAAGCAGCCACCCTAACCCCTACACTACAGTGGGGTTGTGAAGAAGACTGTTGTCTGTTAATGATCTGCACACTGTCAACATCTAAAAAGTTAAATATTTGAAAAAGTATAAATAGTTAAAAAGAGAAAAGTAATGCCAATAAAGTTCAAAAAAAGCTGCACGTTTTGATATATGAATTGTTGAAATAGCACAAAGTATGAAGGACTAGAAGAAGACCGTAAAAAGGCGGAAGAAAATGGCCAAACAGAAGAACAATAGTGTGACTGCTTCAGCAGTCACACTAATGAGCAGTGACGTACAGAGAGGTCTTTTGAATGTCTGTGTGGGAGGCAGGAGACAAACAACATTTCCATACAGAGAGTTGATGAAATATCACAAGGAATCCTGAAAGGTCTAAAAACGTATAGAAATTAGAAACCGAAAATGCGTAGGACTGAAACACAAACACTGATCATGCAAAATGATGGACGTTGATATCCACGCAATTCAGTTAGGTTGGTATATCTAAGGTAAATATCACTCTCGGGCGAAGGGCGGAGTGTCAAAGGTCAAACTCGGCTCAGGGGTGTTTGAAAAGACAAAAATGAGCCACGTGATATTAAGACTGCTTAAACTAGGTGAGAATGAAATATTGTTACGCCGACTTGCACATGAATAAGAAATGTTCGGGAACCGTCGACTCTAAGGAACATTTTGACCCTTTAAATAAATCAAAATTGTTCCTGTTTTTCAGGTTATTTACAGTGTCCAATGACCTTCTCATACGAGTTGTTATTGTCCCTCCCGTCACCTGGCCCTGCAGCATCCCCTAACCACTTCATACTAGTTTCCATCACAGGCTGTCCATGGCCAGTCATGTGCACTGAGCGTAGAACAGAGAACAGCTCGACAATTAGCATATAACAACAGGAAACAACCCAAAATGGTTATTGGGTGCGCTCCTGTGAATTAGATGACAGTATGTTATTATAGGATCACATAGTACTTCATAATATTTCTCAATAATCATGATTTCTTTGCAAAATGTAAATCCAACTTTGACTGAGTGACTTGTCATAGGTTCCAAACATCATTGGTAAAGTGTTGGCTAATAGTGAGTTAAACACCCAGGCAGCATAACTAAACCTCTCTCTAAAGACTAGGACTAAAAGATCAGATGCAGTATAGCTGGGCTGTTGTGAGGCTGTTTGCAATGTCAGCAGGTTTCCTTTATCAGTTTGTTGCTCTCCTGCTCTCTGCGGTCACATATACAGTGTTTTAATGCAGCTGCATTCACAGCAGTGTTCTCAGTTAGTTGTTTTTCCACGTCTGTTGTCAATCAGAATATATTTGAAACAGTGATTGAGTCACAGCCCTTGAAGCTATTTCCATGCTGATGCTAAAATCCATATTTTTATAAACATGACAGTGTCTAACACATGCAAACAAAGACTTGCGTGCGACAGTGTGTGTTAATTAAAACTGCTAATGTGACACAAACTCTGATTCATAGACGTGACAGATGCTAAGTAGACAGACACTGATCAGACAGGTTCATCTCTCTCTCACACACACACACACACACACACACACACACACACACACACACACACACACACACACACAACCTGATCTTTGTACCACATCTCATTCGATGTGATAACATTTGTTGGACAGACACTCAGCAGTTGCAGCCAGACTCAGACATGTGATGGTGGTTGTCTGGTACATATTTGTTTACTAAAGCTCCCATTTGTTTTTTTTTGGGTCATGCATCATTTGCAAGTGAGTTTTGATTCTGAACATCTTGGCTGGTTAATTTTAGTTTAGTGCCAGACGTCGGGTCTTCTGTCTAATAACTACCCACACTGAAACCCACCTACCCACTGGGAGCTTTGCCTTGTCCTCCTCACATGTCAATCTAAATGTGTGAGTGGAAACAAAGTCTAGTCGTTGTTTTGTTTTTGTTTTTTTAATTTAGCGAAGGTGAGACAGAACGCAGTGTTTATTATTCCTCTGCTGTTTCTATAATTGGATCTAGCGGTTGTTGTTTTGGGCGACCGATGAGGAAGTGGCTCTTCCTCTGTTACAACTGCTTCCTGTCTCACCAGGAACAGTCGGGTGAGCTGAACCGCGGGTTGGGTGTGTGTCTGTGTGTGTTTGCTTATGTTACAATCTTTGATCTACATTATTGCCTTTTATTACATACAGATGGTCTGACTAGACAACGGGACAGAAGTCAACTTTTACACATGGATATCTGGACTGAAGTGAAATTTGTAAAAAAATAAAAATAAAAATAAAAATCACAATGTGGAAAAATAAACAAGAAATAAAATAACACCCCATTCAAAAGTACATAACAACTTTGATAAACTAGCTGTGTTAAATAAACATGAACTCGCTCTCACTCTCTGCACAGATCTTGTTTTGATACAGTATTTAAAAAGTGTTTGACCTTCACATGCAGGTTTTGACATAAAGGGCCATCAAGAATATTTCCCCTGACCTATGATGTACACGAGGAGGTTCAGAGATACCATCGTTGTTCCATCCATGTGCACATTATTATCATTTTGTGATGAAACCCTGCTTGATTTCCTGCCTGGCACACAGACCTGAGAGTGATGCCATTTGTGCCGGTCTTTAACTTTCTACCAGAAAAGATAAAGGGCAGAGTTGAGGTGTGAAAATGATTCATCGCCACTACTTGTGTGTGTGTGTGTGCGCGTGCACGTGTGTGTGCATGCGTATGTGCCACGCTGGGTGGAAATGGCCGTGGGAGGACTTGACTTCCTCATGTGGTTTAAGTTAATGGACGAACAGGAAACATGGGGGCGAGGTGTTGATGTTTGCGCCTGGGTGGCGCAGTTACAGAAGTCGGTTGCTGTTTGAAATATTGCTCATGACCAAATAAAGTGCAGATTTTTGATTTCTCACTCGGTCCTGAAGCCGACACTCAAAATCTACTTGCTTGTTGAGCACATGCAAATGTGTGAGGGCATCAGCGTAAGTGTGAATGTGTGTGTTCACACTCTTGACTTGATGTGGGGGAAACGTAGGCCTAATCGGATGAAATGCTTGATGGTGCAACCACATACCGATCCTATCTCGTTTCAAAGGGAGCAGCAGACAAGATGAGATATTGTCTTTCCATAAGATGATAATTGACTGTGGAAGTCACTTGAAAGTGTAATGAAATTAAATGGCAATAGTGCAACACATTATACAGGGTCCGACGTTAAGGTTTTTTCGTACTTGCCCTGTCGGGCAAGTACTTTTCAAATCTACTTGCCCCATCTAAATTCTTACTTGCCCTGCCTAGGTTTTTTTTTTTCTGGTTGTGTGGTGCATACTTTCGCTCATGACTTATATCTTACTAAAATCCTTCCTGTTGACTATACACAACACTACACAACACTTCTTTCTTCAGAAAGCAGTATTTATTATTATCTATAATTGCATTTAAATGGCAATCATTGCAGACATGTAAAATTAACTGCTATTTCACATTATTTGACCAGTAGCAGTTACACCCTCCATGCCCTATCTGAACAGGTGAGCCACCTGTTTAATGCCCGATCACAGTTGAAATCTTGAACTGAAGGGCCTTTTAATGGCTAAAACATTAACCTGGACAACATTTTAACAGATAGCTGGCTCCTCCAATCAGATTTTATTCTTTTCATTGCATTCACATGCTGCAGTGGACAATTTAGCTTCAGTATTAATGCAGTATCTAAAAATATATATATATATATTAGAAAAGACCAATTTAAAAAATAATTTTGAATATGAAAATGTTCATGTCCATCTATATGCTCTCAATACTTGGTTGGGGCCATTTGACTTGAACTACTGGAAATAGCCTAGACTTTTCCATGTTACTCTAGTTTATTGAGTTGCCCCTGTAAAACCCAAGGATGTGGGACATTGAAACAACAGTGACAGGCAAACAGCCAATCATGTGTGTCAAACTCAATTTAGTTCAGGGGTAACAAACAGCACAATTTGATCTCAAGTAGGCCTAACCAGTAAAACAATATCATGATAGCCTATACATATATTTTAAAATTTCTATTTTTCCTCTGTTTTAGTACATTATTAAGATGTTTACAGTTAATGAACTATCCTTTTACAAAACATATTATGAACCACCTGAAATTTCTTGATAAAAATATGTGCAATTTAAAATTTTCACACTTGCTGAGGGCCGGATTGGACCCACTGTTGGGCCGGTTTTGGCCCGCGGGCCGCATGTTTCACACCCCTGGTTGTAGCGCCGTCTCCACGTGTGTTTATTGACAACAGGATTATAACCTAAAAAGGGCACGTTCGCTCGTCGGTATGGTAACTAAACAGTGCGTCTGCCCCGAGTCTGAAACAGCGGCGGCGTTAATGAAGCAGCGTCAGGCCGCTCACCGTCAGTGAAATGCTCGGTGAAATCGCCGATTACGGCGAGCCGCGAGCGACGTACCTATCTCACCTGGTAGAGCACCCGCTGCAGCGACCCAGTTCGATCCCACCTGACAGTGCCTTTGCTCCGCGTCAACCCCCCCTCTCCCCCCGTCTCTCTCCAGCTGTCCTTTCAAAATAAATGCATAAAAAGTCCGAAAATAAAAAATAATAAAATCTGAGTCGGTGCTTGCCCGACCGGGCAAGTCCGCGCAGGTTCTACCTGCCCGCCGGTAATTTTTACTTGCCCCGGGCAATCGGGCAACCGTTATTGTCGAACCCTGTTATATGGAAAATATTGCTTTAGAAATATGGTGTAAACTTGTTTCCAGCCCCTCAACTGTCATTTCTTTCCCTTGGTTTGTTTCTCCAGTCTCATTCTCTCATCCCTCCTTCTCCACAGTTCTGTTGAAGTTTCGCACCGACAAGGGTCGCGACCCCGACCCGCAGTCCTTTGCGGCAGACAGTCAGCTCCTGAGACAGATCCGCGATGACGTCCTCGAGGCCCTGGGAGTCAGCAGTGACCTCCTGAATGATGACTTCATCAGGTACAGAGTCGACATGTGACTTTACATTTAGTAGATAACTCTCTCACACAGGCCGTCGAGGCTCATGTGCAAGTCAAATGAACCCAGTGTGTAAGTGTCTTGAAAGCAAAGCAGGGTGCTGAAACTAAAGGTCAACAGCAGGATCAGATGCACTTACCCACTCACAGGTGTAATTACCTGTTTTAGTGAGCACTGGGCTGAGTTAGACAGAAAAACATGATACTGCTGCTGTATATGTGTGTCCTCAGACACTTCCATGTTTTATTGTGTCCTCATCACACCCAGAGTTCCCACTTTAACCCTTTGGTTCTCGATGATTTAGTCCAGTATTAATAGATTAAGTGATGATTGATGGATGACACCAAAACCACACTTCCGGCTCTCTGCTCCAACATTAAAGAGGAACTATTTAAGCTTTTCCACTGTTTTGCTAACCCTCCTCCTGGCCATATGCATTTGTTTTCAACGTAGCCAGCGAGAAAGCAATTCATGTTTACATAGTCTTATCTGTCATAAAGAAGAGATTACGAATTACGGGGACTATGAGAGCTGGGGCACCGGGTTAAAGGCGCTAATCTTGCAAGGTTGGTTTTCGGGCAAGAGGCACTAGGTTGAAGACAGAGAGCCTCCATTCTTCCCTTAACAAGTTATAAGTGACTTATTTAACCATCACAATTACTCCAAAGCTGTTAGTTAAGCTAAAGATGTAGCATAGGTGAGGTATAAATCTTGCATAGTTCCTCTTTAAATCTTCACTCTGAAAACATGTGACACTGACCTAGGACTGATAAAGACCCAGCGGCCCGCCAACATAGGGCTGTTAGTCAGCCTATCTACATATCTGTCCATGACTGTGTGTTCATTACTTACTGTCTGTTTCCTGGCAGCAGTTCCACTTTTACAATTTTGCATGTCAGATTCTGTGTATTTCCTCTTTTAGCATTTAAAAAAAAAAAGCTGCATATTGTTTTTTCATTATCATCATTAATCATAAGATTAGTAGCGCATGTGAGACTTTAATTACTACACTTTCACATCCACAGTGTGAAGGTCTGACCATGTTAATGTAATTTTAACCACTTTGAGTCAGACCCAATTTCACACTAGTATTTTGAGACTGAATCACTCCCACATTATCACTATCTGTACCAGCATCTGAGGGATTGCAAATGTTGATTGACCAAAACCTTCATGCTTCTGCTATCTAGTTCAGCTGTGCCGCCACAATAACAGCGGTGTGTCGAGAACCAGCAGACAAACTATCAGGGCTTTTAATTGAGATTTTAGCAGCTCTGATGTTTCTCACTTCCTTAACATCCCGCTCTCTGTTTAATCACAATGTCTCCTCGTACTGTCTGTCCTCAGCTACTGCTTCTCTGAGATGTCTCCGGTGTGCGCTGTCATGGGAGGAGTCCTGGGACAGGAAGTCGTCAAGGTGAGCAGCACATTTGTAAAGATGAGGCAGTTCTTTGGCGCTCAGGAAGCTTTCTGCTGTAGTAAACGATGGAAGATGACCGGTCTGGTGTGTGAGGCAGTCGGTCAGCTGACAGGTGGCCAACTGGCCACTCAGCTGGTTCTGGGTCAGATCCAGAGAAACGGCAGCGGCTCTGCTCTGTGTGGAAATGATTTACACTGTGACCACAGTGAAACACAGTGTGATGCTCTGGCAGCCGCTTCTCAGGAGGAGAGACGATTTATACCGAGCTCAAGCTCAACAACATAATAAAGCCATTTATAGTGTAAGTGTGAAGGTCATAATGGGACCATAAGTATGAAATCCAATAGAAAACATATGACTGAACAGTTACACCAACACTGATTGTACAAACAATGTTCACTACAGTTTGGAGCCCGAGTCTTATGGAACTCATTGTGACATTTGAGAGTGAAAAATGGAAAAAAAAAATAGTATACATGCATACAGTATATTGACTGATAGCTGTTTCATACACTCAACATTTCAGTCAATTATTTAAAAGAAATTGTTTATTGGAGTTGTGACAAAGATGTGAAGTGTCTCAGGGTGTTAAACAACTCATTAGTGAACTTTATTGTTACAAAGCACACTTAAAACTTCGTTTGAACTGTGAAATCCATTTGAAATTAATGAAATGAGAAATGTACCGAAAGATGAATATAGATATATTTATAGTGATGGGAAGACAAAGAATGTCTTGTATGTGTCCTGTGTGCTTGTCACAGAGAACCAACCGTGTTAACCTCCTTAGGCTGATCACAACAGCTAATTAACCACACACCCTCCTTTAACCCTCCTGTTGTCCTCCTGGGTCAAGGAAGGAAGGAAAGAAAGAAGGAAGGAAGGATAAAGGGAAATATGGGAGGAAAGAGGAAGGGGAAAAGGAAGGAAAGATAGAAGGAGGGAGGGAACAGATTGGGTCAATTGGGTCAAAAAGGAAGGAGGAATAAGGACGGAAGAAGGGAAGAAAGATGGAGGGAGGGAACAGATTTGTTCAAGGGAGGAAGAAAAAGGAAGGAAGAAGGAAAAGAGGGAAGGGAAAACGGATGGAAAGATGGAATGGGAAAAGAAGAGGAATGAGGACAAAGGGAAGGAAAGAAAGGAAAAAGGATTGGGGAAAGAAGGAAGGGAGAAAGGAAGGAAAGAAGGAAGGATGGCAGAAGGGAACAGATTGGATCAATTTGACCCAGAAGGACGACAGGAGGGTTAACCCTCCTGTTGTCCTCCTGGGTCAAGGAAGGAAGGAAAGAAGGAAGGAAGGATAAAGGGAAATATGGGAGGAAAGAGGAAGGGGAAAAGGAAGGAAAGATAGAAGGAGGGAGGGAACAGATTGGGTCAATTGGGTCAAAAAGGAAGGAGGAATAAGGACGGAAGGAAGGAAGGAAGGAAGGAAGGAAGGAAGGAAGGAAGGAAGGAAGGAAGGAAGGAAGGAAGGAAGGAAGGAAGGAAGGAAGGAAGAAAGGAAGGAAGGAAAAAGGATTGTGGAAAGAAGGAAGGGAAAAGTAAGGGAAGAAAGATGGAGGGAGGGAACAGATTTGTTCAAGGGAGGAAGAAAAAGGAAGGAAGAAGGAAAAGAGGGAAGGGAAAACGGATGGAAAGAAAGATGGAATGGAAAAGAAGAGGAATGAGGACAAAGGGAAGGAAGGAAAGAAAGGAAAAGGGATTGGGGAAAGAAGGAAGGATGGCGGAAGGGAACAGATTGGATCAATTTGACCCAGAAGGACGACAGGAGGGTTAATTGTAAAATGTGAATTGACAAGATCTTGACTCATAAACTTCTAAATTAATGTTAAACTATCAAATCTGCTAGTTTGGATTGAATAACTTTGTGTGTGGTGAATGTTAAGAAGTCAGTGAGTTCAATAGTTCCCAGTGCTGATCAGGATCATTAGAATTCACCTCACCGATAAAAACAAGATCTTTATTCATCAGTGTTCGTTCGGTGCCGAGTGCTAGACACAGGAAGTGAGTGTCTCTCTCACTGACCTGACCTGAATAAGATTTCACTTTACTCTGACAAGATTAGAAACATTTCAGTCTGAGAGTTCACTCAGACTGGATCATATTGGCACAAGGCCAACCCGCCGTCTCTGTGATGACGATGATGATGATGATGAAACTCTCTGCAAGCGCGTGACTGACGCCTGAACCTGACGGATTTCACTCACACACACAAACTGAACTTTAGACCTCTGGAGACCTGAAAGTGTGGCAGACAGGCAGGCAGGCAGACAGGTAGGCAGGCGTGGTGTGCAGCTGCAGGCAATAATAAAAAAATAAACTGATATCAGAACAGGTCGTACAAGTCACCTTGATGAGTTTACCTGTCAGGATTAAAGAATTTCCTGCTGACAAGGTTTAAAAAACCTAACGATTTTAATTTTGTATTGTTGTATTTCATAGACAGTGAGTTCACTGTGAAAAACCCAAACAGGTTTTCTTGACATGACTTTACCGGTTCATTAAAAACAAGAGTGGAGAATGTCTGATCTTTTCTCTTCTTCTCTGTGTCCTCAGGCTCTCTCCCAGAGAGACCCTCCTCACCGGAACTTCTTCTTCTTCGATGCTCGTAAAGGCAACGGCGTGGTCGACTTCTTCGGACCAAACTAAACACCTGTCACATCTGTTCACACACAGACACAAGTCCAGAAATGTTCTGTCGTCTCCTTAATTTGTCAGTCAGATTATTTATACCAGTACTTGCTCAATATGTCATAAAATCAACCTGTTCCTTTGTCGTTTTCTCGTTTGACCCATTTTCTGACACATTCGAACACTTTCTTGGGCAAACAGTGAGATTTTTTTACATTTGCTAATAAAACATTGTTTAGTAAAATTATTTTGCCTCAAGCTTCTTGATTTATCAAACTCAATAACAGTATTGTTATATTGTATATGGGTGAATGCCACACCTGCCCATTTGTTGTCATAAAATGTATTAATGTTAATATTTAAAAAATATTACGCTGCATTCAATGGTATTCAGAAAAATCTTTGTAGACAAATGGGCACAAATCATAATCTAATTATACTTGAGTCATTAAAGGGACAACGAGGAGTTTCTATTTGGTTATAAAAAAGTCTCACATTAATGTGGATGAATCTATGCTACCCACACTTGTTAATGGCTCCATTTTCGATAAATATATCGTTTTGTCTCTATGGTTATTTTGTTATTTTAAACGAGCCGACCAGCGTTTCCTTACTTTCGGTTTCGCGGACGCTCATGAGAATAACGCCGCCGTATTGCCGTTTATGGTCAGAACTACGACGGTAACTGAACCTCTTTAAACCTCTGACTTTAATTCTTGACGAATGACAACATGAGTCCGTCTTGTCGAAGAATTCTACGGTTTGCGCGGAGGCTCATAAATGTAGTGTGAAAACGCTTCGCTTTTCCAAAACTCCTCGTTGTCCCTTTGAATAAGATTTTCTTCCACTGAGTAAGAACTAATTCACCTCCTTATAGAGCTCAGTGTCATGTACACCACTACTGTAAATGTTGTGTAAATAGCAGGATCCAAACTGAAGAGCTTTATTTCATTTTGTACTGCATGTTCAAAGTCTTAAAGGGATAGTTCACCCAAAATTCAAATTTCACTCATTATCTACTCACCCTCATGTCGACTAAGGGCTGGGAGAATTTTCAGAGTCCTCCGTGCCTTCTCTGAGTTACAGCGGGGCTCCGCGCAGCAGCATTTGTCCATATAATGGTTGTGAATGGTGCTCACTTTTCTTCGTCCAAATTTGAATTTTGGGTGAACTATCCCTTTAAGAGATGGCAGACGTGTCATGGTGGATTACAAAGAGATCCTTTACAAAAATAACATAAGAAAAAATTGTATATTTTTATCTACTGTTACAGTTTTTATCTACTGTAATAAAAAAAAAAAGGTTTCTTGAGAAGTTTGTGGGTTGAAGTGAATAAATCAAACTTGTGCTGTGGAGAATCTCAGATCCAAAACAACAGATCAGTGTGGTTGATATAAAGGGGGAAGACGGTAGATAAGTCACATGATGTCTTGCAGAGTGTATGACTGTATTTGGTAATAACCTCTCTCCACCCGGCATGTGACTCATCTAACCAAAAATGGCCGTGTGTTATCTCAGTGAGTGCTGCAGGATGACAAAGGAGGGTGGGGGGCAGGTATTCAAATAAGAATTAAGGCAAACAACAAATGTATTTTCTCCCATGACCTCACAAATAAGGAAATGACAGCACAATGGGGAAAACCAGCATCATGGTCTCATGTGTGACCCCTGGGAGTGGCATGTGTGGTTGAACCTGTTGAACCTGCCAGACGTGTGGCCCTGAAGTGCAGAATGACTTGCATTTTGATGCTGTTTATCCACTGTAAGTCCACTATCCTCTCTGCTGCATAACATAACAACTGGATGACGAGGAGCAGTGAAGCTGCTGATCCTCTGAAAACAAACACAGGAGCTTGAGGTCAGTCCTGAGACACTGTAGAGAAGCCAGGGTTGAACTCATGTGGTCGTTCTTCTGTGTACCTGTCAGGAGTCTGACAGTGGCAGGGAAGGAACCACAATAACCTAAGTGTGATGGAATGATGGACCCCTCCTCTATGAACAAGAGAAAACTACACTGATCTTCCTGTCAGACTTGTGTCAAAAACACATCACGGTTTTACTGTAAGGTTGGACAGATTTCTTTGGCTGCTGGCAGTTGAAATGAATAATAATCATGGTCCAATAAGACAACTCCAGTCTGTCTGTCATTCAACTGCGGGATATTTTTTGACCCATCAGACATTGTGTGTCCTCAAGGCAGTCCACTATGTACAGACTACATACTGGAGATGGCACCAGTCATTTGGTATCAGGGGTTGATCCAGCTGTTTGACATCTGCACAGCAGAGGAGAGAAATGTTGTAAACCATAGTCAAACAGAGAGCACATACAGTAGATCACAGGATACAATGTCTCAAAACAGGTGAAGAATTGACTGTGCAGCACAATTTTTAATTGAATGAAAAAGTAACAGTTTCAGATCAGCTGATCCAGATATAGACCTGATTTCCCAAATTTTTTAAAACATAATATTTAGTATTGTTGTGGGTAATGAAAAAAACTTACATATCTATCTATATCTATATAAAAACTATTTGTCACGTATCCAGTGGGAGGCCAACATGGAGTCTATGAAATGAAACTATGAAGTAAGTTGTTTGTAATATACCATGAATCAGTCTATATTATGTAGTACACCAAAGAAACAAGCTGGTCCACACCTATAACTACATACGAAGAAAGAACTTACTTCATGGTGTGTTGTTGTGTTTGCAGCTAACTGAGGACTGCAGAGCAACAGTACAAGCAGGAGGTCTGAGTGAAAGTGCCACTGCTCTTTTCCTGGGATTAGGAAAAGAGATTAATTATGGAACGTCCCTTTAAGCTTATTCTGCCCCTTTAATTAAACCTAAACTCTTATCTGCTAACACACACACACACACACACACACACACACACACACACACACACACACACACACACACACACATCCACTCCACTCTAGAGGCGCTCAACACTACATGCTGACTCCACTACACTTTATCTGCCTCCCGTTTTCCTTTTCTGCTCTAATTTTTTTTCTCTGTCTTTCTTGTTCTCTTGTACACACACACACACACACACACACACACACACACACACACACACACACACACACACACACACACACACACACACACACACACACACACACACACACACACAGTGCCCCTGTTGTGTGGTCACTCTGCCTTAGTATCCACATAGCAGCAAACACCAAGTGCCTGCTGTGGCAGCCAATCCAATCCCCAATTGTGTTCTCAGGTCTTGATGATGATTGGCTCATTTTGCAGAGGAGTTTAACTGAGGATATCTAGTGTGTGTGTGTGTGTGTGTGTGTGTGTGTGTGTGTGTGTGTGTGTGTGTGTGTGTGTGTGTGTGTGTGTGTGTGCGTGCGTGTGTGTTAAAAGCAAACATTGTTTTTATTCAAGTTGCACGGTGCCAGGTGATCGGTGCAGGGGCTTTAAGACAGATCTCATGTACTCAGCGCTCAGACAGCTTCTCTCTGTGTAAACCAAAGAGAAGTCTGCTGCTCTGCACATAATGCTTATTGAGGGTCTGTATATCTCTCCCACAGTTAGACAATGATGTAGATACAGTGAGAGATGACAGGAAATGAAGGGAAAAACAGAGATGGGTAATGCAATGTACTGTATGTAATATAGTTAAAGGTACACAGCTAGATGTGTTCAGAGGCTTAACCCCTTCATCACAAACTGTGACAGAAACACATCAACTCCTGAGTATCAGGGGCTATTTCAATGACATTAATTGTTATTAATTAGGGCTGGGACTCGATTAAAAAAATTAATCGAATTAATTAGAGGCTTTGTAATTAATTAATCGCAATTAATCGCATTTTAATCGCATATAAATATTTGACCTGAGAACAGTGAGAAGCATTTTTTTTTCACATGGATTTTAGTATACCATTGAATGACTGAATACATAAGCTTAAGCATTCAAGGTGGTACTTAACCAAGACCAACAGACTAGGGATGCAAATTATCGATTAATTCATTAATCGATATTTGATACATACAGATTAAATGGTCTTTCCTTCCAATACACTATGATGATTACTGTAGTATTTAACTAGGCTACTTAAATCACAGTAGCATAAACTGATTTGTTGAACTCAGCCTGATGTAAACATTAATAAAACTCAGTAACCAATCACACAGGCAGCTCCATGTTGTCCCTGTGTGATGTTCAGGGACAGGTCAGGACAGTCTGAAGACAGAGCTCTGAGGGTGAAGTCCTATCATAATGAGATGAGATGCACCTGTGACAGTGACAGGTCATAGATATAGCGCTGCAGCTGAGCAATTAGCGCTATATAGCTCATTTAGCGTGCGCCCGTGTCTGTGTATCTATGTGCAGGCAGAGATCAGAGATGGTGTTTTAAATAACCATGCTAGCGTTTCACCAGCTCTCATCTCTGCCAGTCAGCCTCTCAAACTGCCGCCTCTCTCGCGTGCGGGCGCACCGCACGTAGACACACGTGAGAAAAAAAAAAAAAAGAAATTTGAAAAAAAAAAAAAATGTTTTTGATAAGTGCGATTAAAATGCGTTAATTTTTTTAACGCGTTAATTTTTGTGTAATTAATTAATCGTAATTAATGCGTTAAAGTCCCGGCCCTATTATTAATGAAACATTTCACATGTGATTTGTAATTCCTAAAAACACTTTGTTTTTATATACATATAAAACAAAACAGGGACTCGGGTCCTCGACACAGTCTTGCTGTATTACACTCATGGGAACAACATTATGTGAGACAAATTTGCCCATAATGCAGTATAACCCTAACACCCTGAAGTGTATCCACTATGCAGAGTGAGGGCTATTCAAGGCTTGTTTAAATGTACCAAAACATGTTTGGTATTTTTTTGATGCTTTTGCTGAACCAGATTGTCATGTTGACCATCAGTGTAAACTCCTGTGGTGCATCTGTGTGTGAGTGTGTGAGCAGCGAGGGTCTTGACCTCCTGTCTGCTAATCCCCGGCCCTCTCCAGATGTGAATGCAGCGCTGTCTGTCTTTCCACTGTCACGCGTGGCCAGGGCAGCTGTTGCCCTGCCCCCAGATTTACCAACATCTGTAAACATCTGCTGGACCACATTACAATAAACTGCTGCTTGTCCTTATCTGTCCCAGCATTGCACAGTGAGATCAAAATCAGGGTTTGAGATCTTCACTGCAGAGAGCTGAAGACACCTGGCTGCACACAGGCTCACTAACTAATTCACTGTTATGTCAAATTTCTGAGCAATACTTCACACTGAGAAATCAACTGTTATATTAGATGCCAAAGATGAAAAAGGATGTGATGTTTAGATTATAAACAATAATCCTGAAGGTCCAAGATATTGTATGAAGCAGGATTATATGACAGTACTAACAAAAAGAGGAATTTTCTCATCATTTCACATCTACTCCATCTAATGTAAGACATGAAACACCAAACACGTGAATATTATTGTCCTTATCTTTATTATATATAAAAAAAGAAAAGAGTACAAAATTCATGTAGAAAGTTTACAATAGAAAAAAGTTGAAAAACAGCAAATACACACTGCATGTGACTGACGCTGAGTGCTGCTGGTAGGAGGGAGGCGGGCCCCCGAACCAGGAAGTGCACGCTCATGAGAGAAGCAACCAGGAGAAGAGCAACTGCAAAGTGCTCAGAGCGCCGGCTGGGCTGGCCGTCACCTGCAGGGTGAATGTTTCAGTATTTGCAGGATAAGACGACGTGTGGAGTATCTAACGGCTTATTTCATCAAACGTTACTATGATGATGACAGCAAATATGGCTAAAAACACAGCTAGCAAACTGGTCTACAAGTACAAACACACATACAGTAAACAAGCGTCTACTGTGCTAGCATGGTTTTGTCCTCTGTATGTCCCTTAGCCACATATTAGCTGATCATCTGCAGGCTGTGGTATTGTCATGAGTTTATACATGAAGGCTTTCAAAATGGCCCTGTGTTAAAAACATTGCAGCTAAGGCCAAGTGAGAGTGGTCTGCTGAATATGGCGAAAACAAAACCTGACAAAACACGTGCACCAAAGCCTCCAGTCAGTTCCCCCTAAGGTTTTTGAGGCGTTCTAAGTGTAACAGGTCAAATACGCCGTCATTTGGGCACTTTAATCCAAGGTACAGTAAATAAATGTAAACTCTGAGCATGTGTAGCACCTGTAGCACTAGCGATGTCCAAAATGTACATTAGAAATACCCGGTTGATTCTTATGAAATGGGCTTTAAGTTCAGTCATGTAAAAAAGCTGCTGAACAAAACCTTTCAGTGTTGTCAGCGAGGCCTGATTTCTTCTGTGCTCTTAAGGGAGACTTCTGGTTCTTTTCCATCTCGTCTGGTACACGTTGAAAGACAATACATCACTATCAGTTCATGTCAGTCCGTGGCGCTGCTTATACACAAACTGTTACAGCATGTACCGCTTAAATGATTGAGCTATTTTTTTTTTTTTAAACTTAGTAACATTTGAAATTTAAATGAAAGTGATGTATTAGCGATCAGTGTGTGTATCACAGCTATCATCTTATTCAATCTCTGTTTTAACAGTTACAACTTAATTACAGCTTAATTCATAGTTTTGATCAGGAATGTCAGAAAACAATAAATAATACAATAACATAAAAAATGAAAACAGACAAACAAAAAAGCTGGACAGCTACTTTCCAAAATAAATTATGCTCTTAATTCGAGCAATTAACATTGTTTTCCCAAGCTACAATGAAAATAATCACAACCGAAGGGGTTATTTTACAAATATCCTCAAATAAGTTTCAACAATCTTAAGATCCAAATCATATATTTTTCTTTAACTCATTGAAAACCATCTCAAATCCACTGGATTTAAATTCAGACTTGCTTTACTGTTGCCAACGGCCGCTCAGGAATACAAAAAGGATCTCCCAACAAACACAGTGAACTCTCACTTTGATAAGTACTTTTCATCAGATCATATTCACTTAGTTTCACCTTTCAAAAGGATATTTACATGCGATCAAGTCACTATAAACACTGTCAACACAGGCGAGTGAAACCCTGCCAGCTCCCAACACTGGCAGTGTGAGTGTAGTGGAGGTATGTACAGTGGCGATTCCCTGCATGTGTGTGTGTGTGTGTGTGTGTGTGTGTGTGTGTGTGTGTGTGTGTGCGTGTTGTGTGTGCGTGTAGCTGATTGTCCTGGTGTAGTTTGGGCCTCAGCAGAGAGCTGAGCAGAAAGGCACATCGTATGATGAAGTGAAGCAGTTTCAGATTGGGAGAGAGGTTCACTCTGGTGGAGTCACACCTGACTTTTCCCCTGCGATGCACCCGCAGCTTCCAGTTTCACAGTTTCTTTAGAACAAGGGCATATGATGCAAAATAAAGACAAAAACAGTGATGTGCACACATGTGACGAGGGTCAAATTATGCCTGTAAGTATCAGTTTTAACCAATCGGGGGGTGGAGTTTCCACACAAGTTATTATCATTAGTTATTATCAATAACGATTCATTAAACACCATCAGTTGAGTCCTCTGTGGTATTAAAAGGCCTATAATGAAAGGCTTAGTTGCGATGATATCAGTGTACATACTTTGACCCAGGTAAGACATATGCACACATACACTCACACACATGCCTGCTACATAAACAGCTGAGCCCCGAGACGTTGACAAGAGACAGTAAAAGCAAATCGATTTTACAAAATATACAGGTAGGATAGTGACGGTGAGTCCGTCAGCTGCGAGTCCGTACCAGCAGACCGACTGACGGACAAACTGTCACGCAGACAGACTGGCAGGGTCCAGTTTCCACAGGCAGCACCCTGATCCATCCCACAGGTAGACAGCAACAACACCTTCAGCTCATTCTCCCAAATTCTTTGTTCAAGAATACGTTCGATTTCAGGCTGCAACAGTCCTCCAGTCACAGTCACAAAAGCCCTGAATGTAAAAAAAAAAAAAAAAAAAAAGGTGCCACAGGGGTGAGACGGCCAACTACGTGAGCCTGTAGAGAGTGCTGAGAGTCTGGGTGACAAAGTTGAGGACTCCTCGGCAGGCGTCTCTCCAGTCCTGCCAGTAGGGGGCAGCCTGCTGAGAGAGAGAGAAAGAACAGGGACTTCAATATCTGACCTTTACAGACATGACAGACTTCATCACCAAACTTCATCCACGTCGACATATGCAGCAGCAGCAGCGCAGAGAGACAGTCAGTAATCCAGCTCTCAAAGGTACTGAGGTGGACTTGAACTTCCACAGAAATGCTGTAGCTTTGTTTATGAAACAGCAAGGCTTAAGAGTTGAGGTGTCTGAGCTGCTGCAGCTTTTCTGAACACATCAAACATACCAAATGTTAGACAACCACCA
Source organism: Trachurus trachurus (assembly GCF_905171665.1). NCBI lineage: Eukaryota > Metazoa > Chordata > Actinopteri > Carangiformes > Carangidae > Trachurus > Trachurus trachurus. The sequence goes on along the minus strand of NC_139892.1, from coordinate 23,392,648 downwards.
TCTGAAAGCTAAATAACCACCTTGGTCGAAAGAAACAACCCTCGAAGCTGATTATTCAGTATCTCACAAAGAGAAAAGTCGGCCTTGAAAAAAGTAACATGATGTCATTCTGAGCAAGAGAAGTGAGTAGATGCAGTGGAGAGAAAGAGAGACACACTCAACAAGAGGATAAACAACTGTGTGTCTGTGTTAGAGATGCTACTGTGAACTGCCTGAACCTCACGTGCCTGCGGATAACCCTCCCTCCCTCCTTCCCTATTTCCTCTCTGTACAATCTCCATCCCTCCTTCCCTCATTCCTTTTGTTTCAAACTGTTCATTTAGAAAAAGTGTCTGACTGTGCTCTTGGCCCCGACCAGCTTGTAAACAACACACACGCACAATTTCCCCCATTTCCCCTTGAGAATAAAGTATCTGTCTGGCACACTCACGCACAGACACACACAGAACAGACAGGACAGGAGACAGTTCAGTGAGGGCAGCAACCGCAGAAACCTGCTACACATGTTTGCAAAGGGGTTGTTACACCCTCATAAAGTGTGTGTGTGCAAGTTTTTGTGTGTGTGTGTGCGTGTATGCTCTGTCCATGTCAGAGTGAGAGCCAAGGGTAGGCCTAGGTGACGTCATCTTTGTTTATGTGCATAAGGCAGAACGGCGAGGGAGAGAGAGCAGTGTGTGTGTGTGGTAGAGGGGAGGGGGGGTTGCTGCCAACTCCTCACGCGATCCAGAGCACAGAGGGGAGGGAGGGGAGAGATAAAGACCTGACAATAAAAGAAGAAAGACAGCAGTGGAGAAACATGCTGTCATTTCATCAGTGTTTTAAAACTAAAAGGATCCAGTCACTGAAATAACATGCGTCGTGTAGCTTAATGAACAGAAATGAGATGACTGTACTAACAAAGTTACTTAATCAATCTACCTCATGATAAAGACAGTGCAGCAAGAGCAATGGAGACAGAAAGAGTGTGTAAAAAAGAGAAGGATAGAAAGTGAAATTATAGAGAGAGAGGGCAGGAAGAAAGTCTGTTTAGTGCAGGAAAGAGAGAGAAAGAGGAAGGAGAGTCAGATTATAAGTGGCAGAGAATAAGTGGCTCAGCACAGACATTGATTCACTCTCACACATGCAAGTATTGATCTGTCCTAACTACTGCCTCACCCTCTCTCTCTCTCTCTCTCACACACACACACACACACACACACACACACACACACACACACACACACATCTCTGTGATGTGTTCAAGGACAAAGTAAACACTACACACACACGCTACAAAGTCATTAATGAGCAACTTGTGCACTCACTGCATTGAGATTGTACATTCAGGTTTGCCCTTTCAGCACTTTTTAGTTTTGATCAGCTTGTGCACAACAGTGAACTAATCATCCACGCATTTTTAAGTCTGGTCTATGGCTCCACAAATGGAGGCCACCGAGCCAACACTAGCCTGCAGCGCAGTTCCTCTGTCACTGTGTGTGTATTTCAAACCAGGATCAGTTAAACTGAATAGATCATGATGGACATGCAGCTAATAAAGGCCCATGATGACCATTTATATGTAGACTCATTTTTCGTTTGCAAGAGAGGAAACATAGACAGCTAATTATCAAAAGCAGGAGGAAAACACATGAATAAAGTCAACCAGAGGTCATCTTACCGCTCTGTTGAGGACTCTGGCGTTATATTCGTCTCCAATGGTCCTCAGCTGGCCGGCCAGCTCCAGCACTGCCTCTCTCCTGGGGGATCTGTGCTGCAGTGAAGCCCGGGATGGGTGCTCGTTAGGGGGCAGCAGGTCAGGCAGAGGCCCCTGCCGGCTGGAGGCCTCTTGGTGCTCCTCTCTGTCTGAGTCTGCAGCAGAAAGATCAAATACATTCAGAACATTAGACACTAAACAAAGAAATACACGCAGTATATTTTGCCTCCCTTAACATTTAATTTTTTACCACTCCATTTCTTCATGCTCTGACTCTGACTATCTCTTGAGAGCAAATGTTCAAGTATGAAGAGACAGAGGCCTTTGGTACACACAGCCTCTGGTTATGCTTAATTGATTCTGAACAGGCAGTGAACATTAAAAGCCTCCTTGCAAACTAATGTAGACATTTCAAGTCAGGGGGGTCTGTGCTAACACACAGACCAGGCTGCCAAGCAACAACAATTTATTTACCAGCATACACCCCAAAACAAAACAAGAACATGATGTAGGGGTAGATAGCCATGATGGTTAAAATATCTGGCTTTCACATGTAAAGTATGCACATGCAAGTTTTTGCTTGCCTTAAGTGGAGGGTTTGACTTTTTTAAATATGCAAAAACTGCATTTATGCATTTAAATTTCAGTCTTGACATTAATACATCGCAACTGTGGCTCGCATTTGTTGTTTAGGTCTCTGTCCTCACTCACACAAACACTAACACAAACACACATCCATCTCTTAAGGAGGTTGATGGGGTGACGGTGACTTATTTTCCTCTTCATGGAACTTGGGAGAGTAATCTCTTAATCTGCTTAATAAGTCTGGTATGGAGAGGTACTGTATGTGTGCACATGGTCTTGTTTGTTGTGTGTGTTTTAACAGACAGATACCTGTACCTTCTGTCTGGTTACTTCAGTGTGACAAACAAGGCTAAACATACTAGATGGTATGATTTTATAAAAGCTAATGTGACTAATCTGGCAATTTCTGAGTGTTGTCTGACTGATTTTGTTTCTTCAATCAATTGTATTCTATTTAATGAATAATGTGGATAATATGAATACTACGAACGCCTATTTAATCTATTAGAATTTAATTTAATATTGTTTAATTCACTCAAGGTGATTATTTATCCTAATAATTATATCACACTTTATTTCCGTGTAATTGTCACTGTGCAGGTTTCAGGTGAGGACCCTGTTCGTCTACACACCTTTGGGTCCCCAGCTTGTTTTTATTATTTTGTCCAATCACAGCTTTTCTGTGAGGCAACCCCTGTTTCCTGCATGGAGATGGTTGCCTAGGGCAACCACAGTTCTAGTTGACACAGAAACAGGCACCCCTGGCAACCACATGCATTTGCTTTGCTAGGAGGATTAAACTGATCCTTTAAGGATGCACCTGACTAGACGGAGAGACAGAAACAGGGAGAGACAGAAAAGAGAGAGCGGCAGGGAAAAAACAAACAAACAGGAAACCCTGGCTTGTTGCCAAGGTAACTCTAAGGCAGCACTCCTGGAGACCTCTCGGTGCGATTGGCTGACAGAGCGGGGGGCCGGGCTGTGATAGGGTGAACCAGGGGAGAGGGGGCGGAGTAGGGGGCTTGAACCTGCCTGTGACAGGCTGACACGCTGACAAGGTAACGGAGAGACCCCCTGACCAGTATGGGAGCCAGGAGAGAGACCACAGGGTGGCTCGTTGTCGGGCAGGAGGGGCAGCATTAAAAATCAAAACAGACTAAATCAGATAGACTAAACACGGGAGGCTGGAAGCTTAACGGTGAGCTGGATAACTCAACAACACAAATAACCAACTGACTGTCGGATGAAACAATTAACTTACAAATTAATCAACAGACTCAAATTAATGACGGAATAATTACAGAAACATGCTGGCTAATAGACAACCATTTAACACATTATCTTTATTGATTTATTCTGTTTTTAACTAACCCACTGAGTGAGCAGCAGACTAACAGATTAATTAATTTAGCGGACAACAAATTGACCGACTGTTGACTGTGTGATTAGTTTGACTGACTGGTAAGATGATCAACTCACTTATCTGACTGTTTAAATAACAAACTTAACAACTTTGTGGCTGGATCAATGGTTTACAAATGAGCTCCCTGAGAAAGCTGCAGTCTGAGTGAATGGCCTCAGCTGCTGCTGCTAGGGATAACTGACTGACCGACTGACCGACTGCTTTGGTCCTCATGGTGGAGAGGTCCTGTGACTCTGGTCCTATCTGTTGGCAGCACTTGGAAGTTGCTTGATGTCCTCTCAGATCATATTCTCCATTAATGTTTATCATCTATCATGGTGTCATCCTGAGTGTCCACGCTGTGAATCTACTGTGTTTCTGTGCACACAGCATCCACTGCATGCCTGTCCGTCCTGGTGGAGGGATCCCTCTTCTGTTGCTCCTCCTTGGTTTAAGCCTGACTATCATTCAGCCCCTTGAGGAATTTTTTTTTTGATAGAGGGCTAAATAAATTACATTTGACTTAACTTGACTTTTTGCTGCCTGGCTGAGCTGCTCGGAGGAGGAGGAGGAGGAGGAAGTGCTGCAGATTTTTTCTTTCATGCAGCCAGTGCATAGAGGACAAGTCTGAACATGCCTCAGATGAACAGCTGACTTACAGCTGAGAGTGGAGGAGGAGGAGGAAAGGGGGGAGGGCTCATCTGTTTACATTACTACAAATCTGTCACAACACAGCGGCTTGATGCCAAATGTAAACTTGCTTTTCCTGTAACCTGCTGGGTTACTGCTGCCTCCTGACTTTCCCTTTTAACAGTTTTGACTAAAAAAGGTTCAGATTTACTCTACCTGTTTCATCCCTCCTCAGTGAAAACTAAACACACTCAAAACCACAAGAGCCAAGTCCAGTCATAAACAGCAGCTCAAAGACATTTTATGGCCCCCTCCAGAGTGTCAGCAGTCAGATAGGCTTCTATTCCCAAAATACTGTAATTACTAAAAACAACAGGAGAGAGTAGCAGCCAAGTTTATAATTCTTTTTCACAGTGAACATTTGATAAACAGGTCCAAGGTCCACGAATATGAAATAGCTCTCTGCTTTTTAATTAATTCCTAATTTGAGCCAAATGAAAGTAGTATTTTTGTCTCATCACTGCCGATGTAACCTCCATCTAATCACCTCATTAAGTCAAGACAGACACAATATACAGTACTTTGTCTGACCAACAAAACCGGATAGATTAGTTTTCCTGTCTGAGCTCTGAGTAGCTTCATGACACACCAGCCTGCTAGTACAAGGCCAATCTACAAAAGGCTCACATGTTTATCCCTGTGACAGCTGGAACACATCCCCACTCACTGTACTGCCCCTCCACCTGTCCCCCATCAACACTGCCCAAACAGTCTCCTGTCGTGGAGATACGGCCATGGCTGCAGCACACACACATAACAAATACTCTCCTCCTAACCTTGATGTTTACTAAAGGGTGGAGGTCTGAAACTGTGCTGTGTGGCTGTCTGAGTCATATCTAACGTTCACACCAGCACCTGCACCCACTGCGGCTGTAATCTAGCATCTGTGCAGCGTGTTCCTGCAGAGGGGAGCCTGACAGCACTGGCCATAAATCTCTGTTGGTGCTCGCTCTCTGGCAGGCTAGATTATTACTGAAGTACTCAGATACAGATCTTACAGAAGCTGGTGTTACATTGCTCCTGTCTCTGTGAAACCAACTCATGATTGGTTGTAATGACAAGAGGCAGCTGCTATTGGGCCACAGCCCATTCAAAATGAGGCCCCCAGCATCCTTCACCTTTTCACACCTAGATGTGAAATCCCCAATTCCTCCATTCCCTCCATTGGCCCAAGACCTTTGATGTTACCAGGCAATATGAAAGGAGGAGTGCCTCTCCTGTCTTCTCAACAGGGGCTGCTCGCTCTCTCTTCTCACCTCTGTGCAGACTCGCTCCCACCAGCCAGCTCCTCAACAGGAGTTGCTGCTCTTTAACTGCACAAAGCAGAGGCCTCCACTGGACTGAACCTGGGTAGCCAACCAGCACGACACAGGTCTGCTAGTTGAGTTAACCAGCAATGGAGCCACAAGGCAGAGTAAGCACCAACCAGCTAACTCTGCAAGGAGAATCAAGGGACTCTCCTCAACCAAACTGGACCCACAGCCAGGACAACTGCAGACAACAACAGCAGGACTTCAACCAGCATTTCTTTTCCTCATGTGAGTTGGAAATGTAACTGTGTGTAGTTAGTTACAATACTTGACCAAACATAAAACGTTTTCAACTGTGCCAAAGTGTTGATTCAATTCAGTATTACTTGAGCTCTGTTGTTCTGTCTCGTTGTACCCAGATAACTTGTGACTTGGTGTTAGACAAAGGATCACAACTTTAATCACCTCCCCCACGTCACACGTGGTTGGACCTAGAGGCCATCGTCGATTTAGCCATTTGGTCACAGTTCCTTTGTCTTCAGCTATCTAGCCATTGTCTTTTCACACACATAGACACACACACTCTCTTTCACACGCACACCTGTACATAGTGTCTGTAGATTTATATTTTGTTATTCCACTTTTATACTGTATGTGTCCACATAAACCCCTTTGAATCTTTGCTGGTCTGTTCAACATTGTATGAAAGTGAATCTTGTCAACCTCTACGCTGCAGAATTTCCAAATCTCTTAACTTCTTCTACTATTATTAAGGTCATTTTAGTTATAGTTATTAAATCAATTATTAATTAAGATTCTGTATTAATAGTTAGTATACCTATATGAGACTAAATTCTATAAATATGCTATCTTTTGCTCAGAGGTGGATTTAATGTAAATTAAATCCTAACACTTTCTGTAGTAATTTTCAATATTTTGATATTAATATTTTAATAATTTTGATAGCCAATAACACTCACGAGTGCACAGTAAATAGTGCTCTCTTACGTGAGGTAGAGCCCAACATTTATGATGCCCAGACATGAAGCACAACATTAATTGGCGGTAAGAATCATAACCCACTCAGAACTGTCTTATGCTAATTATAATTGAATTTCACTATCTTACCTGATTCCGCTCTTGAGAAGGCACTGGGGGTTAGTGCGCCTCCACCCCTCTCTTCCCTCTGGCGACAGAGTGGCGAAGAAGGAGGCGTTGGTGATGGCATTAACGCAGGTAATTGCTGGTGCGTCTGGGTCTCGTCAGGCAGCGGATATGGCAGGTAGAGAGGTTGCAGTGGGTGCAGGTGGTGGTGGTGAGGGTGGAGGTGGAGGGCGCTGGTGCCGGTCCCAGAGCCGGTGGTGACGGTGGTAGTGGTGAGCAGGCTGGGCCAAGTGTGGAAGGGCCGAGGCAGCTCCATGCGGCAGGTGTTGTGGGGAGGAAGAGGGCCGTTTCCTCCTCCCCCAGTTTCCCTCACGTTCTCGATGGTCTCTGCACGGGCCATCTCAGTAGTTGCCTAAACCACACACGGAAACCATTCAAAAACGTTTATACAGTATATCCACACCCATAGACAGAGGGTATTACTGCATCAAAACATGCTTTATACACAAGTCAAGTGTTAGGCTATGTACAGCGTTGAAATGATTAGACAATTGATAGAGAAATTACAGGCAACTATTTTGATTTTAGTCACTGGTTTCAGTCATTTGTTAGAAAAATAGAGCCAAATAGGCTACATGTAGATAGATGATTGGTTACTTTTCTGTTTGAGGTTTTTGATCAAACAAAACAGGAAAACTGAAGATGTCACCTTCAGTAAAATGTATAGGCAATTATTTGATGTTTTATAACCAATAATCGAAAACATTAGGGTACTGGAGATATAGCCTAAACATGAATTTCAACTCAGGTTTAAATAATAAAAAAAACTACGTATTTGTAGACTATTATGAAACGTGGGGAAAAAATAGCATGTTTACTCGACAACAGGTTCAAACATCGAGGAACTCACGTGTAAAGGTAGCCTACATTTCACACACTCACACTCACATGTCTAATTTTAGCTGCACTGTCCCCGACTGTTTGACCTACCAACCCACATCCCGCCAGTGACCGCCAGGGGGCAGCGGCGGACCCACCACCACCACCACCACCACGAGACTTGTGTTTGTAAACAAATCCGTGCCACTCGAGCACGAGGAAGCGTACACGCACACATGTTCGCGCGTTCACACATACACACGAGGAGCAGAAGAGGCGAGTCACGCGAGCTTCTGCAGTTTAGGATGATTTAAAGACGGAGAAGCACCGACGGCCCGGTCGTTCATCAAGCAGAAAAAACGGTACGGACCGTCAAGTGTCACTGACGAAGCGGCGGCGCCAAACACACGTCGACAAACACCAATTTCCACATGAACCAGCAGAAAATCCTGAAGTTTAACCCAATTACATGTTGACAAACTCCGCGGACACACACTACCGTAAAACACGTCCCCGCCTGTCCCGTTACCGAGAGTTTCAGTTCACCAGCTGTGCATCGACGGGAGGTTTTCCCAGTGGTGTAGTCTAATTTGTTGTAGTAGGCTATAGACTGCTTTTTAGGTGGCTACACTGTTCATAGTGTATCACACAGAGTTGAATAGTTTTGTTGTAGTGGGTATACTGAAATATTAATGCATTTTCAGTATTGGTATAGCTGGCATATTATTATGCTTTTCCCAAAACTAGCAAATGTGTGTGTGCATGTCGAGACATGTCACAGAGATAAACAGCCCGCTGACCAGAGGAGGAAAAACCTCTGACAGTGTGGAGGAGCCGTGTGTAACGCTGTGACTGTGTAACATGGAGTCAGTCCAAGTTAACCTGAGGAAATTATTTAAAACAAACTAATACATGTTACAACCGTTTATAACACATGTGAATGTAGCCAAAGTTGAAGGCGCATGCATGCAGCTTCTCCTCCTCACAGCTGGACAGATGATGCAACTGAGCGCTGCCTGCCACAGTGAGCGGCCGCTGCTGCAGCCTCGGGTCCGGCTGAGCAGCACTTACTTACTGGGTCTATGTGACGATCCGTGGTGAGGCCGTGTGCAGGTCCGAGCGCCGGTGACAGCTGAACATCAGAGAGTCAAACGTGCCAAAAACAAGCAGCTGAGGCGACAGGTGAAGGGAGCACGAGGTGTACACGTCCAGTCCGGAGGAAATGTATAGCCGCCCTACGTCACTCCATGTCAAGTGTCCCGGGTTAGATTGTCTCGGTTATATTGGTGTCAGTGTCTGTCTCGGGTCAACCCATCAAAAACAACACAACGACGCGCAGCCGACGACGGGTGGAGGATACGGCAGCGGGATGACGGTGTCTCAGCTGGTCGTGCTCTCAGGTCTGAGCTGAGCCGAGCTCCTCTCTGCTTTTACAGGATCTCTGTCAAGACGCAGGACTGAAGTCAACTTCCGGTGCGAGTTTTCAGAACAAAACCTATAACCTACGGAATGTGTCATTCCTCTGAGAAAAATGTCTTTTCATTTGTCAGGTAGGCTATTGTTAAAATGTTTCCGTTTGAAAGACGAGGCAAGGTTTTATATTTGAATTAAAAGACACAATTAAATAACCACAGAGCTTAATTAAAAAGACACAAAATGTCCATGGACTAATCCCCACCCCTATGCCCGCATCATCTTCCAAAAAGAGACACACACATTAATGCACATGTGGCCTCATGTTATCGGTTTTACATGATGTGTATGCATCTCACATCAAAACAAAAACACTTGCACCTTATACAATGTTCAAAACCAAACATAACATTCAAAATGTTTGGTCAGATTATTGTATAGGCTATGCATATTAAGTTAGGCCTACATCAGCTCATCCTAAACCAATTTATTTACCCCGCACCAATGTGCAGTGTGTTTTTAATACCAGTTTACTAATTCTGTTCTGCTTAGTGATGCACGTCTTTTCGCCGCCAGTAAATACTTTTATTTTGAAGGCTCGATCATCACGGTGTTGTCTGAGCAGCTTGACTTCCTTCACCTGACTACCCCGCCACAACAAGTGCTGACATGCTCCCCGACAGGATGCTGCTGTATCAATTTCCCTCAACGCCCCCTCCCTCCCCTCCTCTATTTTTCTTTCTTTTTCCTTCTCTGTTTGTTTATTGCAATCAGATCTAAGATTTTCTTCAGGATGATAAAAAGATAAACATTTCTTAACTGGGCTTCCATCTAGTCTTGTCTTTTTGCCTGTCTTTGTTGAGCATCTCAGTACACCAAACTTTGTTGTCATCAAAAAAAAGGCCTTTCACTCCCTCACATCCTGTATTTCTCCTCCTCTCAAGTTACAACACATTTCCTCCTCAAACTCACTCACACAGGAATCAACAAAACAAACCCCTCGTCTACACACAAACACCCCCCACCCCTCCCTGCCCCGGCCCCCCAGCTGGCCTTCCCCCAGTTTCCTTCTCAGCTTGACACATCTGCAGCAGCTGTAAACCGACACAATGAGATCCTGTGTGGAGTGAAGCTGAGTCGACATTTAGTGACACTATTTATGACACGTGCATCGAAAGTACAAGAAGAATGTCAAAACCACTGGTGCCTACGATCACTGCTGACACTTGTCATTTAGTTCTGCATATGATTCATGAATAAAGCTCTCTTTGTTGTGAATGCAATCATGTCTGGCACTGCAGCGTCAGGAGGAGAGAGTCAGCTCAAGTTAAGATCAAGGAGCCTTGCTGGTGTCTGCAACAACTATTATAGCATCTATAATTTCTGCTCTTTTTAAAATCATGGGTTTGAATGCAATGAAGACGAAGGTTCATCTCATGAATCCAGTTCACTACCACATAGAGACTTTATGAATTAATAGATGAACTGAAGAATCCTTGACTATCATGTAAACAAACCTTAATGCCCTGCATGACAGTGCAGATGTTGGTTGTATAATTAACATGTTATCCTTGGTTGACAAATTAAGACCAGTGGATCATTTGTTTTTGTTTTAAGGATTAATGGCTACATTAAGTTTTTCATAAAGAAAGAGAGGGAGAAATCAGCTGCACAACCTGCAGCGTGAAACACATATCAGTGAATGTAAATGGTGTCAGAGAGGCAGTAAAAACAGCAACAGTAATTACACTTGACCATGATTTAAGTCCACGTGGTCTGCATTTTACATTGACTGCAGTTCAAATAGTGGCCGTGAAGGGCAGTTCTGTACTTGTTGTGTCTTTATTTATTTATCTATTTATTTATTTATTTGCACCATAATAAAAGACAATTACAAAAAACAGAAATGAAACAAGAATAGTAAGTGCGGGAGAGGTTAAAAAACCCTATATGGGCTTATAAAAAGCACCTCCCCAAGAAATATACATACATTCAGAAGATAATTCAACAACAACAATAGGAGAAAGCAACAACAAATAACAACAAAAAAGAAATTATCATGTTATGTGATATGTTCAATTGTTAAATGTCTGAAGATGTCATAATTTGATGTCAGTTTTTGCCATAAAGCCATAAGGAAACACTGCCTGAGCTCATTTGCATGAAAAACACATTTCTCCCCCTGCACTTCAGAATAAAATGTATTGTATTTTGATTGTGTAATTTTGTTGCTCAGCAAATTTTATGTCTTGGGTTGTTTTTTCCCACTGAATGTCATTTCATCGAACTGTGGCCTCATTTAAAATAACTGCATCTACAGAAAAGACCAAACAGGTCTGTGTGTGTTCATAGTTCCCTCTGGTAAATGTGTGAAGTCAGTTTCTTTAAAATGTATACTGACTCTGCACACAAGCTTCAATGAAAATCCTTTTCGATGGCGTTTTGAAAAGATAACTCACACTTGGAAAATTATAATCCAGGATTAGTGGTAATTTTGTTAACACTCAAATCCATTTATTGCAAATCATTTAATCCCAATATGCAGCTATTTAACACGTGTTATGTCCTTCTACTAATCTCACTTTGACACTGAAGGTTGCTACACCTTCAGGAGGAACGCAGGAATATTGCAAAGATTTTTTTTTCACAAGAGAAAACCTGCAGTAAACTGCACCCCTCAACAGCAGCCTAATTGTTCAGGCTTTTACACCCAATAGTGTGAAAACCCTGCATAGCATTAGCATCCAAAATGACTTGAGACACCCCCGCTGTCTCAACCCCTGACCCCTGCGTCATTGTGTTTTGGGCAGACCCCTCAGCTGCAGGGCATGAGACAGGGGCGTCACAGGCGAGCTGCAGGGTCGGAGGCTGTTTAAATGGCACCTTGTCTCAATGCCCTCTCCGCCTCCTCCACCTCCTACAGCAGCAGATTGGTACACACCCCCTTGTTTGGGCAGGAGGGAGGTGCGGGGGTGTATTGTGGGGGGCGGGGTCCCCTCTCTGGTACATGTCCGGGCGAACATCCACCGCCAGGTTTGAGACAGACAAACAGACTTTGTGTGACATGTGGTCAGTAGTTAGCTTGTAGAGACTAGATAATGCCTGCTAATGAGAGTCAAGACTGTCGCCACCACAAATCCTGTTAGGGCGCTTTTGTTATATTGTTGCAGTTGCTCTTTTTATGAATGACATGAAACAATTAGCTGTCATGAGTCTGTCAAAAGATTCTTCCATCATGAATTTGATTTAAAAATCCATCCTATACATGATGTGCCTGCATGTGATGATGGTACTATAAAGCACTATTTCCCCCTTCATTTGTCAAATGCAGACTGTCAATCACCCCATAGCCTGTTAACTCTTTATTCTGCCCACCCCATAACTTACATTGAATTTGCATTAGGATGTCCAGTGAGAACAAGTGGACTGATGACAGCAACATAAAACTGTTTCAGTGTGCATGCAGCTATTGTGTTGACACAAAATTAGAACGTCATCTCATTAAACCTCTCTTTAAATGTGAATTTCCTGATTCATAAACTGATTTGATTCTGATTATCCTCAGTTTCATAAACTCCTGCAGCAGAGGAACGAGTGCAAACTAAAGGGTCAGTCACTTGTCAGTGTCAGTCTCTCAGACACAACAACACCCTGCGCATCCAAAACACCCTCTGGTGCCAATTCATGACTGATGCCACCTGTGATGAAGTCACCTGCCAAGTTTTTGGTTCCAACCTGCATCACCAACATTGTTGTCTGTCCTGCAGTGTGTGTGTGTGTGTGTGTGTGTGTGTGTGTGTGTGTGTGTGTGTGTGTGTGTGTGTGTGTGTGTGTGTGTGTGTGTGTGTGTGTGTGTGTGTGTGTGTGTGTGTGTGTGTGTGTGTGTGTTAGGTGGTTAGAGACAGTGTAACCTGATGCAGCCATGCAATAGAGAAGACATGACGGTACCAGATAAGGTGTACAAAGCTCTCTGACTCTCTCTCTTTCACACACACACACACACACACAGCTCCCTCTCTGACAGTGACAGGTAATCTATACCGCAGCAGTTGTGATAAGCATGTAAATGAGATCTGCCGCCTTGTGTCTCACCTCTGCAGTAGAACCAGGTCGATCCTCTCTCTCTCTCTCTCTCTCTCTCTCTCTCTCTCTCTCTCTCTCTGCTCATCGCTCCGTCAACCTCACACTCAGAATCTAATCTCAACCTCACAACCTCTCACCCACACACCGTAGAACTGCAGTACCTTGGTTGGTTTTAACATTTCATACAGTGACTGAAAAAGTAATAAAAGTGTAAAACTCGAAAAAACGATTATAAATAGTTCAGTGTTTTCTATTAATAATCTCTTCGTGCACAAATTGTCCTTTACTGATTTAATGGACTGTATGAAAACAGTAGGCTATGTGAATTTACACTTACACTTTAGTCAAATCGTAAATTATTGTTTGCCAGTAGAGAAACAGACAATTTATACTCAGAACATGGCAAATGCTTTTTTAAATCAATAAGAAGATCATTTTCATATATTTTTTTATTTGTTGCATTATATAGAAAATTAAACAAGGATTTGGCTTTGATTTACATTTGTATCACCCCAGCTGGTTTATTAGTATGTTAAAACTGCATGATTGTTTCATTCCTTGTTGTGATTCCTATATCACACTGACATGAAAACTTGGGGAATTCACGTTTATGTTTTCACATTTTCTTATTCCAACTGAAAGTGCAGTAGCTATTTTCTCCCTTGACTGGATAAAAGCTTTAAAGGTCACTGAAACCATCTCAAAACTAATTTAAGAAGTGGAAAGATGTGTGGTTGGTGGGCTGAGGACAGGGCTGCTTTGTTTTTCTTAGTTCCTGAAAAGGTGACATTTAGGGGCGTCAAATGTTGTCACCCACTAACAGTGGAGATTGTTGACCTGTGTTCAGCCTCTCTGATCTCGTAGTCACGTGCCAGCAGCAGGTACAGGTGCACAATATACATTGATGTGTGTGTTTAGTTTTAGTTTAGTTTATTCGCACCAATACAGAATAACAAAAATAGGACACATTAAAATACATTGACAAAAAAATAATAGGTGCAAGCCGAGACAAGAGACGAGAGTGTGTGGTCATTGTTCATCACTGATTCTTTTTACCTCCCTTCACCATCTACGCACGTCTCCTCTCTCACTCGCTTTCAGTGAGGCAGCAGGTGGGAGACATGATGAGAGTAATAGGACATAGTCGTCCTCTGACAGCTTCACTGCAATCCCCATCAAGTTTGTTTGCCTGCTATGTGGTAACCAAAACACAAGGACTCACCAAGTGTCCCCACAAATGAAAGCTGAGCCAGTGTTTGGGTTGCTACAGTGACATCATCGTTTTCACCCTCAGCACCTCCACAGAGCGGTCCACTCCTGCTGCCCTCATCTGCCCCAACAAGCAGCACTGCAGGTCAATTCATTTTCTCACTCTCCTGTCAGCTGAACCATATTAACATTTTTTTTTATCATCTTTATAAGTTGATGTAGTGAATGCTCCATTTGAAGTTACTGCTTTGGCCACCTAAAGAATTTAAGTCCAACATCCACTCTCTTTTAGCTCAATTCTTGGTGTTTACCAGCCTCTGAAAGATGTACAGTATCTGTGTCTTTAGTTGCCAAGCGCTGCAATATGTTCACCAGCTGGTGCCTAACTGTGTTTGTTTCAGAGCAGGTAAGTGTTCAGTTGAAAAGAGTAGTGAGTGAAAACCAAAACAGCATAGTTGAGGACTGTTCACCTGAGCAATGAGTGAAAGACTCACTATGAAGCCCAGAGAAGCCAAAGGGAACTGCAGACTGTAGAGATAATTCTCTGTTGGTTCATCTCCTTAAGTGTCTCCTTTGTCATTGTCATGTCTGTTGATGGAAAAAAACAACAACAACAACATCTTGCGTCACCTCCAATCAGCCACGTTGCAGGAAATAATGTCCTCAGTTACAGCACTGAAAAATGGCCAGATGTGTTTTTGCTAAACATTTTAATGTCACTCTGAAATTGATCTCTTACTATCCATCCATCCATCCATCCATCCATCCATCCATCCATCCATCCATCCATCCATCCATCCATCCATCCATCCATCCATCCTCCAGAACCTGGAGAAACCCACACAGACCCAGGAAGACCCAAACAAACTCCACCCAGAAAGACCCTAGGCCCAAGAATCAGGACTATTTAGAAAAACATGTCTTGGGAAGTGACAGTGACCTTGACCCTGAAATTCTTGAGTTCAAGTAAAGGTTTGCGTCAAATGTGCAGTTACCTCGGGTGACTTCACACCTCCGGTGATATGACACTGACCTTTGCCCCTGAAAATCTAATCTCTTTAAACTTAAGTCCAGATGAATGTTTGTGTCAGATGCAAAGACGTTTCCTGAAAAAATGTAATAAGATATCGGATTGAGGACTGCTGGATGGACAGATGAAGTACCTGAAAATCATAAGTGGTGGCCAGAGACGTTATCCCTTGTCAGCACACACACACAATTCAAATCTTCAAATAAACACAGTATGGTTTCATTCTACGTCTTCTGTCGTGGTGTCTTTAATTCCTGTTATTCAAAAAGTACATACCTTATCTCAGTCCCCCTTTATCTCTCTTTTCTTTGGCCTATAGTAGGCTAGTATTTGTTTATCAGCCCCCTCACTCTGCTTTTCACAAATTAGCTCCCACTGTTGTTGCGATAATTATCTGCTAAAGAGGCACCAGAGGAGGTGGGAGGGACAGCGGACACCAAACCTCTCTCAGGTCATCAGGTGATGTCAGAGCTGCAAAAAAAAAGAAGAAAATGTGACAGCAGGCACAAAACGCCCCGCTGACAGGTGAAGGTTAGGCTATCTGAGCGCACTGGGGCAGCCCTTAGATCGGCGTTCACTTATCAGATGTACGTTGTAATGTTAGCCGTACTGATGGCACGATAATGATGCTTTGTGCTGGGTGTGTGAGCAACCACAGATAAAATGGAAAGGAGCTTTGTTTATAGTCACATTTGTAAAACTACAGTTGATGTTTGTTCCACCAAACTACTCCACCTACTCTATTTGGACAATTATATAGCCTATAATATATGGGGACTGCCCACAAACATTTCATACCACAGGTTTTTATGGCTGAACTTAATGGATTTGTGCATTTTTACCAGAAATATCATTTTAATTGAACGTGTAGAGTGGGTGTCCTGGCAAACTGTCTTTTCCACGCTGTAGTACTGACACTCATATCTAAGCACAATGGATGTGCTGTCCAGAGGACTGAGTTAAGGAGAAGTGAGAGACTACAACATCCACAATGTGTGGTTGAAATTTTATGTCACTCTTATTCCATTTAATCAAACTGAGTGCCCTTTTCCCAGTTCATGTCGCTTTAAAGACGCCCAACTCTTCCAGCCGATTCATGTGATCTATAAAGAAAACACAGACATAAAACAGACGATGAGAAAACAAAGCCATTGTTGTGTATAGAGAGAGAAATCTGATGGACAGGTTTATTATGAAGAGGAGAGAAGATGTCACCGCATTACCTCATCCATTTCACCTCAAACCGAGTCGGACAGATGGACCTGGTGTATGGTGTGTGTGTCTGTGTGTGTGTGTGTGTGTGTGTGTGTGTGTGTGTGTGTGTGTGTGTGTGTGTGTGTGTGTGTGTGTGTGTGTGTGTGTGTGTGTGTGTGTGTGTGTGTGTGTGTGTGCGTGCGTGTGTGTGTGTACACTGTGATGCCCTGCTCTGTTTCTAACAGCCACCAAATCCCTGTTATGACAGTCAAGCCAACCCTGTGTGGAGGAATGTGCCGCTCCAGCACATTGTGTCTCTTCATGACTTTATTTCTCATGCAGCACATGGGAAGATGGTCGGGATTATAACATGTTGGTCATTTGAATGGAGATACACTATTCAATATCAGTTTGATATCTCCAATATTTTCTGCTGTGTTTACTGATGTGATGTTTCATGTAATCTTCATCCTATATCTGAGATCATTTTCATTATGATGATCCAGCTAATCATCGTCCAAATGGGTGACTGAGAATTATCTTTTTTAATCCTCCTTCTGGGACATAAGAGGATAAATGTGCAAAAGTAATTGTCATAACTTTACTATGTGTTGAACAAATATACAAAAAACCGAATTAAAAGTTGTTTTAAAAAAAAAACAGGGCAGAATTAGACATCAGACATTTCCCCATATTTCCTAGAGGAGAGTTAGTGACTTCCCCCTATACGAGTGGATCCCTCAGCTGTAAACTCTGCATAGAGACAATTCATCCAGTCATGCCATTGCTGTGTAAACCCCCAAGTGCTGGTTGTTTATGTCAACAAGAGAAACCATCGTCACTTTCCTCTCTCCGTGATCAGAGCCTCCAGGGTTCTCGTATTATCCCCGGGGAGGCTGTTATTTGACTTTCACAACAATGAGCTCATCGCTGAGTCTCTCTGGCATCCAGGCCTGACCTGAAAGGGGATCCACAGCTCTGCACCCGGCTGCCATTTCAAACCAGCGTGTGGAGCTCCAGGATAATTAAACTGTGGTTAATGCACCATACATGGATTATTGCTGACCTGTGTCACGGTCTGACATTATGAATCTCAATTAATAAATCAAGAGGCCAAGAGGTTTCTAACAAGCTGATCACAGGCCACTTCTCTTCTCCACGGATGTTGTGCTCTTGTGAAACATATTGTTCGACATCATATAAAATGATTAATCATATGCATGCCATTATCTTATACTATGATATCTAATGCTATTATATCATCATGTCTTGTCATGTCATATGATTTGTCATATGCATCACATCATGTTTTCTTATGTCACAGCAGGTTTGTGAACTCATGACATTTCATTGTGTGACTTCAGCTCACAACGGACAGTGTCTTGCATAACAGAGCATAGTACTGTGAAATGTCATGTGAGGTCTATATTATCCATCCATCCATTAGCTTTACTGTTTATCAATCCAGGGTCACCACTGGCTGGGACCAACCCAGCAGGCACACCTAGGACAGGTTATTACACACACTGTTGATGTATAGAGATACATCAATCATATCATATTGTACAAGTTATGTTATGTAACCTTATTCAACACACAATAAACAAGAAACAATCATCGGTTAACACCTGAGCTTTTCTACTGTGATATGTCAAGATATTTTCTGTTCAAACTGACCCCTGACCTCTGTCAGGTTATGTTACCTAGGTCGGCCCAAATCATGTAATGTCATGTATGTCAGGTTGTTAAATGTTACATCACTAGGTGACATGATGTCACATGACATAATACCATGGGACATGTGAATTAATTCTAATGTTACATTACACTGTAATGTGAATAGTAGAACATAGCTTTGATGGAGCCTTGGTTCTCTCTTATCAGTGTAACTGATGCCACTGTCTGTTCTGGGCCTCGGCCTATCTGCACCTGTCTCCACCTTCACCGCGGCCACAGGCCCCTCCTGCTCGTCCACAGGTGATGTGATAACAGGTACTCGTTGCACAATCCCATCAAGTGATAAACAAATCCTGTGTGGTCATTACTCAGTGCTCTGCCTAACAACAGTGTAGCTGTTTGTTTTGACTGTTCACTGAAACTGGGACACTGGATAGTCTGTCATCTGTGTGTGTGCGTGTGTGTGAGAGAGAGTGGGGGCATGCTGGAGTGTAGTGTCTGTGTTACAGTGTGTGTATTGATAGTCGTAGAGGCAGAACACATGAAGAAATGTAATATGCAACAGCCTATCAAGAGTGATGTCGTGTCACCATATATTTCCCCCACCAGGAAATATATTATTGCACATGCCTCCTCTGGTTATATGAAAATACAATAATTACCAATATAAAATATTCATTGTACAATTGTTATCAAATATTGTAGATGATTTCCTATTAATGTCTTCTTACTTTCAAACACGCACACCAGTATTTTAACGTACATTATAAGATCAAGACTTTGGGATTTTGCCCATAAAGTTAGAATTATTTTGTTTTCAGACACATTCCTCTTTTTCTTCCTATTGCTATTTAGGTGGAATGATTACATACAACTTTGAGAGAATATGCATCCTTCAAGAATAAATCACATTGTCACAATCATTTCATGAGAAGAGGTAAAATATGTATATATGTTCCAACTTTTTGTGCAACAGTGTATTTATTCAACAAACTGTGTGTCTACAGTTAAAGCTAAAAACACGTCATGTTTGTATGAGCTACACAACCAGTATTGTATACATGAGTGCACACATGAGTCTTGATTAACTGACACATAGTGTTGTGTAGTTACTGGACAAGAGGATGGTGGGAGGGGCCGTTTTAACTGGATTGCCGACGGTGCACTGTGGTGGTCGCTGCTGACAATCAATGAGATGCTTCACTTCAGACTGTGATGCATGTGGACCGTTAGCCTGTGTATTGATGCAGAGAACACTGGATTCGGATATGGTAATTGAGTTGGCTCATAGTTACACATGACGGCTTACAGTTATATATTTTGGTTGTTTTTTTTTCAAGTCAGGTCATTTTCTGGGTTTAATGAAACAATAGTACAAAATGACAAATATTTGTCTTTGTGCTTCTCAACTTGCTAACATACTCATACATAAACATAAGTGTACAGTTTATGTTAAGGTCTATATAAGGCACAGAGTCAGGGTTAAACTTAGGTAATCACTGGTCCCCTCTGAAAATGTTCTCCAAACTTGAAAGTAAAACTCTATATATTTTTCCACGGTTAATCTTTCCAATGGTAGAAAATACTGAAATTTGATCCAGGAAAAACTTAAATGTTGGAGGGGAATCATTTTACCAAAATAAGAGTATTGATTTCTTAGCAAAGTAGCCTACTATGATCATAATCAATATCCTGCAATTCCAAACAAATCCAAACCGGAGCTTGAATCAAATTTTGTTCCCACAACTGATTGTGTGAAGAAACTTTTTGAAATATCACATCCCCAAAACATGTGAACAGATGTTCCATCCATCCTTTTATATCTGGGGCATTTTAATGAGACTTTGAAATTTTGTGATTTTTTTTTATCAATTAATTTATGTATATAGAAATGTATATATAAAGGTTTTGTATTCTGATCTTATTCTATTCTGAGTTTGTCTATCACTTGTCCTTTAGATCATCCTTGTTTGAATGTCCAGATCTGGAGTAGTAGGCTGAGAGATCTCAAACAGCAACACCAGGGACGTGCACATGACTATAGAGGGGCAGGGGCTCAACATCAGAAAAGGGCAGTATGTACAATTTTTTCAGGCCTTAATATCAAAATAAATAAATAAAAATAAATTACAGTTACTATTTAGTCGGTAGAGAAAGCCTGCACGGCTTCAGGACTGCAGTCAACACGCTGGACCAATTTCCCAACTTCCCGAAACAGAGTCATGACTTCTGAACTGGTAGGCTGAGGCTAATATGGTATTGGGTGCACATTAACATTGCAGAAAAAAAAAGAAGTAGGCTAAGCCTACAGGCTACACACACAAAACCAAGAAATGATACTGTGACTGCTAATGTGCATATTTCAGAACAGCAGCAATGTTTACAACAGCAAAGTCACAATTAGCAGTAACTCAATATCTGGAAACAAATTCAAACAGTCAATGAAATCAAGCTGAGTGAGTGATTCCTCCTGTTGCTGTTGTTGTTCACTACATTCAGGTAATGTTGTGTTAGACAGAGGACGGGGCGGGGCTTAACTCTTAACTCGAGTTAAGTTGAGTGCCGCGCTCCTTTCCAAAGTTTTAGTCAAGTGTACCGGCAATTTAGACCATTTTTGACTTTTTATGTAGAGCCATAGTGTATTCTATATTATTGCCACCAACACATACTGTAGCTCAATTGAAAGGTTTAACTTTATGCTTCAAATGACCACAAACCGTTTGTTTCTACGTGCCTCCGTTCCTGAGAAAAGTCAAGCTAAACATGGCTGGGTTTCACCAAAATCCCTCCTTTTTTTCTAGAAAAGGAGATAGAGCGTCTTTTATGAAAGGTGCTCTGTTTGTGCCTGTCGCTCTTCTGACACTCGCATTTCTGGATCAAAGGGCTCGTATAAGATAAATATATACAACAATTGTTGTTCTATTCACAAAACCACCATGGGGGGGGGGCGCCACTAAACAACAATAACACAGACGCGCCGTGCCGTGTCACAGCCTCTAGCCGCGGAACGTGAGGGTCTGTCGGCCACAGCGCCTCGGGAAGACCGGTCCCGCCGGTGGTCGCGGTCCTTCTGTGGTACGGGTCGGTGATGCCGGTCTGCTTTGGCCCAGAGACCATCAGATTTTACCGCGGGGGGACTTTGGGGAGGACACGGTGTTGCTCCAGATGAAGACCGGGCGGGACAGTCGGCTGAGAGCTTCCTGGTTCAGCTCCGAGCTGCTGCAGCCTCGCGGGTGAGAGCAGAGCAGCTGCGCAGGTGAGAGCAGAGCAGCTGCGCTGCATCTGCGCTACATCTGCATGCAGAACTCCGTTTGCAAAAGCCGAGTTATGATAAAAACTTCCAGATCATGAGCTGTCATGTGACTTTGATCGTCATCTATTTCAGTTCTCCTCGTCGTAGAGTCCCCAAATTTACATATAATGTGTATTAAAGTGTCTATTTTCATAATTTAAAAAAAAAAGCAAAAAACGAAAAATCTCGTTTTTGGCACTCAACGCATGGGAACGAAAAACGAGAAATTACGGGGTTGGCACTCAATGAGTTAACAAGCAGTGAGCTAAACAAACACAAATGGGCGCTTTTCTGAAATATGACTCATATTAGACTCGTTGAATAAGTGGACGGCGACTTGTCAGAACCGACAAGGAAGTTATGTTGGTGGATTTATAACTCACAAGATTCGACACAAGTCGCTCCACTGTCACATCTATGTGCGGCAGTGGCACACACAGGAGTTATCGATGAGGCAGCAGCTTCTACTTCTACTCTCTCTCTGGACGTGCATGTGAGGGAGCGCGCACCGCGGGGCAGCCCCCCCCCCACCACCCCTCAGTGAGGGACAGAGCGGAGCAGCAGCGGACAACACACACACCAACGTACATACACAATACCGTGTATATTACAAGGAAATGCGTACGGTAGATAACCTAGATAACCGTGGCATTTTTACAGCGCAGTTGTTTACATCCTCATGCACAATAGGAATGCATTTATTGAAGAAAAAAAAAAAACATAAAAAAGGGCACTTTTTAATACGGGGCAAAAAGGGCAGGGGCTCAAGCACCCTTTGGGCCCTATGTGTGCACGTGCCTGAGCAACACATCATATAAAGAAATTCAAGAACAGATGAAAAACAAATAATTGACATCTACCAGTATACAAAGTGTTACAAAGACATTTCTAAAGCTTTGGGACTCCAGTGAACAACGGTGAGGCGCCTTTATAACCACTAATGGAGAAAGCTTAGAACAGTGGTGAGAACCTTCCCTAGATGGCTGCTCTACCAAAATACTAGGCTATATAAAAAATAATAAAATGAACATTTAAGTGTGACAAATCTGCAAGAAAGTAAGAAATCCGGATGGGGGCAAATACCTTTTCACTGCACTTTATTTAATGGAGGGGGAACAATACCTGATGTTCTCAGTTGTAAATGGTAGGCTAAATATAATCATAGAAGGCTGAAAACCACAGGACATTTCTGCGGTGTAAAGCTCAAGCATGTGAGAGCCTCCTTTCACATCTAATGGGTCTATAATAATAATAATAATAATAATAATAATAATAATAATAATAATAATAATAATAATAATAATAATAATAATAATAATAATAATAATAATACATTTAATTTAGAGGCGCCTTTCTTAAGGGTCACCTCACAGAGCATAAAATCTTAACAACATTATTAACTACTTTATATAATTGTGGGTCATTTTGATGTGATTATGTACAGCCATAGCTACTAGCTAGAGGAGTCCAAAGTGATGCATAGTTTTTTTTGTCAATAATGTGAACATTTTCCCACATGTTCACATGGCGCCAGATAATAGACCGGTATGTGTCGCATGTGTGCATGGATGTATTATATTAACGGCCTATGGTTGGCGCCGTATCCAGCAACAGATCCATGATGTGACCTCGCGGGGTTATGGTGTCAGGCTCGTGCGCTGTCCGCTGCTGCCCTCTCGTGGACTCTTCATGAACTACAACTGCTGTAAAACTACTCAGTATCACCCGCTTTCGGCTCTCTGCCTCGTTGTTCACCTTATAAGTTAAACATTCATTCAAAACGAATGCCTCTCGGTATTAGTGAGGTCGTTGCAGTGACAGATATTTCACCGAGACCCTCGAAGCAGAGCGCTGCCTCTTTAAATCCACCGAGACAGGCTCATTATTTGGCAGGAAGTGAGCCGCAGCCAACAGGAAGCCGGATAATGAGGGCACCGTGAGGCGCAGGATTTGGCAGAGAGCAGCGAGCTAACGTTGCTCTTCACACTCGGTACAACTTCCCCTGATAAAGGTAATCTTCATCGACTCCACCGCCTGTAAACGCGTCCTGGGCCGTGCAGCGCCGAGTCGTCGGTGTGGGCCGGGGGCTGCGCCTCCACCGTGGCCGGGGTCGACGCCTTTGTACCGGAGCAGACATGGCTCGGTGTGCTTATGTTACTAACGTTACTTCCCCGCAGACCAGAGCAGAGACAGACGGATCAATGTGATCGATTATCATTGAGCAGTCAGAGCCCAGCGTCCTGCACTGCGCCGTGTGTGTGTGTGTGTGTGTGTGTGTGTGTTTTAGTTTGTTGTTGTGTCTCCGGTGACTTGTGCTCGCATCTTGTTGCGTGTGTGCGGCTCTAATTAATACGCTTATCAGAAGCTTAAACGCATGGGGGATTTATTGATTTATAGTGTTCCACAAACACTCACCTGTGACCTCACTCACCTGTGATTACTGGTTACCTTGACCACATGGGAAGGGCAGGGGTGAGGAGGGGGCCAGGCCCACTCAGGACCCCTCACACAGAGCTGTAGTGTTGGATGATGACTGAGGGTCAGGGTCGTGTGTGTGTGTGTGTGTGTTTGTGTGTCAGGGTAACTTAATGGAGAAAGGCCCGCTCAGCCAAAACAAGCTGGGCCATCATGTCTCACCAAGCCAGGCCAGTAACTGCAACTAGCCAATCATAGTGATCAATTGGATTTGGTAATACAGTGGAGATAGTGACAAACCCATCTCCACAAAGTCCAGCAGATGTCTGTGTGATCAGTACACTGTCGTTTACTGACAGAAAATGATCATCTACGGGGGAAAAAGAGTATTTTTTATTAGCCTACATAATTATGTATAATGTATAATAGTTCTACCTTGAGCCATGTTTTAAGACACGTTTGGTCTACTGCTCTGTGTGTGATATGTTTTCTCAATTATCTCTCCTCCTCTCTCATTGAAAAATCCTAAATCCTCAACAAAATCTAGTTCATGTCACTGCTCTCAAAGTTGTTTCGTGTCTTCACTGAAAAAGGCATATTGAACCAGGGCTATGATTTGTCATTTGTTAGCTGATCGACAGCATAGTTTTTCCTCCTCTCTGATGATCCCCATATCGATTGATGATATCAGTCATGTTGTCTCTAGTTTCTTCTTAGGTGAGAGCTGAAAGATGTTTTGCTTTGAAATGAATGTGTTGGTTAATGGACTCTTGGTCAGACAGTCACGTGGTCTGTGGCAAACTAATGAGCATTTTTGATTATGTTCTGGCATTTTATAGATGATTCAGAGGATTAATCGATTAAGTAGAAACTAAATGACTGCAAATAATTGTCAGCTGAATCTTTATATCGGACAACAATTGGTTTCCAAACGTGTGGTGTCTCTGATTCATCCTCATGGGTAAACATCTTAAACTCAGATTTAAGGTTAAAAACCAGCTTATAGTGTCAGACTCTATGCTGTGCAGTGAAGATCATGTATTTTTGGTTTGTGCTGCAGCATCTTCATCTTCATCTGTCTCATTACAGGAGGAACAAGCTGTCAGCCACCAGTGTATGAAGACAAGTCAGAGGCAGCCATGGTAAGTAAGAGAGAGATTTTAGTCTTTGGTAAAGGAACTCTACGCGGTTCACTTAAGTTGCTCATTCAAGTGTTCAACATCTAATATTCACGTCTTTAAACTGGAGATGTGTCGGTACAGAGAGGAGATGAAACAGAACAATCCATCTTCTACGGATGTTTGTGTCATGTACGACACGTTTTCTTCCTTCTCCTCTTATTGCTCTGCTGCTCTTCCTCTTCTCTCTGCCAGTCTTCAGCGGTGGATCTCAAGACCAAGGAGGAGAAGGATGCAGAGCTGGACAGACGAATCGAAGCTCTGAGGAAAAAGAATGAAGCTCTGGTCAAGAGGTACCAGGTATGGAAATCTTAGCTTTAAAACACACACACACAAAAATGCAGTTAGTATCAGCCCATTTAGTTCAGGAGACTAAACACTAACTCAGAAGTGTGTTTTGTTCACACTTGTCCATGAATTTCATAAAAAATATTATATGATTGGACCATTGCGTCCCTCAAAAAGTCTTGTGTTGTCACTCCTTACAAACTGCTGTCATCTAATCTGTTGTTATTTTATTGGAGCAGTGCTGAGTCATTCTAACATAAAGTGTTTCTGCTCTCAGTAACATTCATTCAGTCACAGCAGCTGTCAAAGATCACAGCAAACCTTGGCCTCATGTCGGCCCTGAAATAGAAATGATCCACCACACAGTGACTGATACAGATTTCATATTTCACAGAGAGCACTGCAGTGATATCAGATCAGTAATTGGTATTGGCAGATACTCTTGAGCTATGAGAAAAATAATAATGGTCCAATCCATTTGTTTTTGTCAGAGCTCTTTCTTGTTTCTTACAACCAGAGGACGTCTTGTGTTTTCTGTTTGTTGTTGCACATGACTGTCTGTCCCATTCCTGTGGACGTGAGATCTCAGTCACAACATAAGGGAACTTCTTCTTCCTTTGTGGTTGAAGGTTTAGGATCTGCAAACTACAAATGACCGCATATACATCTGTATATGCTATAGTTATTATCATGTCATCTGCCTGACTATATACTCATGTGTTACCAGCATTTTACACATGATGCTGTACAACATACTAACTATGAAAACACGGAAACAAGCTGAGTCACATCAGTTTTTGCTGTGTTGTCCCTCTGCCTTGAAAACAACATCAGTTTTCCTCAGTTTATCGACACAGTATATCTGTGGAGGTACATTTGTGTCTTTATTAGTCAATCAAAAGAAATTGATTTAATTGAGAAATTGATTTAAACAAAAAATATATTTTCAATCAAAACAAACTTCACTTCAATCAAAACAAACATTTTCAATAAAAAAAAGTGTTTGAATGCAAAAAAAATATTTGAGACCCAAATAATTGCATTTGAACCCTTTTTTTCTTTGATTGAAAAGTTTTTTTTTTTGATTGATTGTTTTTTTTTTGATTGATTGTTTTTTGAAGTGAGTTATTTGAAAATATATTTTTTGTTTAAATCAACTTTTATTTGATTGAATGATAAAGACAAAAATATCATATCCATAATATGGCCTAAATAAAAAAAAAAGATGACTTTAATCCAAAAAAATATTTTCAATCAAATAATAGCTCGCCTCAATCACAAAAAAAAACCCTTTTCAATCAAAGAAAAAAAGGGTTCAAACGCAATTTTTTGGGTCTCAAATATTTTTTTTCCTTCAAACATTTGTGTTGATTGAAAATATATTTTTTGTTTAGATCAGCTTTTCTTTTGATTGAATGTTTGGAGCAGGACTTTGTGTGGACCAGACCAGCTGTTGCAGAACTCTTTGTTCTTCTTGTCTCTGAAGATAGTGCTTTATGATTCTGGCTCTACACATTGTTCACCAAAAAACTATATGATCTGATGTTGACAATTTTAAATTGCAAATATCAAACATGATTTTTCAAGGATGTAATATTTGTTTTTGTTCTCTGGGGTATTCTGAGAGATGTTGACCACCATCCACAGCAACATTCAACACTGCTCAGCAGCTTTTGTCTAATCTCACTTGTTCTGTGACTTGATCTCAACAGGAAATTGAGGAGGACAAGAAGAAAGCAGAACAGGAGGGCATCGCTGTGACAACACCCAGGAAGCCCCGCCCCCACGAGCCAGAGACAGACAGGAGGAAGACCGAGAAGGAAAACTTCACGGTCACAGTCGACCTTTCTAAGCCAGCAGGGGTAAGACATGGTGACACCCTGAACTTTTTAAAAAGTCATTGCCCTCTTTTAAAAAGTCATTGCCCTCTTTCAGAAGCAAGATTGATTTTTTTTTCATGACACTTAATCACAGTCAACTGTTTTATGATGGCTCTGTACATGCAGGATGCAGCTTATCAACTCTGACAGATTCTCATTATCGTAATCTGGTCTAACCATCATGCCCTGCACCAGCCCTGTGCCCATTTCTTAATTAGAGAAAGTTTGAGATGTATATTGACAAACACATACATAACAGTTAGCAGAAAGACTTGCACCAAAAGAATAAAGGAAATGAGAGCTTCACCTAACATTATATACGTTATGTCCTGGTTGTTTTTAACTTTAAAGGTGGTGAACAGTTGGATGGAAACGGCTGACTCCTCGGTGAGGCAAAAATAAATAAAAACCTTTCATAACTAAGTAGATGAGTGCATTTTGGCTGATGGGATACTTCGACCTCTTCCCATGACAATATTTGGATTTGATCTTATTCTGTCATAAAATCTTACATGTGTTTCATAATTGTAAAGGATATGCTCTGTCAATATATTCAGAACATATGATATGTCCTAGTATTGATATATAATATTATACATCAGTCCAGTCACTCCAAATGGTCTAATTAATAAAACTTGCAACATTACAGTTTAAGTAGAACCAACTATTCTCTGCTACATGTAGAAAAAAACTAGTAAGTGACATCATCCTTGCTTATGAGCAAGTACAGGTACAGTAGGATGGTGAGAGTGAGCTGTGTGTGTGTGTAGTGTGTAGCGCTGTCTGTGCTGTGTACAGATTTGATCAGGCCAACATTACTGTAAACCAGAGCTGAGATGATTGTATGTGTACCTGCTACTGCAGTGTAATGTTTTCCCAGCAGCCTCTCGTGCAGCATGAACTTCAGCTGACCTACTGAAGTACACAAATGTCCTGGGAAATGAGCTCTGTGATCTGATTCTCAAGCTCTTTATGTTCAGCATTTGATTAAGTTCAGGTTGTTTCATCTGCCATCATATAATTCAACGAGAGATGAAGACACAGACGTGCACCTGTTGATTACACTCAGTCTCTCTTTAAACTGGAAGGGAGGTGGAGTAATTCATCGTGACCTCACATTCTGACAGATTACAAAGTTTAATGATAAATCAGATGCATACAATTATCTAAAATATTAAAGCTCCTGTGTATATATATTTTTTCTTCTAATATCTTATATACAGTATATTCAATAGGGGTGGGAGAAAAAATCGATTCATATAAATACTTTTTTTTTTTTTTTTAATTTTTAAAAAAATATTGTGCAATGTGCATTTGTTAGACTTTTTTACATACAGAGACTACAGGTTTTGAAAAGGGTTATAAGGGTATACAGTTCACTTTATAGTGGAGTATGTTAATTTATAGGCTCCTACAGTATTTGTGTGCAGATAAATGTTAAA
Source organism: Trachurus trachurus (assembly GCF_905171665.1). Taxonomy (NCBI): domain Eukaryota; kingdom Metazoa; phylum Chordata; class Actinopteri; order Carangiformes; family Carangidae; genus Trachurus; species Trachurus trachurus. The sequence continues at coordinate 23,363,944 of NC_139892.1, read as the reverse complement.
AATGCAGACTAAAAATCGAGAGAATCGGCAATATCGTAGAATCGCAATTTAAATCGAACCGCCATCCAAAAAATCGTAGAAGAATCGAATCGGGAGAAAAGCATATCGTCCCAGCCCTAATATTCAATATGTCTTAATGGAGAGAGGTCTGTGACCCAGACTTGGCACCAGCAGAGATGTCCACTTCTAATGGTGGAGTCAAACCAAAATTTGCTTCATGTTCGTGTCAAACAGGGCAGACAGTGGGTTGAGCAGGTGCCACTTATGCAGAGGCCACAGTCCTCACTGCAGCCTTCCCCGGTTCGAAGCCCGAATCTGGTGGCCCTTTGCTGAGTGTCATTCCCCCCCTCTCCGCCTCCCCGTTTCCTGTCTCTCTCAACTATCCTATCAATTAAAGGCAAAAAGCTCAAAAATACACTTAACCCTAACTCCTTAACAAGACAGATCGATGCAGTGGAGGGACAGTGACAGAAGTATCTTTCATCAGGCAGGTTTGTACGCCTGTGTGGCTGTGTACGCCATAAAGCGTTTGAACCACCCACACCCTTCTGACCTATACAAGACGTCCAAAGTCAGAGGTGAAAGCTCTTGGCTGTCTGTCGGTGTGTGATTAGCTGCTGGAGGGCGGTGTTATGGCTGACGTTCAGGCCGGTGAACTCCTCCTGATTCCAGCATTAGCTGAGACAAACGCAGCAGATGGCTGGGCAGATCATAAGAGCTTGATTTCCAGAACTTGCACATAGTAGCTTTAATTATAATAGAATAACATAGCTTCTGACCATCATTTTGTGGTAGAGCACATAGAACCACTCTTTTTTTTAAACTTTACTTTCTCACATAAAGGTGCCATTTTGTCCATCTTACAGCATATAGCTCTGGTTTTATTGTAGACTGTAGGTCATTTGTTCCATTGATCGAATTTCTTCGACAATGTCCAGCCAGTGGCTCAGTCCAGGTGGGTCAGTTTTCAACCAACTTCTTGTAATGGCTTTCTTAGCCACAAGAGATAGGATCTTGAACAGGTATACAGTATGTCTTCTTTACCTATTACACCATCTGGTATCAGTCCTATATATATACCGGGGAACCACTCTCCCTTTTACTTTTATTAAACTCTCAATAACTGATTTTTAATTCACACAGGGGCATTGGTATTAATGTTTGAACACATAAATACCATATTATCAACATTTAAAGTTGACTCCTGAAGTAAAAAACTGTTTTTCAGTTGCTAAATGATCCAAGTTTGAAAGCTAGTGTGGGAGCCATGAACTTGATTTGGGATATTTCTCCAGGCAGTGGGACATGTAAAGTATCCAGGCACCTCATTATCATTATGACACAAAACATTGGTAAGGAGTGGATATTATTATTCTGAGGACATGTCTAAATAGATCGAAGTGAGGAGCTGGTAGCAGCTACCGTGAAGGACATTGATTTCATATGCTCGGTCAATAAGTAAAGTAAAAAATATTGGTCATAAATCTTGATTACAGACACTTTAAATAACTACCAGAGCACATGTGATCCAGGACAGTATGATGCCTGACCTCCTGAAGCAGGCGCTAATCAGGTCAAGAGGGAGTGGTGTTGCAGCGCAGTGTGATCCGGCCGAGGCACACGCTGACTCAGAGATGAGCACTAACCACTGCAGACCCCCGAGTGTTCAACCTGCGAAGATTACATGACAAAAAAGGACCTTAACGGGCAACATGGTGTCTGCTCCATGTGTGAGCCCGTTTGAGTGGATATTGATTCAGGTCAGCACGTTCACTTTGCTGCATTAGACTGTTAAACCTTTTCTATGGCTCGACAATAGACTCCTGAGCTTAAAGAGCTCCCCGTCTCGCTCTTTCCCTCCCTTGTTCATCACCTCCCAGCGCCTCTCTCTGAGCTCGTCCTGGTGTAATTTTGCATAATCCATAGCCCTGATTATTATTCCTTTGTACCAGTTCTTCACACTGAAGAGACGGGGTGTATTTAGATTAAAGTCGGTTCAGGACAGGAAATGATTTCCCCCTTGGGTCAACCAAGGATCAATGCAGAGCAGTGAAGAACAAAATATTTACACACTGTTTTAACACATTATTTGCCCTGTGGATTATTATTAGACTGGATGAATTATTAAAGTATTTTACAAGAACATTCAAAGATATCATCCTCCGATTCTACATCATATAAGGACTGTAAAATACTTTGTTTCCTTCAGGAGAAGAGAGTGGTGAACGACTGGAACCCAGGAACACCTCGAGGCCGCAAGTTGTCAGAGGAAAGTGACGGGCCCAGAGGGCCGGGCGACGCCCACAGCCCCACTAGGAGGGCGGGGACGGGACGAGTGGGTCGGGGAGGACAGAGAGGAGGAGGAGGACGCCAAGAGAGGAGAGAGCGTGAACCAAGGACACCCAGAGATGGAGAACCTGGGGGGGAGTTAGGAGGGCCGGGACGCAGAGGAGGAAGGAGAGGACGAGGAAGAGGAGGAGAAGAAAGAGGAGGAGGAAGAGGAGGAGAAGAAAGAGGAGGAGGAAGAGGAGGAGGAGAAGAAAGAGGAGGAGGAGGGACCCCAGGTGGCATGGACCGGAAGTCTAAGGTACGAAGCTGCTCCGCTGTATCACTGACACAGGGTCAGATCAGGTGACGGACACGAGGACCAGTCTGTAATGTGAACAGTGTTTTTTTTTTTTTTTTCAACTGTGTAATGAACCTGTAAAAGATAAAATAGTTTGTGCTCACCAACAAGAACGTCTTGTCATTGTTAGAATAACTTATTCTGATCAGTGGCTATAATGACGTGGCCTTGTGTTGTTTCCTGGACAGGAGTGGGAGGAGAAGAGACGACAGAACATTGAGAAGATGAACGAAGAAATGGAGAAAATAGCAGAGTATGAACGAGGACAGCGGGTATGAGAAAAGATTATTCCACACAGTTTTAGCTTATCAGACGGTTCCTAGATCCTCTAAACCCACAGAGACGACTGTTGGTCCTGTTTCCTTCCTCACACGCTCATGTTCCTTCTCTTCATCAATTATGTCAACTTGAAACAGCATCACTTATATTTTCCCTTTTATTAATGGTGATGGGTGTCTTTTTATTGTCACCCTGTCCCTCTATCTGTTGTTCAACACAGGTTCAGATTTACAGCGTAGTGAGTTGACAGTCTTTACTCTGCCTGAACCTGATCAAATGTGGCAGATCTTTACATTTAGAGTTTCTCTTAACAGCAGGATGGTGACAAACCGATCCGTAACTTCCTGGATGATCCGAGACGCTCAGGTCCAGCGCCAGACATAGACCGCAAGGAGGGCAGCAGGAGACACGTCCGAAACTGGGGGGGCCTCGACTTCGACAACGTGAAGACAGGATCTGAGCAGGAGAGGGAGTGGACTGTGAGTAATTTAAGTCTTTAAGCCTTTTTTTTTGTCTTTTTGTCTTTTCCTGTGTGACATTATGTGTTTCTGTCCCCACCCTCGCTGTAGAGTCGAAGGCCGGGTCCAAAGGGCTCCGTAGACATGACCATGTCCATGACCGGCCGGGAGAGAGCAGAGTACCTGCGCTGGAAGAAAGAGCGAGAGCAGATTGATGAGGAGAGACTGGCACGCCATCGCAATGCCACAGGCCAGTGGAGACGAGAGTGGGACGCACAGAAGACTGAGAACATGTGAGAAGGGGGAGGGGATTTTCTTCTTTTGACTGATTTCTGTGACGCTGCCTGGAGAAGAGCACCACGCTTGAAAAGGTGTCTCAGCAGAGGCCGATCTGACCTTTTCTTCATGCCGTTAAGCCCCTGTATTTCTGCATATTTTAAAATCAGTTTCACCGACTCCCCTCCCTTCTTCTAAGCACTAGATTTGTTCTATTAAAAGTAAAATAAAACCTCATGTACGTCAAAAGGAAACCTGTCCAGCAGAGGATTCGAGCAGGATTTCATTTCATATTTAAAATGTTTAAATGTGTCAACAACTGTGCACATCGGCAGAGATTGTCTCTTGGTAGTCGCTCACACAGTTGTTCTTGGTTTCTTCACATGAAAAGTAGCAGAAGAAAATGTAGAACAAGTTGTCGTCGGAGGCGGAGAACCAGGAAGGGCTGAGGGGAATGTTTGAGAGCTTGTCAGTTGGGATAAAGATGAGGACAGAGTGACGTGAGGAGACAAACACACTGATGTGGTGTGTGTGTGTGTGTGTCTAACCCTGCGGCTCCTTTCACAGGTTCAAGGAGGACCCATATGCAGCTGCAGAGGGCAACACGCCCGAGCAGGGCAGCAGGAGAGGCAAGTCTTGACACACGTACACACACTCACGCACCACCAACATGCTGTTGCCGTGGTTACACAACAGCTGGCAGGACCAGGGCAGCAGTAGACCCTCCAGACCCTCAGTCCACCTCCGTCTGTGTCTCCTGTCTGACCTGATGTCACTTCAACATGTCATCACACACACCAACCTCACATCAGAGGACACGACACCCTCTCCCTCCTTCAGCTAATTAAGGCCGTTATGTAAATAGCAGTTGATAAAGCTTGTTATGTTAATACTCGCCGTATTTCCCTGGAGTCCGAATCAACCTCTTAAGACGCAGTCGTGTTGATCCGCCAGGAGCTTCAAGGCCCCGGTTTTTGTTTATGGGTGCTGACTGACTTGAATTAATGAGGTTTATAATTTACAATTTTTCACTTTGATTATTTTTCCAAATTAACCAGTTGGTTTCTTAAATATCAAACATCACAGCTGCACATGACTTCAAATTCAAGAGTTACCGTAATATTGATTTATATTTCTGAATGGAACTTTCATGTGAATGTTACATTTCAGGATCAGGGAGTTTCTCCACATTTGTCAGAAATGTTCACTTTGAATCACGGATGAGCAGCTGAGGCTTTAGTGGTTAAAAGGTCAAAGGTCATTATATCCTCTTAAAAGGTTTCTGGCCAAAATTCATACACAAATGTCTAACAATATGGCAGGTTTTATAATTCAAAGGGTCAAAGGTCAACCTCACTGTAACATTATAGTGTAAAAAACACATGTGGCCATTATTCAGCGCCATGGGAGTAACTGTGACCATATTTCTAGTAACGTTCCTGGTTGTTTACAGCTCACGAGCGCAGGCAGCAATTTACAATTACACTCCTGACGAGCTTTATGACGTGATTGTGCTCATGCATGTTGGAGTTTTAGTCACCCATCCAAATAATTTACTGTGGGACCTGTAATCCCAGTCCCACAGCTAAACAGGCCAAGCTCTGTTCCAGTGGCTCTGCATCTATAATGCAGATCCTCTTCTCTGCTGGATGGTTGGTGCTTGAGATTGCAGATGTAAGCAGTGATTGTATTCATAAAACACCAGATGAGAGAAAACATAAACCTGTGTTAAACATGAAGAGCTGAACAGTCATAAAATAACTGCATCACACTTTAGACCTCTGGAACGTGTTGTAGTTTTATTGAACATGGCATGACGGTGAAGATGGCTCTGTGTGAAAGGTTGGATAATTGGAACAGTAATTATGATTGGAGCAGTGGTCCCACATGCAAAAACCACTTTGTAACAAATGATGTTTCCATGGTTATTATGTCTTTGCTCTCTTTTGTAGACAAGGTGTATGTGTGTGTTTGTGTGTGTGGTGGATGCACTGTAATGTGTGTGTGTGTGTGTGTCTCTCTGCAGCGCGGGGGCGTAACTCTCGTGCAGAGCCTCGGGGCAGGGCCTCAGGTTAGACCGCAGCATGGGACTGAGATTACCCTGTGTGTGTTTTTTGTTCCATTTGTGTGTCTGTGTGTGAAGCACAACAGCTGAACCCGATACCAAACTCACCTTAACCCACAAACCCTGACAAAGCAGCCCATGCATGTAGTCACCATAATCATCAACTTAGTCCACCGTCAAAATATAATGCAGCTCTCTAAACTCTAAATTCAGCCTGAATGAGAAAATATTGTAAAGACGTTGTAAAAGTATCAAAGCCTCAGTCCACACAGATCAGTCAGCCTGAACACCAGCCGTCAGTCAGCACTTCTGTAACTTTGTGATGTCACAACAAGACCCGCCCACATGAACCTAACATCCAACAGTTTAAATCTGCTGTATTTGTATTGGATCACCCAGAGTTAATAGAGAACATGTCCTATGTGACATGCTCAACCAAACACCGCTGTACCTGATGTTTTCAATGTGCAGTAATTCCTGATTTATCGCTTTCTGTACTCGCTCTACCCAATAATAATCCCATGTTGTGTCTGTTTTCCAATAAGACTGGACAATCATATTTAAAAGTCTTACAAAGTATTAAATGTAGCTTTTCAAAAAACTTTCTCTGCTCTTTAAGCCTCAAAGGCCTGTGTAGATATTTTTCCATCTGTATGACTAAAAGCAGTCGGCTAGCACACAGGGTGACCGTCAACACTCCCCCTCTGTGTCTGGGTTTAGCTTTGGAAGCGGGTTAACATCTGTCAGGCTTTGTGAATGTTTCCTTGAGGCTGGCAACACTTGAGAAGCTTCTGACTGCACACACACCTGTCTGTCAGGAGGGTGAACAGTGTTTTTCTTAGTTCTCAGTGTTTGTCCGGCCTCCTCTCACCAGTCTGATCTTCGCTATTTCCACTGGAAATCCTGATCACATGTGAGGAGGTTCAAACAAAAGCTGAGAATGAACTCTAACCACTGTTCAGTCCTGTTTCTTTCTTCCATCTCTCTGTGACCGGAGCTGGAGTGTATATTAGAGGTTATGGCACTACACCTGCCCCACATTAAAGCCTGCACCTGCTTTGGCTGTATTTGTGTGTCCACATTGGGTGTGTGTGTGTGTGCTTTCCTTTATTCTTTACCATTTCTAATTTGTGGAATGACTTGAGTGTCCTCTCCGCAGCCTCGGGCTTCTCTGTTCAATCTCCTCATCTTCATCCTCTCAGTTTTTTTCTTTCCTCCTCTCTGATCCCTTCATCTCTTTCGTGCTTTCTCTTTCTGACCTTTTTTTTTATCACGGTGTCCCCTCCCCTTTGAGAGCTCTCACCCTCCTCCCTCTCGACATCCTCATGGTTGGAGGGAGGGAGCTTTCAGTCTCTGACCTTCTCTCTCCTCCTTCCTCCATCTTCTGTTTCTGCCCCCCCCCTAAAACATCTTACCATAATTTTGACGGTTTTCTTACTCTGTTCTTGTTTGACCTTTATGTTTCTTTCATTCCTCCATTGGCTCAATTCTACTTTCTATATTAATCATTCCTTCCAGAGTGCATTGCCATTCAAATTTCCAAAAGTGAATTTTGGAAAAACTCTCAGATGCCACACAGGAATGTATATGCTTTTTTGTTTGGTTGTTTAATATTCACAGCATTGCTCCTTTATCCAATGTGTCACAGCATCACTGTGTGCTTTTTAGCATAGTAAGCATTGTGATGTGACAACCACAACCAGCCTACAACTACAGTATATTCTCGTATTTGTGTGGTGTATCACATCACTGACCCATATTTCAATCACAATATCTGTCAAATTAATCTCAATATGTTTCTTTCTCCATATTGATTAGCTCTACTTTTGTGTGTTCAAGTCATGGCACTGCCATTGACACATTTTAAGTGGAACAGTCTCACAAGAAGAGAAAGCTGAGCAGATACCATCCATAATTGTAAAATCCTCTACTTTGCACTAAACTGTGATGGAAACCCGGCTTCTGTTGCATCCTTCCCCGCTCTGACATCCCTTCTCTCAGCATTTTTCCTCACTCTTTTAGAGTGCTATTGAGCTGTGTTGCATTATACAGATATGATCTTGTTTGTTTTTTTTAGCTCATGATATTATTATTATGATGATGATATTAAAGAGGTGGTTGGAGTAATAGAGCCACTTCTCAGTAGAAGGCATCAGGCTGAGGGAGACTGCCTCTTTCTCTCTCACCTGCAGCCATCAGTCAGCCACCGACTCGCAGACAGACAATTGACCTTGTCTCATAGTTCAGATGGACTCTGCAGCTGCAGGACTGCTGCTGTCACAAGTCTTGACTCTGTTGTTACATAAGGTATTGACTCTCAAACTGCAGCAGCAGGAAGCAGGAGAAGCAGACAGAGGAATGAATACATTGGTCATGTTTCGACTAAACATTAATTCAAATTTATTTCTTAAAGATAGTTATGCATTTCTGATAAATATGGCAGGTATTTATTGCACGTTTTGGCATATATGCATATTCCAGTTTAATTTAAACATCTGTTATCCTGGCCTCTTTATGAGTCATGAGGAAAGCTTAGGACTGATTTCAGGAGAGTGCCTTCTTAAAATTGTGTTGGTTATATTTTTTTCATACTATGTACCCAGTGTGTGTACCCAGCTGGATCATGAGTTTTGATTCATGCCTTTTAAAAAACGACTTTTACGCTTCACTTGCTGCGGGGTAAATGTCCTGGGTCATTTGAGCAGCAGCTGTGACAAAGATAAACAAACATCCATCGTCTCATTTCTCATCCTTCAGTCCCTCTCCTCTCTACTGCTCCCCTCCTTCAGATCAGGTGCCATCAAATAACTTGACACTTGACTTTAATGTCCCCTACAGATGACACTAAGCGGCCGCCTAAAGTTCCGACATTTGGCGACTTCTTGTCCCAGGGTAGGACGCAGGGGCCCCGAGGGGACCGAGGGGACCGAGGGGACCGAGGCCGAGGGAAGGGACGAGGACAGAAACAAAGCTACAGGTAGATCAGACGGCATCAAACTCTGTGCAAAGATTCTCATGATGCTGAAGGTGTCAAGATTAAGAATCAGATTCTGATTCAGCATTATTTTAAATAATTAAATTATTCTTCAGTCTCCATAATAAAATTCACACTAAACATCACACGCTACAGGAGTCAAAGCAGTCAAATGATTGGTTTAAACAGCACTTTTGACAACCAAAGGGAAAATAATGTCTTGTTACATCTCTGGATGTCTTTGACAGCATGCATGACAACCGCTGGGAAGGAGAGAAAGAAGAGGAGGAGAAGGAAAAGGAGGACCAGACAAAGATGGAGGAGAAGACAAAAAAGAAGGAGGTTAAACCCAAACCTCCCACAGGGCAGAAGGTAGGGGAGCTTCATGTGGATTTATAACCAACCAGCATTTCATAACAATAGCTTTAGACGGAAAAAAAACTGTTACAGTTAACATTTAATCACAGAAAATACAAGTCGTTGGAGCAGTGGAGGTCCCTGCTCTGGTCTTTGGCCCTGTGACTTCATTGTTTTGGTTTAGTAAACCCTGATTTTAGCGGACAGCTAACATTAGTGGCTAAAACACATACTGTACATGTTTCTGCTTCGGCCGAAAGAACACAAAAATGTTGATCAAAGTTTTAAGATTCAGTAACTTTCCCAGAAATCATCTCCTTCCGTCTCCCCGCAGGTGGAAGAGAAGAATCGAGGAGAAGAGGATGACGAAGACGAATGGGAGGATGCAAGCGATGGAGAGGAGGATGTGGAAGCAGTGGAGGAGGGGAGCGGCTCAGAACACGACTCCAGGGGAGACGAGAAGAAAGACACTGGGAAAGAGAAAGCAGCCAAGAGCAAAGACAGCTCCCCGACGTCTCCCGCACCTCGTTCTCGATCCACATCAGCAGGGAGTCCCAAAGAGCAGCGCACCCCCCGGCCCAAGGTCCACATCCCCCCCCCAGCAGCGGCTCAGGAGTCCCCAGAGGGAGGTAAGCCCGTCAGCCCCTTCTCCCCACTGGACGGCCACCAGCCTGTGTCAGACTGGGGGGAGGAGATGGAGATGCTGTCGCCCCGGAGCAGCATGGGAGGCGAGAGTCCCCTGAAGCCCCCCAGCACCGAGACCAGTCCCCTGCAGAAGAAGGAGCAGGAGCAGGAGCAGGAGCAGGAGCAGGAGCAGGAGCAGGAGACAGTGAGTCAAGCTGCCAGCTCCAATGATGCTCCTGAGCCACAGAAAGAGGAGGAGACGGGTAGGACAGCAGCCTCACACTCTTCATGATGTTAACTGCTGTTAACTGCCACTGTGTATTGTCTCTTCAACTTTCTGTCTTGTCTCATCTCTGCCTTGATCCCCTCCGTGGCGTATTTCGTCTTTCTCCTCTGCTCCAGAAGAGGCTGAAACCCAGCAGATTCCAGTGGTGTCAGAGCCAGAGTCTGTCCCCACAGAGCCCCCAGCTCCACTGCCATCAAACACCTCCCCATCCCATAGTTCAGACCCAGCCCCCTCCGAGGTCGCTGAGGCTGCTGCGATGATGGATGAGGAAACACCTGCTGCTCCAACACAAGGTGATAGAAACCTCATGAACAGCACCAGAGCACTGTTGAGATATTGAAAACTGAAACTGTAAACCTCATGGAGGAAAAGTCAGAGGATGCTGAAGTGAAATTAACTGTGTTTATGTAGCGTTCGTCTTTTCTTAAAGGGATAGTTCAACATTTTTGGCAAATTGGCCCATTGCCATAATCCCTATAGAAGTATAGAAGTAGATTCGTTACCTTTAATTGTCGGTGCAAGCTATTTTTAGCAGAGCCGTGAGCTGCTCAGAGCTACGCCACGGAGGCTAATGGGATTTCTTGGTTTCCCTCATCAAACTCATCAAATACACAATCCAACAACTCCAAAACACTCTCGTGGACAAGTTATGACCTGCACATTCACCACGCTATGAGATAATAACGGAATGTTATGAGATGGGGTTGTTTTCGACGCAAATGCAAAGACTGCTTGCCGAAAAACTGGCCCTGACAGGAACGCGCATCAGCGGTTTTGCATGAATTTACCTCTAAGACAACTCGGTTACGTAACGTTCCGTTATTACCTCATAGGGTGGTGAATGTGCAGGTCACAACTTGTCCACGAGAGCGTTTTGGAGTTGTTGGATTGTGTATATGACGAGTTTGATGAGGGAAACCAAGAAATTCCATGAGCCTCCATAGCGTAGCTCTGTGAACCATGAATCTGATCTGTACATATGATGATGTTGTGACAGTCCATCCAGCAGTTCTTGAGATCTTAAAGGGCCGTTGTATAGCTCACTCAGTAGAGCAGGTGCCCTATAAACAGAGGCTATAGTCCTCTCTGTTCAGTTCCACCAGGCGGCCCTTTGCTGCGTGTTATCACCTCTCCATCTGTCTCTTTCCTCCTAAAAAAAAAGCATAAAAAGCACCAAAAATACTTTTAAAAAGTTTGGACCAAAGTTTGGCCTCACAGACCAACGTTTCCATCCCTGGAGCCATGTTACTGCTCTGGCTCGGACTTCAACAGAATCCATGAGCTCATCCAAACTCCCTTTTTTAAACATGAACATTTATTTGATGTCGGATACTGAGGTGTTCTTGGACAGTGGAAATGTTGAAGAGATGAATAGATCACTGATATTTTTCTCTCTGGCAGCAGAAACACTGGACACTGCTTCCCCTCCCGCTGTCCTGGAGGCTGACCAGAGCGCCCCTGAACCAGCAGGAGGGAAAGATGGCGACGCGGTGCCCGACGGGACCAACGCTGCTCCGACAGCAGAGGCGGTGGATTCCTCAGAGCAGACGTCCTCAGGTGCGGTCCTTATCAGTGACTTTGAGACGGTGTCGTACTGTAAGAAATCCCCTGCAACTTCCTAACGTCCTGTCGCGCCTCAGTGTTTTTTGGTTTTTTTTTCTTTCTCGTGGTGAATGTGTTGGTTTGATACCCTCGTCTCTCAGCTCTCTCACCTGCTCTGCTTTTTGTGTTCGCTCCACATATAAATAAATCACAGTGGGAGCTGTTCGGTGGCATGACAAAACCCAATGATATATTTATACACTCACTCACAAGCACAGCGTTCTTGCCTGGTTTTTGGATCTGATGTGTCGTCTGTCACGTGGTCACCGTCTCCTCCAACCAATCAGGACACCATCCCTTGTTTGAAACTCCACCTGACTGTCCTCCTCCTCCTCCTCCTCTTCTTCCTGTGATGGACTGAAAGTACTAACTGTGTACCGTGTGGTGTATACCGCCCCTGTTCCTCCTCGTGTTTTCATTTTCCTTATGTGAAACCATGTTTTCCTCTTTGCTCCCTTCCCCCTGTGGCTGTGATGAAAACGCTTCCAGCTCTGCATGGGATGCTGCCTGCATTACCAACCCTCGATGTATGACCTCTCGTTCTCTCTCCTTCACTGTCCTGCTGTTAATTACATGATGAGTTTGTTGCTGCTTAAGAGAGAGAAGAGGGGTCAAAGTTGCTTGTGACCCTTTGTTGTTGTGTGTATCTCCTTTTCTCTACATTCATGGCATCTTGGGAACCATCTCTATTCTATTTCACTGCCCAACCAAACAAAGTGAATTAGATACAGTTTTGATACAGGTCAGACCTGCTTTGCCGCATCATTGTCTGTCAAACAAACTACTCTATTTGATATGTGTAGTAGTATGCCCTGTGTCCTATCTGGTCTTTGACTGGAGGAGGGGGTCATCGTGCCCTCATTGGTTTGTTACACATGACTATGCTAGTTGGCACATTTCACCACTTGCATGGCTTGAAAAAATCTGGATTTAAGTCAGTTGACAGATTGAGAGAGTGATACCTCAGCCAAAATGGATGACTTTAAGTGTAAGCACAGAGCCAAATGAGCGTTTGATTAAACACAAGAGGCTCCTCTCTCTACTCTCTAGATGTTTTTGGAGAAAGCTGTCGGTCGGTCCACAGTGTTGGTCCTGACTGAAACAGCTCGGCAAGGTGATTTGATCTGATATTTGATGGATCTATATAAATCTAGTTCCTCTTAGGACATTCATTAACCTAAGAGGGTGATTGTGTATCTTTAAAACTGTGGCAGTGTGATCGGACAGTTCCTTTTTGCCCTGAATGCAACCTACCTCCTGTTCAGCTTCTGATTGGCCGGCTCTTGACCCTCCAGTCAGAACTTGACCTTGCATGGCTTCACTGATCATGTTGATGGCTCTGCCTGCCTCAAATTGTGATGATTTTTTTCTCTGTATATTTGACACGACTGTTTCATCTCCTCTGATGAAATTCATGATGGATTGTGTGTTTTTGACATGTTGTTCTTCATTTATTGCCAACCCATAAAAATGTTACTGTGGTTGGCAGCAGTAGTTTCAACCAAAAACAAACACTTATAATAATGCCACATGATATCACCACTTGGTGACTACTAGAACCAAAACACCTCATGGTACCATGAATCATTAGTGTGTTCAGCAGGGGATCAATCAGTGGGAATACAATCCGTGCTCTGCCAACTAAGTGGATAAACCACACACCAGCGGAAGTCCCGTCATTAGCTGCTTTCCTCACATACACCACAAGCTTGTGGCTTGAGTGTTATTACTTAGCTAAGAGCTAAGTTTTAAAAAGCAAATATTTTTAGATCAACTTGTTCCCAGGTTTTCCATTGTATGAAAACCAAGTTAGTCAGCATCCACAAAGCCACAGAACATATCGTGTGTATATATGTATATATACGTATATCTCATATTGTCTACAATCACCACTCTCAGCCATGGCCCAGGCCCCACCCACCTTTGCCCACCGTCTAACACCTGCAGGATTTGGTTTCTCTCAGTGTTTTACCTGAAACACTCAGAGAAGAGGCTCAGAGCTTCCTCTCTTCTGATTGGCTGACTAACCTGTTGTTACTAGAGCTCCAGAGAAAAGCCTGAGAGAGGAGATGTAAAACTACACTACACTGAGATCATTTTTAGGTCCTTAAAACTACAACTATATCTTCTTATGGATCAACAGCCCAAATAAAACCCAGGAAATGGGTAAAATGTGGGGTTTTTAGAAATCCTCCCAGTGATCCTTCATGTCTGACTCTCACCAGTAAAACTGAGAATTAAACTTAAGTTGACAGATCTCAGCCATGCGTATAATTTGGCTCTAATTTGTGGACTCAGTTTGTGTTGTTTTGAAGATGACACATTGAGAAATGTCAATGGGCCGGAAGTAATCATCAGCTTTGTTGACAATAAAAAAGACCATTAGTTGAAGGTCTAAGTGGCTTTTACCCCAACACACTGGTTCCAGATGAGGCTCCTGTTTCCTTTATATGTATGTCAGTTGGTGTTTACGCTCTACTCTAACAAGAACTTGTTGCGTGAAATTATCTTTAAATTCTTAATTTTTGTTGTGGGTATCAGATGGAGAGGCCAGATGAACACAAGCACCGTAAGGAAGGATTACTGTTGGCTCCTTTTGTTCTTTGGTGTTAAAAGACGCTGATTGCATTTACACTTGTCCTGATGACTCATTTGTGATAAACAGCAGAAGTCAGATGAGCTCATGTGGGCATTGTGTGTGCGTTTGTGTGCACGTGCATGGACACGAACGCTCAGCTCTGTTGCTGTAAGTGTGTGACAGCGTTAGTGTGTGTCGGTGTCAGGGTGGAGATCAGGAAACCAGGGAAATTAGAGGCGCAATTAAGTTTTTAAAAGGCTTTTCAGAGGAAATGAGCTGCAGCCCGCTGGACAGATGACAGTGCAGATAGAACAGATGCTGTTTGAGGTCTGATTGAATTAAATCCTGTGATGGTTCTGAGGCTCCTCGGTGGATGGAGATGAACAACGTAGCACTCAAGTAGCAGCAAACACCCTCTGATCCAGTGATCTTGGTGCTGTACAGTACAAACTCTGGACAAGAGCGCAGTGAGAGATGTTGGTGCAGCATGTATCAAAGGAAAAATGTCTTCCACTAACTTCACCCAAAAATTCACTCTGCAGATTTTACAGGTTCACTTTTTAAATGTTTTTAATCTGAGGAGATCAAAGGTTAGAAAAGTAGCCAACACACAATGTAAAGTCATCTTTTACTTTGACTAGATGCCTATGTACTGTACAGAAGTCAAATTTAGGGTGGCAATTATCCTTGTTGGTGATCAGTGTAGTATTAAGTGTTTTATTTAGGAATCTTTAATATTTATAGCTTTGACATTTGGGAAATACATCTGTTAGCTTTTTGGCGTTAGCATTGGATGGAAACATTTATACCACTCATGTCTGTATGGTTAACATGAAGCTGCTAGACTGGCTCCACCCACCTACAAGCAGTAAATAACGTTGTTGAAAGTTTGTTTAAGTGATACATAAAATGAAATGTGAATGTATTTTTACAAAGCATCACAGGCCGGACTGTCGGACTGGCCCAAAGTGTCTTTAGTTTCTGGTCCCGGCCGAGAAATAACCTCCATTAAAAACAGCAGGTTACAGGTACAAGGAGTGGTAGGCGGAGTGATACGCAGGGTCAGAGTCAGGCTCACTATTTGTTTTATTTACATAGTTCTCATTTTCTGCAATGTCAAACAGTGGTTTTGCAGTGGTGTAAATGAGAAAAGCAACAAATCCTCTCTTTTTCGAAACTGGAAACAGCAAATATTTATTCAGGGTCCATTGTCTGCCACCAGTTGGTAATGAAACATTATTTTATATCTTTGATTTTATATCACAGCCTCTTCACTTATTCACCTGACACACGTACCTCATGTCACTTTACTAGATTTATCTCATCTCACCAAGAAACACGTCGTTTACCTCCGTCACAACAACAACTGCAGCGACTGAAATGTGTTCATGTGTTATTGAGCGGAAATACTTTTGATTAGTTCTTTTTAGGTGGGAACATTTGGTACTGAGGATGTGAAATCATGAGAACGCTGGTTTGTAACGTATAGGATCAGGACGTTTACATACACAGCTGGCATGTGAACAGTTTTCCCAGCAGCGTGTGATTATCTCAGAGTGGCTGAATGAGCAGAGTGATGGCTGTAGTGAAAGATTCTCCCCGGGGGCCGCTTGCTGTAAAAATGTGCACACTTATGGTACTGTGATCTGCTTTGGATAAAAGCATTAAGCTCAGTGACACACACACACACAGTTCCTGTTCCATCACATGTGACCCCCCCCCCCCTTTCCCCTCTTGCACCACCGCTTCCTCCCTTTGTGTTTGTATCAACAGGCTGAAGCTGGTGGGAACAAACAGACTCTTCTGAGGAGGATGGAAGGAAAAGGAGACGTCTGAAGAGCATCACACTACTCATCACTGGAGTGGCCATCACACATCTACATCAAATAAATAATGATTTAAACTGTCATGAGGAGGAGGAGGAGGAGGGACTGTGCACCGCCGCCATGGACCGGCGTCTTTTCAGCGCTGTGAGCTGTTTTTAAATCTCTTGGATCAGCGGGTCCGATCACCTCTGAGTGGTCGACCGTGTGTCGTCTCACGCATCAACAGCAAAATGACTGTCATTCATTCACAGTCGCTGGCTTTCAGCGCTAAAAAGCTTTCATGTTTTGTTCTCACAGTTTGGGTCACGAGTTTCTCTGCGCTGTCAAAATAATATGTCCAGAAGAAGATCATGTGTGCAGGAGTTCAGATGTCAGGCTGAAGCAACACGCTCCGATTTCCCCTCTTGAGATTTTTAGGTTATGAATTGAGCCCTATGGAGCCTGAGAGCTGGAGATGAGCTGTGACTCGTCAGATTGGTGAAGACAGTCACTCGCTTTCAGTCTCATAATTTTTGGAAGACCACGTCATCGTAGAGACAGTGCGTCTGTTTTGTCTTTTTCTTTTATATTCACACAGTGTCCGACTGCCTCAGGAAACAAAACGGGTTAATGTCTGTGTCAGTTTGAGCTGGAAGATGATTAATTCTTTAATGACTGATCAGATTCACTTAGTCTCTCCTCAGCGCCAGCCTGCGGGCTCGTGAACCTCAGTGTGTGAGTGACGCAGCCTCTGTCCTGCTGTAAACGTGTGATGCCTGTGTTAGTCTGAGGTGCAGTGACGAGACCTCCACTGTTTCTGACCCCCACACTCGACGATGCTTTGAGTTTTTAAGAAAAAGCGGATTTTTCAAATCCTTACATTCAGAACGCTTAACGCTGCTTCTTTTACATATTCGGTAGATTCCCCTTTACTGTTAAAGGTGTTGCCAGTTTTGCCTCCTGGTTGAATCACTAGCATTCAAGCTCCAGCGTTGGTTTAGAGACAGACAAGGCTGTTAGTGCGAGCTGCATGAGGAGATAGATTTAAGACTGTTAACGCTCCTGCGTGACCACACAGGTTCACCTACAGCCACTAAACACTCTGTCACCGTCAGCTTCTATTTAGACATCGCGTATTTAAACATCACAGTGTATTTGTAACTCGTGGCAGTGGGTGCAGTTGCTCTGAGCTTTGTCTTTCAACCTCAAAACCTCTGTGACTTCTCCAGCTCACAGGTCTCAGCTCCATCAGTCTTTATCATGTAGCGCTGGGACTCCGCCCTCCAGCCTGCTCAGCTCTGTGCTTTTACTTTGTGGTTTTTAATTACTCCGTTTGTTACCATGTACACGCAGAATTTATTTTCTATCAGACTTTTTTTTTTTTTAATCATCATCAGAGAAAATATCAACATCAAAGAGCTTTCATGAAAAACTGATCCTTCCGTCTGACTGTTTACATGAGCTTCACTGCAGGTAGTTCATGATGCTTTGAATGTAATTTATGTTTTACATCAGAGCCAGCTGTACAGGCTTGCTGTGTGCGTGTGCGTATGTAACAGGCTGTTCAAGGAAAACTTTGATTTTATTTTGTTTTAATGTTTGGCTGAAGCGCTCACCCGGGTGAACTGACAGGATCAGGTGTCTTGCTCAAGGACACTTTATCCAAAACATCATGCAACGTATTCACACCTACTCCTCATCTCAAAATACCAATCATGTACTTTTATTCTTGTTAATGATGTCATTCTGTGTCATAATCAATCAGAAAAAAGATTTTATATTTTCACTGACGCAGTCTGTGCTCTCGTTTCGAGACTGGCAGCCTGTGATTCATTGGAGGCCACTTCTACAGAGAAATCTGTCATATCCGTCGGGTTAAGATTCCCCCTCTCTCCTTAGATGACACACTGCCTCTTGTATAGACAGGTTTTTTTCTTTTAAATCAAGGGTTTCATTCCAAAATGGTTTAATGGTTTATTAAAGAAAAACATCCTACTCAACGAGATATTTGTGAGTTATTGGTTTACATTTGAAGATATTTTTAAAACAGCCATAATTACAGTCTATTTGGAAATACTTGGGTTAAATTGTGTAAAGTGCACTAACATGAGTAAAGGCTTGTTGTTGGCTGCAGTGCGTTTGGTTTTAATAGACAGTTTATTTTGAGATGAAACCCTTCACTCATACCTCAGCAGACCAAGGGCTTGAGTTTGGTTTGTTTTGGAGTTTGTGCTTTGTTTTCAGCAGGCGGCTCAGCCTTTTGAATCATGTTAGCTGCAGTGGCCCACCTGTGGCGTTTGAAGACACAGGGATAAAGGGGGATGCTTTAATGTGTTTTGTTCTGTATCAAAGGAATAAAAGTGATGCATTTGAAGTGAGAGGAACTGCAATATGTACAGTTTTTAAATGAACATTCCACCGCTGGGTGTTTGTGCAAAATGTAGCCTGTGAGCTATGAAATGATTTCTGTTGTTTTGTTTTTTTTGCATATGGATGTTTATTTTTCTGAGCTTCGATGACAGATTGTATTTAAAGCAGTTAGGTGTTTCGGTGTACATCCATTTCTACGACGTCTTCCTGTTTGATACATGAAATCACTCTGACAACTAACAAGGTTTGCCTTCTGGGAGTGATGTGCAGCTGTTTTCAAAACATGATTAGCACGAGCATGAAAATTAAACTGTATGTTTTTAATGTTGTCTAAGCCATCAATGAAATAAAACGTTCCCCCATCGGCTCACACACACATCAGAGAGACAGGGTCCAGATGTTATTGCAGCTTTCCACAGCGCAGACCCACATGAAATGTAAAGCACCCTGTTGCTTTTCACTTTTTTTCTCATTTAGCCAATAAATGTTTTTTTTTCTCTGAGGTTGGACTTGTTTTTATTTATGTACAAATGCATCCATGTTGGATTAAAAACGCTCAGGGTCATAGTATTTTGTAGCTTGTCATCTCCACCCACCACACACAGACCCATGAATTTGTCATGCTTAGGAGGCACTGTGGCAGGATGAAACCACTCGTGCACACACGGATCTGTGTTGTGTTTGAATCACTGTGACCTTGGCTGCCGCAGGACAGGAAGAAGAATGGCCCACTACTTCTTCTCATCCCCTGTGTGTAGCCTACACAATGAGAGCTAGAAACCCCCCCACTCAGTGCACACTCTGCATTGTGCTGTCTGCGTGGGGAGAGCCTCCGTGTCTGTGGTGGGCTGTGGCGATCGGCTGCTGTGCAATATTTGCAGGAGAAAATGAGAGGCGCTGGTAATTTGTGGTCTATCGCTGCATCTTCTACTGCGGGACCCTTCTAACAAACTATGACCCAATCGTTGGGTGTTGCGTACTTTCAGCCCCTCCTCATCCCAAGCTGCGTCAAGCCCCACACAGACACGCGGAGCGACACCGGAAGCTCGGTGAATTCTCTTTCAGAATAAAAGAGGATTGTTTTCCGTCATCAAGATAGCCTATTAGTCCACCTGTCCTTTGGTAGCCTACCGGTCTACTCTTGGTCTACTCTCCTTTCAGTAACATATGGCTAAAAAAGTTTGAGACAATGCAAAATATTTGTAAAACAAATTAAACCTGGATTATCCTCAATGGGGATTATGGCTCATACCCTGATGTTCATGGTGTGAGTCAAAGAAGTTTTGCACATTTGCCTTGAGAACCCCACGATCATCCCCATGTGGTCTAGGCTTTTAAAATTTGCCCACCACACAGGATATTATGTAAAAAAAAAATAGTGCTAAATTTCTAAGTGAATAGAGCCATGTTAGCTCTATATTACATTTTCTCATCCACAGTTTTTCTATGTGACCTTTTTCCAGCCTGTTGATTTTATGCTGACTTTATTTATTTCATAGGCTTTATGCACAGATCCACTACTTCCTGAACTTAAACAAGCTCCTTTATTTCCTGTCTTACATTATTGGACAAACTGACGTGTGTCTGGCCATTGTTGTGACTACTGAGGTCAGAGCCAGACACACCTCAGTTTGTCCAACACCTGGAATAATCAGTTTGTCCATTAATGTAAAACAGGAAATAACAGTTCAGGGAGTAGTGGAGCTGTGCATAAAGCCTATTGTAATGTGAATGTAGCCTACTGGCAACATTTGACTTCCACTAATGCCCGTTTCATTTGTAGTGATCAGTTTGTTTTTATTTTGAAAGGACTTACCGGATACAGTTCCTTTCGCCCACGTGAGCTTGACAGCGGTCCCATCCAGCTGATGCCACTGAAAGCCTCTGTGAGTTCAGTTTGGCCGGTGCGCGCAGAGGACTTGGAGGGGTCAGGGAGCTCCACCGTCCCACACACACACACAGCACCGGGGGGCGGCGGCGGGACACGAGCTCTCTGCGGTTGAGACTGCATCCTGTAGGTACCCGGACCGGAGGAGAGGAGGGGGGCTGCTGGCTCTAACTGTCCGGACTCAAATGAACACACAACAGTCAGCGGGGGAAAAATCGTTGGATAAGGTTTCAGCGCTCAAACCAAGATGAAAGCGGCCGGCAGGCAAGTCACCGTGACCGCAGAGAAGCTGAACGGGGACATGAAGCGGAGGCCGAGCTATCCCGGCGAGCTGCGGGCCAAGCACGCCAACATGTCAACTAAGATTTGGGTGAAAGTGGCGATGGCGATTGCCTATTTCCTCTGCGTGTCTGTGGCCGCGTTCATCCTGGTCATTTACTATGTGTTTTTCTGGACACCGGACCAGTTCAACAGCACCAGCACCGAGCCACCGAACCGCACCGACTGCGCGCCGAGGTTTGGATGACTACAGCACGCAAGCTCGCACGCACGCACGCACACATCTGCACACATTTGTGTAGGTGACGGCACACACCTAACATTGGGCTGCAGCGCGGGGATGGATGCGAGGAGGAGGAGGAGGAGGGGGCGGTGCACGGAGAGACATGACTGCATCCAGAGTTTGGGATGGATGCTAACTGAGGACCTGAAGGAGGACAGAGGAGGAGAGCGCTGCCGGGATGCATCAGTGTTCCGCATGCAGGATGCAGGTGGGGAGGAGGGGGTGGTTGTTGTGTGTGGGGTTTCTCTGCCAGCTACTCAAACCTGCAGACCCGAGGGGGTTTCATTTGTCCTTAGTCTTTTACTGTCTCTCATGTCAAAGTCACAGGACGCGTCTCTCTGTCCAGCTCAGAGATCTGATGTTTCTCTGGTTCTTGATTTAGGGTTTGGGATGTTTGACTGTGTGTGTGGGGGAGAAAATGGTGGCTCTTCTCAAAGTCATACAGTACAAACATCCCATAACTCATGGGTGGATTATGAAGCAATGAGCCTTTATAGGCACAGACATGTTACAGAGCATCACTGACGTGTTTGCAGGTGAAGCAGGATCAAAAGTTTTCAAGTGTTGCTGAACTTCAGTGTGTAGGAGACGATGAAAAGCTGTGTGTCCCACACTGACACTGCTGCACACATAGGAAACCTTTTCTGATGTGTTACCGTAGCCTCAGAGAGATTTCTTTTTGATAGTAATTTATCAAGAATTAAGAATTTTAAAAAAGCCAAACACTGTATGGGTCTAAAATGTCTAAAAGTTCTCTCTTTGACTCTTGATTGAAAAATGATTTAGTGTCAGAGAAAATAAGTCATTTGAAGATGTAACCTTGGGCTATGTTGCACATATTTAACTTTCAGACATTTTGTAGACTTAACAATAAGAAAAAAATAATTAATTCAACTGTTTATGATCCCAAAATATTTCTGGATGCAGCTACAGCCTGGTGTTTCAGTAATAAAACACTCTGATCAGCTGGAGCAAAACCTGGACATTTGTGTTTTTAGAGACTCTGTGCCCAGTAGGCCCGCTCAGTAATCCATCCACGCTTCCCAATGATTTTAAAATATATAACTTCTTCCCCCTCGTCAAGAACCTTTGAAACTCAGTCAGTGTTTCCTGGAATCTACTCAAGACCCCCTCAAGGATACTTATAATCCCTGAACTCTATGGAGCGTAGATACCCAGACCGATCTCAACTACTTTAGAACACGTTTTAAGGAATCACACTGCAACCACTGAAGAACTCATGAACCCCCAAATAAATCAAATAAACCCCAGAGACACTATCAAGAAACTGTCCCTGGAGACCCCATTTGAACGCCTCAAGAATGCTTCAAACCCAGAGAAACCCTGTCTACCTGAATGCACCTCCCTCAAAACCCCCTGAAGGACTTGACTCTGTGATCCACTGTTCTGCACTAATGGAGATTTGTTTTAAAAAATCTGCCTACAGAGGAACGGCTGACTCTTCACCCTCTCTCTCTCCTTCTTTCTTTCACAGCTGGATGCTGTTTTTATTCAGGTATCTAGAGGAATTTAAAGCGATACAGTACTGTAGCAGAAGTAGCTCAAATTGTGATCTCCGGTAGCTCGTAGCTGTATGAAATGCAAGGCGATCACTCAGTATATTCTCAGTAGTTGCAGAAATTTTACCTTTTTAGAGCGACTTTTGTCTTGCACAGCCTCACACAGAATGAGCGTAAAATATTCAATGCAATGTCACGTTTGTACCTCTTCTTGATGACACGGTTTGTTCACCTCACTTCCTGTTCATAACTTATTCTTCTGTCCCTCAATCTACTAGACTGTTTTATTTACAATGTAGCCTTGAGAAA
Source organism: Trachurus trachurus (assembly GCF_905171665.1). Lineage (NCBI taxonomy): Eukaryota > Metazoa > Chordata > Actinopteri > Carangiformes > Carangidae > Trachurus > Trachurus trachurus. The sequence goes on along the minus strand of NC_139892.1, from coordinate 23,341,365 downwards.
CTATTGTTATTATATAATAAACTATGCATTTATTCCAGTGTGGGTGTCATTATTGTGTCAGCAGATGAGGGGAAACAGACAGCGGCGCAGGTTGGAAGGCATCATCCTGCCCCGAGGGACGTTTCTCTAAAACTGCAGGCGGACGTCAGCCAAGTGCTGCTTTGAAATTTATATCTTCAGATGCTGCTGCATTTAAACAAACCTTTCTTTGTACAAATCACTGGATTCTGCAATTTGCTGTAAATACTTAAGTACATTCAACCCTCTGCAGCATCACATACTCACGAGTCAGCCCTCGTGTTTATCCAGTCATCATTACAGGGTTGAGTGTCTGTGAAGTCTTCTCTGACTGGGACAACTTCCAAAGTATCTCACAGCACAACAAGAACCAGGATAAGTCATGTAACTTGTTTAATAAACAGTTAAATAATTTTGACTTTTAGATATACAGCATGTTGGAAAGAGATCCTTAACAGTTTCCTGCGAAGTGTTGATGGTGAGGTCAGTGTTAACTTCTCTCTCCAAATACCGGCAATAATACAGGCAGCATTTCAGTATGACCATCTATTGATGGTCATGGTATTAACTTTCTGTGATGCACAATTCTGCTGTTTTTATAATACAGATTTACATTTGTAGAAAATACAAATATAGTCAGTAAACATATACGAGGTGCACACACTGTGCTGAGCTTGGGTCAGTGGCTCTGCAGTGAATATCGGCGTTTTCATTTTACATTTGGTGATGATTCACCTTGACTGTCATTTTTAAAGAGTGATTTCTGTTGTAAGGTGTTTATGTTGTTTGTGTCCCACCTGAGCTGCTGTACTGCGGCTGCTCAGAGGGCAGCAGATTGCTAATTTGTTGTCCATAAATCCAGAATCTGACATCTAATCTAATACTAATAATCTGCTGTTTGGTCACCTGCACATGTTCAGCTAGATGCAGGTGACAATGTGGTTTGGTCAGGGATCATGTCCACTTGTTGCTACTTGATAAATCAGTATCAGTTGAAATCTTTAACACTAGAACCGCCAACTGCCGTTCATTGGACGACTTTGATTTTCATTTGTGCATAACTTTATTTAAAAAATACATTGAAGTCCACCAGTCTGTGACTTTTCCTAAAATGATGTTGGGCAGCACCCCGTTTTGTTGAATACAATCAATATTACTCACACAAAAAAATATCGATCATGTTTTCTCATTTTTACCTATAACCGCCACGTTCGTTCATTGGACGACCAGAGAATTCACCGATTTGCGCCGGCATTATTGGGCTTATGCGCTCTCTCTCCCCCTCTCTCTCTCTCTCTCTCTGTGTGTGTGTGTGTGTGTGTGTGTGTGTGTGATTGTGTGTGTGTGTGTGCGTGCGTGCGTGTTAATATGTATCTCTGTGTGTACACGTGCGCAGGCTGCGCAGATGCACACTCACGTCCACACTTCACACACGCACGGTGCAGAAATTATTTTCCAGACTGGACAGACTGGTTGTAGAAGAGGTGTAGCCTACATTCAGGGGGGAAATATCAATATGATATCAAAAGAAAACGAAATTCGTTTTATAAAGCCAGTATTTAGGAGCAAACTAGTGTAAAAACAGAGTCGCTGTGCTCTTCATGTAAAGCGCCGACGTGAGCGCACGCGGGGGGGGGGGGGGGGGGGGGGGGGGGGGGGGGGGCAATCCTGCGTCGGTATGATGGGCAGCTCCACCTGACATATCAAACAAAGATCACTAAGGACTATGGATGTTGCCGTAAAAGAGAGAGAGAGAGAAAAAAGGTCGTTTATACGGTGGAAACCTGGCTTTACAGGCGGGGGCGGGGTTCCTACGGTATGCCCCCCCCGCCCCCCATGCCTCGCGGAGGCTGCGGGGTGCAGCCTACTTCATGGCCCAGAGTAGCTGTTAAAAGACTACGACAAATGTAACACCTATACAGCTCTAATTAACGCTTTATTACAGTTCGTCCAATGAACGACTCATGGCGGTTATAGGTATATAGTGTGCAATGGCGGTGCTAGTGTTAAGGCTTAACATCACCATTTAAATGGGAGCAATAAAAGTGTCTCTGATCATAAAGTTTTGTTAAACTCGATAGAACAGCTCCACGGGTAAAAAGAGGTTATAGCACAAGTTTAGAAGACGGTGTCAGGAAACGGACTGAGATGGGTTTTAATTTCCTGTAAGGAGCACAACTAATGTGATGTTTAAACACCACTTAGATTTGTAAACTTTGTAACATCTGAGAAACACTCACATCCTCTGGTGTCCCTTATGGGAGGACCGTAAAAATACCAGAATTCGCCTTTAAATTACACTCATAGATACAAATTTCAGTTCGTATTTCAAAGATCACAAGCACAATATAACAGGAACACTGTATATTGATCCCAGTCTGGAATCAATAAACTATCTCTTATCTTTTCTTTTCTGATAATTCACTATTATAATGATGACAGATGACAGACCCCAGCACTGCCTTAGAATTACATAAAAGAAAAATGGTGAATGATGTTTTTAAGTCATCTCAAACATCATAGTAAGTCATTTTGTGTGTGTGTGTGTGTGTGTGTACTGTGTCAATCAATAATCAATAATGAAATTAGCAGCTGGAGTATTTATCAAACACTTCATGATATTTTCAAACGCTGTTAAAGAGGAACTGATTAGATAAACACCAAGACTTGTCTCATGCCAGTGACTGATCCAAAAAAACAGCGTCTTCAGCTGAGGTGACGTCATCTTGCCGATGGGCAATTTTTCACTTCTACAGTAGGAGGTGAAGTGATTTATTAACAGGGACAAGCAATAAAGATCATTTCCAGTTGTGGTATTACACTCTGATGAAAGAATAAACAGAGCAGTGTACATGAGTTTGGCTCATCTCACACATCCTCTTTCAGAAGATCCACACAGACAGTCTTTGTCTTGGGGATTCGAATCCAGCCATAAATCACCTAAATTATGTGATTTTAACCATAACTGATAATTTTCCTCAAAATTACAATATATTGTGTTGTTTGTCAATAAAATAACACACAAACATCAAACATTCAGCAACCTAGTTATTGTATGTCATGTGACATGTAATTCCTGTTAATATGATGAAGAATGAAATGCCCATAAACAAACCTACATTGTTGTATTGAACTTACTATGTCATTTTTAGTCTTACTTACATTGTCATTTTGTGCCTCGTTCACTCATAACTTTAATGTTACTGTGCTGTTTCCAACAGGCTTCGACGCTGACTGAGTGGATGGGGTTTTAAAGTGAGGCTGTAAAAACAATACTGCTTGCATTACCTCTTGGCTTGAGTTACATGTATTCCAAAAGCATATCAACTGTTTTATTTTTCACTGCAGAGTACTAATGTTCTGTCTGGCCTGGCAATAGACAAGTAAAGAAACAAACCAAAAAAAAAAAACACTGCAATGCTGCTTTTATTTGGTTTGCATCACAAGAGATTAGGAAGCCAATTATCTTATTGTGCAAATTAGTGGTGAGTGTCTGATTTTAGGAGTAATCGGGCTTTTCTGCAATCATATTTTGTTCTCTGAGGTGATATGCCGCCAAAACCCCAAGAATGTTGAGATTTCCCCTTTGGGTTGTTGCAGGAATCTGGATGATATTTTTGATTATTTTTTATGTGAAATCTCCAGTCCAGATTCCATCAGCGGTCATAGTTTGAAATTTTAGATTTTTGGAGTCTTGAGTATTTTCCAGTGTTGCAATAGGACTGACAATATCTCACCATGGCTTCTTTCCCTCTCCATCACTTGCTTTGCCCGACACACCTGACCTCCTGTTGAAGTAATTAACCGGCCAGTGATCACTGGCATTGATGACGAAACCCTGCTCTGAACCATCCAGCCTGGGCTTTCATTACTTCAGAGCTGCATGGAAACCAGTTTTTTTATTTAGCGAATGCAAAGTCTTTCAGCCAAGCACTAGACACTAGAAAAGTTCCCCACACAGAAATGCAATATACGACATACGACTGACCCCAAGGGTGATGTCATGAATGAGTGAAATAAAGCTATATACCGGAAACATATTGGATGCAGCAAAGTAAACACAACAGTGAAGGAAAACTGGACAAGAGCAAGCAAACTCAGCAAAATATCTCCCTGGATAATAAGGATGGGAAATAAACTTGGAGAATGTACAGAGATTTAGCAGATTCAGCTCATCCACCGTTCATTGATCTGAATGTAGAGGTTGACGAGAAAAAGACGCTGATACTGGAGATTTACCAGATCTGCTTCCACTGCAGGATCTCTCTCTCTCTCTCTCTCTCTCTCTCTCTCTCTCTCTCTCTCTCTCTCTCTCTCTCTCTCTCTCTCTCTCTCTCTCTCTCTCTCTCTCTCTCTCTCCATGGAGTTGTTTATAAATGGTCATTTGAATGGTTCATTCATTGTTTGTTGGTTTGTTTTGTAGATTTGTTTCATTAATTTAGAAAAATAGCAGGTATTGTGAGAACATAAATTCCTACATTCTAATAATTTTCAGTCAGTTGCTTATCCAAAAAAAGGAATACTTATAAGCTTCAAAAGCAAAACTTCTTGTAACCATACCTTGAACACATTTTCTGCAATTCTTCAAGTTGCTGCAGAATACTACACACTGTTTCCTTCCTACATTAGACACTCAAAAATGAAATACTTTGTTATCACTGGGAAAACACTTTGATTTAAAACGCAAATCACAATTTGAAATACTACGCACACTTGCACAGAAAACTCACCACCTATCAGTCTGACCTTTAGCACTGCAAATGGAGCTCAGCCATTCTGCCAACTCTGCAAACATGGCGGCACCATAGGCCCCTGCAGCACTCCACAAATGCAGTTTCTGCCCATAATTTTTGGTTTCAATTTTGTTTTGTTTACAGTAAAACAAATCTATTGTAATTGTTTTGTATTGTATTGATAACTGTTACTGTAAAAAACCTGTCAGCAATTACAGAGAATTGTTTGAGAAAATGTCAATGCAAATAGTAAAGACTACAGTGTTTTTTTTTAGACTCTTTTGTGTTACTGCTTTTTGTGTAGAGTTTTGGCACAATGAACCAAATTCAGTAAGTAAGTAAGTAAGCAATCGGCAAAAACTGTACAAAGGGCTTGTTTACTGTGATGCACTCAGTGAAGTGCTAAGATCTTTTTCTATGATTAAATACTGATTTCTGAAATAAAGGATGCAAATTTAAAAGATACAATTTATTTTTATGTAATGCTTTCTGTTGTTAGTATTTTGTAGTTCATTGTGTTAAGAATGACTGTGTTTGAGTGAGACTTATTGCCACTTGCCAGCATCATGAGAAAACTATCAATTGTCTCAGAGTAAGAAATCACTCAATTGTTCAATTTTTTTTTTTTTATCAACATGAAGATGAACTGACACTGACAACTGAATAACTTTTAGACAGGGTCTAAACACCAGGCCAGGACGTTAAAAATGACTGCTGACTGATGAAATCCTCATGTTTTTTCCAACTGTCATGAACTGATGTGCAAATGTAAATGTTGTTTAGGGTTATATTTAGTTAGACTGTGTATGTGATATGTGTAGCTGGGTATCTCCTGGGACATCTGTTGATATTTGAGATCACTATATTGTGCTGATGCTGGTGGGTAAACATTTCAACAATGTTTCTGAACGTGTCTGAATAATCCAGTCAGAGGTGGACCATGTAGGCCTAGATGACGAGACACGTAGCACCTGTGTTGACTGACCAGTGTGTCCATCTGGAAGCCACTGGGATGTGTCTTTGCTGAGCAGTAAGTGCATTTAATCACTAGAGGGCAGTGATGTGCAGAGGAAAATCTTCAGGGAGACTAGTTTTCCACTACAAAGAATGGTGAGGAATTGAAACACAAGGTCACCTTTCATGAGAGATGAGCAGGGGACAGTGGCAACAATCTTACGCCACCAATCAGAAAAATGCCAGAGTGATCTCTGAAAAAGAAAATGTAGGTGTGAAACTTCATGAATTTTTCTTAAACTGCCCTGGCCCTGACCATTTTTTATGAATCAATCCCATGTATATCATTTAGGTTTATATTCTTTACCACAGGCCCACGTTCAAGTCCAGTCTGTGGTTCTTTATTCTCTGGTCTTCTATGTCCTTTCCTATTTGTCTCACTGTCCAGGTCAGTGTCTGATTTTACAACATAGCACAGCAGATGCAACAATTATTGTTATTTTTAACACAAGAAAATAATAACTGACTTGCTTTTTAGATAATAATGCACAAATCAGCTGCAAGGTTGTGATATTACAATCCAAGTGATGTTGTTATGACACAGTATCTGACTGAGTCATGGTCAGGAATGCAGGCAAAAGGAGCCACATCTGCCCTTGTGCACTATCCACCATAATTACCTCCATGCACAATAAGATTAAAACCAAAAGCCTCCTAGTCCTATGTCTATGTCTTTTTTATACCGTCTTGTTTCTTTTCTACTTAGTGTGTTTTATGTTGAAATAAACTGCACTAATAAACTTTTCTTGCCAAGTAGGCTATAGCATAACTCTCTGTTTACAAACACTTAGGCTACTTGCAAAAATCCGCCATTGTGGCATAATGTTAAAGCAGAAGTAAGCGATCCGGTCGTTTTGGCTAACTTCTTGTCAGCCGATGGAGTTAGCAGTCCCCGCCCTCGTCCCTACGTCACCACATGCACACACATCCCTTGACTGCACACACAGAGAGGACCGCCCCTTTATGCCGTTCTCTCTCCTCATTAGATAAAGGTTGTAGGATACAAGGAAAGTTTTCTCCTCGGCTTACAGCAGAGCAGAGTGACTGACAGACCCGTTTCAGACCAAACATTCTATATAAGTGATTGCCGTCGGAAGATATAACTATTTAAGACTTATATTAACACAAACAATCCGCTTACTTCTGCTTTACAGTTTTTTACGATTGAATAAACACAATTTTGATTGTTTTGTTTTGTTTAGCAAAACCCAACACACGAATAGCACAACCACATACCCAATTAGCAAAACACCTTAACTCCTTTGCAAAATGAACCACTCTTGTAAAAACTATACACTAACTTATCAAAACCATATTTTTTTACCATATGAAACACACACGTTGCATATGACTTAACTCTGTTTGCACCAGTTACACTCTGCTGTTGAAAACCTTAAACACTTTCGGCTAATTCTGCTTCTAAGTGCATAGAGTAGTATGGGTGAAGCACACAGTGAATTTGCAAAACATCGCTCGGATTTGCACAACTGTAAACACAATGTCTGCTCACACTTTTTGCAAAACAATACACACAGTGAACACTTGTATGCATTACTGTAGACACCACACAGGACACAAGACTAATGCTGTTGACATCCTCCCTCCCTCAGCGTCAATCCATGGTTCACAACATGGTCCACAAGAGTTGCGCGGATTTCATTGCTTAAAGTTGGACCTCTTCTCCTTTGAGCTTCACCTACTCCTGCTTGAGGTCTTCCTCTTCCTCTTCCTCTTCCTCTTCCTCGGCCACGGCCTCTGGCACGGCCTCTGCCTCCTTCTTCTCCTCCTTCTCCGATTCCCCCTCTCATCCTCACTCTTCCTCTTCCTCTTCCTTCCATTTTGGTTAAGCTTGGTGAACTCACCTGCTGCATTTTTATAGTGCTTAAACCTGATTGGTGTGTCTACAATTAAGCAGTCTTGTGTTTGCACACCTGATGGCAGTGTTCAATCAACTGGCTCATAGGTGTGGTAATTTGACAGTCAGTGCTTTAGAATTGCAAGGAAGTGACATCTTGATATACTTCTGTGTCTAATGCATAGACGTGTGTGTTAGTGTTTCAAATCACGGTGTGTATTGTTTTGCACAAAGTGTGAACGGACTCATTGTGCTTACAGTGGTGCAAATCTGGGGCCAAGTTTTGCTCCTTGAGTGTAAGGTTTTGATAATTGGGCAAAACTTTAGATTTTAGTGTTTATTCAATCGTAAAAAACTGTAAGTAATAGGCTACATTAAATAAATTACATAATGTTCCGTTTGAAAATGTTTTAAAGAGGTGGGGATTCAACTTCAGTCATTTTTGAGGCTGCAATTATGACCTTAACTCATCTAGTGTAGCTAACTGGACAACTGAAGTGTGTAGCCTTTGTAAACATGTAGTCCAACTGAGACTGGACTACTCCAAATCCAAGTGAAATGCCCAGACAATGCAATTGGAAACTCATTTTCTCCTGCATGTAGACCCTAATCTGACTGAAACTGGACTGAATGCATGTGCGCATGCTTCACAACACAAAGTGTAGCATAGAAGCAGACAGGTTTCCTGTGCTGAAATTAAGCCTTTTCACGCCTTGCATGAAATGATAAGTGAACTGTAAACGGAGTCTGACTTGAAAGATAAACTAGGCTATGAAGATTTGACCATGAGCTCATGACATATCTTTATTCAGGCAGTCTAATGGTTGACCTTTTACAGGGTGATAGGATGATGGATCACTGCAACCTCATGAGTTCAGACAGCTCAGTCTGAGCTGCTCAGACTACTTTTTATTCATCCAGATTCTTGCACCAAACCTGATAGGACGATCGGGCATGGACCAGGAAAGGACCCATTAAACGGTGGGCCACATCTAGTTGAAGGGGCAGACCCGGTAAATAATATAGGCTATAGCCTATATATATATATATATATATATATATATATATATATATATATATATATATATATATATATATATATATATATATATATATATATATATATTTTTTTTTAAATCATAATAGCATGTTGTTCTCACAATGCTATTGTAAGGCTACCTGCCAGCAGGGCCGTTGCTAGGAATTCTGGGCCCCCTTAAAGAATACTAAAGTGGGCCCCCTGACTTTTCCACTTTTCTTTCTTAGACTAGGCTATGTATGTATTATCATTTTTTTAATTAGCCTACTTTGTTTTGATGCGAATGCAGCATTACTATGAGTATTAGTCAGGGTCTTATGCAGAATAAACCAGTCATACAAAGATTAGACTACCGGTACTGGGGTTTTTTGTGGGCCCTACTGGGTGCTGGGCCCCTAGAATTATCTTCACCTTTCTCCCCTATACAACGGCCCTGCCTGCCAGCATAGTAGCCTAACTTGCATGCAGATGCATGGCAAATATCGCATGGCAAATCAAACACATTGATAAAGTATTAGAGTGAATGGCAGGCTATCAGATTAACCTGTCATGATTGAATATTGAATAGGCTTATTCATGTGATTGTGTAGGCTATTTGAAAAAGTCCATTATCTTTACTGTTCATCCCTGAGGGTTACAGAGGGTCTCCACGGCGGCCCGTCAGACACGGTTGCCATGGTGCTTGGCTGCAGTTTCCCGGATGTAGTATTTTCCCCACTTCAACATGGCGTCAGGGAAGTGAGACTTCGGCTAATGTCACTCACAGTTTGCCCAAAGTTGTTCTGCTTCTGCTCTTTTCTACAGGAGGGGGAAAGTTTTTTATTTCCACGTCGCGGCGGCAGCAGCAAACGTTTTCCTGCTAGTTTCGCGGTGAGTAAGCACGTTGGCTCTAATCGTGACAGTTCATGCGTTTTGTGCAGCGGCTGGTGGCGCGTCGCTGCTCCCCGTGTAGCTGCTAGGTGGCTAACGTTAGCCGCTAACTGTGAGGTCTGTCCAGGCAGACTGGTGGTGAGGAGACCCCAGACCGCTTCTGTCTGGTCTGTCTCTCTGTGTGTGTGCGCGTTGCGTGGAGAAAACCTTACAGTGAGATGCCAATCGTGTTGTTTAAAAAAGAAAAGGAAAAAGTATGGTCTAAATGTAAGTTGGTGGCAGTTCACTTGTCAAAGTTGTTGAACAACAATTAAGTCTCAACACCTAACGAGCTAATTTTACGTCAGGTGCTGTTGCTCTGCTAAGACCCCCTTTAAGCTCGCCGGACGGCTTAATGGAAAATTCAGGAGACAACCTGCTTCTGGAGATGTTGATTTTTTCTCAAGCTATCGTGAAACAACCCCGACCAGCTTGACCTCATTGCCTTTCTTTGAGTGTTACTGCAATATGTACCATGTTTAAATACCAACATGTTGAACTTTCATTTTCATCTTTGACTCAGAAACGGGCTTAATCCTTGTTCTGTCAGGGCAGACTGATGGAGGAAAGAGGACATTGTCTGTCTAGAAGTTTATTAAGTTTCTCTCTCCACTCATTGACCCCATTTTTTGTTTTGTTTTGTGAAACTCTTTATTTCTCTCCCATGTTTCCATTCATGTGTTGAAGATTTCATATGTGGAAGAGAGATTTCGTGTGCACTTACACAGTCAGCAAGGTTGTGCAGATTAGTGCTGGGCACACCGCACATTCCTGGGATGCCAGAGCTGTATGGAGGGATCAATCTTCTCCCTCACATACACACCATCAGTGCAGTGAGCACTCTTATCAAATACACCCCTACAAATACTATACATCATGCTGTGCAACATACTCAGATAGTGTAACTTGGTAAGGAAGCATACATATCAGGAAGGGCAATGACTAGAGCAAAAGTTGCAGTGGCAAATCAGCATGCCCTGTATCAGCTTCAAAAAGTTGTATTGTTGTTAGGTAATATTAAGGCTCCATTACCAGTCTGGGCAAATTAGCAACAAAGTGACAGAGAGCCTGGGGCAGACTTTTGGATGATATTGGTAGCACCACTTAAGTTTTAGACTGTTTTAATGTAAATCTCTTAAGCGTCCTATACTACTGACATATGGAGCATCATCATCTTGCTGTATCTTGGTAATATAGTTTGTCGAAAATTCTGATTGTCTGCTGTGTTGTGCAGAAAGAGGATTTAAAAGAGGTAAAACTAAATGAATCAAGCAGGAGGGTGGGTTAACAATCCCCTCCTATAATAAGTATATTCAAACCAGATGTTTGATAAGCCTAATCCACATCTGTCACAGTCATACAAGCATTACATATTTGGCTGCCCACTGTCAAAATCAGACTGCTGGGAGAAGTGAGTGTTAGGCTTCATGCTGCTGTGTGTTTTTTTTTTTTTTTTTGTATTACTTTATTGCTCAGGGTGTTTTGATGTTTTGCCTTCAATAGCAATCTTCTTTTTCCCTCATCTAGACAGAAGGCTTCAGTTACCTCTGTTGACCTCCCTGCCATCTAGTAACAGTAGCAACAGTCAAGGTTTCTCTGGTACCGTGGATGCTACAGAATGGACCTTAAAGAAAGAGTTTTTTCTTCTTTTCATAAGGACATCCTCAGACATGTACTTGAGTCAAAATTGGACAGGATGCTTCAGGTGCTAAAAGTTTGGGTGCAACAGGACACCCAGCATTTTAACACAACTAAAGTTAGGCCTCCCCTTGGTGATACGTAGTTGGGACGCGTTCCACACAGGCGCATGGAGATTGTTGTGTATTCTGCTTATGTGCATTGTGAAGCACATCATAAAGAAGAATAGCAACTCACATGGATCTTTTTGCAGATATGATAGTAGTGGCAGACCCTTAACAAAGCCTCTCTGCAAACTCAGTGTGTCTGTATGAGTGATGTTTGTATGATGCTCGAGTAGTGTGTTGGCCTCATGGACATATCAAACTGATAGATAAACAGATCTCACATCGACAGAAAGTGTAACAGTCCCTCCATCAGTCAGCCATCAGTTTCAGTGGCTGAATGATTAATGAATCAGGTTTGCTAAAGTGTTTATTTTTATGTTGGTTTCATGCCATGAAATTAAATTTAAATTTATTTTGTTAAAAAGGTGAAACTGAACGTGCCTATAAATGTTAACTGGAATACCCATAATAAAATGATAAATATTAGCCTATATATTTTAATCCACCTAGTGTACTAAAATAATGATGAAGATTAACGAAATAAATGAATACTGACTAAAATCATAGTAAAAATAATTACCTCTTCTTTAAATGCAATGTCTTACCACAAGAATGAGTGTCATGAATGAAAGAAAATAAGTTGTAAGTGTAACTCAAGTTTATCTACATTATCTTCAGTTTTGTTGTGTTGTCTTTGTGTCCTTGTTGGTTGAGTTTATGCAGGCGTGGATGAGCAAGCATGGAAACATGAAAAGTCTCATCTTTCTCCTGGTATCAGATTTCACTGAAAAAGAGGCATTGGCTTAAAAATGCAAGGAGTGTGAGTGTGTTTGAGAGAGAGAGAGAAAGCGAGCCCAAAGATATGGGTCAGAGAGGGGGAAAGCAAGCAAAGATGAAAGTGGATACTTTGTTCTTTTCCTGCTGGTACAGTAGGTCTGGGTATTTGTTGAGAGTCCAGAGAGCGAAGGGAGGGGGTCGAACCACTGAGCCTGGTCCGGCTAACGGCTAACAGTCCGAGAACTAGCAGCAAGAAACGTCAATGGGGCAAAGACAGTACAGCAACCCTAACTCAACCTTATATCATGGTAGTGAAGAAGGATACATTTTGGAAAGAGAGGGTGTGTTTTTTTCACGATATTTAAACCATACATATTAAGGCATTGTTGTCTGCAAGAGGCATTAATAGAAATAGGTTACAGCTGCTCATGGACTCAGATGATCCACAACATCGCCTGAAGAGTTTAGGCCCTTGGGATAAAACATTAAAAAAGTGACTACAGTCAGAGGATCAAACTTAGCTGAGTGGAAATTGATCAAATAAGCTCATAGTGGGGAAGACAAAGGACAGAGCAAATAGGGGGGGGGGGGGTGCTGAGGGTCATATCAGACATTATGATGCTTCTCTGTAACAGGGAGAGAGGGCCAGACTCATTGCCTTGGAGGGGGAAAAAATCCTCTCTGGAATGACTGCAGCAGCCAACATCAACACAACCCTCTAGGTGCTCAGGAGCAGAGACAAGAACACCGTATGCATAAAAAAATATTCAGTATCATAACAATAACAGGTCTATTTTTGAGACTTGGTATCTACTACCCAGTTAGAGTCTGGGACCAACATTGTGTTAAGTGTGTAGAGAGTTGAGAAATGTTTTCAAGAAGAATCTCTTCTGCTATCTGTTATCAGGGCCGCATGTGGGCAGAAATTTGTGTGAAATCCCCCCCATCGCCACCATTTTTAAAATTTCCTTTGACATCAGTTGAAAAATACCAATATTTCGATTTATAAACCAAGTTATGTGTATCGATAAAATAGCAGTCATCAGATGAATCTATAATGAAAATAACTGCTATCTGTTATCAAGGCTGCAATAGTTTCCCCTGCTGGCAATTGCTTTAGCCACTAATGGAGTCTTGTATGATAATACAGTGTTTGCTCAGACTAAACGCTGTGTTGTCCTTCCCTGTTTGTTTCTCTTGCCGAGCGCAGGAACAGAGTGAAGAGTTTGTTCTTCTGTTTCCATCATGTACAGTTGTTTTAATTTCAGCTGAAAAATCAAGCTCGGGCCTGCACCTCCCTGGTGAAGTGGAGCTTTCACAAACACACAATACAAAGAGAGTTCTGGATGGTGGCTGCATTTCACCTTAGTTGTATTAGTATGTTAGAGGGGGAGGCTAAACAGCTGTGCTTTTTGCTTGCTTTTTTCCCCCATCATCTTAACACTCAAAGATTCTTGGTGCCACAAGCAGGACTTTGGTTGCAGTCTGTCTGTAAATGCAGGTTTGTATTCTCATGAGTTTGCAACTTAACAAGGAACAACTATCATTTATCTCTTTAAATCAATACAACATTAAGAACATTTTGTTATTTTTAGCAAAAGTTGTAGTTTTCTTTAGTCCAGAGTAGACTGCTCAAAGATGGGATTTCTGACCTGGGATGTTTTGGTGCTTTAATTGCTTATGGGCACCGCAGCTTTTGAAGAGGGAGAAAAGTATCTATCAATCACTTTCCTTGCTCATATTTAACCATTTGATCACAATGTCTTACCTCTTACTGCCTCTCTAGTCTGAGTAACATTCACAAATCTGCTGTATTTGTTTCAGACAGTGAATCTCAGACCTCATGGTGATGTGATGACTGGCCTCTCTAATGACAGGGGAGATCGATGTGCTGTGACTTCTTCACAACAACATCACCTCAGTGTCTCTGTTTTTAGCAGCAGCATGCCGTCATCATGTTGCTGCTACAGCTGGTGGTTGTAGTGCGCTCGAAAATGTCTGAATGCATGGATATGATATCAGCATGGTGCCGAGGCTTCATTGTGGGAAGTGGACAGCTGGAAAAAAAAAGCTTGCTCATTTGTTCAGCAGGTCGAGGCTTTGGCTGAAATCAAATAATTACCTGCAACTCTTTGACTAAGCACTTCACTCTTTGAACACCAGAGGATCCACTAATCTCATCCTGCTGACCACTAATTACCATCCTCTTTGAGTGCAGTTGACTCACTTTTTCTATTCCTGTGCTTTTATCTGACGACACCATGATGAAAAAAATAGCATGGTAGTTTTCAGTTATTCACCCTTGAACTTGTAGGTAGCTCATCCACTTCCTTCACTGAACTTGACCAAAAATATTTCTGTTTATCAGTGTGTAAGGCCAGCAAAGGTCCAAAGGTCGTATACACAGTCTAACTAGTTGGTGTTCCCTGTGTGTGTATGTGTAAGCTGGCTTGTGTGTACTCTAAATACGGCCCTCTCCGCTGTCTTTATCATTGACCTTTCCACATTCCACAACCTGCCTCTGGAAGTCAGCCCTTATTGGCTGCAACACTGACTGCTTTGTTTGAATTCAAGCTCAGGATTGGGAGGTTTCTTAGTTTCTGGCCCTGATAGGTTGAGTGGACCAGTTACCGCTGTATTTTTACATGCAAAGGAATGTCATCGAACCTTTTCCGTGTGAAGCTAACACCTTGCAGGCCTTTGGGGAGTGGGAAACAGTCAATTGAACAAAAGGATGTGTTTGACAGCACTCACTTTGGCTGGCATTGACAAGCAACTCATATTATAAACAGAGCACATATGTTTGGATTCTAGGTTTTATCGTCTAAGTGTGGAAATATCGAGCACAATAAGATTTTAAAGTACAGTTCAGTTGCAGTTCAGTTATCATATCAGTCCCCATATATCAGACTGAAATTACTTTTGTGATGCCTGTGACAACACTTATTTGTTGGTTAATTTGATGTGGGTTGAAGTCATGAAAGTATTTTTTGAAGTCTAGTAACACTCCATGACAAACATAACACCATGACAAAAATTGGAGGACAAATTCAAAAATCCGTTTGTTTTTTTTCAAGCAATCTGCATTTAATTATGAAATTAAAACACCAACGCTGACAGGGTTCCTCTGTCAGTGTTACCTGTATTCACGATGACGTGTTTCATCATTTGCCCTCGGCTCCAGTTCTGAATCTGTTTATATTGGCAAGGAGACATGATATTTCACAACAGTATGCCTCGATCAGACTGCTGAAAACAGCAAACACGTGAGCCATACCGTGAAAGTCTGTTTGCCAAGGTGAGCAATATTGTCATGTGACAGAAGCAAACAATGCATTGTCAATAACGTGGCCTTTAATGTAAATTACTCTTTCAAGAAACAAATAAGAATGTTTCATTATCTGACCCTTTTCTGTGCTTCATATCATTCATAGACAGACAATAGTCTCATGGCATAGGTAGAACAATAAATCATTTCAATTTTAGCTTAAAAGTTTTAAATACATGTAGGCTACATTAGTATGAATTATCAATATGGTGGCCAGCAAGTCATCCTGGCTTTTTAGTAATATTCAGCCTAAAATTGAATATTATTTGATTGTATGTCATTGGTCAGACGTCTGAAAAGAAAAGTAATACAATTGTGATCATTTTTCATCATTTTTTAAAACACTTTATAGACAATTTTAATATGCAAAGGGCACTAATCATCAGATTCATTGATCATGAAAATAGACGTACCCCTAAAATTATCCCCGGAACAAGAATTTCAAAACCCATATAATAATATCACCTGACAGGTAATATTCGACAAAAGGCAACTAATGATGGAGAATACACTTTATAAATGTTAATAATAACACTTGACGTGACTGCGCTTATTTTTTATTTTTTTTTTCAAAGCTTTATTTCAAGTTGTAACAACAACAACAACATTTCAGCCTTTCCAGCCCACATTCGCTACAACAGCAACAATAAATTTACAATTATGACAGCATAACAAAGGTTAAGTGAAATAAATTAAAATAAAAACCAAAAAAATAGAAAACAGTCAAATTAACAATAAAGGAAAACAATGACAGACCTTGTATCCCATGCAAACCACAATTATGGCCATTGTGACAAGATCACTCACCAAACATCTCTGAATGTATGGTCGTTATTGCTTTACATTTCCGGTTTGTAACTAAATTAAGAGACTTAAAATAATAATCAACTTCAAAAACAACTTAAATGAAGGTGAAGAATTTTGAAATTTACATTTATGAATATGGAACTTCCCCAATAAAATATAAAGGTTTACTATAGTACATAGTTTTTTTTCTTTGAAATCAAAATAAGTGATAACGTTCTTCCCCTCAATGTTGATTTTGTGTTTTGTTTTACACAATATATAATTCTCAAGTTCTTTCCAAAATGTACTACTATATGAACAACCATAAAACAGATGGGTTACATTTTGAAGTTCAATCTTACAAAAGGTACATTTGTTATCGATGTCAAGGAATCTTGAAATATACATTTTAGATGGGTATAACGTGACTGCGCTTATACACTCAGCCCCCCCTCGCGCGGTGACGTCATGACACTGGGCCGCGTTTTGCTGAACCCAGAGCGATAGATATATCTATTGCTCTGGCTGAACCCATAGGAATGCGACAGACTTTGTATTTACAGCCGAGTGCTGCTACAACACTTTGTGTTGATGTGAAGTTTGTTTGGTGCTACCGCTGTTTGTGTGTGTGACCGATGCCGTCACGTTTCTTTTATGAAGACGTAACGACGCTTTCGATGGTTTGACCAAGTTTCATTTGTTCGCGGAAACAACTTTGTTGATCAGGGAGTCGGTTTTTCCTCGTCCGGAGCTGCGTTTCCGACATGAGATCAGGTGGATAGTCTGTAGCTGCCGGGGAAAACAGGACGTGGACTAAAGTGAGTAAAGTAAGTTGTATCCACGCATATGTTTTAGTCGTTTGTTCACTAGTGAGGAGTAGATGGTGTAAATGAAAACTTTGTGTCGGTCCTCGCAGCGCTGCTGGGACCGAGCTGAGGAGCTTTTTTTTTTTTTTTAACCACTGCATGGTACCGGCTCGACTCCACTCCACTCGTGTTAAAGTTAATCTGGGCCGCAAAACAAAACACTGTTGTTTAAATCTCACAGCAGAGGGATTAACTGTGAGTCAGAAAACATAATAAGGTTATTGTTTGTCCTGTGCGAAGGGGGTAGCAAGCAACCAAGCGGCGAGAGAGCGACACAGACAGACAGCCCTGTTGGAGGGCTGCGGGCTCACATGAGTGTCTCTCTCCCTCCTCCTCCTCCCTCCTCTCTCCTCTCCCTCACTGGGGCCATTCAGACCTCTCCATGACTGCTCATATTTGTGACTGTCAAGACAGCTGTTGGCCTGGACTATCCGGGTCATCTGTCTCTCTTTGCACAAGTGTCGGTGACACATGGGGAGATGAATGGGAGAACAGCTTTTGGTAGTGATTTGCTGTCGTGCTGTGTCTTTTGTGTTCAAACTGAGTTGTGCTCTCATGTCCAGGAAGTCTGTTTCATGCATGTTTTCTTATAATTGTAGTGAGCCGTCTGATTGTTTTTATTATTTATCAAAAGGACTTCCTCATCCGAGATAAGTGTGGAGAAATGATGGCGTTGCTAGTGCCTGGTCCTTAAACTTGGGCGACACTGGTTTAGGCGCTTTAGTTTTATTTGATACAGTAAATGCAGGGCTGGATTTTCATAGCTGGTACTAGAGCCCTCATCAAAATGGTACATACATAGCTTCAGTAAATTCTCTCTTTTTTTTCATTTGATGAATATTTATTTAACAAAAGATATGTAAATTATTTAGCAAAACCTACATTTTACTTAGTTTTAAGTCATAATAAACGTCAATGTAAGTGATGGAACCCTATGATAAGGGATGAATGGGAGTGAGTAAAATGGTATGTTAATTTCAGTGGGTTTTCTATATAGCCATCACAGAGATGCTGAGTGACCTGTATCGTCTTGATTTCAGGCTGGTCCTTTGTGATCATTATCATTTTAGAATATCCTACAGCCAAAGGTATACAGATCATAATCACTCCTTCAAGATGTAAACATGAACCATATTTAGTAGTCCACTTCCTCAGTCATGAGATAAGTCTTATGCCATCCTACTCTGTTGTTTAACATAAATGAGTGATAACTATTGATGCTGCTGTTACATGGACTCCTGTGTTGATGAGCCGCGTGGGACATGAGTGAACTCTACTGTAGCGTGTGAGATCTTATAACATCAACATCAGCTGATTATCAGTGGGTCGATGAAGGTTCATGTCATGGGAACTTAAGTAAGTGTGTAACAGCTAGTTTTGCGTCTTAATCGCCTCATTGAGTGTAATAGTAGACAGATGTGAGCAGACCCACTCTGTGTAATACAGAAGCTGAGGGTGCCACACACACAGTGTTATGACCGGGCTGATGCTGGTTAGAGCGGTCGGTAGCTCCAAGGTCACACGGTGAACACTATGTTTGCGCAGCACTTCACGTCTGGGAGCTACTAAAGTACAGAAGTGTGGTCCTCTGTGTGTGTTTCCAAGTGCAAGAGAACGGGCTATTAATTATTGCCCCGACTCAGCGCCATCCAGCTCATGTAAACGCATCATAGCATCAATGTTAACCTAAATACCAAATACCACTGTCTGCCTTTTGGTACCGTATATCAGTCTTAAAATCAGTGAGCTGCTTGTGTATTTGTTTTTTTTTAGCTTTGGTGAACTCCACCTCAAGAGACCATTTAAGTACTCTACGTTTAACATAGCATGGGAAATTGCCGTCTGACAAACGCTAGTAATATTTTTTGCCTTGGCAGGCAGCTTTGTCTACTTCACCAGTTGTTTTGGCAGGTTATCGACTATATACTATTTAGAGGTTATTTATTGCCCCAATTATGAATGTGGTTGTTTGTGGTTGTAAATTTTGGGATTTAACACTGATTCTTTTCTGTATATAAACAAGAGGGTTTCTATGCATTAATAAGAATACATATTCCCAAGGTCTAGATTTGCTTTTGACAGAGGACCTAAACAACACTTCAGAGAGGCCTTCAACTTGTGATGAGTGAATAAAAGTGTTCACAATACTGAGGTTAAGAGTCAGTTTTCAGTTCATGTCATGGTTTGTGGCATCAATACAGATATTTTGCAAATGAGTGGTGTGTGCTACACTTGCTGGGCTTGACATTTAGTATTTGCTCATAATACTATAATACATAATACTATATTGTTGCAAGCTGGTACAGTCAGGTAAAATCCTTCAAGCTATCTCTTAAATGACTCATAAAGATTTATTTTGGACTTTTTGAAGTTGAAGGTTACATCAGCCCTCCCAATCCACACAAGTAAGATAGCTATGCAAAAAATGTCTCCGTGAAGCCACAGACAAAATCATTAGTGGAGGGAAAGTGAGTGCTGCAATCCCTCACTGCCGTGGCTGATGCCCTTCAAATGTCTTCAAAGTGATGCTGTCTTTCAGTTTTCCTCAACTTTAGCCAGTATGATCGAAGAAGTTTAGAACTGGGATCTGTAATCAAAACACATTTTACCCCATAAATATGGGTCTAGGAGTCACCATGCATATCCTTCTCATACCCGACTGTGTCATTGCAGCTGAAAAGCGCTGTGACCGATGGTGTCTCTCTCTGAGAGCAGACCACCCATGTACAGCACTTGAATCGGGCCAGAGGACAGCAGCTTCATCCAGAGCTCATCAGCCTGGCTCTGGTCCACTGGCCAGACAGCCTTTCTCACTGTTCATCCAGGCATATGTGAGCTGCAGCAGAGCAATGCAAGGAGAGAGAGAGGGAGAGTGTGTGTGTGTGTGTGTGTGTGTGTGTGTGTGTGTGTGTGTGTGTGTGTGTGTGTGTGTGTGTGTGTGTGTGTGTGTGTGTGTGTGTGTGTGTGTGTGTGTGTGTGTGTG
The DNA here is from genome assembly GCF_905171665.1 of Trachurus trachurus. Classification (NCBI taxonomy): domain Eukaryota; kingdom Metazoa; phylum Chordata; class Actinopteri; order Carangiformes; family Carangidae; genus Trachurus; species Trachurus trachurus. The sequence continues at coordinate 23,321,312 of NC_139892.1, read as the reverse complement.
TGTGTGTGTGTGTGTGTGTGTGTGTGTGTGTGTGTGTGTGTGTGTGTGTGTGTGTGTGTGTGTGTGTGTGTGTGTGTGTGTGTGTGTGTGTGTGTGTGTGTGTGTGAAAGAGAGGTTGAGTTTAGGTGGAAAAAAAGGGAGGAGGAGGAAGAACAGAGAGAGGGAGCGAGAGCTTGAGGGGAATGGTGGGGGCAGAGGGAGATAAACGAATAAATTGATGATGAGAAAATGATGTGTCACGTGAGGGGAAAACACAGGGAAGCTTTAACTCCAGTCATTGTTGTTTTCAGGGAGGGGTCTGCTTGTTTTACTCTGCTGAGGGGCCCGTTTTCAGATTCTGGTTTACTCTGTGTGAGAGAGCATGAACACTGTAGAAGTGGGTGGCAGGGTGCAGCAGCAAATCTCATCTGCTTTTTTAGCCACACGTTGACAACTTTCTTATGATTTCGCTGTCTGGCCACATCCTATTTGCAGAATGTATTTCATACAGATCATTTTATTTTAATGATTTTATCTTTGAGCACATTCACAGTCACTCATCTCACAGTGATATTCAGTCATTACAACCAGGGCAAAAAGCATGACAGACACTAATGATCTTTCTTTGACTTAATCCTGCTCATGTTGGTTGACTCGATTAACACTTTTTTCCCTATGTGTGCATTCATTAACTGTCTGTTGGTCACTCCAAGTAAGGCAGAAGATATGGATCATGTGTGTTCACAGTGAGCCTTAGCAAGCTAAGGTAATGCCATCTAGTATCTTTGTAGTCACTTTGAACACAATGTTTCTAGTGCATGACTCAAAACGAGATGCTGAAAAGCACTAGAATATTTGTTCATTGATGATAATCAAAGTAATATCTATAAATAATCATGGTATCTATTTTAAAGTACTGAATGAACTAAAATGATCTGTGTATAAAACTGCAAAATTGTTTACTGTTGCCCTTTTTATTCCTTTAAAAAGTACATTGTCCAGTGGACTATTTAACTTGAACTCAAGCTGGTTGTGCCGTCACAACTCCATTTTATTTGTAGGTTATATTTCTGGGAATGTCTGTCTGACCTGGCATGTTAAAGATCTTAACAGGTCTTAAAACTCAGAAACTGGACATGCAGAAACCTATAATCAACCTAAGAGTGATTATAGGTCTCAGGATCTCTGAGCGAATACATGGTTTGTGTGTTTGCTCTCCGAGCTACTGTTAATTCTGGATTATGTTTCCATTTTAATTCTCAGAGTCAGCATTTCACAGAAGCATCAAATAAAACAAATAACCTCACGTTCACGCTGAGTAGACGCCTGTTGCTCGTACTCTCTCGCTCAGCATTTACTGTTTAATGGTGATGGCGAAATAGAGGACAGGATCAGCAGCTGAACACCAGGGCTGTTGAGGTTGGGGGTGGCACTGTGCACCTGCTGCAGCTGCTCGTCACTCTCCTTGTCTGTATCTGGAGTTAACCTGCTGCCGCAACACCTGTTTGAGTCTCTGAATGTCATTTGGGAAAGTAAATATTATTGTTGTTGTTCTGCTTCTTCTTATTGCCTACATTTGCCCCCAAACATTGTTTATCGATACTACAAATGATGAATCATATGCTTGCCACCCTGTGAATGAGGTTCTCTCCCCAATCATATAAGGTCTTTGTTTGTCTACCGTCACTTGGCCTTAGTTATATTTAAGCCACATTGTCTCTTGGTTTTGACAGTGACAGTAAAATCTTGTTTTTCTCTCACATTCCTTTAACTTAACTAGATTAAGCAAAAAGCTTGGGATTTGAAAGCCACAATACTCCATGATTCACAGCCAGACCACTGTCTGTGAGCATGAGACACTCAGTGTCACTCTCAGTCCCCACATGACAGTTTTTCGAACTGATTTATGGACTGTTGAAGCACTTTATGCATTCAATAAGATATTATGACTTAACCCATTCAAATAAAACCACAACTGTTCCCATTTAGCCAACAGTAATTATGAGCTGCATGTGTGTGTTGGTTGATGTAAGATGGTAATCTGTGGCCAACTCCTTCAGTCATGATTATTTTCATCCTTCCTTACGGCTGTAGTTGCTATCTGTGTCCCAAAGCTCAGATGCATCGATTGGCTCATTTGGCTGCATTGCTGTGTTGGTTGAACACTAATGATAGGCCTCAAGTGATTTATGTGCTTCTTCCCTGTTGTCACCACACTCATTATTGCTGGAGTGAGGCATCTGTCACTGGTGTTGTAACCTCGCTGTTATGAGAAAGTTTTGCTAATGGCAAAAAACCATGGACTGCAAGCTGGATGGAGTTGAACCCTGTTTTCTCTACACTATGGGATTGTAGTTTGGATGGTTGTACCGTACGTTATAAATTAACTCGGATACCGTGATGAACAAGCATTATTAATGTGATGCACAACAAGATGTAAAAAGTAGCAAACATTAGGTTGAATTATGGTGATGTTTTAAATATTGACTAAAATGTGATGATTTAAAACGGAGCCCAATGAAATTCTGCTAGGAGGTATGGGCTGATTGCTTAGACTATGTTGTGCAAAATTAACCATTACAGAAATTCAATGTACAGATCCCCCCTGGGCCCATTGGGGGAAAAAGATCAATGTATTTTTGGTTGAGAAATCTGTGCACGTAATTTATAGGTTGTGCCTCAGATGTATTGCCTGTATTGACTTATTGACAAAAAAATTGTAAAATTGTAATTTCCAGTGCACCAAATAATGTAGATGTCTGCTCTGAGAAAGACAAACCTACAGAGAGGTCAGATCCATCGACAGTTCAATTCTGTGTCCTCATTAAAACACAATGGCATCGTAACTGCTCTGATTAGTATTTCTGAATAAAAAGAGAAATGGGTTTGTATGTGAAATGTGTGTACCATTTTATGTTTGAAGCAGCGTGTGTTGAAGTTGTGTTGGAGATGTTGAGGTTGTGTTTTTGGCAGTGAAACTTATTTTCTCCATGTGTTCCTGGGCGGGCCTGCTAGACTTGAAACACTCCTGCTGTGAAAGGCTCTTTTAGACTGTGAGCTCGGCCGTATGACTCATGCCCTCTAACTTATGACCCGCCAAAATCGCCCTCTCACTCAGCTCACCCACACACCGTCCCCTGGTCCGTCTCTGGTACACACAGTCCCTGCACCCATGTCATTTCCTTGTGTTTGTGTTGCACTTTCAATCTCTTTATTTTCAAGAGCAAAGTCGAACTCTGTATTTTAAAGGAAAACAAGAGAAAACTGTAGCAGGGTCTGCTCATAACACACTGATAATAAGACGGCTCTGTTTGACTACTGGGAGTGTCTCTTTTGTTACCCACTGACAAAGAACCAAGGTTGAGAGGAGAGAATCAAAGACAGTCCTGTATGAAAAACAACATAATTTGTACAACTTATATTTCTACTTTTTGACTTGTTGTAGGAAACATACAGATGTTACTAAAGACATTAATGATGGCCCCTGTTGTATTCAAGTGTCCCAGAAAGGTGTTTGGTTGGTTGACATTCAGTATTAAATGGAGGGACAAAACAACAAACAACAAATATTTTTGTAACTGTGTTCTTCGGTTGGGACACACAATACAACCACCTTGAATTCAAGTTTTGTTGAACCCATCAAATATCAAACTGTGTCCTCAAAGGAAAATATCATGAGGCAGGCAGGACGTGTATAGAACAAACCTCTGAAAAGTTCCCAGAGGCCTCCTCCTACCTTGACCCTTTCATAAGGTCACATCAGGATCATTTTTAAATAAAGCAAAGTACAAAATAATGTGTCCACTATCAGAAAGTGAACTGGACTGCAGTTTGTCTGTTGTGCACATATTGTATGGACAATATGCTTGATGTAATAGTATTATGTGTCAGACACCTGAACTATAATGGTCACAGTGATGATGATGAAATGTCTCATTGAAGATGTTACTCTGATGTTTTGTCTGGTGTTAAGAACATGTTCTTGAATGGGTTGTAATTCTGCGCCAGAGTGGCTGTGTTATTATGGCCATTAGGAAATGCTGCAGCAGGAGTAGTTTTCCTGCTGTTAATAATGGGAGACAGGCCTGAAGCCCTCCGCCTGTTGTCAAGCCTATTGATCACCTCCAGCAAAAGGTCACGGCTTGTATAATGCCACTCGGCTGCTTAATGCTCACAGGGTGGAAAATAAGTAGGGCTGCCCCCGACCAAAGATTTTGTTGGTCGACCAGTAGTCGTCACTTATGGCGATTAGTCGACTAATCGACCCCCCACCTTGACGGAAAAAAAAAAAAAAAATTAAAAAAAATTAAAAATTAAAAAAAAAAAAAATTTTTTTTTTTTTTTTTTTTTTTGCTGCCCGCGGTTGAGAATTAATTAATTAATGCTCGTGACTCCAGCCGTGTTGGGTCCGAGATTCAACAACAAGCCGGTCGGGTTTCACCGTTATTACCGGCAGAATGCCCGTTTATCACCAATAAACACAGTAGATGAGGAGGGTAAAAAGTTACTGAGCTCAGGCTGTGTGACGGGGGTGCGGGGGTGGGGGTCCGCGGCGTGGAGCGGTGCGGGCATAGACATAATGTCTATGGGTGAGGGTCTCTGACTGCAGCGGGGACTATCATGGATCCGCTCCGTGACACTGAGACTGACCGCCGGTGAGCGCTGTGGGACGGGACCGGGGCTCAGACAGCACCCGCTAATGGTGACAGCGGTGAGAGAGACTGCCGTGCCTTGTAAAAAAAAATAAAAAAAGTGTCACGTCACGACTTCCTGTATCTGGCCCTTCAAAATAAAAGCCCAATAGCCTTTCCTATACAGTTCAGTCATTGATGTTGGCTTAATTTTGACAAGACACGGCTCCAAATTTTTTTTTTTTTTTCCTGCGACCAATCGACCAATGAAATTTTGGTCGGCTAATGCTTTTTTGGTCGACCAGTGCTTGGTCGACTATTTGGGGGCAGCCCTAAAAATAAGCCAGTTGATTTAGCATATTTCTTCAGTCATTCCTCTAACCCTCTTTTCTTTCCTCCTCTTCTCTCCCTGCAGGTCTGATGCTCGGCTGCAGCGCCTTCAGCCACCATCATGTTCACCAAAAAGAAGAAGTCTCGTATCCAGATCTCGGCTCCATCCAACTTTGAGCATCGCGTGCACACAGACTTCGACGAGCAGGAGCAGAAGTTTGTCGGGTTGCCGCGACAATGGCAGTCGCTCATCGAAGACACGGCCAAAAGGCCCAAACCCTTCATCGATGTCACAGTCATCACTACTGTAGAGCCGCGCAAGGTGAGATTTTTGAAAATTAAATCAACAAAGGAATACTTAGCTCAGGAAAAGTATGCAAATGTAAAACCTAGTGGGGGTGGGGGGGCATGGTGATTTCAGTTTCTTTTTTCTTTTTCTTTTTTTTCAAATCACAACTTCAGATTTACAACATCATGGTCACTGCTGTGTGTTGGTCTTCAAAAGCCAAATCTGAGTAAAACAGAAAAGCTGAATCTGTCTCACCATGTCACACTGTCTAAACTTCACCTCCTTTGGAGAATATCACAGAATTTCTACAAAACCACAAAAATTTACTTTTAAGTACGGTATGCGGACAAAAACAAAAGACTACTTGATTTCAAGAACTGAGCATCTCGCAAGCCCATTCACAATGTTGCAAACGATTTGCAAATTCATACAGACTCCTAAAACAGTAACAAAGTGATTTTATATCAGGATCTCCTATACTGTTGCCAACTATTAACAGTTTTCCCCCCCCTAAAAAAATCTTCAGACAATTGTACGTGGCACCAAGATGGGAGCAGATGGCTCTCTGACCTGGCTGCTGGATGAGTTTGACACCATGTCTGTGACTCGCTCCAACTCCCTACGACGAGGCAGCCCTCCCATCCAGCCTCGCAGGGACTCCAGCTCTTCAGGAGGAGGAGGCCAGGAGAATGGAGACCCTCACCACAGACACTACTCACACCCAGACAGACTAGACAGGTACGGATTCAAACTGCTGCTTCATGTGGAGTAAAGGCAGAGGTTTTTCACTAAAATAAAACTAGGGATGCATGCTGTTGAATTTCAGCCTATATCCAATGTGTTGATGTTTTTAAATTCCTTTGGCAGATAAATACAGATGTATGCAGTATGCACATTGTTTTCTTTCTGTATGCAATGTCTAGCTGGGATGGGGATGCAGACTGTCTTCTGTATTTATTTTATTAAGGCAGAGATGGTACCGTCTGCTCCCATTATACCCTGCTGTGGCGATGTGGGGACAGACAGAACTACTGCATAACAGGAGACACTAAAAAGAAAATCTTCAGATTCAATCTTTTAGAACTAAAATATTAGGAAACTATAGCCTCAGGTTGAATTTGCCCAGAAGCGAGACGCATCAGCATAAATTAAATACCTGCCGATAACATTGTGCATCCCTAATTAAAACTTGATTTAAAATTTGTGTAGTATGTTTGTTGTGAATCATAGTTTTCTTTCTCAATACAAATCCATGCTGTAAAACCACAAACCTTTCACTAATAATTTGGTTATTAGAGACCGACCCAGACCAGATCATCACAGCGGAGGTGACCCCCGCCAGGGTCAGCGTGCAATCCGTCCTCATCAGAGGGATGATGGAGTCCAGGGTCGGCCCCAGCAGCAGCCGCGCGGCCAAGAGCCCAGCAGGGGCCACAGGGACAGACCTGGCTCTGGCCCTCCCCCTCCCCCTCACAGAGATAGAGAGCCTCGTGACCGGGACCAGGTATGGGCTAAAGATGAATGTGGGTCAATGGTTCACCCTCTTAGGCCAAGTTCTACTCACTCTGTGCTCACAATGAAACATTACCACCCCCATGTATTGTAGGTATACAGCCAAGGCAGGCCAGGCCTTTGAATCCTTAATCAATGGTGGAAACTTTTGAAGAGAGGTAGATCGACCTGGTGCGAAACTCGATGTTTCCACGCCATTACATAGTGACAGGCATGCCTGTCAAAGTAGTTGGCGACATATCGGTGGAGCTTTTCACAATTTTTTATTCCTGTTGTCTGCCCCAAGTGGAGACCGCCAGTATTGTGCGTTTTGGCTGTGTATGCACAGACACGACGGACACAGCATGTTGTGTACGCGTATGTTCGATCAAGCAGCAAGTATATCACGGCCCAAAGAGGGGAAGCTCATTTTATGATGTAACCCTACATCATAAAATCTGTCCATTTAGAGAGAAGAAAATCGCGTCACTAGAATTAATTAAACATGTTCTTTCTAACGTATTTTTAGTAGCATTAACAAGCATTAATCAGTTAAGACACACAAAGCAGTGATGGACCAGACAAATAGTTACACTACCTCAAATATTTTGTAATTTTCCCAATAACAAGATTGGTGTATCAATTGAATCACTCAGAAGAGCAGTGGCTTGATAGAAAGTGTTGATTCTGTAGTTTCAGGGGGGGGAAATGGGCCTAAGGGGGTTATATATCATTTGACATGACTGCATCAAATCCAACTTGAGCTGTTGTTCTCGCCGTGTTACATAGTTACCCGCATTATTATTTACGGATCCATTTTTCTCTCTCCCCATACTCCCGACCCTGCCTCTTGTCAGGAGCAGGTGGTGCGCAGAGACCAACCTGGCGATCACAGGCCAAAGTCGAGCTACGTGACGAGGGATGGTAGCCCTCAGTCTCCCAGGGACAAGAGACCCCTCTCTGGGCCCAACATCCACACCCCAAACCTTCCATTAACAGAGGGGGTGATGAAGACGGCCCAACAGACCACACGGCCCTTTAACACGTACCCAAGGACGGACAGCGAGGGTGGGCGCAGCCCCACAGGACAGGTAGGAACAGCAGCATGAATAGATGCAATGTGTGTGTTTCCAAAGCAGCCGTGAGGAGGGCCGTTGACTGAGAGAAAAGCAGACAAATGGCTGATGGATGATAGCCCTTATCACCTCTCTCTGTCTCTTTTGTCTCTTCACATTTACCCACTTCTGTCATGGTTATCTCCTCTGAAAGCTGTCAGTGATGCCTGTGTGATAATGTCAAGACGAATGCAGTTCAAATTCAGGTTATGAAAATATTACCAGAACTACTTTGGAAAAGAATTACATTTTAAAAAAGAAAACTGAGACAGTGTTTCCATTTTAGCTGTTTGTGTTTTTGATAAACAGGTAATTCTAAGATCTAAGATTTATCCCATACATATATACTATTGTAATTACTTGTTTTATATCTCTGTTTATCCGTTCATTGGAGTCAATTAAGCCAAAAAAAAATTGCTTATGAGACAAAAACTGATCTTTATCTCTATCCTATCATTTGCTGTGTGGTGTAGTGAACCTCCCACACTGTTAAATATGTTGGCATGTGACTGGCTGCCAATACAAAACAACACAGCAGCTGTGTGGCCCTTTAACAGAGTGAGACTGATATAATGTGCACCATCTGCAGTGCATGGCAATGGTCAGTATCGGCTTTGAATTGGTCAAATTATTAAGAATGAACGTCGCGTTGCAGCTCCAACCTTCGAAAAACAGCCCTCTCCTCTTTCTTACACTTGTTTGACGTAACATTGTGCTGTCTCCTTCTTCAAGCCGGTTCGACACCATGAATCTTCCCCTCAAAATGGTCCCTCCGGTGGCTCTTCGCGAGGTTCCTCCGGCTCCAAGCCCCCTGTCAGCCACCCACACCCTCATCACTCTTCCCACCCCAGCCTTACCCCTGAGGCCACCCAGCACCCGCACACTCCTCACCCCAACGTTCCAGCTCCGCGGCCCCCGGTGCCCTCTGGGCCACCGGCGTCAAGCGCTCCATCCCAGGGCCGCTCACCGCAGAGGGAGCCCCAGAGGGTTTCCCATGAGCAGTTCAGAGCAGCGCTACAGATGGTGGTGGATCCCGGCGATCCGCGGACCTACCTGGATCACTACATTAAGATAGGGGAGGGGTCCACGGGGATTGTGTGTATAGCCACAGTGAAGACCACAGGGAAACTGGTTGCTGTGAAGAAGATGGACCTGAGGAAACAACAGCGCAGAGAACTCCTTTTTAATGAGGTAAGAGTTAATAACAATAGGGTTACACTATTTGTTTGAGAAACTGTCCAGACAGTTAGGTGTCATTCAGTGCCGTTTAAATCTTAAAGTCACACTGTTCGTTTTCATTGACTTTTTAGTGTAATTTATATGTTTATTACCAGAATGCATGATTAAATTAAATTGAACAGTTTGTACTTTTGGTTCTCCTGTTTACTCTCCTATCACCTATCTCCTGTGTATAATGAATATGAAATTGTAGCAAGTCCAAAAAAAACAAGTATAATCCTTGCTTCCCAGGCACAAGCAATTTTTTCAAACATAGATTTCCAATAAAAGGGCTAGAGCTGCAAAACAGAATATGAAAGCTCATCTCGCATCAGCTCATGCAGCCCTTAAGACATAAAATCATTGAATAAGATCAGTTACATGTCAGAAAAAGTCATGACCGCTGTCACTGACCGCTTTTAAAGCAGAACTATGCAGGATTTCGGCTGTAATTATTGTGGCTCAGAGTCACTGTGATGGTAGAGTGACCTATTATGAGGTGAATGGGGTCTAGGCCAATGCGCTCACCCCCCCCACTGGCTGAAAACCGCACTTGCAAGATCAGTCCTCCGTCTCGGTGTAAATCTCATCAATGGATAGAACTATCGCGAGAAACTGCCTTACGGCAGTACGAGATAAGAACGCAGATGACGTCATGCATGTCATGAATCGTGATTGGTTTGAGTTCGGAAAGTCGGAGGAAACCATGGAAACATGTTTGTACTGATGAAGTTCGGCTTGTGGCTAACACGGAGCTAATGCTAACAGACACACACACACCATGGATCTTTTATAAGATAATGTAATACATCATGACACACACACACACGCCTTCGCGTTTTGGAACCTTTATTCATGTGTGTGTGTATGTCTGTGTCTTTGTGTCTTTGTCTGTGTGTGGCCGTATTAGCGTTAGCTCCGTGTTAGCATTAGCTCCCTGTTAGCGTTAGCTCCGTGTTAGCATTAGCTCCGTGCTTAGCAAACACCGCTCTCTACCTTCAGCAGTAAACACAAGCACGTGTAGGGAGGGGGTGGAGGAGGTGGTGGCGGCGAGTTTTTTTTTTACGACAGTGACATGTGCCTCCCAGAACTGTGGGGGAGCCCCGGAGAGGGAAAAAAAGAGAAACCAACGAAGGAGCGAGCTATTTCCGGCCAAGTTGCATAGTTCTGCTTTAATTTGTACACAGTACACAGTACCACTTCATAATCACATTAGTTGCTAATGACGTAGTTATAGACATTTGAACTGACGTATGAGTAACCTGCAGGGCTTCAGCGCGCTTGCTCGACATTAACGGTGGCAGATCACTGCTGCTGCGACCTTATAGATACACAATCATCTGTCCACCTGCAAGGTCGACCTGCCAGTCTTTTGAGTCTAATGACTAATGCAATTACGCTCTGTCTGTGTGTGTGTGTCCATCTGTCTCCATGGTAACTTCAGGTGGTGATCATGCGGGACTATCACCATGAGAACGTGGTGGAGATGTACAACAGTTACCTGGTGGGAGACGAGCTCTGGGTCGTCATGGAGTTCTTGGAGGGAGGAGCTCTCACTGACATCGTCACACACACCAGGTTAAGAGAGAATGTTTTTGAGTGTCAAGCCAAGCAAGTTCGATTCATTCACATAGCAGCTAGAAACTGTAAAGAGCTGTAACCACTGTGAATGGGTACGTGACCTTGTAACCTGTTATTAATGCATTTTCATATTAAGTCATTTAGTTTCTCGTGATCACTTCTTTTTATCATCGCTGCCTCTTCAGTCCAGTTTATTCTACTAGAAAATGTCCCTTATTAAATCCCTCAGCCACCATAAGTCTTTCTTCCATAAGGGGGCAGTGTTATCTAATATGATCTCGAAAGAGAGAAATACCAACATGCCGTTGGTCATTTAATTTTCCTTTTTTCACCGACATCAAGCAATTTATTGATTTACAACAGTTCTCCAGAGATTTTCAGCCATATTTGACTGTATCTCTACATAAAACTATGAAACATGGACATTTTCTGGTCTATTTGTGGGTGCTTCCTATTATCAACATGGTTTCAGATGAGTTGGAAAATGTGAGTGAGTGGGAAAATGTTTACGCACTAGAAAAACAGGCTGTGTAAAGTCTATACTGACATTTCTCTCTGATGTCCCCTTCTCTCCCTAGGATGAATGAGGAGCAGATCGCTACAGTGTGTTTGTCTGTCCTGAAGGCGTTGTCTGTCCTTCACACACAGGGTGTGATCCACAGAGACATAAAGAGTGACTCCATCCTCCTCACTCATGATGGTCGGGTATGTACCAGTACCACGCTGCCATTTAAAGCAGAACTATGCAGGATTTTGGCTGTAATTATTGTGGCTCAGAGACACTGTGATGGTAGAGTGACCTATTATGAGGTGAATGGGGTCTAGGCCAATGCGCTCACCCCCCCCACTGGCTGAAAACCGCACTTGCAAGATCAGTCCTCCGTCTCGGTGTAAATCTCATCAATGGATAGAACTATCGCGAGAAACTGCCTTACGGCAGTACGAGATAAGAACGCAGATGACGTCATGCATGTCATGAATCGTGATTGGTTTGAGTTCGGAAAGTCGGAGGAAACCATGGAAACATGTTTGTACTGATGAAGTTCGGCTTGTGGCTAACACGGAGCTAATGCTAACAGACACACACACACCATGGATCTTTTATAAGATAATGTAATACATCATGACACACACACACACGCCTTCGCGTTTTGGAACCTTTATTCATGTGTGTGTGTATGTCTGTGTCTTTGTGTCTTTGTCTGTGTGTGGCCGTATTAGCGTTAGCTCCGTGTTAGCATTAGCTCCCTGTTAGCGTTAGCTCCGTGTTAGCATTAGCTCCGTGCTTAGCAAACACCGCTCTCTACCTTCAGCAGTAAACACAAGCACGTGTAGGGAGGGGGTGGAGGAGGTGGGGCGGCGAGTTTTTTTTTTTACGACAGTGACATGTGCCTCCTAGAACTGTGGGGGAGCCCCGGAGAGGGAAAAAAAGAGAAACCAACGAAGGAGCGAGCTATTTCCGGCCAAGTTGCATAGTTCTGCTTTAACGATGCTGCAACAAAGCTCCTTTTAGGCTGGTTTCAAACAGTTTTCCTTTAAAATGCCAAAATGAGTGCAGGAAAAAAATGTGAGCAAACCACTCCCAACAAAGAAAACTTTTAGGTGAATAATGAATTAGCAGTACAAATCTGCTTTTATATGCCAAACCACAACGCTGTGGCTGTGGCAGCACTTTAACTGCATAAGCAAAAGCACCTTTTTTTAACAGCATAAACTAACAGCATTAAAAACATGAATCATGTTCCAGTTGTAGTTGGTCTTTCACAATATCCAGTCCCAGTATTATCACTGATTATTATTATACACTGGAGTAGTAATCATCGATGCCGAGGCTGAGCTCAGTAATTTTATCAGCTGCATCAATGTTTCTTCTGCTGTCACACCTGCACCTGACAGAGAGCAGTTCCTCACCTGCTCATATGCAGAGTTTGTTCCCCACGATGCACAAACTCAGTACAACCCTGCAGCCAATGACCCGCTTTTACAAGAATAAATGAGAAAATGTTGGCTGTAAAAAGGAACTTGATGCCACTTTTTTAACCACTATTGTAGAACTGAGGCAGATGGTAAATCACTTCCTGCCTGTTTGTCAAACTAGTTTCTGCTTTCTGCAGAAAATGAAACCTCAATGGTTGCTCAGCAACGCAAATGGGAAAGGAGAACTCGGTTTCTGATGCATCACTGTGCACAACACATACTGTACATGGTCTGTGATAAGAAAGGACCCCAGCACAGAGAGTGCATGGATGGTGCAGGTCTCCTGAGCTCAGACCTCACCGACACCATTATTATGTTCTCAATGGTCTGGTGAAGCTGCTCCATGAAGATTTATAAACGATTCGGGTTTAAGGGGACAAAATGAACGTCCCCAGTGAGCGACATATTGCTGCTGATTCTCTCACCGTCAGTCTGTCAGCAAGAGCAGATTGAGATCATAACTGCTTCAGATGTGATGTCAATCCAAGCTGAGTCTTTACATCTGTTGTTGCTATATTTGTGGGTGGGCTGTTGATGGCAGCTGTTGGCGCCCGGTTTCCTTGCACTTGTTCATTCATTGGAGGGCTGAGCTTATTTATTTATTTTTTAAATTCACATTATTAATATTGTAAATTCTGTTTGATGATAAGGCTGAATTAATCCACTTTTTTGGGGTTAAATTAATAGCTTTTGCATCAGAAAGTTAATATGCAAGTACTTTTTGCTGACTTTGCAGATTCGTGCATATCACACCTTTGATTTAAAGAAGAACTAACATGTAAACCACAGTGTCCTTGATGGCAGCAGATGGGTTTGTGGTTTGATGTCTAAGAGCTGGGGTTTTACCTGTCATCCTGCCCTCTAGCAGTATGCACGGTCAGGCAGGCCTCGCCCTGCGCAGCAACACTGAAGTGCTTGGCCTACATTGTGTTGCTCTGCTGAGCAGAAAAAACTAAAACGGTGCTGCGTCATATAGCGTGTATGTGTGAACGCTGCTAATTCATTTCTCAGAGGATGCTCTGTGTCTCTGTGCTCTTATTAATCGTTCCCAGCAGAGCTGCATCAATTCAGCTAACTTGGTCAAACCCTTTTGGTAGGTGTCATGATTTTAATCACTCTGGGTGATGAAAAACATGAAGTAAAAGTATTGTCTTCGTACTGTTTGTTGCAGGAGGGGTTATGTATACTTTTGTGGTTTCATAAACCCTATAACGCAGGATTTTTTAAGTTTTAAAGTTTGATTTCAGCCGGATCTCTGAGTGTTCACACACTGACATTGTGAACTTCAGCTGGCTGACCTGGTGTTTTGCTGCTGAGCTGAGTTTGAGATTTGCTTGTGGATTTGCTTGCTTGCTTGTGGTTTGGCCTGACAGGGGAAGCTTAACTAACCAAGTATGAACAGTTTCTCGTCAGTCGGGTGGGTGTTTGTTTTTTTTGGTCTCTTTGATTGCACCTTTGCACTGGGTGGTGTATGTGAAAGTGAGTGTAACGTCTGGAAAAGATAAGTTCATTCACTGCTCATCTCATTGACTCGTTTAACATTTATTTACAGCTTGAAAAGGCTGAATTCAGAAATGTTAGTGTTGTTGATGAAGCTCAGCTTGTCATTGGCAGACATGTTATTATGTTGCAGTCAGTGTTTGTATCTGTGTGCACCAGATTACACAGATGGGTCTGCTCAACTAGTGTGTGGTGTATGAAGCTGAATGTTGATGTTACACAGCTAAAACACATCTCAAATGTTTGTTTACATTGTCCTTCTCTTCATATATGATCAAAACTCAAATTTACTGTGTACATTAATTTATAATAATATTTTTTCTGAATAATCTACTGTCAAACCTTTATGACTTTTTTAGCCCTTATAACAGCATTTTACTGAGTTAATTTAATTCTTCAACCTCACATTTGGACGTATGACGCTAAAACCATCTTGGCTATTAATATTGTGATTGAGGATGTGATTGGGAACCTTCTATGAATAGTTCTCTTGATGTTTCTTTACTATTTTTGTCCTTCTGATTTGTCCCTCTCTGTCTCCTTGTCTCTTGTGTCTCCAGGTGAAGCTGTCAGACTTTGGTTTCTGTGCCCAGGTGTCTAAGGAGGTGCAGAGGAGGAAGTCACTGGTTGGGACACCGTACTGGATGGCACCAGAGCTCATATCCAGGTTGCCTTATGGACCAGAGGTAACACTCTTTTCCTCAGGATCTCACTAGTTGGACGTTCAAATGAGTACATCTTCTTTACCTGTTGACTGTCCCTTCATGCTGCATCCAGGTCGATATCTGGTCCCTTGGTATCATGGTCATTGAGATGGTGGATGGGGAGCCTCCATACTTCAATGAGCCGCCGCTCAAAGCGATGAAGATGATTAGAGACAACCTGCCTCCCAAACTGAAGAACCTGCATAAGGTAGAAAACCAGTTATTCCCTGCATTTATCTGCAGCCTCCAAACACAAATATCTGGATATTCCTACTTCACTATTTTTTTATATCTTGCTGTTGTGGGGTTATTTTGCTAAATGCTAACAAGCATTGTTTAATAATGAAGCTACCGTACTTTTCAAAACTCTAGTCTAAACACAGTCTGAATCTCAGCTAAACTGTTCATCTCATCCCTCAAACTGTTTCTCACCAACAACACATGTCACACATGTCTCAAAATGTCACTCTTAAAGCAGAACTATGCAGGATTTGGGCTGTAATTATTGTGGCTCAGAGACACTGTGATGGTAGAGTGACCTATTATGAGGTGAATGGGGTCTAGGCCAATGCGCTCACCCCCCCCACTGGCTGAAAACCGCACTTGCAAGATCAGTCCTCCGTCTCGGTGTCCCAAATCTCGTCAATGGATAGAACTAACGCGAGAAACTGCCTTACGGCAGTACGAGATAAGAACGCAGATGACGTCATGCATGTCATGAATCGTGATTGGTTTGAGTTCGGAAAGTCGGAGGAAACCATGGAAACATGAAATGTTTGTACTGATGAAGTTTGGCTTGTGGCTAACACGGAGCTAATGCTAACACGGACACACACACACACCATGGATCTTTTATAAGATAATGTAATACATCATGACACACACACACGCGCCTTCGCGTTTTGGAACCTTTATTCATGTGTGTATATGTCTGTGTCTGTGTGTGGCTGTATTAGCGTTAGCGTTAGCTCCGTGTTAGCATTAGCTCCGTGTTAGCAGGGCTTAGCAAACACCGCTCTCTACCTTCAGCAGTAAACACAAGCACGTGTAGGGGGTGGGAGGGGGTGGAGGAGGTGGAGGAGGTGGTGGCGGCGATTTTTTTTTTTTACGACAGTGACATGTGCCTCCCAGAACTGTGGGGGAGCGCCGGAGAGGGAAAAAAAAGAGAAACCAACGAAGGAGCGAGCTATTTCCGGCCGACTTGCATAGTTCTGCTTTAAAGCAGAAGTAAGCGATCCGTTGGTTTTGGCTAACTTCCTGTCAGCGAATGGAGTTAGCAGTCCCCGCCCTCGTCCCTACGTCACCACATTCACGCGCATCCCTTGGCTGCACACACACAGAGGACCGCCCCTTTATGCCGTTCTCTCTCCTCATTGGATAAAGGTTGTAGGATACAAGGAAAGTTTTCTCCTCGGCTTAGAGCAGAGCAGAGTGACTGACAGACCCGTGTTTCAGACCAAACATTCTATATAAGTGATTGCTGTCGGAAGATATAACTATTTAAGACTTATATTAACACAAACATTCCGCTTACTTCTGCTTTAACACATTGAGCAACAAAATACTAGCAAGAGAGAGCATAACATACAATATATTTTATCTTTTAAGTTTGAATGTTTTTTTTTCTTCAGATAAATCAGTATTTTATCATAGAAAAAGATTTTAACAATTCATTGAGTGCACTTAATTATTGTATATTGTTTGTATTGTAACAAGAATGAATCAAGAACACAGCAGCATTTTCCTTCAGTTACATGTATTGTGCATAGTGATTTACAGTTATTACAAAAAAATAAATGTTCCTGTAAATAAACTATAAAAAGTAGAATCATAAAACTCAAAAGAAGATGCACACAACATTTTCACTCCCTCTCTTTTGCATCTGGCAACACCACATTATCACACACAACAACAAATGTTGTGTTTCTTACCTTTTATCCTCTCTGTATTCTCGGGTCCAATGATGACAAACCATCATGGCAGAGAGCGGGAGATCATTTTTATTTTCTATATTTTTTCATATTTCATTTTATTGTCAATATTTTAGGGACTGTGGTCACTGAATGCGTTTTGTGTGAAAGCAATAAAAAGTGGTTTACATCTTGCTCCACATGGACTTCTGCTTTGCAGGATGTGTTAAGAGTTTTTTTAAGTTTAAGACTATGTGACTTCCGTTTTGACCGATGCTTGTTAGCAATTAAAAGAAAAAAAAGTAAATAACACATTGGTTGTGTTTGTACATATCAGCTATGACAGAAAAGTTTATTTATGTACCTGTTATGTTGGTCCATGAAGTTGAGCAGTGATAGACAAGCTGTTCAGCCATCTTTGACCTTTTATTGACTTTTTCTTCACTCGTTTGTTGCCATCCCATATCTGGCACATGCCCCATTACTATTGGCTGTGCTGTGACTGATGGCATGAAATTCGCAAGGGCAATAAGCTTCCATTTTTCAGATTAAAGGATTAAGACGGCTAAATCAGCAGCTGTCAAGCAGACATAAAAGGCAGAGATAGGGTAACAGAGGGATAATAACACTGCTCTGTAATTTGCGACCCTGGTCACTTACTTACTTTTACCCTCTAACCATTAGGTGACTGACAGTGAAGGCTGTTTTGGTGGATTGTGTGGGCTTATATACAGATACATAGAGTCAGCAGAAGAATAAAAAAAGGCCAGTTTTGACAAACAGAAATCTCTGACAAACATTTTGTCAGTGGCAAGTTTACAACTATCCATCCACTGTCCACACAGCTTATCCATGCAGGGTTGCAGGGGCCCTAGAGCCAAACCCAGCTGTCATACATGTAGGGCGAGGTTGGGGTCTATCACAGGCCTGACACACATTCACACCTATGGGCACAGTCAATCTCCCTTTTTAGCAGGTTAAGATGCATTAAAAAAATAGCCTCCAAGTTTTGACAAACTGCCACGTTGGTTAAATTTTGGGTTTGGGTTTTGAGTCTGATATGGGTGGCTGCCTTCTTCCCTCTCTCTTCTCCCAGGTCTCTCCTGTGCTCAAGGGCTTCCTGGACAGGATGTTGGTGCGAGACCCGGCTCAGAGGGCCACGGCCAGTGAGCTTCTCAAACACCCCTTCCTGGCGAAGGCAGGTCCGCCGTCGTGCATCGTCCCCCTGATGAGGCAGAACAGGATGAGATGAGACGGGACACGAGGGGCCTCCAGGCTGTGGGGGGGGGGGCAGCTTGTGCAGGTTCAGATGGAGCAGAATACTCCTGCACACAGAGGAGTGGCTCTCAGGGGTCAGAGGTCGTGAGTTAGAGCTCTGTGAAAACTCTCAGAAAAGCACTGTGAGCTGCAAAGTGTGAACCAGGTGTGCAGGAGTATTCTGCTTTTATGTGAATCACTGAACTGCGGGGAGCGCGCTCCCTGACAAAAAGGCAATAAGGCGCTGTGTGTGTGTGTGTGAGACCATGTGTGTATGTGTGTAAACATGTTGTCAGCACTGTTGATGACAGTGTTTCATAGCCCTCTCTCTTGGCATTGTGAAGGTGGAGCACTGAGAGAAGAGAAGCCACAACTTGCCCGTTGAATAATTTAAGCCGCTTTCATTTTAACACTTGGTTGTAATTGAAAGGTCTGAGCTGAGAAGATTAAGGACTGTGGCTGTTTTTATTTTTCCATTTGGACCTTACCTGGATTTTAAGTGTGAAGGTTGGGTTTTGCACACCAGTTAGATGCTTTTAAGGAGCCAAGAGCCTGTTGGCTAATTGTCAGAGACAGTCTAAGTGATATTTTGATCTCACTATCGGACAGTCTGGAAGCTGACTTTTCTTCACTACAAGGACGTCTCTCGCTGAGGGATCCCAGGCTCAGACAGTGTCCTCATCATACCCAGAACTTACTACTGAGGGAGGAACTCTTTTGGCTGGAAAATGAGACGGACTGACTTTATTTTTTAGCCATATAATACTAGCTTTCTCTTGTAAACAAAACATACACTAAGTCAAATGTAAACACTGGAGTTGTGGTTCTTTAACAGATTATTTTTCTCTTATTTTCTCCTTATTTTCCTGTGTAAGTACAATGAACATAGAGAGATATATCAGTTTTGATGTTTTACTATCTCAGTTTTGTGGTTTGTGTTTTATGATTTGTTGTCTTGTTATTTTTAGTGTGATATGTGATGATTTTTGAAGCACTGTCAACAAGAGATAGAAGCTGCACTCCCAGTTGATTCCAGCGCGCAGATATTAGACACTATAGCTTTATTTTGTTTGTGTTTTAGACCAGACCACACAGGACTTTGACCTTTGAGGTCAAATAGTTCCCCTGTTTTAGTATCTTTTTTTTAAATGTTGTTTTTAACATCTGGGTTTTACTGTGAGGTTTTCAGGAGAGCAGGCTTCACCACACCTTCATTCTTACTTTATTTTTTTATTTCACAAACTTGAGAATCATCTGAGGTAGGAAATGAACAGGAGCTGCTTTCAGGGCAATTGGAAAGCTGTTTTCATTCTGTGCCACATGCATTGTAATCACTCTCCTACCACAGACACGCAGCAGCTGCTGTTTTTACTAAGCGGTGAGCTGCTGACGTGAGGGAGCGCTCATCACATCGCTCTACTACGCTGCTCATCCAGGTGAATCAATTAATGTTTGAACGCCTGGTTAGTGGATCTACGGGAATGCTGCTGAATCCACCACATAGTGTCAGTGCTTGAAAGGAGCAAACTGTGGCTCTTTGTCATTTGACGAGTACGTTAAATATTAAACTCTTTCAAAACTCAGCGTGACACAGAGATGAGTGCTGCTCATGCGTCTGATGCGTGTGAAGACGGCTGTTTGGATTGAGGCTGGCACGCATTAGGCCAATTACAGAAAAATAATTGAAGTACCTACAAACACTCTGAACTCTAGTGAACAACAGCTGCTGATAATGAAAACACACACGGGCATGATGAGCTCAAAAGAATCGTAAAACCGTTTCAAATGGAACCTCAATGTCAAACATCACACCCTCACTTTATTTGGGAGTAATAGTGAAGAGCAAAAAGCTTCCCAACAACTTCAGTGATAAGATGTTGTTTGTTGGAGACTGTTGATTGACAGACGTGAGCTTAAAGCCGTCATTCATTGTGTGATTCATAGACGTGACTGTAATGACTCATTTGGAAAACAGGGCATGCAAATCTTTTTCACATCAAGACATTCAGACCGATGAATTTTTCATAACGTAACATTCACTTGTATACACTCCACTGTCGACCAAACATCGCTTAAAGTCTGCCTCAGCGTGCTGCATGAAATCACAGATTATTACCCACAGTTCAGTTCGGCCTTGGTCTTGTTATTATTATACAACCACTACTGCCCACAGAAGTGTCTTCATCAGCAGACATCTGTAGTTTCATACTGTACCTCAAAGCAACGAACAGAAGATCTCGGTCAAGATAAGACTGTGGTTCTGTAGCAGTTCATCCCTCTCAAGGTAACGAGATGCACATCAACACAGCCTGCAGATACATTCCCCGCTCTAGGCCAAGGCTGCGGTTTCCATTCCTTCTATGTCCTCCAGCTGCTGCAGAGAGCAGCCTCCTCTCATCGGTCCAGACGGACACAGACAGAGCCTGTGTTCCACCTCAGGTACATTACTGCTCCATAGGTTCTGTCACTCCCGTCTGAGAAGGGGATTCCCCATGGCTCCCCCCTCCAGCCAGCTGGTGGGATGCCTCCATGCCTCCACCTCCATCCTCTTGGAAGGCCTTCCTTACAAGGATTGCTCCCTTCTGTTTAACCTGTGGAACTCGACAGATTGGGTCATAGAGTCCAGCTACCTGACTTAGCAGGTTTCAGGTGTCGGCATGTAAAGCATGTCCTCTTCCATCTGATACCCAACATCTGAGCATCAGATGCTCAACACAGAAACATTTTCTCAAACTTCTAGATGCGGTTTCTCTCGTAAGAAAAAACTACAGTGCAAATGTGTTACTAGATATGTATTGGATTGTGTAGCACAGTCACAATCACAATCACCGCAATGCACGACTCTACATCCTCTACTGCAGCTGTAGGCGCCCTTTACTCTAGCTCTCCTCCTGATGTAGCGAACAATCACTTGTGCAAAACAATGGCTGCGTGGCTGTCTACAGACAAAGGCAGCACCAACAAGGATGAAGACTTAAGCAGGAATGTTTTTTTATTCTAGTACTTTTTTTTTTACATGTTGCTTACGAAAAAGTACAGCTCGCTAAAGATTGGGACCAGAGAACTTAAGTCCTCATTATCCTGTTAATGTCACTAACTGTTGCAGCAGCTCTACAGAGGCGCGTGGCTGTGGTTACTGTGATGACGCTTGCTCTGTAACCCAAATACTTCCTTCCAGACACTGTTTCCTTCGAGCTCTAGTCATATTTTCACATCACTGAACTCTGTTGTCTCTTCGCTCATTTCATTTATTCGAGAAAAATAAATGGTGAGAAAGAATAGAAAAAATGAATTTTCCATGCCCTTAAACATGCGTCAGAGTTTCCCTGTACCCACACTGGAGCAGCTTCACAACAAGTTTGAGCCACTAAAAGTAGGTTAATGGTAGACGTTGTCTCTTTTTTTTTTTTGACACTTTTATGTTTTATTTCAAAAACACTTCAAAGAAATTAGCGGTCGCTGTTTACTTACCAGACAGTGCATTAACTGTTTTTCTTAGGTTCTGCATCTTTTTGTGGACAGAAGTGGAAATGTGTTGTGTGATGTCACGTGTCCATCAACGTTTCCTTCCAATCAGACACAGGAGACGGCTGAGCTGAGCTCAATGAGACAATAGACTGACAATCAGATTTTAGTTGAGGTAATTCAGTTCAGCCTGTGATATTTAAGAGAAGACCCTTTGTTTTCTTTCTTGTTTTCTGGTTTGAGAGAGTTTCCTCAAAATCAGGATGTCTTTCTACGAAATGCTGGTAATTTGCATCTCTGCTGTACTTTATGAGAGGCCGTAGGTGGCTGAAATGGTAAAAAAAAAACAAAAAAAAAGCAGCATATATTATTTTTTTATTTGTATATTTGACTGATTATTAAGGCCACTGTCAGGCAAAAAAGTGTCATCTGAGATTTTAAGAATTGAGTAATAAAAGATCAAAAAAGTAAAATGTAGATATGGTAAATTGGAATACGTTTTAGCATTTCCTGAAAATCCAGCCTACAGTTAATATTTTTGTGTCACACTTGCGTTTTGACTGTACCGATGGGTTCATTTTCATTCCACTGAAAATAAAGTGCGTGGGATTTTCAAGACCTTTATTTTGAAAACGAGATCTCAGATGATTTATTTTCCTAACTGTGGTCCTAATGCTCATTGTACATATGTTCCTGTTGTCCTTTTTTCTTTTGTTATTTTGTTTTTTTTAAACCCTTGTCTTTAATGCCTTTCATCCAAGTGTAAACAAGCACACTTTCTATGGTATCACAGACTGTTGTCATGCCTCATCCCACATTTTGGTCGATTGTCCTTTGATTATCAATGTGAAAAAACCCTGATGTGTTTGCTGTACTGGTGGACTGATGTTGCTCATTTGATAGACTTTAACAACATTTTAATGGACCAGATGTATACTGCTCTCTGAGGGTACACGTGTGTGGACATGTATACACATTCACGAGTTCATGCCTTAACATTAACGCTATTTTTGACAGATTATGATCGTGAGTTGACACTAAGACTGTTAGTGATGGTGAAAGAAGACTTCCATGACTCTTTGTTCTTCTCATCTCACATATCTGAAAGGTCTGCAAGTGATTTAAATGTCATTTGTTTGTCTCTTTCTTTTGGCTGATGTGTTAAAAGTAACAAATCTCAGTGACATTCCTCACAGAGACCACTTCTGATAGAAATTTTGACCTGTTTTCTTTCTGATGGAGAAAAGGTGCAGTCCAGACTGGACTGCTGTCTTTTTTTCTTCATTTTTTCTGCCAGTGTCTTCCTGCTCCACAGAGCCACGTTACAAAGGTTTTCTGTAGATGTCATTACTAGTAGCCAATGAGCAGCTGTAGCACTGCTGCTCAGGGTTCTGTGTTTTTGCATATTGACAGACATTTCTCCTTTTTAGGGGAGTAGTCTTGGTTCTTGGAAACCCCTCCCCTCCCCCCCCGCAGGACTTCATCTCTGGCTTCCACAGTGTAAGTGTGGTTACTGAAGTTCATTTCTGGTGTCATGAGAAACCCTGACCACGACTGACCAACAGCCAACTCTACAAGATATACAACACTAGAATTTAAAAAAAAAAAAAAAAAAAAAGGAAAAATGAATAGACTTCCTCTGACAGACTGTTATGATTCTCGCTGACTCGACATGTTTTAAAGCTGGTTTTTGTTGATCTGTTGCAGTGTTGACATTTTGTCGTGCGTTAGACAGAAGTGTACCTGCACCGTTTTGTTTTTGTAAATTTCACTGGTATTGTAAAAACATAGATTACACTACACAAATTTTACTTTTTTGCAAATATAATTTTTGTAAAAGTCATCCATGGTGTGTGTGTGTTTTCTGTTACGCTTACTGTCTAATATTGGCTCAACCCTCATTAGCCTCACACTGAGCTGTGCTTAGACCTTCATGCTAACATGTATCTGCAGTTACTCTCACTGGTTATTTGTTTGTGCAAAATGTAAAGAAGCTATTTCTCTTTGATTGTGAGGAATTAACCCTGATCATGAAGATAAGATCTGAAAATATTCACTCTTCTCTTTGACTAGACTGTGTTCCCAGTTCCCACGCCTCGTGTTTTCAACACCAGTCCGATAATACAAATCAATTTTCATATGACAGATGGTTTAGTGTGCAGTAAATGAATTTTCATTAGCACCTGAGGCTATTTCTGATAAGAAGTACATTTCACTAACATTGTGGCTGCAGTGGACTTTCCATAGGAAGCAGATTCACTCAGCTCTGACCTGCACCGCCCTGCCTGCTTTGCTTTTTGTACATTGGCATTCAGCAACATAAAAACATTGCATGACTTATTAGTGCAATGAATGATTTGTATTGTATGGCATGATTATAAATGTGTCACTCAGGGGTTTGGATGGAACCACTGGTAAACAAAAACACACCCAACTACAAGCCAGGAGCAGCAGAGAGCTGCTGCTTTACTCTTGAAGAGACTCTGGCAGACGCAGGCCTTTGAGGTCGGAGAGATGATTCACTGACATTTCTGCTGTAATGAACAAGGCTGCGCTGTATCAGAATCAGATGTGACGAGGCCTAAACTGAATGTCATCCTTCACAGTAACCTAAGTGACTAATTACAGGACTGATGGAGCTGCCACAGACTGCCTGGTGAGCTGGTGCTGCTGTAGACCAGCCTTCAGTGGAAACCCTGAGGACTTCTCTGCTGTATTACAGCAACAGCCAGAGTCAGTCAGAGCACTTGTATTTTTAGCATTTCCGTCAAGTCGCTCCGTCAGATGAAGTGAGCTCTGTGGTGGTGGCGGTGGCTCCTGCAGGCTGCAGTTCCTCAGCTCAGCTTTTACTGTAAACAGTCAACATGAAGGATGGGCCCAGCCAAACGGTGACAGCTGTATTTGTGGTCAGTGTGAAAGTTAAGACTAGGTGAGGACGCTCTCTGCTCGTTCTTCAGCTCTTTAGTGGCTGAATTGGGGTAAGGTCTGAGTGCAGAGTTAAATGAAGAAACGGTGTGCATTCAAGCATGGTGGGGTGGGTGACTTTAAAAAGAGTGAGAGTTAATTCTAACGCTGAATATTATTATCCACAGTCGGTGCAGATAATGAAACTAGGTCAGTGGTTGGTTTGTTTTGTTCATATGAATGCCTGCACAGAACAAACCAACCGGTAGTTTGATAGCCATTAAGGCCAGTGAAAAATGGCTGAGCATAACTTACAAAGAGCTTGTGCCTTTTTCCCATTTCACCTCAGGAGGTGTTTGTTTTATAGCCACTTTTGGCAGAAATATTAAGTCTACAGTGAAATTCAACTGTGTCTAAGCTCAAACAAACACAAAAAAACATTAGCATAGATACATCTTTAGTTGTTGAACAGCTCATGATTGACATTTTTGTCCAAATGAACAAAAAAAAATCTGTGCTTGTTGTTTAATCAGATAACCAAATGTTAGTCCTACTGGGAACCTGTTATTCAGTGGTCCAGTGCAGCCTTACAGAGCTGACAGTGTGGCAGCAGACGACTGGTCAACTAAATAAAACTGTAGAACAGGTCAGACCATCAAAGAGCATTTTGAGTCTGTGACTTCTGTCTGAAACTGTTTCCAATAAGTCTCCTTGGTATTCAGTTAGTTTTGTGGTTCTACTCCTACTATAGGCCTGTATGTTTTTATCATTGTGTGTGTGTGTGTGTGTGTGTGTGTGTGCGCGTGCGCGTGCGTGCGTGTGCGTGTGTGTGTATTGTTGTGAGGACATTGTGGTAGGTCCTGGCAACTTTTATTTGTTGAGGGTTCAGACAACTGAGAACTTTTATTTAAAAACTTTTTTTTTTAATTCTGCTACTTTGAAATAAAATTAGCTTCTTTTTTTTTTTTTTTTTAAACCTATACCCTATTATGTGAACGACTGTCCTCAGCGGAAGTCTGTGTGTGTCGGTGGGTGGGTGGATGTGGGTGTGTGTGGTGAGAGAGAGAGAGAGAGAGAGAGAGAGAGAGAGAGAGAGAGAGAGAGAGAGAGAGAGAGAGAGAGAGAGAGAGAGAGAGAGAGAGAGAGAGAGAGAGAGAGAGAGAGAGAGAGAGAGAGAGAGAGAGTGTGTGTTTTTTTTTTTTTACAGTCTATGGCGTGTGTGTGTGTTTCCAGGAGATAACGGGGCGGCACAGGGGGGCGGGGCTTGGAGGCCCGCAGCGGCCAATAGGAAGCCTGATGGTCGCTGTCAAACACAGCTGATCGATGAGTCAGGGAGCAGCAGCCTCGCAGGTCTCACTTGTTGCTGAGCAGGAGCGAAGACCGTCAGCTGACCACCGAGCCCCGCTCCGTCCGATCCGTCCGGCTCCCTCTCCTCTCCGCTCGCTGCCGCAGCCTGAACCACCACCAGCCTCCGCCTCAGCGCCGGATCGCTCCGCTGCCGCCCGGATCTCCGCTCTCAGGTGAGTCGCTCCTGCCTTTTAAACCTCCGACACTCGCTCCGTCCAGAGAGCGGCTGTCCGAGCCGGACCTGCCGGCCGCAGCGGCCGCAGGCTGCGCTGTGACGGCGGCTCCGGCGCCGTGAGAAACAGGCGCTCTGTGTTTCTGTGTCTCTGTGTTTATGAAGCTTGTTTCCAGCAGATTGAATGCGTGGGGTTGTATCTTGGAGTTCAACCAGAGCTCGTAATAAATAACACATAAACGGTGCCTATTTATTAGGCTACAGCTATTGCCTACAGTGATGGTGATTGATCAGAGTAGGAGCATCGAGGCTCCCACTCCCACTGTTTATACATAATGGACCCCCCAGTGGGACTCAGGCATACCTAGCCTAATTCAGGTCTCTGAGTCTCTGCATGTTTGAAGGAAGGACTGGGGTTGTTGCAGGTCTCTGGGTCTGCCGGACACTTAGCCTAGTGTAGCCTACTTGAAGGGTGATCCAGGCTGTAGTTAGAAGCTTGAGGGGTTTTATGTTTCTGAAGGAGCTTGCAGGGTCTGTGACAACACCAGGTTCCAGAGGTTCTTTAGAGGCTTAGTTTTGATTGATTGTTTATCTTTTCTAACAGAAACATCTGGCTCAGATGTGAATGTGCAGCTTTTCTGTTCATCAGTAGGCTAAACCAGTGATCATTGGTTTGTGGCTGTTTTTGGTCATTTTGTCTGGGTCCGACTTCTCAACAGCTTCCTTCCCATTTTTATTCTTTTCATAGACTAAAGAGTCAGTCAAAGTCTTCATAGTCTTTGAGTCTGTTTGTTCTCCCTCACAACATCTGGTGCATTTCACTTAGAGCAGTATTAATATTTGTGTAGGGGGATTGTTTGTAGCACCTCATCACCCAGATCAATAGATACACACTGGAGAAACACTGAAACCAGCAGTATGGATTAAATCGCCCATGAATATATGGATAAATTAAGTCTAAAGACACACAGGGTGAGGTAGTAGCAGCAGCAGCAGACAGACATGTTGGGTTTTACAGGTATGATCACATAATTGACTTCACATTGTGAACCACTAACATGAATAAAAATAAATGTTGCTGCTGTTGCTCATGCAGAGTCCATGTTTATTTGACTTTATGTCCTCATTAGCTTGTATACAAGCACTTTGAACATGAGCTGTTTTATGGATTCAATTATAACAACAATGGTGTCAGCACACAATTGTGTTGAACAACACTGTATGGAGGCTGGATGAAATGAGTTTTTAGTGGGTCTTTCACCCCCACAAACACATCCACCCCCACATGACCTGCTCAGTAATGCAACATCAGCAGTTTCACTGCATGCTGTGCACGCTCATTGTATGTTGTGTATCCTGACTGTTTAGAGCATCAGTACCAGCGCGTCCCATCAGACTGAGTAATTATGTAATAATATACTGTAAGTTTGAATTAGATCCAATTGCATTCAATGAGGAAGAACCCCTGAATGTGTGGTTACAGACCACATTAAGTTTTTTTTTTATTGAATTTGATTCAGTTCCTCTTTGCTGTATCTGTGCCACTCAGCTTTCTGCACAAAACCAGTCCACAGGAATAAATACTTGTCACACCACTGAAAACCATCTCTGTGGTGGTTAGTGTTACACAGAGCTGGTTAAATTTGTTATGTTTCTCAAGAAAAGCATTTTTCAGTAGTCTTACTGAGCTGTTAGAGCAGATAACATTAGATCTAAATTGCTGTACTGTACCATAATGACATATGAAAAAAAATAAATTCATGTTTTCCCCAGTTGTGGTTAAAAACTTGAGTCAGTTCTTAATAAATAAGAAATGAGGACAGCGAACTGAACCATGTACAAGTTTCACATGTTGAGAGATTGAAGCAGCAGAGCAGAAAGAGCAAAGTTCACACTGGCAGAGCAGGAGTCACCTCCACAGCTACTGATCAACCAGACTGACAGATGTGGTTCTGCAGGTGAAGACACGTAACGCTACTTACTACCAACAAGTGTTAAAGTGTCAAAGCAGACTCCCAGGAGTTGACTGCGTGCTTTCTGTTCTCAGCTTGTCTCTGGTGCTCAGGTGTTTCTTAGGCCTCAGGTGGGGAGGTGGTGTGGACGTTTCCTGCGCAGTGTTTTTTTTTGTTTGGTTTTGTTTCTCCAGGTCAAAACCATTTTCTTCCTCCTCATGAGGGCTCATGTTAGCTACACAACTCTTCCTCTGTTTGCACTAAACAAATCACTGTTGCGGCTGGAAACACAGAATACATCACTTCCTGTGTAGCCAGAAAATATTTCCAAGAAAGAGCTGGCAGGGAGCTAGTGTTTACAGCTGCAGACGTTACTTTACGTCACTTAACGCGGGATATGTGCTGTTTGTTTGACACCTTTATTCTGAATCATGCTGAGAGTGGGTACACATAAGCAGGGTGGGCTTCCCGTAAATGCAGAGTCAGTCCAGATTGTGTCTTTCAAGTTTCATACAGCTTCGGCCTTCACCATCTTGTATCAGAGACACTATACTGTAGCAGCAAATACTGAAATACGTGGGAACACTGACATTTGAAGCTCACCAGGATAATGTTTGTAGTGGTTCTGATTGTGGTGGTGTTGATGAGTCACATATTATTTACACATCCTTTATTCACGGAGTTGTGAAAATGTGGCCAGAGTGAAGGCGGTCAGTCATTTCACAGACTTGTGGTGGTCACAGCATCTACAAAAGCAAAAACAGCATCACAGTGAGTTGCTCTTACCTGAAAGAGTCATTTTTATTTTATGTTGTCAAAAAGATTCTCTTGCCTCCCTGTTTCCAACTTGACAAACAATACAGCAGAAGTTATAATATCACAGAGGGCCGCGATGACTAAGATGCAGAGTTGCAGACATCCCACGCAGGCAGTGGTCACAGAAGACAGAGCTGCAAATATGTGTGTGTGTTTCAGTCTGTGTGTATATGTCTGGGAGTGTGTGTGTGTGTGTGTGTGTGTGTGTGTGTGTGTGTGTGTGTGTGTGTGTGTGTGTGTGTGTGTGTGTGTGTGTGTGTGTGTGTGTGTGTGTGTGTGTGTGTGTGTGTGTGTGTGTGTGTGTGTGTGTGTGTGTGTGTGTGTGTGTGTGTGTCCATCTGAGTGTGGGCCATATTGAGGCAGGGGGCACTCCCTCGCTGTTCCTGAGATGACTGGCATCTCTCCTCACATGAAAGCTGAAAACACACACCAAAGCTCACTGAGCGCAAACACACGATCATCTCCACGCACTGAAAAACACTGTGGCATTTAGGCTGGCATTCTCACAGAGGTGCTGGTTTATCACAGGAAGTGTGCGTGCCTTGGATGAACGCCGTGCAAGTCATCTGGAGCAAGAGTCTGGCTCGTTGTGGCGTTTCACTCCCCCTCGTCCGAGAGGTTGCAAACAGGACAGGTTCACTGTCATGTTGTTGAGTATGTGGCTGAACAAGTTTTACACCCTGAAAAGATACTCTGATGATTAGTAGGCTGATTAACACAGTGTTTAACATGGGGTTTAAACATGAACAGTGAAAAAGAGAATAGAAAACTGCAGCTGGAAGCACATCGACTCTTACTTCCTCTTTGTGAAATTCTGGATGGGCCTCGTGCCCCACCCCCATCTGGGTCAGATGAGGAGTCTGTTGTGCCGGCGACTGCCTATCTCAGAACAGTTAGCGTAGTTAGCATCTTTGATTGGTTTCTCTTGTTTTGTTTATCTTGGTTTCAGGTTTGTTTGACTGGTTAGTTTATTTTTTGGTGCTGGTGCTATAGAGCTGCAGCAGTTGATTACTAGATTGTTGATCAACTGAAAATGCACAGACGAGAGTTTTAATCATTGATTAATGGTTGATTGAAAGTATTTTTATTAAACCCCAGAACTTCTTATGGACCTGGGACCTTTTAACTTTTTTACTGGTCTGAAGAAATGGCATTAATCATCAGACATTAAGAACATATTGGTCAGTTGCTTTCCTGTTGCAGCCTGTGTTGTCTGAAGAAAGTGGAACAGTAACATTTTGTAAATGGACAAACATCGAAAGTCGATCTTCACATCAGAAAGCAGCAGGGTCGACAGAAATTGTCAATGAAATGAAATTGCCATGATGATCAGCCAAACTGCTGTACTTCCGTTATTTAGTTCTTGTTTGAATTGCACGCTGTTGATGATAAAGTTTAGTTTTAACACAAGTCAGTGTTTTCATGTTAAAGTCGTGGAGGTTTTGTGGAGGTGTGACTGCTCTCAGCAGCTGGCAGGTGTTAATCAGCACCACAGCAGCAGACTCGCTGTGTCAGTCTCCTTCAAGCTGAAGCAAACACTGCAGGCTGCTTCACAGCTCACCATACATTCAGAGGGGAAAAAACCCTTTGCACATCTGCGCAGCTGTGATGTCATTTCGGACCCTTACTTCACAGGTCCTTGACAATGAAAGAGGTCCAACTTCTGCTTCCTGTTCAAAGATACTGTGAAGACACTTGTCCTCATTATATGTGTGTGTGTGTGTGTGGGGGTGGGTGTGTCTGTCTGTCTGTGTGTGTGTGCCACATCTGTTTGAAGATGGCCGATGGATAGTTGTTGTGTTTTTCTCTTCCTCTGACTCTCTATTTCTGGTGCTTCATCAGGAAGTCTGACTTGATGTCTGCCTCAGTCCTGCATCCATGGCCGTGTGGACCCGTCAGTCTGGTCTGTGGACTCATCCTCCTGGCCTCCTCACCGCTCCTCACTGCAGGTATGAACTCTAACCCAAAGCCCTCATTCATTACTTGGGTGTACAAAAATTACCATTTACATTGGATTCAAGGGAAAACTACTAAAATTCTTACTGTTACCAATAATACACAATACTGTACAACATGCAACGAACAGCCCTGTCCAAGTCATTTGATTAGATGTGTGAATGAATAATGGAAGAAACAAACAAATCATAATTTGTTGTTCCCTATTTATGGCTGTGATTTGGTCATATGCAGACAATTACAGTCTTATTTTAAATATTTGCAGCAAATACAAAACTTGTTGGGTTAAATGGCATCTGAGCTGAGTTTCCTCTTCAGCTCACCTACCTCTGAATGTTCTTCATGATAAAAAAAACACACACACATGGAAGTGAAAGGGACTTCTCAGGGAATTGTTGAAAAGAATAAGTGTTTCTAAGAAGAACATGTCTGACAGTGAGATACTGAAAAATTTCACTCATCTAGATGAACTGTCACCACTGGTTTTGATTTTTATGACACTTGCATCATCTCTGCTTTTCAAACACTAGATGACCTTTTACACAGCAGGTTGCAGGATGTAGACAATTTGTGCTCAGCTTGACATATTCACTCTGCTTCGGAGATATAAAACTAAACTGCCCGGTTCCTCATTTTTCTCTGCGCTCTTAAATTTATATTTGTTTATTTGTTTTACTGAAGCTCAAACTCTGGCCATGAGAAAAGTGGCTGTAACTCAGTCTTCTTCCTGCTCTAACTGCATAAATAGCAGTTTAAACTAGAATTCCTCTTATGTCATTGTGTGAAACCACCGTTTAGACTAAATATATGTACAATGACTCTCCTGCTCTAAAATCCAATAAACACTTAGTTGACCTACATCTTCATTTGCAAAAGCTCTAGTGATTTTCCACTCCCAGCCTCACACTTGACCTACTCTACTCTTTGCATGTTGGTGTTCAGGGTTAAGGAGCTTGCAGAGGCGGTACAAATCGTAATTCTGCACATGCAGACTTTTAGGGTGGAAGGTGAAGAAATAGAGGAAGTGAGTAATCGTGTTGGCTGCTGTGGCAAAGCTGTCCATTGGGTAAGCAGAAGAGGTCTGTGGGCAGCGTTCTTCTCACTGAATGAACAGAAAGTTGCTGTGCTCACGCTACCCGGCATGTAACATTTGCATAAATACGCAAAATTAACCAAATCCTGACCCCCAACCGACTTTAACCCACTCTTCAGCATTTGTTTACAGTAACAGCACCTTTTTCAACCGGTATCACCCTCACTCATCATCCATCACCCTGTCACCACAACACCGCGTCCTCTTACAGAGCAATGAAACACCACCAACAACAAGCAGACACATGGACCCTCAGGTTGTCCTGGGGCTTTGCTGCTCTTCTCACTCAATCAGCTACATCTTGGTGAATAACCGCCATCTACAGCCGATAGACACTCAGTAACTGCAGGACAAAGGAGTGCATATTTCTATTGTCCTAAAACCTACACCTAGTACATGTCTCGTCTGTGACACTTTAGATCTGTGAATTATTACCACACCATTTGTAAGTCAATGAGATGATTAACACAAACACCTAGACAGGAGCTGCAGGGGTTGGCAGCCTGACACAGACCTGTCATGCTTTTCTCACCCACTGAAATCTTTTCAGCATTAATGAGAAGAAATCAGAGTTTCTACAAAGCAAACCAAGCTGAATCTGGTTTCCAAGTTTCTGGCAGTGGCAGCTAGAGCGTAGAAGGAGTTAGAAAATCACCTCCAGAATGTTTATCCTCTTCTTTAAAGCCTAAAGAAAACACATGCATGTGGAGCAGTGCTGCAGAGGTGGAGGAGGGGAGGAGAGAGGAAGGCTTTATGGGAAATGTTTCAATTCTATGAGAGTATAAAAAGCATTAAACCGATGTCAGCGGTGTTGTGGGAAGGTTACCTATAATTTTGACTTTCAGTGCACAAAGCTGACTCAGACGTGTCACTGTTTTAAAAACCTGCTCTCATCGCTGTGTTTTTGTGTCTCTGCAGGGAGACTGAGCAACTGCACTCACCCTCTGGTGTCCGAACACGGAGGTTTCCGCTGCGACCCGTCTCCGTGTCGAGGTTTCCCTTACAAGAGCTCCATCCATTTCTTCTGTGAGCCCGGATACCACACCAACAGGAACCGTGTCTCAAAATGTCGCCATGGGAAGTGGGTGCCTCCGATACCGACCTGCATTCCCATCAAAGGTGAGAGTTTGGACTTGTTAATAAAACACTCACAAATACAAAAACACGCTGTAAATGGTGGCGTTAGGGGGCAGGGAATGGGAAGAGGTGGTGTACCACGGAAGGTGTGTGATCCTGTTAGTCACAGGTCGAGTCCAGACCATATTTTACTTTTATCCCAGCTGGGTTCACCACTTTTTAGTGTCCCCTGGAAACACTTCTGATTTTTAGCAGAGCACATGTTGTCAAAATGATGAAGATGTGTTTTCTCAAGTTTTAGTGCATTGAGCTCTGAGGGCCACCATACTTTTGGCCTCAGGGAATTGCAACAAATGAACTCAACTCAAACTCAGATCTATTGTTATAATAACTTCAATACTAAATAATGATAATACAAAAAACCCAATACAATCCAGGTCCCATGGTTCAGCTGCCCCCTTCTCTCTCTCTCCCTCTCTGTGTCTCTTTCTCTTTCTGTCTTTCTCTTTCCCTCTCTCTGGAGTTTGGCTAAAAGAAGACTCAAATCATGTGACTTTAAGATTCCTGTCTTTGTTAGTAAGCAGATATTTCTGGAGGGACTGTAAACATCTCTTGACATTTCCCAGCAGCACCGGCATCACAGCACTCCTCGGAGAGGATCTCAGTATATATAATCTAGTCGTGACTCATCACTGTTCATCCAGACCCTTTGCAGGCTGATTAGTCATTTTTAAGACAGTTCCTTCTTGTTCTGAGTTTTCAGGAAGCAGAGACTGTGTTGCTGTTTGGGGGTCGGTTACCTTTTGGGGTCTGATTCCCTGTGGGGGTCTACCTTTGCTTAAAATGTGTGTCAATGTCAGTTCAAGATGTGAAAGCTTAGTCAGCATAAAAAGACTTCTCAATAGGCTTCACAAATGAGTTCACCTCTCTCACGATCAGGAGGACAAGCCTCTAAAGCTTTGATCATGTAGCATTTTATTATCACAGCATCATTATTGAGGCTTGGTCCCTCTCCGATAGGCATTTATCATTTGACCTACTTAACATAGACATGCTCAGACTCTGTAGCTTCACTTTCCTCCGATCAGTTCCGACTTCCTCTGTTGCCATCCGTCAGTCGTGCTGCGACAGGAAGTCAGAGCGCACAAAGAGGAAGCGGGCAAAGAAACCATATTAACCATTAGACATTTCCTCTGTGTTGACGCTGTCAGAGCCTCATGGAAAGCTGCTGCCATTGTCATAGGCACAGAAAAACCACATGACTTGATCAAAAACAGTCTGCCATACTGTAGACCTTGTATTGGATCATCTCCTGCGTTCAGACATCACCACAGATAAGGTGGGTTTTCCCACAGCGGTGCAGCACTGGTCACAGTTAGATTCAGACAGAGACAGCTTCCGCTCGCTATCTCAGTTAAATCTACCATATCTGCTGGTGTGACCAAAGATCAAAGTAGTAATCAGTAAGTGAAATCTGGAAATCTGAACTCCACTGTTGATTTGGGGCCAATGTCACATACATCATTGTGTTCAGGCCGGTTGCCACAGACACCCAGTTCAAAAGGCTGCAAAGCTACTTTGTGGATATGCAAAACTTGTGTCAGTCGACCCTGGGCTCATTGACCATTGTGTTAGACTACAAAGATTGTGTGATAGATTATGACTTGACATTTATAATGAATATCTTTGCGTGTGCCATTTCCGCACAATCGAGGCAACACTGTTTCTTCTTTTTCTCTCTTTGTCCTGTGGCTGTGATTCATTTTTTTCTTCCTTGATTATTATTTAAAAAATTAATGATCCAATGTATACATGTACAAGTCACAAAAACGTTTCTGGCGCCCAATTTGATGTTAAAATAGTTTGTTCTGTCATTGTCTGAAAATACCCTACACCCACATACAGTAAGACGGCAGGAAATGTGTCATGTTGATGTTTCGGTGTGATGTCTGCTGACAGAGAGCGCAGCAGACAGTTTGTTATGTGTTGTGAGTCTGTGCTGTAGTTATTTCTTCAACATTTGTCTCTCTCCTCCACAGAAGGTCCCAACATGAACCCTGATGACAGGGCCAACGATTCGATGCCCAGCATGGCCACCACAGCAGTGGGCGTGTCCATCTTCCTGCTCACGACCACCGCCTGCCTGGTTGTCAAGTCGCGCCTCTACCCCTGTCAATCACACAGGTAAGAGCAGGATTAAAGAGGTTTTCAGTGCCTTGCTCAAGGACACTTCACCTGCACAACACACCTGTTTCTTCCACATTAAATGTCTCTCTCTCTCCTGCAGCAGCCGTCGCTCCTCAGACCAGCTGGACCTGATGGTGGACGGACTTCCTGTCTCTCTCCCCTCCTACGAGGAGGCTGTGTACGGAAGTTGGGGGCAACGCCTCCCTGCCTGCTCGACACCTGGACCCACCCAACTATTACTGGCTCAGGAGGCTCCCAGCTGTCACCAGCCGCCACTCAACAACCAATCAGACGGCAGTCACTGCCCTCTCCTGTCCTCCCAAACCCCCGACAACCCCCCTCCTCCTTACGAGGAGGTCCAGTCATCACACCCCAGAAGCAGGACGAGTGACGGGGAGGTGCGGCAGCTACATGTTGCTCTGTCAGATGACAAGGACACTTGATTGACAGACTGTCGTGTTCGTATATGACTAATAATTTTTCGCACATGGAGTGCAGTTGTTTAGCAACGAAAGCTCTGTTTTGAATGACAGCCATCTGCTGCGGTGTTTATTCTTCTGGAGGCTGAAGAAAACAAAAACATGGACTGACAGCGGCCTCCTGTGCTGCCTGCACTTTTTCTGGTCGGCTCCAGCTCACCAGCGTCAGGACACTGTGTCCTATCACATGCTATTATAGACGAAGCTCATAAGCTCTGATTGGCCAGTTGTCAGGTCACAAAGACCTGGCAGAAGAGGACTAAAGTACATTAATGAGATGTTGATTGTATAATGTTTTGTATGAATGTATGACGAGTGAGTGTATGTGCACACACAGCTTTGTTGTCAGGTAAAACCATGGTATCCAGAGTGTTGTTTTCTTCAGGACAGTGCAGCCCTTCAGTTTAAATGAGAAAATGCAGTGAAACTTAAAATGTTTTCACAGGATATCAGTGTGTGTGTGTGTGTGTGTGTGTGTGTGTGTGTGTGTGTGTGTGTGTGTGTGTGTGTGTGTGTGTGTGTGTGTGTGTGTGTTTTCAGTGTTGTTCTGGAGACGTCGTCTATTTTTCCCCTCAGTGATGGGGCCGGTGGAGGCTTCCTTTGTGAAGTCAGCGGCATGCTGTTACAGAAACCTGTGTGTTTCCACGGCAACTGACTCTATTCATTTCTATTTGAGAATTCTGTGCAGCGTCTCTCTCTCTCTCTCTCTCCCTGAGCCTAATTGGACTGTCATGCACATATTGTTGATGTGACGCCTGCGTGGTGCAAACACTCAGGTGAGAGGTGGAAAAACAGCGTGTGGTGATGTTAATTTAAAAATGTGTGTACAGCTGATCCAAAGATGTGGATCCAAACAGTCAGTGTGTTTCCTCCTGTGTTCATTTGGTGTGAAGTCAAACAAACAAACAAACAAACAAACAAACAAACAAACAAACAAACAAACAAACAAACAAACAAACAAACAAACAAACAAACAAACAAACAAACACACAAACCAACACACAGCACACACCCTGGGACCAAATGGAAGTGAAACTTGTTAGAGAAAACCTGACTGTCTCTCTTCTCCCTTCAGTCTGGCTGGTTCCCTCCCTGACGCTCTGCAGACGCCTTCACAGACTTTGAATGTATTTTATGTTTCACTTTGTGGCAAAAAATCTTAACTATTATATGGATTGTAATATTTACAGAATAATTATTTGTATATGGTATTATTGCACAGAATGATATTGTGAATAAATGTTGATATGCTTCTTTGTTTCACATCCTGGTCCTTGGTTTCATTTGTGATGAAAATATTCTCCTTAGTCAGTAACTTTGACTCCCAGAACTCATGACACTTTGCTTTTATTCATTTTCATCTCAACAAACCTCACACTTTACACAGGTCACAGTTCTTTATTTATCTCAGCTGTAAACAAGTCTTAAACAAACATACACAGAATCACACTCAGATCCATGTCATGGAAACCTGGATTTAAGATGTTAAAAGTCAGATGCAGTGTCTCTGCATATTTTAAAATGTGGTTCTGTGGTTTTTCACATCCTGCTGATACACAATTTTTCTTTCATCAGTAGGCAAAGTTGTTCCTGATCTGATCGACGTCTTCCCACACACACAACAACAAATGCAATAATGTTAATGATTGTTTTACACTGTGTCTACAGAGAGAGTATTTTAACAGTTTAATATGACCTATATTGTACTTCTTTACAGCAGGCCATATTTGTAAGATTTCAATTTCTTTAACTTATTGTTGTTAGGGACCAGGAGACTGCTTTTTAAAAAAAAATCTTGTTAGTGTTGTGACTATATGAGACAACAACAGATCCAGTGCTGCACACTGAGATCAAACAGAGAAACTTCTAGACTCAACCTGCAACTGGACAAACTTGTTGTTAGATTTTTTATCTATCGTGGAAATCGAAAATCGCTTTGACAGTTTGTTCCAACACTGTTGCGGAAGTTAATTACTAATATGCTACTGCATTGTACTGCTCAGTTCATCGTAAACCAGCTCTGTGTGGTTGACGGCTGCAGACTGTGCTGATTTTGGTCATGTGAGGCCGTTGTCTGCTTCTGTTTTGGGTCAATATACAGTATAGGACGAATACCATCTTCCTTTGTTACTTTAGGTTTTCTCACCATTGTGACAACATACAGTAGTGTTTATTTGTCTATTTGTGAGTGATTAGCTGTGCTCTAGACTACCGCTAGTCTTACTGGAGTCCACATTTAAAAACAGTGCATTTAAAACATACATTTACAATCATGACATGAATAAGACAAGACAAGTCAACTTACATTAAATCTTTACAATAGGTATGAATTGTCATCCAAAATCAAAGAACATAAGTAAGACACTCAAATGCACAGTGGTATTGAAATAAAGAGGCAAATCAAACAACAAGAAAACCTACACACATAAGCCTACATAAAACCCCATGTGTGTGTGCATGTGCATGTGTATGTGCACATTACAGGTATGAAATTCAAAGATGTTTTTTTGTTTTTTTTTGCTTTTTAAATATTGATATTGATTATTGGCAGTGGTAAGAAGTTTCGTGCTTTCATTGATCTGTATTTTACTGGATGCTTCAAAAAGTTGGTGTTTGGTTTGGGATGCATGAACCGGCCTTGTGTTGCTTGTCCGGTTTGCATATGAATTGTGTTCTAGCTGATTGTGTTGGTATGGTTTTGGACTGTAACACTTTCCATATTGAAAGAAGTAGTGCAGCATTGACTCTGTCCTCAACTTTTAACCATTGTACACCAGCTGAAGTTTATTCAAATCTTTTTGAGTAGCTTTTGCCCATACTATCTGACAATAGTCCAGGTACAAGAGTACAATATTGTTTATGAATATTTTTGCCATTAATTTCCTGCTGCTTCCTGCTGTATAGTATCATCTTAATATTCAGGGTGTAGAGACAGTTTGTTCCAACACAGTCTTTGCACAGAGGGTTTGTAAGTCATCAACAGAGGTACAAGTTGTTTGCATTAACTTTCAGGCCTTTAAACTGAGAGTTAACCTCTTACTTATTAGCTGATAAATTCCTGTTTTCTAGGACTTTCAGATGACTTCTCGGTTTTGGTGACCTAATGTTTTTTTTTTACCTACAGTACAATAGTTTACTGATTTGCTCCATTTATAGTTATTTCTGAACTGAAGGAATGTGGGGAAGGGGATTTTTCACAGGAAACTGAGTGTAATTCTTCAGCAGAAAAAAAAGAAGAATCATTACTGAGAGGATGATTTCAAGAGCAGATAGCGGTGAGTAATAAGTTAAACTTCCTGCTTGACTGTGCAACCTGGGTGTGTTGGAGGAGTTCCTCCAGTCTGACCAAAAGGAGAAGTTGGTTGGATGATTGTGTTGTTAGGAAATGAGAAGAGTCAGTGTTTACTGTAAGTAGCCAGCTGTAATTACAATCATGTGGATGTATGAGGACACACTAGTGACGGAGAAACAAAGGAGTTGAAAGAAACTTGTGCATGTGCTCATTGTCTGTTGCCATTTTTGGTCAGTCCACAACATTGCAGGAGAATGGGTTGATTTTTTTTTTTTTTTTTTTTTTTTACATTTTAACATTTTAACATTTTTAACATAAACATCTTTTTTCTTTTTTGTTTATTTGTAACATTTCACAGATGTATATTATTGTATTTCCCCTGAACTTTTAGAATTCATTAATTCAATGTCAGCAAAAGCAGATGACCGAAAAGTAAAAAAAAAAAAAATCTATATGGGATCACTGTTCTGGTCCATTCTCTCTCACCAATCCTGTCACAGCTCCCTCAGATTTATCTGGTGACTTTAGCACCACTGGCCCAACAAACTTTAACTAGAAACTGACAATATGACATCTGATACTTTTAGTATCTTTTTCCTCATAGAGCTTCTGAACTTTTGATATAGTCAGGTACTTTTTCCTCCTCTGGGTTTTGCAATGGAGAAAGTGGAAAAGTCTGAACAGTCTTACATTAACCAGCATTATGTAATCAGGAGCCATTTACCGCCATGACCCAGTGTTTTAGGACAGTGGGAACAGGCCGGTCTTTAACTGAGTACAGAAAGCGAGAGGAAACACACAACAGCTCTGACTCTTACCAGAAAGAACAAAATTTCGTCCATGTAAAAAAATCTCACACTTTCAACATGGTGTTGCTGCAAGAAGGGAAGGGCTGGAGGATTTCCCTCCTCACGTCAGGTTTGTTGCAGATTTATTTCCGGCTCTTTAGTGTGGGACACCAGACAGAGAGATTGTGCAAACAGGGAGACTCTGAGGCAGTGAGTCACAGCTGATGCAAACATCTTAAATCAAGCTTGTGACAAAATGAAGTGGTTTGGACTGTCCACAACCTTAGCTTTCCATGAAGTAGAGCTTCTCTCTGACTCTGTGCTCTCCACCTATTGATGTACTGAACACACCCGATTCAGGTGTAGGTGGATGAGTCTACTTCAAGAAGCAGAAAAAATGGATGATGATAGTGTTCACAGTTTCTAGCAGTCCAAAGTTGTAAACAAGATGCAATAAAGAAAATTGTTGTTTTTGTTCTCATTTTCAACATTTGAGACATAGTGTGTAATTACAGATGTGATCACACCTGTTGTGTCATGGACAGAGGTTCTTGTGAAGAGACAGATATTCACTTATCACTTATTACTTACATTATAAATGGGAACCGCCCTTCCTGAGCCATGTTTATCTCAACTCACAGATCACACTGCAGCTTCTGCTTCTGCTTCAACAGCTTTATTTAGCTCAAGAATGCATACAGGAGTCACAATAAAAAGGAAACATGAACAGTAATTCATTTTCTCCCTCATTTGAAATCACTGGGGACATTTAGAGCAGATCCTGTGTGTGAGTAACAAGACAGGACGGAGAAACCCCCTTCACTGACTTGTCTTCACCTGGATGATAAAAGGCACAGAGAGCTTTGGAAGAGCTATGAAACCGTTTTCAAATACACTTACATTTGCAAGTAAAGATTGACTTTCTTTGAGGGTTTATGTAGGAAATAACAGGCGTCTGAGGTCAAATATAAACGATGCTCTTCATCTCAGACAGCATAAAAACATCACAGTATTACAAACACTGTGACTTAAACATACAGGTTGTTCATATGTGTTGAGGCACAGCTTGTTACAAGTCAGAAAACTCAAACTTAAACATAACAAACATATTAGAACTAGTGTTTCATTACATTTCTACAGAGTATACAACAAGCTGATTCTACTGTTTGTCTCATACTGCAAGTTAATCTAATTAGATATTCAAAAATATGACAGAAGGACAAATCAACATTGTTTGTTTAACCGCAGAGGATGTGTGTGAAACTCTCTGTGGCCGATGGCCTCTCATTAGCTTATAGGGAGTGTTAGATGAGGGAAACCCCACCCATCTGTAACCTCAGGACAACAAAACATACACCATGATTTGCAGATGATTGTTGACTCAGGATTTGTAGATGACAAAGTGATAACATTCCCAGATGGGAACTTTCTAGTTAATGTATAGTTAAAAAAAAAAAAGGCTTAGCACAAGTGTATAAAAATATGTAAAAATATGCCACTGAGACAATCAATGCCACTGATATTCGCAAGTCTGTTTGTAGGTGTAATAGTATTTAGCAGAACACGGCAGTGAGTTGGTTTAATGCAGAAGAACAGAAAATTGGCAGAAAGCTGCTCATACTTGACAGTTGTTGGCTCAAAGTCAAAGCAAAGCATTATGGGAGTTCCTGCACAGGCGTGACATGATGCTAGAAGCACTGAAGCAGATGGATTAAATGTGATATATTTGAAAGCTGCGCTAAATTTAGCTGCACAGAGAAATTACTTGTTCAGATTCATCTTCACTGTTGTAGGTGTTTTGATCTTTCCCAACCTTTGTATTGAAAATGTTTAGCACCACCTGCTGTTTTCATTAAACACACTGACCACAATGATGATTCATCACATTTACATCAGTTATCAAGTGTAAAAACAGGAGGAAAAGGTGTGACTGAGCTCCTTCAGGGGAAAGAGAGTGGATTTCAGGATTACCAGTCTGACTGTCATTGGCTCTTGTTTCACAGTGAGAGACTGATGAGAGAACACAACAGAA
This sequence comes from Trachurus trachurus, assembly GCF_905171665.1. NCBI lineage: Eukaryota > Metazoa > Chordata > Actinopteri > Carangiformes > Carangidae > Trachurus > Trachurus trachurus. The sequence goes on along the minus strand of NC_139892.1, from coordinate 23,279,770 downwards.
AGATTCCTGGTTCGGCTACAAGCAACAAGGTCCGAGCGACCTTACAGCATGGTTATGCAGCGTATGTGCGTCTATATTCATGTGCTTACATGTTTGTGATGTGTCGCGTTTGTATGTGTGCGCTCAGGATACTGTGTTCACAGAGAAGTCCGGTGTCGACCATCTGGCAGAAGTCGAGCCAACTCTTGATTGACAGGAACTCCATCAAGTCATGGGCGAGAGAGGCGGCGACAGGTCAGGAGGACGAGGTACGAATATGTCCCTCATCAGAGCTGGGAGAGAGAAACAGAGAGACTGGAGCTCAAACTGAGGTGTGATGACGGCCTTCACTCTGACCTGCAGAGTGTTTGATACTCAACAGAGACTGAATCAATTGTGACGTGAGTAATTGTGACTGATTGGTCTACTTCATTGGCCTGTTATAAGAATTCATTCTGAATCAGTACGCATTTTTAAAACTTAATTTGTAGTAGGACTTGACTCGGCCAGTCAATACACTGATCAGTCACTGCATCAAAACCAGTCACTTGTTTCAAGCATTTTATTGTTGGTACTGGGCATTTAATAATGTTGGTTTAAGTAAGTAAGTAAGTAAGGTGTTGGTAGGAAATCAATATCTTATAACGTGTCCTCAAGAATATAAAAGTGCAGGTAGGTGTGTGTGTGTGTGTGGTTGTGTTTTACCTGCAGTATCACAGAGTCCCTGTATGCCTCCTAAAATAGGGTCTCTGTCTGTGAGTAGCTGACTCCGCCCTGCTGGGCCGGGGTCTAGGATCAGATCTGACTGTTTGGTCTCCTCCAGACTTTCCTGAAGATGGAGGGTAAAACATGTCAGAGGTGATGATAAGAGGAGCCTGAACCTCCTAACCCATCTGAGATCTTTGACTGGAGGCTCTAAACTCCTGATCGATGTGATATCTCATGCACGGGGCTTCAGTCCAGATGCCAGTTGATCAGTTCACTGATGTGTTTACTGCATCCTTGTGTTTTAGCCTCTGAAAACATTCACAGTGCTGTGGAACACCTGTGTAATGATCAGCCTGTGATCTGTTAATAATCAACTCATCACATTTTTGGATTTTACCGTAAACTGAATTTAGAAAACAAGCACACTGTGCTGAAGCAGATCAACTGTGTTTCATTTGCCAAAGGTCACACCTAAGACACTTTCCTCCGTCCTGTCATGTGATCACTTCTCCACCAAACAAGTTTGGGTTAAAGTGAAGGACCAGTGCATTTTGTGAACTTCTCAAAATTCGTGCTGGATAAACACATTGGGTTTTATTCTGCCTCTTGCTCACCAATAATCTGTGGCTGAGGAGAAGTTCCTCTTCTATTGAGGAAGGATCTTGTTTCTGTCTCTTGTCCTGAACCATCAGCTGAGACGTCTCTTCATCTGGGTTATGGGTCCTGCAGGACAACGAGACAGGAAGACATTATGAACCATGTCCAGCATTTGTTCATACATGCAAAATTTAGTAAGCAACTTGTCCTCTGGCGCCACCCTCAGGACAAACTGCAGAGCTGTCATTTAATCATCCTGTGATGCTGTTTGCTGGTGGGCTGAAGGTGCAGCTCCTGTACATGTGAAACACTTTCACACCTGGAAACCACTGGGCGAGCTTGTCTTACCGCTTCCTGCTCACAGCCGAAGGTTCACACGGGGAGGACAAGGGTTTGTCAGCTTCCTCCGGCAGACTGCTGAGGAAAGTCAGCTGGAAGTCATCGTCCATGGAGATGTAAGGAGCCAACATGTCCAGATCGAACCCCTGAGAAAAGACAAACAGGAAATTAAAGTCAGAGAGAGAAACAAGCACCATCTACGAATACGAATACAAATTACTTTATCAATCCCCAAAGGGAAATTCATTTGTCTGTCAGCTCATCTACTGTACTATTTGCAGAAGAATCAAAACGTAACCAAAGATGTCCACATCTTACTTTTGTAAAAAGAAATGTCCAAAATGTCCAGACTTCCAAAGCTGCACACAAACACCCGAAACAGCTAACAGAGACCAAAGCTTCATGGATTCATTTAGTTTTAAAGGACCAAAGGTTACGTCTACATGCATGTGAATTCTCCTTTCATTGTATTTCAAGGCTCAAGCATCAATATTTAGATTTAAAGTCAACAGATTTCGACCTGTTAATGACCTCTTAATAAGGATACTGCATTTCCAAAGTTTCATGCCCTTCATTTTTGATTTTACCGATGTGCAATCAGGCATAACAACAGACAACAGGCGGTCTGTGTTTTGTGCTCTCACCTCCAGTGGTTCCTCTGTCTTCTGATCTTTTTCCAGCCTGATGGCAAAGAACCTCTCCACGTTGCTTGTGTCCATCTCTGTCTTCCCTTCCACACGGGGGCTCTGACAAACAAAGCTCTTCAATCAGACAGAGAAACCAACACGTTCAGAGTTTCAAAGTGATTCAAAGCTTGTATTTACCAGCTCAGGATCAGGTGAGGAGGCTGGTGATGAGGATGAAGGTGGTGTCATGGGGCTGAAGATGGGTGTGAGGAGCTGTCGCAGCTGTGGGGTGCACAGATCCTGAGGGTGGTCCGGCATTGAGTTTGGAGTGTCCGGATAGATGAAGGACAGCTCGACAAAACCTGACAGAGACAGATCAAATCAAAAGATGAGCACCATGTAAACAAGATGATCTTATGATATTAATATCAGGCAAACATCCCATCGGCCTCAGCTCTACTTGGATGTTACCATGGTAAACTAAGTGATATTTCAGTACTTTGCCGACTCAGAGTCTTATTTTGTCTTCAAAGCAGAACAAAATGAAACTCTGGTTGCATCTCGTGCAAACGACGTGCGTGCCGCTGATTTACTTCTCACGACGCATGTAGTCCAGCAGCTCATTGTGCTGCAGGAGATGAGGTTTCAGCACTGACGCAGAAACTTTGTCTTCCATGTGTCTCACCTCCTGGCAGCGGCACCACACACTCTCCAGCCTCCAGAGCCAACTGAAGGAGCTCCTCTGGATCCTTCAGTGTGACGAAGAGGTCTGCAGCGTTCCTGGGACTCTGACCCTCGTCCTCGGTCTCACCGGTGTCGACAAGCTGCTCGTGGTCAGAGCTGCGGACGGCGGACGTCTCACAGTCGTCTGGTGGCAGCGCCGGTGACTGGGGTTCAACTTTATGCAGCTGACCACAGCGGGTTTGCTCCACAGAGAAGATGATGTCTGGCTGCTCCACAGCGCTGCAGAGGAGCAGACGGAGGAGAGGGGGGAAAAACTCAAAACAGTTGGCACTTTGATGATTTTTCTATTCCTAGAGGATTTGTTGTTTGTCCTCTACATCTTTTATAACCCACTTCATCACCCGTTATGTAACCGTTATGTTTACTCAACATCATTTCCCACTTCTCCTGTTACTCCTAAAAATAACAGCTCTGTCCTGGCAGCAGCAGCAGCAGCTACAGTCTTGTGACACCACCCCGCTGCTTTTTTAAGTACCTGAGTATGAAGTTGAGGCAGACAACGGCCTCGGGCTGCGACGTCTTGTTACTGTAGAGGACGGTGGCTTGGGTCGCTGCCCAGACGAAGCCGCCACTGTTTGCCAGGAAACGGTAGTGGCTTGTGCTGACCTGCCCTTTGGACAGCACTACAGCAGCAGGCGGGGACATGAAGAGAAGAGATGTGGAGGGGAGGGGAGGACATCATTTATGATCCAGAAGGACCAGCTCCAGAGCCCCAGCTCATGCACAACACAATGTCTGTCTAGTTTGTTTACGGGCCTCAAGAAATCCACAGCCATTCACCTCAGACATACAGATATGAAATTTGAAGTTTATTTCATCATTTTAGCATCTATTAGTGATAAATCTTGTTAAATTCATGCTGGTTATTTGTTGTGGTTTTGTTTTTGTTACATGTAGATCTATTTTTCTGGTTGTGTACACCCACACCCACACCCACATACACACACACTCACATGTGTGCAGGCTTTTGTTGACGTGATCCGAGTCGAGCGCGTGATGGAACTCATAGGCTGAGCGACCAATCAGATCATCTGGGTTGTATCCCACCAACTCCGTAACCCTGGAAACAGAAAAATGCAAGAAAAAAATTGAAAGATTGAAACAGAGAGGTTCAGCTATTTATATTCTTTTCTCTTATTTATAATTGCACTATTTATAATTAACTTCACATATATAACATCATTCTAAATGTGATTTACAAGATGGGTTAAACTTGAGGATGAAATTAACGATTAAAGGATGACATTAATCAAAAGAATAACGTTTAATATTACATTAAAGAATGCTCCTCTGTGTGATATGTTACTGTGTTTCTCCTCCATGGGGAGGCGGGGTCTTACCTGCCCTCACAGTGTGTGAAGCGCAGGTCCATGCTGTGGCGAGTGAGAAAGGTGCAGGTGTCCAGGGGGAACTCCACGCTGGACGGGTGGGGGATGGGCTCACACAGCAGCGTCATCACTCTGGCTGCAGGTGGCGCCGTGGAGCTGCTGCCAAAGGGACGCATGTGACCGGTACAATGGAGAACCTGGAGAGGGAGAGAGAGACAAAGAGAGAGGCATAAGGTTTAAGGTTTCTGTTTGCTCATGTTTATGTAGCAGTGTTTGATGTTGGTGTAGGAAGGAAGCTGTTGTGAATAAAGTCAGAAAATACCTCGTCAAACATATGTCAAGTCAAGTCATCTTCACTGACAAACTGTAGTTCAAGTCTGTCAGGTTTCTGAATGCAGACCATTAAAATAACGTCCTTTCAACACATAGATTGTTAGACACAGTCATATTATATCTCAGCTGTGCTCGTTGTTCTTCATGTTGGGCAAAGTGGTAAAGTAGGTTGAGTCTGCAGTCGTCACTTTGGACACCGGACGTGTGTGTCAATGAGTATACTTTAGGCAGAGAGTGTGTGTGAGAGTGTGTGTGTGTGTGTGTGTGTGTGTGTGTGTGTGTGTGTGTGTGTGTGTGTGTGTGTGTGTGTGTGTGTGTGTGTGTGTGTGTGTGTGTGTGGACATGTGTATTGTTGTAAATCAGTGTTGGAAGTTGCCGCTTTTGGCTGTCTGCACTTGACTTGAGCACTGAGATAAGATTGTGTGTGTGTGTGTGTGTGTGTGTGTGTGTGTGTGTGTGTGTGTGTGTGTGTGTGTGTGTGTGTGTGTGTGTGTGTGTGTGTGTGTGTGTGTGTGTTGGCGATAGCTAACCTTCCAGGTAGCAGACTTGATGTTGACCGTGCGCCCCCTGCTGGTCAGTGTGCTCTTCATTCTCAGGAAGAAGTTCCTCTCACTCCGCTGCTCCGTCTGTGACTTCTTACTCAGACCTGAAAACAACATGGCACAGCTCATGATGCACAGTAAGCTTCTCCAAACCAGCACTGATAATTCATTACCTTAAGGGAATGATAACTATTGATTTAAATATCTTATAGATCATTAGAGCTTTATGATACAAGGGCTGTGTAAAAGTGTGGTTTTCAGAGGGGAATCTTGAGTATTGTCTCTGCTGTTCAGGACTGGTGTTGTAATAATAAAGTGTCTGACCTGGACGAGGAGCCAACAGGTCCCTGAGCTCCTCCTGGTCACACGGATGAACAAAGTCATAAACACTCTGACCCAGCAGCTCCAGCTGTGAACAACACAAACACAAAAACTGTCACAAGTGAACAAAAACAGATGACTCAGTTTGAGGCTGAAAAAAACAGCTGCATCTGTTTTTAAAAGCTGAAGTCAATTAACATTCAATTTGCTCTTCAACTCTCCTTCCTCTAGTCACTGTCTGAGTTGTTACAGCTCTACAGCACATAGCAGGACAGTGCATGCCACTCTGCATTTATGTTTTCAGTTATCATAACACAGTTGTGTCACAACGACGAACGTGACGTCAAACAGAGCTAAGAATAGAGATAATGGATGATCTCCATCCTGCTGGAGTGGCCCAGAGTGGCTCATGTACTGACCCCACGGCTTTAGGTGAAGGAACCATGACTGATAACAGACACAGACATAGTGTATACAAAACAAGGAGAGAGGGGTAGTTTGGGACTGAGAAACAATATATATTCAGTGCACAATTGCATTTCAGTCACCATGATGTTGATGAATTTCTTGAAATATATTTCTTTTAGTAGGTAAGGTGATTATTCCTCACATTCACTTCTTTCTGACTGATTACACTGGTGTAAAGTGAAATGTTGGTGCTGCTTTGAGATAAGGCAGGAAGCTTCACGGACGAATTCCTAGACAAATAACTAAGTCCAGTTGCTTTCGATTTAACCTCCTTTGAAATACTATGACCTGGGCAAATGAGAATATGCACCGGCTTCACGGACGAAACGAAACGTGAACATCTTTGTACAATACGATGTGTGTAATGTTTTAACTACTTCTGTTTGCTCTTAATGCTGCCAGGTCCACTCTGCAGGTTGTGTTCGGGCTGTACCTGTGTGATGCCGATGTGTCTGCTGACGCTCTCTGTCAGGTAGATCATGTCTCCTTCCTCGGTCATCGCCATGATGAACCCAGCCAACGCCTGAGGATAGAAAGCATCCATTGGATCCCCCTCCTCCTCCTCCTCCTCTTCCTCCTCCTCCTCCGCTTCTTCCTCCTTCTCCTTCTCCTTTTCCTCCTCCTCTTCAGACTCCTCTTTTTGTTTTTCACCTGTTATAAAACAACCAGGTGATTATTACCACAGACAGAGCAGGTATCTATTTTCAGTGTCATTAGTCACCGTTGGATTTTCTTTGACAAAAATATTTCCCAACAGCCTCCTGACTGTAACTCTTTGCTGACTTTGTAATTATTTGCGAATTGCACTGATAGTCGAGTCAATTAAACCTTCTTCTTATTTTCTACTGAATCAATTTTCAGAATAAATATGTCGGAAAAACTGCACTTCCACATCTTCACACATTTTTCACATCTGACGCCCTGAGTGGAGATGCAGAAATTATTATTAAGGATGTGCTCACACTTCAGCGAATGAAACAGCACTGTGCGGATTAATTTTATTATTAAGTACCAGTAGAGAGAAGGAGAGAGAGAGAGAGGGATGATGACATGAAGCAAAGGGCTGGTTGGATTTGAAACTATCATGTTTAATTTAAGCTTTACTTTAGCTTTGTTGCATTTTTACTTTACTTTACTGCGCCTGTCACACGCACTAAAAGGTGGCACTTGTATGTCAGGCTCAAAAAGCTGCACAAAGGTTTAATGAAAAACACATATTCTTATGTTGTAATAAATCTAAACCCCAATGCTCAGTGAGTGAGGAAATGTTCTGTCAGCTCTGGTGACTGTGCTCTTCTTACCAGATCCCAGAAGGCGCCGCATACGCAGGACGCTGAGGGCGACCCTCATGATGGCGGCTTTGTCCAGATGGGTGGAAACTCGACGTGGCAGCGGCAGGGTGCGGGCGAGCTCATAAAACACCTCCGTCTCCTGGCTCCGCCTACACCTGGCTGCATCACGAGAGCGGAGCTTCCTCTGCTCCGAACTGCTTCTGAAGAAAGACGAGGAAGATAGAGGGATAAGACAAGATTTACAAAGATGAAGTAAGAGCAGGGTGAGAGGAGGGCAGAAGAAAAGAAAAGATGTTTGGAGTAGACAGGGGATGTGGAGAGTGGGAAGGAAAAACAAGAGTTTCAGTGGGGTGAGCTCAGGGTCAAGAGACGAATAAAAGGTCGTCACACTCGTCACTTTACGTCTTCTCTGAGCTCTTCAACAACATTTCCTCAAAAACAACACTTCATGGCTCTCCGTCACTTCCACCATGTGATTCTCTTTGCTTCTTCTCTTTGACTTCCCACTGCATGTCAGTTATTTGAGGCGATAAAATGAAGAAACTCTAATCAAAAGACTTCAAACACACTTGTCTGCCCTGTTTCATCACACTTCTGTCTTCTGTTAAATGGATCAACACAACTGCATCATTCTTCAGTGACTTCTGCTATAGGCTATGTTGTTTCAACTCATTTCAGAGACTATCAGATCGACTGTGTTGGTTTTATAAACCAACAACAGCAACAGTCGTCTGAATTCAAGAAACACCTGAGTATAGATGTTCAGGAACAGCTGGTTGACATGCACCTGCAGCCCAGCCTCAAACCACCACAGATGCTTCATATCAAGATCTAAGAGACGTTTCATAACAACTCAAACACAAATGAACTGCCCTTATAAAGTCTGATTTGTGATCTGGATTGTTTTTAACTGTGGTCAGATAAATTACTTTTGCTGTGGGAAGATGTTTCTCTGCCCCCTGAGATCTGCTCCACTGCACAGTGAAACCCCAGCAGAGCTCTGCTGCCACTTCGCCTCTCTGGAAAATCATCTCTGCTCTTTTCAAAAACGAGGGAGAGACAGAAACTTTCACATCTTCATACGGGTGATCACAACCAGTTCAGCATTATTAACATTCCCGGATTGTTTTCTTTGTCAAAGAGGGGGCAGGGCTGATAACAAGAAAAGGGAAAAAATGTCCAAAACCACAGAGAACAGAATGTTAGTCATTTCAGCAACTGGGAAACCGTCCAGAGCTGCTCTCCCTCCCCTGCAGACTTTTCTTCCCTCTCTTTTCATTTATCTCACGCACACACACGCACGTCCTGTGCTGGATTACCAGTTGATATGTAGGTTTGGGCAGATGCACTCTGGTCCCCTCTGAGTCTATTATCACCATTTTAATGTAAAAAAAAAATCAGGTTAAAGTGAGTCAAAATGCAGCAACACACCTTTCATGATCCTTTATAAATTTAGGCTAATAGGGCTACAGATGCAGCTTTCTGTGTGTGATTTAATTCATCTAGAGAGGGTGAGCACATTGACTCTGTCCAGTCTGTTGGTTGAGTATGTATGAGTTCAGTTCACCCAGGATTTCTTTGACTACAGCTCAGCTCAGTGTGCAGCTGCAGCCAGCGGACGAGGAGCATGATACAACACCAACTAATATACATACAGTTTATTCCAATAGTAAATCAAATGGTGCCTATAAGGTCTGCATAGTACAAAAAAGTTATTGACGGCACTCACTATAAGTTTAACACTTTTTAATTCATGAAACTGCACAGCAGCAAGAACACGGACGCCGAAACGCAGTCAGCCGTCCTCAGTTTCATGAATTAAAAACTTATAAAACTTATAGTTATTATAGTTAAACTTATAGTGAGTGCCGTCAAGAACTTTTTTGTACTCTGTTGATTTTGTGGACTGGCACCCAGTTTATTTTTCTCATACGTGGAGTTGAGCACGCCGAGTTCGCTTATTGCCTATAAGGTCTGACCTCCCTCAGTGTTTTAATACAACAGCCCAGGAGCGTTTCATCAATCTGACTGGCTGCGTGACTCTTTGAAGATGTAATATGAGCGTCCTGAACATACTTAGCGGTGAACAGTTGTTCCGGCGTTGATAAAGAGAGCAAACACAATTACAGTAGTGTTTGCATGTAACATACTTCCTAACACGTGGCAAACGTATGGGATTGAAGATCTACTCCAAAATAGCACACTCCACTTCACTCCACTCCACAGTACAGACGGATAAATCATCCTGGCTAATGTCAAAGATTCAGATATCAATGTTTATGTTGGCAGCACACATGTGCCAGACAAGCTTAAAGGTCATTTAGAAACATTACATTGGTTGTGCTCCAGAGAACAAACTGGTTTTACACTGTGTGCATGGTGCATCTTGGTCTTTCAGCTTTGTACAGTTTGTGTTCATGTTCATCAGATTAAATAATGTTATCAGGATGTAGAAACTCCAATAACTCCCGGTGAATACATGGTTATTTGTACAAATAACCAAGTCCAGTTGCTTTCGATTTAGAATTCCTTTGAGATATTTTTTTAAAGCATTAATCTTAATGCATGTTTTTTTAAACAAACAAACAAGTGAGGTATTTTCATGTCTCCTGCACATTGTGAACTGGTTTGATATTAAACTATCGTTGACTTGTTTACAGGCATGAACTGTACAGATCATACTTTGAGGAAGGAAGTCAACAGCACTTGGGACACACCGAACCTTTCATCCATCACACGTCGAAGCTGTAGGCTGTGAAAAGTAGACGAGTGTGGTAAAAAAAACACCATTCACGTCACATGTGTGGACTCCATAGTCTAGTATTAAGAGTGGAACACAATGTTCCTGCAGAGACTGTACCGGACTTCAACACACCCTCATCCAGGATGACAGCTTGTATTAACCTATACTCACCTGTAAGGCTGCTAATCTCTGTGAGAATATCTGAGTGGGCAATAATGAGTCAGTCAAACACGCTGCACAAACAGTTAAACTCCTGGACTGGACTTGGTACATGTTGTTTTTTTTAACTGGAGCAGTAAACACAAAGGGAACAGATCTATTACAACATCTTTAGCTACATTACGTCTTTTATACAAAGGTTAGCAGTGTAACACACACACAAACACACTTCTACAGTGTGTGTGTACATGAGTGTCACAACTGCCAACTTACTGCAGCCAAGATATTCATTGCTGGGATGAACAACGCTTTTTTTCAGAGACAGTTCAGCTGCCAAGTCCTGGTGTATTTGTGCAAAGACATAGAGAACATTACAGTTGCTGTACAAACAGAGCCAGACCTCGGTCAGACACGCAGCTTCCACAGCAGAGGGGTTTTCTTTCTCCATCACTGCGGCCCACAGAGAGAGCTGTTGTCAGATCACTTCTAAATCCTGGTGGAAATTTTCTTAACATTTTCTTCCATTTTAGCTCCATCTCTGTTGCAAATCACTGGTGGTGCAATTTACCAGAGGCCACCTGTCAATCAAACAGCGTGGGCAGAACCACAATGTGCTTTCGTGGATTTTCTCCACCTATTATGAGTGATTAAGAAAAACAACTCTGATTACAGCTGCACTTAATGATTATTTCATTGTGACTTATCAGCTGATCATTTTCTCAACTATTTTTGGTTCCAAAGCATGATAATATTCAGTTTATTGTCTTGTATAATGAAGAAAAACATGAGATCCTCTCATCTGAGAGTCTGGAACCAGAGAATATTTTGGTGTTTTTTCTAGAAAAACAAATTACAAATTATAAAATGTGTTGCCAATTGTTATATTTCAGTAAAAATCTCTGCTACTGTTGCACAAATGACAGCAATTCTCCTCCGTATATTACATTGTAGCTCCATGCAGACAGTCTACTACCCTCATAGATCATTTTATCAGGCCCCAGGAATGGGATCGGAGCCTGTTGAAACCTGCATGTAGATAAGATACCAGAGGCCACAGAAAAATGTGTTTGTTTGTTTTTTTTCAATAGCAGAGTGTCTTGTGATACTGAAATGTTAGTATCAGTGTGAACTTAATAAACTCTTTTCAATTGTAACAAGGAAAACACATTTTTTAAGAAGCCAACATTGTTTTATTGTATTGTATTGTCTTCTTCGTTCCTGTTTATTTGTATTTGGGGATTTGGGCTCAATGTTTTCATATGTCGTGTACAATTGTATTGCATCATGAATAATAATTCTATACTTTTTAGTCTCACCTAAAGAGTTGTCTTTATTCCATGTCTAACCACCAGTTTTTTATTCAACCCAACCTCTGTTTTCTGTTGTGTGCTGAGATTTGTATTGCTTCTGGATGCTGCTAATATTAACACAGTTTCTTTAATCTTGTTTCATTATTTGTGTGTCAATTTACTCTGGTTCACACACCGTTTACACATCCCTGCAGGCAGACCTGTCAGCACAACTTCTCAACATCTTTTGTGTAAATAAATAGTGCGGGCGCAACCACTTCAAATAGTTTCTACAAAGGTCATGTGCATTTTGATACCTGACATGTGAACATCTTATGACACAATATTTCAAGACAGAGTATTTTTATATTTGAGGATTGTCATGTTACATCTGAGAGGAAGTGGGTCTGAACACACACACATACACACGTAGGCAGACCACAGACAGAGATATAACCACCATGATACACACATACTTGCATGCCAAGATGCATCGTGCAGACACACCCACATAAACACAAACAGAAAATCCCCTCATCCAGAAAACCATCAACCAAGGTGTCTTCAGGAAAAACAGACAATAGATCCTGCTTCAAACTGCTGCTGCTTAGGAGCTGGACTTGTTGAGTCAGTCCCCAAAGTCTCATGTTAAAATGTCCAACAAGAAATAAAACAAGTGTAGCTAACCCCACCCTTGAGTCTGGAACGAAAAACTATTTTCATATATGCTATTGCCCTCCTTCACGACGGTACAGGGGGGAAACGTTCATGTTACTGACCCATTTTATCAGATTGATCAATTCTTACTGGTAGCCTATACATTAAAGGGGGCGTGGCCTCTTTGAGTGACAGGGTGGGTGTCCTGTCAGTATCCTGTCTGCTCAGTGTCACCTCACTGAACTGAACGTGACTCATCTCACTTGTCCCGTTTCCACCTGGCAATAACATGCGTTTTCAGTGGTCGGGTTGCAATCGGATAGTGCTTGACCACATGGAAGTACATGATGTGAATGTACCCAAGACACATTGAGGACGGTTGTGACCCGATGGGATAAACCACCTCTGAAGTTTGTAAGGGAGGAATTGTGACCACATTGAACACAAGTGTAGCCTAAATGGTAATGGGTCCTGTGTCTGCATACAACGTTGCGGGTGGAAATACTTCTACTATTTTTTTTAGTCTACCCACGCAAATAGTGATCGGATCTCAATGTGGACACTGGAGACACATATTAATGCCAGGTGTAAACGTGGTAACTGTGTTGGTGTCTTTGTGCGACGTTCACTGACTGACAGAAGCTGATGAAGTCTGTTTGACATGAGAGAAACTGTAGTATGATTTTTCTTAAAATGTTAGCACTAGTTAGCAGGTATCTGTGTCTGTGCTCTCCATACCTGGTCTGCAAGATTTGCTTTTTCGAGAGCAAATTAGCCGATAATGAGTTAGCGTTAGTAAAGCAACAAACAAGACACCCAAACAATGAGTTGTGCGAACGATGCAGTCAGACACAATCAGACACTGACAAGATGGCGACAGCAGAGCAGTTCAGTCTGAGCTCCAGAGCTGCTCCTCCTCAGAAACCTGTGGGTGGCGTCACCGAGGCTGCGTCCACATTTATTGACAGTCTGTGGTTTTCACATGATCCCACTGACTATCAGCAGGGAGGCCTGACAGGACTCACTTACAGATGATACAAATAAAAAAAAAATCTACAGAGTTGCTGTGGAGGGCTTTGAAATACAGTAGCTATATTCAAATGGCCAGGAAATAATCAAGATAATAATGAATTAATCTGAAAGACAGAAAATCAAAAGAAAGAATTCATGCATTTTTACTAATTTCTTGTCTTTTCTTTAATCAGTTAATTAATAATAAGTCATTAATACGTCAACAAAAGAATCTGCATCTATTACCACGACCAATTAATTGTTCATAAAAATGCCAAATCAGACATGAGTAGCCAAAAACAAGCAATTTGAAGACCTTCTTGAAGATGTGAAGATTTTGAAAATGAAAGAAGCTGAACATTGCAGCCCTGGTGGAGTAGGATACTTCTGTGTGAATGGAAAAATCCAAAAGATTGTATCAACAGACATGAAAACAACAGGATTTACCTCCAAGTTTGTCTCAGATTGCTCTACAATCTGTACAACATACCTCCACAATCACTGCTATTACTACAACCACAGTTAAAAATACGGCCTCCACTGCTGCTAATAATAATAATAATGTGTCACAGTGATACAACATTAGAGCGAGCCTCACACAGTAGTGACTGGTCTGCCAGCGGGGAGGAGCCTCGGAGAACGTAGTGTCCTTGGTTAGAGAGCAGAGCTGCATGCTGGCCACCATCTCTTATTGCTCAATACCAGTGTGTGTTTCAGTGTGTGTGGGAGGCACATAAAGGCCTGACTGTGCTCTGCACCAAACACCAAACACCAAAGTGTGTGTGTGTGTGTGTGTGTGTGTGTGTGTGTGTGTATGTATATGTGTGTGTGTGTGTGTGTGTGTGTGAGTGAGAGAGAGAGAGAGAGAGAGAGAGAGAGAGAGAGAGAGAGAGAGAGAGAGAGAGAGAGAGAGAGAGAGAGAGAGAGAACAAACTGCGGTTACTTAACATCCCACAAAAGTGTGTGAGAGGGAAAACACACACACACACACACACACACACACACACACACACACACACAGAGGCCAAATAGGGACAGCCAGTCACAGACACGCCTCCAGCTCCTCCTAACGCACACTCACACACTGTATCTGTACAGTAGGGGTGTGTGTATAAACCAGACTGTTAAACAGCACGTTGACCTTGCATACAGAACACAGTGTCCTTCACTCAGTTAGATGTGAAGGAGAAGTCTAACACAAAGACTCTGTCCCCCCGCCCCCACCAACACAAACACATCCTGCAAACAACGTGCACATAAACACACACACACACAGACCAGACATCGAACACTGCTGGTGACACGTGTGTTTCACCACAAATTAAACTCATCCTTGTCTCGACCGGAACATTTCGTTCACCCAACAAAGTGTGTCGAGGTGAGGAGAGGCCTCACTCAGAGTGTGTGATGGTGTGTGCAGTCCACCGCTGCTTTCAGAGACACACACACACACACACACACACACACACAAACAAGCACAATCTCACATGCTCAAATTACAAACAGCTGTTTACTGGCTTTTGGGCGACAGTGACACCGACATGCTTGGACTGAATTCTCCAACTGTCAATAGTTCACCTTTAGACTAAACTAAACACAAGAAAGATTTATTGTTTTCTCCATCGTTACAATCTTTACTGGATTGAAGTTGAGGAAGAGATTCATAATTACTGGGGCTTTATTCATAACCACATGTACAAAACGAGGCCTGAGAGTGAAACGCCACTTCCTATGGAAAAGATGAAACCTATGAAAACAAAACTTGTTGGTTTGCTCAGTATCTTTAGGTTTGAACTATTCCTCTGACTAAACACCTAACCTCACAATAGCTGCAGGCCTAGTGATCACTACTTGCAAGACGTTTTGCAGGAGCATTAACAGTCTATGAATTCAGACTTCTAATAAAGACACATGAGACCAGATTTGAAATGGCTATGTAGCACACAGGAAATTATTTGGGACACAAATGAGATATAACAGGTTCAGGTTCTCGTAGGAATTGGATATGAACTTATGTGTTGTTGTGCAGAAACCAAAATGGCCATCGTATTACATAACACACTCAACGGTCAACATCTGACACCAAGAGTGTGAACCGAGTCAAGCAGGAAAACATCTGTTTGACTTCAATATTCACACGCACACACGTCATTCATCCATCACATGGTTTGTATTTTATTTGCTGCTCTGAAAAGCGCCTCAAACATCTGCTGCTGAAATAACTCGAGTGTCATCTGGCCGAGCACTGGCACAGGAGTGCACCCACTCCTCCGACTTGGCTCTCAGATCAGCAGAGACCAGTCGGTCCGTCCACAGGTGTGAGGAAAACGATCACGTACCAAAACCTGGCTCTGACTGTCTGCTTGGTTTCTGTTTGCTCACTCACTGCCTCTCAAATAGCCCTTGATTTAAATCATTATGTCTTCATCAAACTTTTGATGTTTTTCTTAAACAATAACTTAAATGATATTTCATTTATTTATTTATCAAATTGTTGATGTGAATTTTGTGAATTTTATATATCAACTCAGTTAACTGACCTAACGTTTCTGACCTAAAGGTAAAGAAGAAATAGAATCATGACCATAGGTCGCGGTAAATCTGAAGAAATATGTATGTTTTGTTTTTCCCGTTGAAATGTCATATAAACCAGAAACACCAGTATGACCACACTGCTCTGAGCTGTCGCCCCCCCTAAACTGAGCAGCAGGTTTTATTACCAGCATCAGATTGGCAGGTCATTTGGGGTTGTATATGAGCAGAGGCATCTCCAGCATGTTGCCCCCTCTGTCCACACAGGAGGAAACCAGTCTGCTCCCACAGCTATTTCCAGCCCCACTGTTTGCATTGGACACTGGTGGATTACAGTTAAAATGTGACTTAAAGCCAAATACGGACAACAAAAGACGTGGACTTTTTTAAGATAGTCCTCTGCCTGTTAGGACACTGGTGGGATGGCTCTTTTTTTGTGTGTGCAAACTTCAATGTGTTCACACTTTGTCCTCTTAGGCCACGGTACACTGACTGGATTGGTCTATAATCCCCATCAAAGCGGTGCCAGGTTGTTAAACGTCCTATTAAATCCTATTAACAGGCAGGTTCACACAAGACACCAAGCCAAACACTAACATGACTGGACAGGCTGCAGTATGGTGTGCTGCTATAATGTGAGGTATTAAAACACTGTGCTGTGCTCTAGTCTTTACAGCTTATATAAACAACATTGTGGCATCTTTAGCTTTTACTTCAGCAATTTAGGAAAATAAGAAGGAACCATTATTCTGCTCTTGCTGGTTGCATTTCATAGTGCTTTAGGATCCTTTATAATTTTGTGATAAAGTATATTGGGAGAGGTAAAGGAGGCCAGCAAACACATAAAGATGAACTCACTTCATCTATCCTACCCTAATCCTCTGTGGCTGTTTTACATGATAAAACACAAAGACTAATATCACAGGTCAGAGTGAATGACCATCAGTTGTGTTTAGACGAGTGGTCAGTCTGTGGCTGCAGGAACAAATGCTGCTGTGCTCGTCTCAACAACTGGAACAGCAACAGCAACAACAACTAGTCTACTACTACTACTATTACAACTACACAGTCCGGACACTGAGCATCAGAGCTGCACAATACAGTCTGCTCCATTAAACGGCCTGCACCGCCATAAACACTCCTGAGCTAACCCTCCCCCTGTTTCTGAGACACCATCACATTTCACACTCTCAATCCGCATTTGGCGCAGAGATCAGACAGCAGGAGACAATGCGGGAGGAAATGTCTCCAATGCAACATCGCAGTTATTTGTGTGTGTATCTATAAACACATATTGAAATACAGAATCACACACTGAGACGAGCTCCGAGACAAACAGTAGGGCTACACCACAGCCGCTGTTGTTTTCCACCGCGCGTCTTCCTCAGCGACTTGTGTCTGAAAGTTGCATCGAGCACAATACGACAGAAAAAGCACCGCTCGGACTCACACATGCTCCAGGTTGTGTGTTACTGTAAGGAGGAGGGGGTCTTGTCTTACCGTCGGACCGCGGCTGTCTCCTCTCTCTTCTCCATGATCACACTGGACGATCCGCTGCGATTCAGATTTTTTGTATTATTGTTTATTGTGGCATGACAAGACTGTGGACGCACAAACCTCCAGCGCTGTCACGTTGATGCTGTAAGTAACAGCTGCTTCCGGTCATGCTCCCAAAAATAAAAGCCCCACAGCAAACTTCCAGCCAGTATAGTTTCAAGATGAGGAGATCATTATTGTGCAGCATTTCATCAGTAACTATTAACAAATTAAACATAGGCCTATGATCAGGACACAAAATATGACAAATACTTTATACCCCGATCGTAGCTAAAGGTCCTGTACGTTTTCAGGATGACTGATATTCATGCCAAACTCCATTCACAGACAAGGTTGATAATGATGAGATTTGCCCCTCATCAAAACTAAAAGCACAGTCAGAGAGATGTCAGTGAAGTCCTGACTACCCTTTGTAGCAGTGTTTTGAACTATGCTACATAACCCTTTGGATCTGAAAAAATTAAATAGGCCTAAGGACTTTTTAACTGACTTTTTAAGACAAACAATATCCGCTCAAATTTTATAAGATTATGGCCAACATATTGTTATTTATTTTACTGCTGTTTTGTTGTTCTATAGCCTAGTTGTTGTGTGTGGGTTTTGTTAATGTCCGTGAATATAACAAATACATTGTTTAAGTTTAATGTTGACAGTTGACTAATCTGTGAACAATAATTTATCTATTAAAATAGCCTACCTTCTTTTTTTCCAAATGTGATGACTTTCTTAGTTCTTTTCACCTTTTGACATTGCCATGAATTAAGTTGTAGATAACCTAAACTTAACGAGCATCATGTTCAAGCCATAAATCGTGTGGTAACCTATGATGGACATAAGCCGGTGCATATTCTCATTTGCCCAGGTCATAGTATTTCAAAGGAGGTTAAATCGAAAGCAACTGGACTGGACAAATAACTAATATTACTTCGATTTAACCTCCTTTGAAATACTATGATGGACATCTATTATTTTTTATATGTAGCCTATAATACACCAATTGTTAGGCTACCTGCATCACTACTCAACTCAGCCTTAATGTGAAAGCAGGTCATCTGATCCAAAGATTCTTGAAAGAGCTTTTATGTTGTTGTTTCCGGTTATTCCCACTGACTGTCTCTGACTTGACGCAGCCAACGCGACGCCACGCCCAGAGTCACTTCGCCAACCTTCGTGTTTTCTCGGCTGCACCGCCCCCTCCTGCTCATCACAGGAACACACTGTTAACAGCAGTGTGTCTCACTTATTAGCTACCTCTGAAAAAATGAAGCTGTGTCATTATGACTAAAACAAGCTGCTGTAAACACAAACCCAGGAGCCCCCAAATGTTTCTGTTTCCTCTTATTTGGCTGAAATATGAACTTAACTTTGATTTAGCCTAACTAATGTAAACCTGATGTTAGATCAAACGACTCTGTCAGTGGGGCTGCTCATTGAATTTTACACTATGTGGACATGAATGAAAATCAGCTGAAAACAGTCTGGTTTCAGTAATAGTTCAGAAAATGGTCTGCTCTAATGTGAAGTGTTTTTCAATTGGTTTTAAATTGCTAAATAATTTAAAACCACAGATAGCTATGGGCCTTTGATGTAGGCTACTTTTTGTAAGTTACCACAGCATGTAAGTGAAGTAAGTTCAATTATAGCCTACTTCATATTTTGTAGCAAATTTAATAAGATTAGATTTAGTAAATTTTAATGCTGGTTGAACAGCAGAAGTTACTGAAACACACCAAACTCTTGAGAGGGTTTCAACACTAAAACACACTTGACTGGTTTCTCTGAACACATTCTGTCAGAAAAATACACACTAACTCCAGAACCACACACACACACACACACACACACACACACACACACACACACACAAAGAGACAGGACGGTTTCAGCTTTAACGTTTTAATAACAGATCTCCATTTACAAACCAGATACAGTGACGTCATTCTGCCATTATAACTTCCACCAGAACAGGCATAAAGTGTGTGAGAGCGTGTGTGATGCTGTGTGTTTGTGTTGGTCCATGCATGTGGTAACTGTATGGTGATGATGGAGAATGCATATTTTACACATATGCACACACACATACACACAGCAAGAACTAAGAACAGCAATGTGAAAATGAAAAGCTCCTTCAGACTGAAACGTCAACATGAAATATGAACAACACGTTTGCAGTGATCAGAAAAATGGAAAACACGGGCAAAGTTCAGAGCCTCAACTGAACTGTTATATTGAGCGGGTGCGTTGGCTCGGGTTCTGGTCTCACTTGACTCAGCACAGGTTATTTTTGTAACTCTGCTTATCGACAGCCTGGACACAACAATCTGTAGAGGTGAGAGGTGAATTATTGAATTTGGTCAGGTTGCAGCAGGTGGAGCTACAGCTGCTCCTACAGCCAAACCAGCAGCCCGACCGCCCCTCAGTCCAAACTATGAACATTAAATGTTCCCTGTTTGTTCTTGAACTGCTCTGACTGAACAGTCAACATCCAACCAGAAATGTATCTTATCTCCTAAATTAAGTACTCAACATTGTTCTCATCATCATCTTCTTCCTGGGATCTACTATGTGTTACGTAAACATCCTCTGCCTGTTGCCCTCTCTGCATCTAGCATTAAAAACTACACGAGTGGAAGGTTTGGATGTGAAGTCATACTCAAAAAAAAAAAAGTAAAGTTAGATTGATCATCTTTGAAACACACAAGCAAAAGGTTCAAGCGATGTATACTGAGTGAGCTCTTCACATCTGCAGAGAGACACTTCTGCTTCAGCTCTTCAGCTCAGGAGCAGGACGATCATCAGTCTAATGCCTCTTGTTTGTGCCGGCCTCACAAGTTCAGCACAGAAACAAAAACAATAACAAATTATTTTAACAACTGTAAACTCAAATCTTCTCTAATGTTATGGAGGTTCACATGCAGTCTTTATGTCTCTCATTCAGATTTCAAGTTCCTTCAGACAGATTGTGTAGCAGAAGTGCTTTGTAGGTAAATAACAGTAAACCAGAGCTCACAGACGCTGCTCTGCTGCTCTGCTGTAAGGCTGGTGTGCTGTTGTTTATGCACTGGGAGTCCTCTTATTCAAATACAATACATCCTGTTCATGTCTACTTACTCACATTAGAATAAGGGAACTGGTTTTTTTTAATCTGTTTGTACTGAGTCTTGAAGAAAAACTCAAAATTAGAACAAAATGAGACACCATTGTGAAAGAGAGAGAGAAAGGGGCAGAGAGAAGATGTGGTATTTTAATGTCACAGTGTGAAACAGAGCCTTTAATTAACATGGTAAACATCATTCAGCTGCACCCGAACATGCAGATGTAAAAACACTTGGATTAAGCTGCACAACCTTTCAACACATTTACTTCAACGTTTAAAATGGATCATTGTTGGTTTGTGGTGAACTGTTCCTTTAACATCTGGAACGAGGAGGACTGGGTTTCCCTCTGATTCCCCGACAAGATGAATTCATTCATTCAGCCTCTCACAGCCTTAAACTGACCTTAAAAACCAATGAGCTCATTCAAGACACACTTGGTAGACATGCTGTTGCTATGACAACAAAGATGAATATATGGGCCGCAACAACACCCTCACGTTGTTTCAAACACACTGCAGGGAAATTGGAGGTTTGCCTGCTGCTCCAAGGGCATCACCCTGGCTCCTGCAGCTCTGGAAGTTGCTGTTCTGCTATTTATAGGATGTATTGTCAGACAGGTAACTCTATAACACACACGCACAAGAAAATAAAAAACACAACGCTGATTTAAAAAAAATACTGCTTCAGTTGGCTTTGACATATCAAATGTGAGACAGGAGTCGGTAGTTTGTTATGGCCCAAAATCAGGGGCATGCAAAAAGAATACAAAAGAAAACAACACAAAACAAATAAGAGACATCATAGACCCTGTTCAGAAACATCCCAGCAGCCCTTTCTCTTTGCCATGTGGTTCAGAAAGTAACAAACAGTTTGGCATTAAGTCGTGTTGATTATCCATGAGGGTGAATTAGGTATCGAGAACTGATTCTGAATTCAAACCAGTACCATTTACAACAATATAATAACACATCCTCACATCCAATCCTAAACATCTGGACCTAAGGTGACATATAGTTTCATCACAGCACTCAAATGTCGGTGTAATTCTTGGCGTAGTGTTTGGTTTTTGGTCTAGACCAAAGTGGTGAACTGCCAGAGAGCTTTCATTACTGTTAGAATTGGTGATACCGCTCTCATTTGGACAGATGTAAAAACGATTGCGTGCTGGTTGGCGCAAAAACAACAACCTCTCCCTAACAGACACAGGTGACATGAGCACAGAGACACACCAGGTAGTGATGTTTGGAGGTAAATGTATATTTATCCGGGTTATTACAAAGGCGGCTCTGTCTGACATGATAAAACATTCATGTCCCTTGTTTTATGTAGAATGGCTCAAAAAGAGCTCATCTGTGCATTTCAGGTAAAACTGTAAAAAACTTTTTTTTTTCATCAAATATTGTAAAAAGAAACATATTTTGTTAAGCATTTGCTCCAGGAATTGAGGAAACATTTACTCGGTACCAGAAACAATGAGCAGAATTGAAGTCAGAATCAGTCTAAACAATACCCAACCCCACAGAGACAGGTTTTGAATTCAGTCAAACAGATGGAATAAATCCAATCCCATCTTTACAAAGAGCTGCTTCCTTTCAAGTTGTCCACCTATCGGATCCCCTGCACCAGTGAATGGTGGGGTTGTGGGAGCTGTTTCTGCACAGGAACCAGATCAAACAAGACAACAACACCCCCCACTGTCAGCCATGGCAGCTCAGGATGGACTGTGGATTTATTGAATGTGCAAATTCTTGCAAGAGGCAATTCAGGTGCAACAAGAATGGAGTCCAAGACACAGTATATATGATGCTACACCATAAGGGGTGTGTGCGTGTGTGTGTATGCATGTGTGCATGAGTGTGTGTTACGTTTGGAATGTGCGACAGTGTGTGTTTGTTCATGAGCATGAGTTATTTTTGAAGACGCTTCCTTGTCGACGCACGATGCTAAGCAGAATCAGTATTATTTGGACCTAGTAAGTCGGACAGGCAGCCTGAAATGTACAGCGAGCAGCCACTGTGAAGATCGCTCTCTGTGCTCGACCCGGCTCAGTCTTTCTGAAGTCACACTGGACCCAAAATACTGTATGTCCGCCTCCGCTGAAGGACTGAACCCAGCTCACTTTCAGGGACAAACTGGAGAAACTCTATCACACAAAATAAAAAAAAACACATTGACATCTTCAAGTTCCCTAAAACAGCAGACATTCAATTTTTTAACTGTTGCTATGTACAATAGAAGGATCTTCATATATTAATATTCCTCATCTTTCTTGCTTTTTCTTCGCTTTCTTGCTCTCGAGTCATTATTTCCATACGTTTGTCCTTTTTCTATTTATAGAGTATTTTCAGTATTAACAGTATAAATTACTACACAGTCTTGTGATAAAATAAATAACTTAAATACAATGGCCGTGGCTTTTGCAGTGTCTTTTGCATGAAGGGGGAGAGGGGAGGGATCCGATGAAGGGCGGAGCTGAGGAACTAACGCAGACTGAGCCTGGCTTGCCGTTCGCTCCTCGTTGCCTCAGGGAAACACACAGAGAGGGGACTGTGATTTGTTTGATGCAGTCTTTCTGCAGAGAAACACTGAGGTTGAAGTGAAGGCAGAGGGCTGGAGCACTGGGAATAAACTTCATTACATCAACTTTATTCCCACGGTGGCACATGGGAGCGAGGGGGGGGGGGGCTGAGTGCAGTGTAGCTCTAACCTCCTGCTGACAACCACCAACATTTAATCGTGTTTCAAACTTCTTCATACAAATCTAAAGTAATAAAAGCTGCCTTATAAATCTGAAGCTACATCATGGTCAAAAGATTTGTTTGTGGGTTTCTGGCTGACGAGACCAACATTTTCTATATGCGTAAGGTAGAGCTGAAGAAGGACAGAGGAATCAGTGGATTGGATTCTGTTAACAAGAACAACACAGTCATGAAATAGTTGTTACTGCTGCTGCTGGAGGACAGACACCACATTATATGGCCAAAAGTATGTGGACAGCTGAACATTAGCAGCAGTGAACAGGACTTCACACACACATACACTGCTGAAAATCTGCTGCAATAACAGCCTCCACTCCTCTTGACAGGCTGGGACTGTGGAGACTGGCTGCATGGATTTGTTCACAGGAGCACTGATGAGGCCCAACACTGATGCTGGCTGATGGGGTCTGGTTCACACAGGTCACAGTTGTGGGCTTGTGTGTTTTTTTTGTTGTTTTTTTACACCAAACTGGGGAAACCATTTCCAGGAAAACTCACAGTGCCAACTCGAAACCACACTGTTGTCTAAAATGTTGATGTGCATGGCCGGCCGCATTAGGGATTTATTTTTCACTGGAGCCATGGAAACAGCTCCAGATCACAGAGGTGTCCACATACTTCTGGCCAGGTTGTGTACATGCTGCTTGCTTTGCTATGTTCAAGTAAAATTGGTTAGTTCCCAAAATTACCAGCTAACTTTGTAATCATTATGTCGAGCTGTTGGAAGTAATGTTGGTGTGTTTCCCTGGCAACCACGGCCACCGTGAGAGTAAGAATCAGTATGGGACAGGTTTAGGGTCAGGGCACGTATAGTGAGGGGATAATACTGCAGTAGTAGTTTGGGCACGGTTAGACATTTTTGAGAATCAATGGAGAGGATGACTGATACAGAGAAGATGGTGGAGAACAAGGGAGGAGACGGAGGGAGGGATGAGTGCAAAGCTTCTCCTCCAGCTATACTACTGTGCCGCTCGGAGAGTTCCCGTTCTGTGCTGTCAAAGTCTGAATGAGAGACAGAGAGAGAAAACATAGTTAGAGACCAGGGACAATCAGAGCCAGAAAATCTATACTTCACTTTTAAAGTGCAGGAAGATAAAAGGCCATTGTTGCTGCAGAGAGAAGAGGAGAGGAGAGCAGAGGAGAGAGGTGAAATCCTCTCCAACTGTTGACTCATCTCTGTAGCTTTTTAAGAGGAAAAGTCTGTAAAATCTACTCAAAACAGACGGATGCTGACCCACAGGGAAACGTGTGTCCGCAGCATTTACTTCTACTGACAAAGCAGTAACATTAAACTAAAAAGTAGGCTAATCACCACTTCATAATGAATGTCCTGAAATAAGTTTAACCACACTGGAGAAAAGTGGGATGACCCAATTACATGGGTGAAATTGTTCACTTATTCTGAGAAACTATACAAGAATTAAAAAGGAGCATTCAATTACAGAGGAAAAATAAAATCAGATCTTTCAGTCACGCTTCATCAGCTGCACATCCAACACATGTGGACAGTTTTATTCATCATCATCAGTTCTTCTTCACCATAGTGTTTAAACAAAACAGTTTTCAGGAGGAACTGCTTTAGTCATTCATCATGCAAAGGAGAAAAACACTCAAAACTTATAGATGATAAAATGTCAGATTTTGCTTCATATATTGAAACTACTAGATCGTCACCTTGGTCTCTGAGGACATATGTTTTTACCATTTACTGATATTTAATCAACATGATCAATTCTTACTAATAATGACTAGGCTATACTATCTTTAATAATCCAATGAGTGTGTAATGAAAGCGTTAAAGCGTCGACGTACCGCCTTCCCCGGCCGCGCCCAGGTGCAGATGAGCCCCTCCTGACAGGCCGTGATGATGCAGTCGTCCATGAACACCAGGACCGTCAGCCTCTCGTGTGCAATCTTCTTGCACACCAGCGGCTCCAGCAGCGGCACCTCGTGCATGCGCGGGCACAGCGTGGTTCCCAGGACCTTGGCGGCGTCCAGCCGGTTGCTCCTCGGCGCCACGTTGATCTTGTCGTTGCTTTTGCTGATGTTGCCCAGGCTGTGGTAGCGTTTGTGCTCCTTCTCCACCCCGCCGCTGCCTCCCGACTTGTCCGATTTGCGCTCCTGGAGCGACAGCGTGGCGAAGCGGCCGATGCTGAACGGGGTGCTGTTCCCTCCGCCGCTGCTCCCTCCCCCTCCCCCGCTGCCCCCGCCGCCCTCCGAGGCGCCCTGGCCCTTGGAGGTGTTCGCCACGGCGGGGTGGGGCAGAGAGTTGGAGCGCGACAGGGAGCGAGGAAGCGGCAAGGGGAGCGTCGGTGGGTTGGAGGTGCCGGTGTTGGTGTTGGGTGGGTGGTGGTGCCCCTCGACCCCCCCGCTTCCCCCCACTCCTGAGGTGCTGTTGACCCCCCCGCTGCCTGAGTTGGCCAGCGAGGGGCCGAAAGTGTTAGTAAAGGCGCGGGACAGCGGCAGGCGTGGGTACAACACGTCATCCGTCAGGTCCCACAGACAGAACTGAGTGTCCTGCCCCACCGAGCCGAAGCGGTACGTGACCGACGCCGAGCCCCCCTTCGAGCTGTGTCGAGAGAGACGGGACAACGTGCTGCTCGTTCGCACCCGGCCAAAGTGCATGGAGTTGTTGGGCGCCACGCCCTGGTGCAGGTCCTCCTCGCTGCCGCTCAGCTCCATCGGCTCCTCGTCTTCCAGGGAGGTCGTGAAGGGGTCGAACGCCACCACGTTGACCCAGGACTTGTGGCCGTGCCCCCTCGCCACCACTCTGCTTTCCGCAAACGACCAGACAGTGACCAGGTCGTCTTCTCCACCCGTGGCGAGGTATTTCCCGTCGGGGCTCCACGACACGCACAGCAGTCCGCCAAAGTAGCTCTTCATCACGCCCTGCAGCTCCATGGAGTCGAAGTGGAAGACACGCAGGCAGCCGTCCTGCCCCACGCACGCCACGTGCACGCCGTCCGGGGAGAAGGCAAACTCGTTGAGGCCTCCCTCGCCCACGGCCCATCGCAGCAGCGGGTTGCGCGGCGTCTTGGTTTTGCAAGCGTAGACGGCGAAGCCCTCGCCCTGCCGCAGCAGAGAGTACTGGGGAGCCGTGGTGCCGCACGGGTGGTCCACGTTGTAGAGGTAGAGGTGGCCGCTGGCGTGAGAGGCCAGGAACAGGTTCTCTGACTTGGGAAGCCATTTTAGACACGTCACCTTGGATTTGTCTATCAACCTCTGGAAAAACAGGAAAGCCGGGAAAAGTGGGGAAGTGGAGGGGGAGAAGAGATTGGGTAAAATAGGAAAGAAGGAACGAGATAGAAGATGGAAGAAGAGTTTCATGGTGACATAGAAATAAAGTTATTAGAAATCATATAAATCACCTCATTGTAAACATAATGCATGATCTAAAGAAAACTATAAACTACTGAGAGAAAGACACAAGAGCATGACAAGTGAGAAAGTCCATATGGGTCAAGTAACGTGCATGAGCTGGAAGCACAGACAGCCTGAAGCCAACAGAGAGAGAGAGAGAGAGAGGCAGGGGAGAGGAGGATGAAGAAGGAAAAAGATTTAGAAAAGCAAATCCCAGGGAGGTGAAGCGACTCAGCAGACACAACACAACGTCGGCCTGCACACATACACCCCCAGTCTCACTAAATTTAATTAGGAATCCCATTAAAGAAAATCCCATTAAACAGAAAGAGCCATTTCTGGAGACGCAGTAAGAGAAGAGTGAAAATGACAAAGCGTGTTAGAGGGACAAACACTGGAGACACACTCGGAAATTCTGGGCTACATCACAGCAGGGGGAGAAGAACTGATATAAAGAATCACAAATTAGTTGTGTGATTTCTGTGGCAGGCTTTGGTCGTCGCAACACGAGGAAGCTGCAAGACAGGCCGCTTCCCTCAGCACAGAGGGAAACACATGCAGACAGAAGTCATACCTCCTCGTTGAAGAGTTTACTGGTTTCCTTCTTGATGGGGTCCAGATACTGAACTTGTCCGGCGGAGAAACCCACAATGAGAGCTACACTCTCGGCCGTGGCAGAGTACTGGTTGAAGTCGTGACATGTCGGCTGAGTCCCCTTGTAGATTCTCTTGTCTATGGGTTTGCTGAGGTCTACAGCCTGCAGACAGACAGGGTGGATAAATGCAAACCATGACGCACAAGCAAAACATCGGAGAGGAGGACCGCGATCTGAGCTGCAGGCACGCTCACAGCTCCTTAAAGCAGAGTTATTCATCCCAGGGGATTCGTTTGAAAGCACGAAGCCACACCAAAACAAATGATCATCACAGAGAGATGACCTGAAGTCACACTGAGAGGTTTCACAGCAGCTGCAATAGAATTTGACAGAAAAACATTTTTCATCCGTCCAGGAGATCAGCACTAAACATCACACTGGGGCATCGGACTGAAGGCACAAAGGTCTTTCAAAAACTACTTTATGTACCGACGTTCAACAATCAACATTCGAACAAACAGGGCTCTGATGCTGAAGTTATTGTTTCCCACCAGCAGCACATAGGCAGGGCACCGTTCTGGATTACACTGTTTGTGCTTTAAACATGTGCTGGCCACGGTGGCATGGACTCACAACAAAAAAAAAACACTGATAAAACCCTAAAGGAAGGAATGTACGTTCATCACTGATAAAAACATCATTTTTGTGAAACGAGACGAAGACCTGCTCCACACTGAGACACAGTCGCTGCGATGCTGTTGTGCGTGATTCAGATGTCTAAAAAAGCATTTTCAACCAAATCCAGCCCAAAAAAGACAGCAGTGGGCGTCTGTGACCTGCAAATCAATGAAGAACTGCTGACGGAGAAATGTTGGAAGACCAAGAAATGATTTACTAAACATTATCATACAATAACTTTTGAATGCCGGCACATAGTAAGAATGACTATTAAAGAGTCAGACTGCAATTAAACTGGAGTTATCTGCTGATCTAATCAAACTTCTCTCAATTAATTGCTTAATTGTTGGTCTGTGAAATGGCAGAAAATAGAGAAAATTGCCTGTCACAGCGTCTCTGAGACAAAGTGTAACATCTTCAAATGTCTCATTCAGTGTGACCCCCAGTCCAAACCTCTGTTATATTCACTATATTGTCATTTATGAGAAAGAACAGTATCTAACTTCACACTGGGCAAATGAACCTTACACTGTTCGGCATTTTTGCTTAAAAATGACAAAACAAGTAATTTGTTTTTTGGCTGATAAACTCATTGTCTATCTTCATTAGAGGAACTGATTGGTATGAGCACCTTTAAGATAATTAGATAAGATATGAATTATTTTATTAATCTGTCAGTTCATCTACCATTTGGCAGAAGAATAAAAAAGCCTGATGGCCGTAGTTACTGTACAAAGGATCTTCTATATCTGTGCCTTGCATCAAAGAGAGAAGAGCCGTCCAACACACTGATGATCCCAGTTGATCAGAATGGCCTCCATCATCTTCAGTCCACACCTCTCCACCTCATCCTCCAGTGAATCCATCAGGTGAACATGGTTAAAGTGTACACGGAGAACTTCACATGGCACTTTAGCAACAGCTATTGGTAGGATGTACACAAGTTATGTTTATGATATGAAGAGATGTCTACTATCTGAGTCTTCACCCATATCTCCAGCTCATCACTCATTGGGCAGAGAGTCGACATTTCCCATTATGATTGACAGCAGAAAGGACCAACAGTACATCTCTACTTCCAAGTCTTCACCTTTGCACCAGCAGCACATCAACCAAGAAACACTTGGTCCGTTTTCAATGAGAGAAGCTCCTCTCCTGAACAAACTCCTGTCCCCACAGAACTACTGATGGATACCATCAGTTGTTGACAAAAAAACAACAAAAATAAGCAAAAGTTGAGTATAAACTTAGAGCTACCAGACTTTGCTTCTCGTCGTTAAGTGCATTGTCTAGAAAAAAAAGAAAAAGACCTTTTGCTGTATCACTTGATGCCAGGCATCTGACTATCAGCACACTCGGGGACTTCAGAATTTAAGGAGGAAAAAACATATCTTATCATCTCTATCACTTCCATGTGAATGTAATTATACCTTTAATTCACAGTAAAGTCATTCACAATGCAGCAGGAAAGAGTGAGTACACACTCCTGATGTTCCCTTACATAAGGAAGACTGGGACTGTGAGGATGAGGAGGGTCATTTACTGCATGTCATGCTGCCTGGATGCATGTCCTGACTAAACGCTGAATGTACAGTATATTGCCTGTTGTATCCAAGGTGTCTCTTGCATATGTTTTCATATGGTTTTCAATAGAAACCATGTAAGTCTGTGAGCACTGCATGAGCCATTTATCCATCTACACACAGCTGCATAAGTCATGAAGACAAAAAAAGTCCTGGCAAATTAAGTGCAGTCACGGTGTTTGCAGAATAATAATTATGACGCAGAAAAAGGGAAATGATGAATTTAAAGGTTTGACTGACGGTGTGCAGTGAAAAAGAGGCCTTGGCTTTTTCAAATGTGCTCTGTGAGAACATTTTTCCCTCACGCTGGAGGAGGGAGAAGCTTTTTACAGTTGTCCTCCAGTTCCTCCAGTACGGGTTATTAGCATCCCACTTTAGAAAAGCAATAAGTGCAGCTACAGTAGCTGCAAGCCGTTTCATCTGTGGGTTGTTGAATGTTAGCACTGCTAAACCCTGCTGTGTGAGGAGGAGACACCGGAGGACAAACGCAGGGCAGCCGCTACTCTTCCATCATGTCAGGTCAAAATGTCATGTCTGTCATATTGATCTATGAGCAGTAATTATGCAGTAACGCATTAGATTTACAGTCCAGGTAATAATAATGGTTTATCATTTTCACAGTATTTCACAAGTCAGACTTGTGAACTAAGACTAATGATTTATTATCTGCTCCACACATGGATGCAAAGACAGTAGTATAGAGTGTGTGATGCAGAGTGAGATATTCAGGGTTTGCAGGGATAAAATTAACACTATTTTTCCTGTGTAAACCATCTGCTGCTGACTAATTCACCTTGCACGATTCCCCTTTAATATGAGAACAGTTGCAACCTTTCTAAATTCACATTATATGATTTGAGGTGTAGGTAGCACTGGATGCAGCAGGAGGAAATACACAGCCTTGAGTTCCCATGGTTTCCAGCAGAGATGCAGGTAGTGCAGTCAGTGAGAGGCTGAGGCTGCTTCCTGCTCTGTAGTAACACTGGTGCCCTCCTGTAGCGTCCACGGACACAGAGCATCATCCGTCTGGGTGATGCTGCTGCTGCTGCTGCACCATTCACCGTCTACTCAGCCAAACGAGCCAAACGATCCGCCTCTCCATTTTGCATTGCATGACAAACACAAATCTAATATGTGCCTGTTCTGTTTGTCCTGCTCCGTGCAGCAGCAGCAGCAGCAGCAGCAGCAGCAGCAGCAGCCGGAGATGCTCTGTTTAAAACAGATGACGAAACACGAGCTAACAGCATCAAATTAGCAGTGTGCAGGCTGTAGCACGCTAGGCTAAGTCTGACCAACCAATCTGTCACCGTGGCCAAGAGAGAGGAGGAGGAGGGAGGAAGAGCAGACTCACCTTCTTGATGTTGGTGTATGTGTAAAAATACAGCTCCCTGCCGATGTTGAAGCACACCCGCTCCGACTCCTCGCTCGGGTCTTCGGGCTGCAGCTTGACCATGGAGACCCGCACCGGCGGCAGGAAGCCCGCCGGGGAGGAGTTGGCTGCGGCATTAGAAGAAGAGGCGGCGGCGGCAGCTGCGGCGGCAGCCCCGGGCCCCTGCAGCAGCCCGACCCCTCCGCCGGGTATCGGACCGGGTCCAGGCCCGGGGCCCAGCGTGGCTCCGGCGGACGGACCCCGCGGCAGCCCGCCCCGCTGCTGCGAGTCCGAGAGGGTGAGCAGCTTGTAGAAGCCCTCTCTGGTCCGGAACTGGGATTTAATCTCATTGATATCCTTCAGAGCGCCGCCATCTCCGGCCATTTTTAGTACAAACAAGCCGCACAGGAAACTGAGATTTTGACCTGGAAATAATAACGCTGCAATAAAAAAAAAAAAAGGTAGTAGGCTACTAGAATAGAAATGGGAGAGGCGAGGGCGAGCAGCAGCAGCCGAGCTCCGCTAGGCCGACCAGCACACCCCGTCTGCTCCAGTGCATTTTACACCAGAGCCGGCGACCATACCGCTGCTGCTGCTGCCTGGTAAATAAACCCAGAGAGAAAGCCCTTCTGAGCCGGTGTGAGCATCATCCTCCACAGGCTCGCTGCCTCTGTTCATCCAGTGTGCGTAAAGTACGTGTGATGATGCGTCGACTGCTGCTGCTGCTGCTGCTGCTGCTGCTGGCCCGGCCTGGCACTGCGCACTCCCGCAAATGTGTCGGGGGTAAAGAGAGGGCATCCGGCCCTGGGCAGCTTGTCTCATTTAACCTCCCACGGACACCGACCAGGACCACTCACCGACACACGGTGAAAAATCGTGTGTAGTACGCCGGAGCCCCGCCCTCATTAAAAAAAAAAAAAAAAAAAAAACCCAGCTCTGTTGCTGTCACCAGCAAAGTTTGGCTGCTTTTTTTTTTTTTTTTTTTTTTTTTTTAACTTCTCCTAGGCAAATGGCTACATTTTTACACAGCCTGTAACTCAGCATCTTTTTATAGACCGAGATCAGTGCCACCAGAGATGTCTCCATTTGAATTGTAGAAATCTGACAGTGTCACGCTCATTGAGCTGTTTAATATTAAAAAGAATTTCGGTCTCCCGAATAAATGAATTAAAATTAAGGATTTGTAATGCGCACTCTAAAACGGGATGCAGAGGCTTGAAATTAGATGCAAATGTTATTGACTTTATTTAAATTCAAACGTGTTGTTTCTCAACCCCCTTGTACCCTACATTTGTCTCCAGGAGGCTGTTTTACATGCAGCAGTTGACTTTTTTCTGTACAGATCAAGTACAACCTGTGCTCACTGATCTCCTTCTGTACTTTTCCATAAAGCAGTGATGAAAGCATTTGGCCGCTGGTGGGATTCAAGTAAGATGATCCAAGGTCAATACAGTCCACCCCTTGTTGCATTAATTAACTTTATTACAGTGTAACTGCAGTAAGAAGTGTATCTCTGATCCAATACTGTCATACAAACTCAGGTGAAAAAAACAATCAACAACGGTGCTGATCTGCTCTGCTCAGCTCAAGTCCTTTAAGCTTGTATGCGGCGTTGCTAAAAAAAAAAAAAAAAAGCCACATGTTTCAGCTGCTTCTGTGATCAATACTGTGGCAAGAAAAAGTAGACACTCTTTTGTTTTCACTGTAGGGTTTTCTCAGCTATATGGATTCAAGAGATTGTTCTGCATCTCACAAATCAAGTAGAAATGAGCATAAATAAGAGCATACTCCCCCCCAACATTGAGGGATAAAGGCAACAACACATCAGCCATCTCAGGTCAGTATGAATCTCCAACTCCCTGCCATCACATCCGCTTGACATTCCTCTCCCAGTAGATAATGACACTGTGGCAGAGACACATCCTTGTCCATCAAAGTTTACGGTGACACATGATGATAAACAAATGCTGCCGCCCAATTGTCCATTCTCCTCTTGTTGAATGCTGCACATCCTGGGTAGAAGCATTCACACAGTTGGAACTTTCCCATGATGCCCTTGCAGACCGGAGACTCAGGGCAGCATGACGTAATTCTCAGCAATTTCCAGGACGTACAAGTTGGACAGGCCCGACTGGTCCTCGGTCTGATGTGTCTCCAAAATCACCATCCTGCAGTGAGAAGGTCACAGGTTGTCAAGCATGGATTAACTGGAGTTTAAACCTGCCTACACATGAAGACAATCTTAATAAAGTAATAAACAGAAGCTGCAGAAGTGGAGTAGGCCTAAATACGTTTGGCTGTTGTGTCTGAGCAGACAAATAAAACAGCAACACTCGCAGGAATTTAAGCCACCTGACATTTAACACACAGGACAGCAGAGAGTGGAAACATACTGTACCTGTCTGACTGGACCAGTCTGTAGATCTTCCTGTGGTCAGTGATTTCCTCCAGCACCTCAGTGAAACCTTGTGCTCTCCTCTGCCAGCCGTGACGCCACACTGCCAACAGTGTGTCCTCAAAATACACTGGACAGACAGACAGAGTCAGTGCTAAACTCTCATCATATACAGAATACACCATCACTAGTTCCTCAGTGGATCTTCTCACCTATAGACTCCACATCATGAGAGAACATGGCCTCGTATGTCAGAGGTCTGTTGCTCTTCAGCTCCCCCTTCAGGTCAACTATATGTACAGACTCTGTGGAGGAGAGAGACTCGGTATGTAAGCAGCTACTGTGGAAGTACAGAGGTAGAGAAACATAACACCATAGAGTCTACACACAAACCACCAGCAGTTATGAGCAGAGCTGTAAGTTCTGTCTTCCCTGTTCAACAAGCAAACACCCACTTTACAATCGCTGAACATTCTTCCTTTCTCCATGCCACCATCAATCCATACGTGCATAGACTTTATCTGAACTCTTGCTCTCCTATTAAATATGTAGTTTAAACCTCACAACCGTAGAAGGATTATTTTTGTATTTTTTTTATTTTTTTAAGTGAAGAAAGCTTATTTAAAAATGTAAAACTTGTAATAACATAGACGCAGTGTCACAATAAAACAATTTACTCTCCATCACAGAGTAAGTGGTCTGTCTCTGAAGCTGATAATGTTCAGCACACTCTTACAGTAGCTCTGTGGTATGTTTCAGACTGTAGTTAATTGATGATGCATGGGTACTCGTGTTGTTATGTGTGTTAGTCTAAGTCTGTTATTAATGGTAGACACTAAAATAAACTTGTATCACTTACTTTCTAAGAGGACGAGCAGTGAGTTACTGTCCAACTGGTTTACTTGCACAACATCTGGGCAAGGTTTCTCTGTAAGGACACGCACCCAAACGCAACATTACCAACGGCAAAAACAACAGAGTGAAGTGTGGTTGTGTGAAGTTGGATGACGATTCATAGCATGACGTTGTGTTTGTGGCTCCTTGTATACTAAGGACTTTATGATATACGTAATAATGCAGTTATCAGCCTACCCAGGCCGCTGCTGGTGAACCAGGACGTGTTGGAGTTGAGGTTCATGTATTCTACATTGACTGGCAGGCTGGGGCTGGAGCCTCGAGACACACCGATACACACCAGTGGGTACTCTTGCTGGGGTGCCACAACCATCTCAAACACACGCAGAGGGCTGGGCAGGGGGAAGTCGAAATGCTGCATGCATGAAAGAGGAAAAAAAATATTTAAGTCCAGTGTCCAATCTGCATTAATTGTCTGTGAATGTTTAGCTGTGGTTTCTTATCTGAAGAGGGCGGCAAACAAAGCAAACATTCAGCCACAGCATGATGTATAACCGAGGGCATCAGCGTGTCTGCCCTCAAAACCAGAAGCAGTTTATGATCAAAGGACTAAAGCTAACTCATAAATTTAATAGTGACAATAAAATACTCTATTTCCCCGGCAGCAGTCATGTTATTAGCTGCTGTCAGAGTTAACAGTCCAATAAAAAGCATAAAATCTAAAAGACAGAAAGATGAGCCTGCAGCATCAGGCTACAGTATGCTACTTCATCACAGCATGATATGTATCTGCTTTTTTACTCAGATTTTTAATATACAAACTTCACGATACAGGAAAAACAATTGTGAGAGAAAATTATATATTTTTTAAACATAAACCACACTTTTTTCCACTTTTTACCTTTAAAGAAGCAACATCAAATCAATGTATACACTTCTACATCGATCAACCTAAATAAACTGCTTCATTGTCTTTCCTGAGGACTCAAACCATTTCTTTTTTAATATTCATACCTTAATGAGCATGAACTTGTGCATGGGTTCGTACCACTGCAGCAGCACCACACTGGACTCCAGAGCACAGCACAGGAACACACAGCCTCGCTGCATGCTGCCTGCTACAAGAGATGAGATACAACACAAGCTTTAGCCGCTCGTCTCTCTGAACACTGTCAAACTGTCAACGCTGTGACTCCGCAGCAATCTTTTTCCCGTCTAGATTGAATTCTCAAACTGGTGTGTGCAGCTACTTTGGTTTAAATGGATTCAGAGAAGTGTAGAAGAAATTAAATGTAGAAAGATTTTGACCACAACAGCTTTCTAAACTACATCTGAGCACACACGCACATACTATTTCACTATTTTGTGCAGATTCCCTAAAACAGCCTCTGCACATACATAAAAAAGCATGACTTTATTTTGCCGTAATGCAGTATTTGGTCTCACCGACTGAGCAGGTCTTGCAGCCTTTTGTATCAGGTATTTTACACGTCACTGCATATTTCCTGCAGATGAAACAGACATTTTTTGATTGGCATGAACAGATGTTGGTAAGTTTTTTTGAGACAAACTTTTCAAACAGAAGAGAAAGGCACACACAAACACAAACACAAACACACACACACACACACACACACAAAATGAGACATAGTGAGGGTCCAGTGTTACCTAGGTAACAGTCTGTGAGTCGGCAAGGCAACCATTCTCTGGTCTTTCCGAGCTTGTTCATACAACTCCTTCAGCGAATGGGAGTGAAGCTGCAGTGATTTACCTGTCAACACAGAATCAGAGGCTGTTTGAAAGTTATCAAGTCTTATTTGACTCATCTTGTTGAATCTCAGAGGAACAGGACGGATCCACAACGCCACCTGACGCAGTATTAAATGTGCAGACCACTGACCACTAAACTACTCTGTTTTAACAGGATTAATATGTAGGTTTGCTGACATCTTGAATATCATAGCAGACAAATGTGACCGGTTTCATCCTTGCTGAAGTCCTTTTAATTGGGTTTTTAAAGGTGCTCACTGTCAGCAAACACATAAAGAGTTACAGCAGACACAGTCAGGATGAATTAAACATAATCTACTTTCTGAGCAGCTGCTCAATATGTTCTTTATATTCCAGTGAGATGGTTTTTCAGGACGCTCCCATGGAAGAGACAAGAACAGAAGCAGGTAATTGAGGGTCAAAGTCCTAATGGATGGTTTGTTAATTTACCTGATACAGACATGAGGATGTTATTAATGGTGTAGACCCAGGTACACTTCCCAGGATACAACTGCAAGAGACAGAGAAGACATCTATTCATTCACTGCCTCATTTCAACAGCAGTGTCTTTTTCAAAAGCACATTCATGGCTTTTCAAGTTGTTTTTGTCTTTTGTGTATAAGTGTGACAGTACTACATCAATACTTAAGTCTTCAATATTCTGTACAACACCCTTAAGAGCGAGAAATCGGCCACAATGAAGTAACTAACTAAACCAGAACTAGTGTCTTGTCAGAATAATATTGGTGCTCTCTTCAGTCACCTCTCTCTCTCTCTCTCTCTCTTCGTTTATAAACCAAAGATAGATGTGTAGCAAAGATAAAAATCCTACCAGCTCCATCGTGGCCTCTGAGCTGTTGAGGTTAAGAGTGTAGATCCCCTCCTCTGCCCCAAGGATCATGTGTTGGTCTGAGGTGAAAGAGGAGACACGGGATGGTCAGACTGACACACAACAGAAGTTTGTTAAGAAGATGAAAAGAGCCAAGAAATCTTCAGTGATACAACCTTTATTATTTGGGTTTTCCCAGGTGGTGGAACTGTTTATTTTAAGAGGACAGCCGTGAAAGACCTTCTTAAAGTAGACCTGGAAGGAGAGAGGAGCACGTCAAAATGTTTGTTTTGTCTATTGTTGTGGTCTCTTATTTCTTGTTTTTATGAGGTGAGATTTCTCTTATAAACCCCTCTGAGTTTCTGTAATCTCACCTGCACATCTGGTTTGCTGTTTTTATGCTGTTTTTCTTTCTTGTTAAATTGTGCAAATAAATTTAAAAAAATTTTTTTTTTTAAATGATTCACTTTGTTTGAATGAATATTAATGAACATGAATTCTTATAGCAGAATAAATGTATATGTATCTGATTTATCTATGGATAGTAAAGTTCAATAAGGTGAGATTTTATCAGTTTTGTTTAATATTCACAAAGACCGCAACAGTTTTATCTGCTGTGGCTCAAAAATTCAAGATTCAAACTCATAATATAATAAATATAGAGCCTGCTGAATTGAAATAGCTTTTTTCCCATGGGTAAGAAAATGTTCAGAAGACAGTCTGAAAACATCAAACATCACCCCTCATCTCACTCAGACACCGAGCAGCGGAGCAGATAAGAGGGGAGGAGAGGCTCTGACTCACAGGAGGTTTCTTCATGACAGGGCTGGCACACTCAGCAGGGTCCTGACATCACAAAGGAAAAGTCAGTGATGAGCGTCAGGACACGTTGTGAAGGAGCAGAGAAGATGTGGAAAAAAAAACATGCAGCTAATTTTCCTCTAAAATCTACATCTGAATATTAGCACCTGTAAATCTCAACCATGAACTGTTGGCTCCTGTTACACACTCACTGACCCCTGAACTCCATCTCTTATTTCTCAAAGAAGCTCATGTGTGGGCAACAGTTATAATAGAGGACGGTTATGTATACAGACAGACATCCTCAGGCACAGTGGTGCTAAGTACAAAAAGGAGAAATGCAGTCAATGCCTTCTCAGAAAGATTTTTAATTTTGATTTCTACCTTTACCTTTGATGGGGGTTGTCGTCTGCGTATGCCTTTAGGAGGAAGCTCAGGAGGAAGGAGGTCTGGGGGGGTGTCGTTACACTGAGTGGGTAAGGACACAGGGTCTGGAACACACATACACACAAACATACAATAAATAAACCAACACTGCATTTACAGTATATGGAAAAAGTTGACCATTCGTTGTAAAGTTAGTATAGAAGATAAAAAAACAAAACAATTTCCTGGACAGATTGTCAGTGATTCTTCTCCCTAGTCTGGATGTGTATGTGAGAGTGACGGCTGAGGAGGAAACTCCTCAAACTAACTGTTGAAATACTTCTGGTTGAAATACACTGCAGTGCTGCTGTTGGACCTTTGGGTCATCTCAATGTAGCCGATGTCATATCTGGCCCTCTGCGTTGTGTTTCTCACGGCCTGCCCTAGGTGGGGTTCGATCCCACGACCTCCCGCACCGGAGGCGACGATGCTAACCTCTTCGCCAAGAGGTTGACAACCACTTGGTGGGTTGGTTAGCACGTCTTTTATGGGTGGAGTGAGTACACATCCGTTACATCAACATCAACTAACATTAAAGTTGTGCGAAGACTATGAAATATAGCACAAACATACATATTTTATGTTTTTGAATAATTAAAGAACCACAAAAAGTCCTTTTAGATTTGCTGTTATTTTGAGGAGGTGGTAAATTTTGCCAAAAAACATGTTCATATTGACTGATATAATATTTACATGATCGATGGTGAGGCAGCCCACCTGAGTGCCGTGAGGATCGTGAGGATCGTGGTGTGGGTGTCGGTCGGACCTGTGTCCCACTGGAGGTCCTGATGAGGGCGGGGGCGTACAGAGAGGAGGGTTTCCTCGCCCGCTCCTCTTCCCCTGCCATGCTTTCCTCTGAGCTGGTCCGAGCTTTGGGCTGCAGACACCGACACGTACAACAATGTTTTTGGTAAACAAACTAAATCTTGAATGTTGTTACATTTTTAATAGTATAAACTGCCTAATGTTCTTATCCAACACTATTACATGTAACACCGTGGGAAGAGGTTTGGTTAGTTAACAGTCTGTGAAAAGATTATATTGACCTCCTTTGCAGGAGAACAGGTTCATCACACAATGATAAAATGTACTAATCAGTTGTCAGATAACATGGTAATTTAGATTTAATACTAAAATGATATAATCTTTATTGTAAGCAGTTCAGAAATGTGCTATTAAATCTCGCACAATCTAATTGCTAAACCTTACAGCCTTTGCATAAATATGATAAATATATTTCACAACTGTTGTAACCATAAATGACTTCCTAACTGTAAATAGATAGAAATGTACTTTTAATAAGGCTTTGGCCTCAAAGATATTGCTCTGTAACACAGATACATTTTGCCCCTGTCGAGTCAATAATCACCTTTGGTGGAAGTGGAGGAGGGGTTTCATCAGCTAGGCCGCTGTTGGCAGAGAGAGTGTTGCTTCAGTCTGGTGTGTAAATGACGAAAAATGATGTAAAAGTGAGTTTGTGTTCATTCATCTTACCGCTTGGCTTGTAGCGTGGGTCTGAGGTGAACAAAAGACAGAGAGAAGGTGTCAGTGCAGTCCAGTAGAATTATTTTTGGAATTAATCATTCAAAAATTGTGGTGATTTGTTAAATGTTGATTTGGGGACATTGTGTGATGCTTTCTTACACATCCACATCATCATAGTCATCTGAGTCCGTTTCCTCATCCCTGAGACAGAAAGGGAACAGAGAGATTCAATACTTGACCCAGATAAGGGTGTTGAATGTGACTCTGGTCTGTGACTGATCTGAGATGCAGTTACCTCGCTGGACTCTTGTTACCGCCTGTTGGTCCTATTGAAGGCCTTAACTGTAAAAACAAACACATGACATCAATAATGTAATCAAAGACCTTACAGTCAGTGAGAACAAGTTTAGAGACATAAAACAAGATATACACAGCCACAAACACAAAAATCACAAGTGCTTTACATCATAAAAAGTAATAAAGCAAAAGTTGAAGAAATAAAACAATAAAAAGGCAATAGATAAAAAGGCAACATAATGAAAATGGAGAATTTATTCAGGCAGTCTAATCAAAGCCTGTTTGAATAGATACGTATGTTAAGCTGTTTCGAGAAGGTGTCACAGGAGACTATGGGTTGCAAGACGAGGGTTCAGAAGAGGAGAGAGCAGCAACCCACAACATGAAAAACACCGTTACCTCAGGTTGTGTCAAAGTAATTGTTTTCCGCTAACAATAAATTCAGATTTTATGCCTAAGAAAACAAATGGGGATTCCTGCACATAAAGTTCAACTGTGAGGAGTCCTGCACCTCTAGTTGACATTTACAAGACATAACAAGTAAAACTGAACCTCTGCTTATTATTGTCTGCCTTTCCCTGTACCTGCAACCTTGACCTTGAAAAATAGAAAATATTCACTTTGAAATACTAACATGGATAAATATGGATTGGACATATCATTATCTGTCTATATATCTTTGCATCTGTGTAATTCATGTACACTATATTTATCTACCACTTACTATTTTACAGTACATGTGTGTATGCAATAATACATTTAGGTTTTAATTGATGTACAGTATGTACAATTATGTTTTTTATGTATCACACTTATATGTGCTATATGTTCATATTAATATAGAATGTATAAAGATTTTTTTTGGGATGCCAAATTTTATATATAATGAGTTGTTTGTAAGTATGTATAAGATTTACATATTGAGCTATAATTCATCATCAAGATCATTTGATGTGTCATAATCTTACCGTTACATTCGGTGAGTCTTTCCTCACAGGCCTCTGAGTGTAGATCTGTTCCACTGACAGAACCACGGGTAAAACAAATGAACACACTTACACTTCTCATATAATATCTATATCATTACATTTCAGTGACCATCCACGATGTTGTACTCTGAGAAACGTTAAAAAAAAAAGAGCGGACAGAAACAAATGTGCCAAGATCACAAGATGAGTGAATTTTGCTATAATGAGCTTGTTTTTGTTTTGTACTGTATTGTATTGTAATATATTGCACATACACAGACTCTATATTGAACATGATTTTTGTCATTTTTGTGAGCTAATATTTCCAAAGGTGAATTTGTACATATTTGCATTAGTAAATAGTACAGATATTTGTGTGAGGAAATATTGGGGAAAAAATGTGAGAGAATTATATTAAAACAAGGACACATAGTGACAGATTGTGTGTTTTCTTACAGCTTATGTCAGAGTTCGTCCTCTCAGCTCTGTTGTGTTTGTTGATAGACTGGATCCTCCTTAAAGATCCAGGAATTACAACCTTGAATCAACAATAAAAACCTATGGTTACACCACCATCAGTTAGAAGATGTTATTCTGCAACTAATTACCCATGGGAAATCTAATCAGTCCCACCCAAAAAAAGCCTGGTGAAAATAGAAATATAGTTAAATAATAGTTAATATTGTAATTCATAATGCTGTAAACAGATTTGTTAAATATCTATAATGCTTCATCAAGATGTTAACAAAGGAACTGTAAAATAGAATATGGTTCAGACCTCCATGTCATCGTCCTCTGTCACCAGGCAGGTCTTCAGTTTCTCAGGGTGGTGGAACTTCTCCAGCAGGTCCAGGGTCAGATCCTGGTTCAGGCCCTGCTGGGTCAAAAATGTGTGCTGCACAGAGGACACACAGGACAGAGGAAGAGGCAGTGAGCACAGATGAACAGAAACAGCAGGTAACCAGAGGAGAAAAGAGAAAGAGAAAAAGAAAAAGACTGAAGAAGCTCTGTCCAGTCCAGTTAAAGTCAAGGCCTGAGAAATCACGCAAACATGACAGAGATCCAGCAGTTACAGAGCAACATTAGCTTTCCTTTCCAGTCAGTTTCACTGTGAGCCGGACAGCTAAACAGTATTGTTTAGCTGTAACAATATTGATTAAAGCTGCTTCAAGATTTAAACTGTAACATGTCCCTCAAACTGTCCCTCACAATTCAGCATTATGACCATATCAAGATCATGATGAAAAGATACTAATTATAATCAATAGTCATAATTGACAGCTTGTCTTGAGCTCAGCTGATCAGTCAACTAGACACAGAGAAGACATGATGAGGAAGTGGTGAAAAGTACTGACTGAGAGCATCTTGGAGGCGCTGGGTCTCTTCTTCGGGTTCCTCACCAACATGGCCTTGACAAAGTTATAGAAAGTGGACGACCTGCAGACAGGACATGTGTTAGCAGCATTTTGTAAAAACAACTGTATATGATACAGATCTTCATAATTATATGCAGTGCACAGACACAGAATTCATTTAGTCACATTGATATGCTAACAGCAGGTACTTTTGTGCTTGTGTAAACATACAGAAACAGATAAACAAGTCCAGGAAGTTGCATAATAACATATGGTAGTAGTTTCATTTACCATTTAGACTTGTCCTTCAGTTTTGGTGGCTGGTAGCCACTCTTGGACATGAGAAACAGGACACTACAGGGAAAAGCACAATCAGCAATTGTTAAATAATGTGCATGAATGTTACACAGGTATCTGCACAGGCCTGGTCAGTCCTATAGCTGACACAGTTTGTGGGCTGGACCATAACTACAGCGCCTTTCATTCAACAGAAAGACTGTGAGACTGTGCGACAACGCGTGTGAACATCCGCTCACCGGACGTGTGGGTGGTGGAAACCTGATTGTTTGTCTTCTATAACGAGACCAATCAGTTTGGGTGTGTTTAGATACAGGTACTCTGTATGCATGTGTCCACATGCAGGAGGAAACATGAGTTTTCCTGAGTGTAACATTTAGTTTGAGATCTGTGGTGCGTCCATGTGTATGACTGTGACAGTGATCAAGGCCCAACACAAGATTAATTTCCAATTTCATACTGGGTCTTTCTATCAGAAATTTCCATTGTACTGAGCTTTTCACTGCGGCAAAGGTGCACGCGGTTATGTTCCATCTCCGTCACGCAAACGGGGTGCTGGCCTCTTCTTTCTATCTGAGACCTGACCAATTTTTTTACAGGAATGAAAGTTCATCTTCATCTCGTTTTTTGTTAAACTACTTTCTAAAGTGCCCATTATCAACAGTAACTCAGAAACGTCTGGACAGAGATGCTACAGGTGAAACTGAAAATTAATTTCTATTCACTGCTATTGTATCAGTGTGGCAGTGAACATCTCAGAAATGTTATTTCAAAACCTGAACAAATAATGCCAGAGAATATATGACTTATTCTGGCATTTCGCCTGGCCTTTTAATGGGACTTGCACTTGACCCTAGTGATCATATACCAGAACATCTATCCCTTTTAGCTGTCACTAGGCAACACTGTTGCAGCTGCATGGTGCAGTTAACTACTTCTATAATGTCCTTCGTGAAATTAGCTCATTTGTGATTGGTAAGTGGTCAGAATGGATAATGATCCTGATTGTTTTTAACCTGTGTGTATGTGGAGGTGCACATGTGCTTTAGTCTTTCGGTGTGTGTTTACCGTAGCGGGTGGACATCGAACATCGGTGGCTGTAGCTCTGCCAGCTCTATAGCTGTGATGCCCACAGACCAGATGTCACATAGTTCATTGTAGCCTCCTTTTATCTCCACTGCTGCCACCTCTGGTGCCATCCTGAGGGCAGGAGGGGAACAGCAGCATTATTTAATATCACAAGTAACATAAGCAGAACAGTATAATGTGGTGTTATATATTGTAATACACATACAGTAGTGCATTGTGGAATGTATGTTAGTTTGCCACCAGTAGCCACCTGCAGCGCTTTGTTTTGACCTTACCAATATGGCGTCCCGATGAAGGACATCCGTCGAGCAAGAGTGGCTGTAATCTGAGCTGAGATCCCAAAGTCAGCTACACAACAGAGAAAATAAAAAAAATATGAAAACCACATTAGCCATCATTCAAAACACATGTGAAGGGGTTCGTGTTTAGAACAGAAAATGTTTGTATTTCTAATGTACAAGGAAAAAATCTTCTTGGATTAACATACGTCACTATGGGGAAATGCAAACGTCAGAAGTTGCCTTTAAATGAAATAGTGTTTTGTAATGCTGGACTCGAACCACTACAAGGTAAATTCTCAACCAGAGGGAAACACATAGAGGTACACTCAGTCTTTCAACAACGTACAGATGAGCCGTGTTTCAACGACACAGCAGAGACATGTTAATTGAGCCGTGACTCTTGCAGAGCGTTACTCATCTTAACCACACCTGCACGGTGCACAACAGTGCAAACATCCACCTACCAAGCTTGACCTCGCCCTGATCATTGAGGAGGATGTTGGCACCCTGGAGGCAAGAGAGAGCAAGATAAACATGAACACAAACAACAACCACAGACATATCTTATTATACCAAGACCCACACAGTGATCTTTAAGTGAACCCACACAGGATCCAAACAGTCGGCTAACTCTGGTTCAATTGATGGACTTTATTTATTGTTGAGATTTTACACAACAGTACTTGTAACAATTTTTAAAAAAAGTTATTAGCTGAGATGCAACAATTAATTTGTTTTCCATCAGCATTTAACTGTTACTTGATTATTTGCATATAATGCATTGTTCAAAATTATTTGAAAATTAAACAAAGGTCATAGATGTTACAAATACTGGACTTTCCAAAAAAAAAAAATTGTATTCAGGATTTCAATGTGAACATTTACTGCCCCATTTTGTAAATTACTTTTTCAGGATTAAGATATATGGTGTAAAGTCTGAGAGCATGCAATCTGTCAAATGTTAATGTTCATATTTTAACACAACAGAACAAAATATTGTCTATGAGCTGTAATAAACATGATTTCAGTGATTCATGCTCTTACATGCATTTCCCTGTATTGCTGTTGCAGTGACCCAGTTTTTCAGCAATATGAATGTTTCATCT
Organism: Trachurus trachurus; assembly: GCF_905171665.1. Lineage (NCBI taxonomy): Eukaryota > Metazoa > Chordata > Actinopteri > Carangiformes > Carangidae > Trachurus > Trachurus trachurus. Next base: position 23,235,149 of record NC_139892.1, on the reverse strand, counting down.
TCTGGAAGTTCTTGTACAATAAACAATCTCTGTCTGACATGCTCACCTTGATGTCTCTGTGGATTTTCTTCTGTGCATGCAGGTAATCTAGGCCCTAGTCACACAAACAGACACACACAAACAAATGGTGAACATCATAAAAGTGACAAATATGTGTCTCACCAAAAAAATAAAAACTTTTAAACGTTTTTTAAATTAATTTTCAAGACAAAAAAAGAATAAAGGGGTTTTGGGTTTATGTGCAACATCATCATCAATAGTGAGATGTTTTAGATGATGAATAATAAAACCTAAATGAATAATTACCTGTAGCATCTCCCTGCAGACGTAGGCAATCTGTAGCTCAGACAGAGGACCAGTCACTGTGGAACACAATTGTTTTTGTTAAACGTCAGTGATAATTTAATGGAGAAGCAGCATTTAAATGCTTGCACAATACAGTAACTATAAAAGGCAAATTAACACTCTTCATTACGACAGTAATATACTGTACTTGCATAATTTTGCATATCATTTATCAAAGGTTTATAACTGGTGTAGCAGCCTCAAAAAAAAAAAAAAAATTGTGTACCAGTCATGATAACTTGATGCAAAGGTTTAAACAAAAATACATACTAAAAGAAAAAATGTTCACCAAAAATTGTATTTATTCAACAGTGGCAGAGAGGCCACTTTACAACAGACTCTCCAGTGAATGATGAGTGCAGGTTCAACCACTATCTTCTTGTGAAAACACACACACACACACACACACACACACACACACACACACACACACACACACACACACACACACACACACACACACACACACACACACACACACACACACACACACACACACACACACACACACACACACACACACGGTAGCACCTGTAATTGATCAATTCATATGTAAAAGTGTGTGCACCTGTGTCTTAGTGCCACTGAAATCTGCCTGCATCACCATATATGGCGCTGATCTCCTGTGTCTGCTGGATACAGTGAGAGAGGAGGAAAAAACCCAAACTACCCTACAGTATTACCATTATGTCTTCTTTCCTACAGGTTTAGGGTGAGTCTCATTCAAAGATCTCCTGACATCAGTCACTCCTTTGTAGAACGTCCGTCCTTGAGTGAGCAGGTGATAACCAGCTGGGCAGTTAGTAGGAGGGGGATTTCTGGAGCCTAAATCTTGTTGTCTAAAGTTGTTAATAATCACATGCTCATTGGTTTTTACGCCCACTTTAAGGTCAGATTTTGGAGGTCACTGAGATCACGCCTCCTCTTTTAGGCTTTATCAACAACAAGTATGACATTGCTCTTAGCTTTTCAGGATGTTTGCAGGCTGTAAGGCATTTCCTATCTTCACAGATCTTGTTTTGGTTTTACCAATTTTTGCTGAGTTGTTTTGTTTTGCCGTTTAAGATGTTTTTGCTACTCTTAATCGTGAGAATAGAAGTTCTGTCAGCCCTGGTGCTTGTAAATCAATAATAAGAATGACACAGATACATCTTTTTACATCAGATTATGATGTAGAACGTGCCTGGACCACCTACAGACAAATCCTGATTTCACAACTGTCACAGTTTCTCTCTGCTGCTCTCTATGCTTCGGTGTGTCTTATCTGTATTCATTCCTCTGCCTTCTTTAGTGATAATGACACATGCAATGAACGTAATTTACACTGAGCTTTGCCTCAGTGTATTGGAAGTGCTCCTCGCCTTTCCTGCAGTAAGTCAGTCAACTGGGGACATTTGCAACAGTTAATCCTGCTGTTTCAGTCTAGCCAAAACTAAGCCTCACCATGGTAGAGATCCTGGAGGGAGCCTCCTCCACAGAACTCCATACAGATCCACAGCTTATTGGCCCTGCAGATAGGAGAGGGAAAGTTATCTGCTGTAGTTATCTATGATAAATGAGAGAGTAAGCAGAGGGACAGCAACCTACCGTATGTAGCTGCCATAATATGCTACGATGTTAGGGTGTTTGCAGCTCTTCACAATGACAATCTCCTGCTGGATGATGGAGAAATCATCCTCTGTGGAACCAAACAGAAAGAGAAGATGCATGATTATTATCATCATCACATTACATGCAGGTGCATCGTGTTTTGAATTAATTAGTTGATTCAAGTGTGACACCATTATGTTACAATAGTGAACGTTTTGAACACCTGTAGTCAGTGGGTATGCATGTAGCAGTCACCATGACCATAGATCCAAACTAGTGCTCGTTTTCTGTGTGATTACATGTCAGCACTTCTCAACAAGCTGTTGTGTTACATGCTGTTTTCCTGTAGATACAAATAAACATCCTCAAAATAACTTGCACATAAAACAGATACTAAGTTCTTTTAGTTAGTGGTGTGTGCACATCAGAGTATTAGAAAGGTTTAGGCAACACCTATAACCCAGAGGTTAAAGAACTGAGTTATGTTTGCATGGCTTAGGCCTACACAAGAATGTCTGATACTATAAACAAAATAAATCAGCTTGGTCTCATCGCTTTGACTGTTGTCCTATTTTTGTTGCTATACCACTGAGGGAAATATAGGCTCTCTTTTATTCTTATTATGTGAATGCTTCACTCTGCCTTGCATTCACTGCAGTGTCATATGTTGTTAAAACCTCCTTTAATGGAATCCTAATGAGTATGGGAGCTGGTAATTGTGTTCCATTAAAATAAGACCTTCACCAGATCGACTATGCACTTGCCACAGACTGCATGATTCTTAGGAAACCACAAGGAATGTTTTTCAGCACCCCGATTTAATATTTTGGCGCTGGATGTTATGAAATGCTAGAAATGCTATAAATACATGTTAAGAAAAGTAGAAGATTGACAGTGGGTTACAAGGTGGCTGAAATAAATGTAAGGATGGTCCATGAGTTTTGCTGTTTCCTGACAAGATCAAAAGAGAGGAGAAACTTTCACCTGGCTCCATCTTGATGACCTTGATGGCTGCCAGCTCTCCATTCTGCTTGTTACGGGCCTGAAAACACAACAACACATAAACCATGTTAATTTTTTTTACTGTGTAGCTGTCATCTGATAGCAGCACATTGTAAGTGAGGTGTATCTGAGTTGTGTGCCAGCAGGGCTTCATTTGCATGTTTGCTACTGTCCGGATCAGTGGAGTGCAACAAACCCTCCTCACCACTGTGACATTAAGGACATAAAAATACATGTACGGAAGCTAACGCTCACGCTCAGACACACGCACGCACGCACACACGCACGCACACACGCACACACGCACACACGCACACACACACCCAAACACACACACACACACACACACACACACACACACATTTACAGCATGTATTCATGCAGGCAAATATGCACGCACATGCTGACCTTTATAGTGTGATACCAAAGTGTGGCGACACTTCTCTTTACTTCACATTATTTTTAAGATGACTTCCCCATGATCATTTTATAAATGAAACCAAGTTCATAGTTTGTTCTGTATTGTACTCTAATGTGCTGATGTTACTTAGCAGTGTCACTATCATCATTTTATAAGGATTGTACAGTTTAGAGCCGAGAGAGACATTTCCTCCCAGACATAAAAGCTTCCACCAACAACCTCAGAATATCCCTCCCTTGCAAAGTTGCACAATCAGGGCACTTTATCCTATAAGAGTTCATACTGTATATCATTATTTAAGGCAGCTATTTCCTAAAATCAGCATTACAGCTTGTGGCTTGACTGACATCCCCTGCTTTATTATTATCATCATCTTGGTGATTTATGATGATACATTTTGTGATCAATATAAGAATAACCACGGCACTAATTTGAGCGGAAAGAGGCACCTTTGGCAATGGTGCCAACTTCATTAGCAGAAAACCACAGGAAATGCATGTGACATTCCCCGCCCAGTGTTTGATTCACAGGTGGTCAGTAGGGAAGCACCACAGCTCTGAGCTATAAAGATGGAGAAAAAAGAACAACACAAAATAGGTGCTAAAGTGCAACAGAAAGGCTCTGTAGTCAGAGGAAGAGACTTCACAGACATACACCTTCCAGATTTAGCTTAGACATGACAGCACGCCTACATCTTGAAGAGGAAACTCCCATTCATATTTTGTCAACCCTGAAACAGAATAGAGTCATAAGTGCACTCTATCGATGAGGGGAGAAGAGGTAGTTTACAGTGACAATGGAAACTCCACCACCTCAGAGACAGAGTTTTAGACATGGACAGTTGATGGACACTTTAGACCCCAAAATTATGAGTCAGGAGCCAGAGTGACAGGAGCATTAAGACCCCTACACCATCCTGGACACAGGAGCACAGCACCTCTAGATATTCTCTAAACAATATCGACAGGATAAAGGATATGACCAGACGGCAGACAGTAGCCGCAGCTTCTGTCAAAACATGACGTTCATTTTGTCGGAAAATTCGAACCACCATCAGATGAACTGTAATGGAAGCTGACACTTCACAAGTGGAGATATTTTGATGCCGGCGGTGCTCTGTTGCTCAACCAAAAGTCCGCCTTTGACATTGAAATGGCTCAGTGGAAAGTCGGGGTGTTGTGGTCACAGTGGAGGGTGGTCATAAACAACCGTCTTGACTTTATGAGACACATATTTATTCTAAGCAGACAACATAACCAAAACCAAACCCTGCTCTTTCACAAAGAGGATCACAAAAAAGTCCTTCATTCCTCCTTTACTTTCTGGCCAGACCCTGAGTTTTTAATAGCAAGACTCAATAATAACGAAAATTGAAATCCTCAACAGCAATGTGTCTTCCCAAAACAATAAGTGCCTTTTTTGGAAATACTTTCAACTGAAAAAGTATCTTTGTCCTGAGAGATTTTTTTCCTGGAGAGAGATGTCAGGCTGCTGAGATCAAGGTACTAAATAAAACTGAACCAGAACTGGACCAGAGGCCAGGAATCGAACTTCAACCCAGACCCATCTCCACAAACTAACAAAAGACCATATGCAGCACAATTTGTGCAGTTGTAACGTGTTTGTTTTGCACCTGGTATTTCCTGGGACTGAGGTTTTGACACTTTCATGTGTTAAACATAGAACTTTCACCTGATTAATAATCAGGGGACACAAACATCTACCTTGCCGAGGAAACTGAAGTCCTTTGATGTGTCAAAACCTATATTGTCTACTGTGTACCTTTTATATATCAAAAGCCTGTCAACTTTCTCCTTTTTGTGCTGGTTTGACGGTTTGACGGTGAAAGACAGAAAATGTCCAAACAGTATAGTCAGAATTTGTTGTAACATTACTAGAGCGCTGCTGACTGATTTAAACTGAGAGAGTTTGGTCCTCCAGAAAGCCCAAAGTATCATCAACAGTGATCATGCTCTGTCCAAAGAGTTCACTCCCATGCCGTCAGGTCGGTGTTACCTTCCCCCACCCAGGAAGACAAACCCCCTTCATCCCCTCTGCCATTAAAGGGATAGTTCAACATTTTGGCAAATCGGCCCATTGCCATAATCCCTATAGTCATAGCAGTTCGTTATCTTTAATTGTCGGTGCAAGCTATTTTTAGAACGGCGGAGCAGAGCCGCAAGCTGCTCAGAGCTACGCTATGGAGGCTCATGGGATTTCTTGGTTTCCCTCATCAAACTCATCAAATACTCAATCCAACAACTTTTTCGGCAAGCTGTCTCTGCATTTACCTCTAAAACAACTCGTAACCTTCTGTTATTATCTCATAGCATGGTGAATGTGCAGGTCACAACTTGTCCACGAGAGCATTTTGGAGTTGTTGGATTGTGTATTTGATGAGTTTGATGAGGGAAACCAAGAAATCGCATTAGCCTCCGTAGCGTAGCTCTGAGCAACTTGCGGCTCTGCTCCGCCGTTCTAAAAATAGCTTGCACCAACAATTAAAGGTAACGGACCTGCTGCTATGACTATAGGGATTATGGCAATGGGCCAATTTGCCAAAATGCTGAACCCTTTAAACTGCTGAATGCAAATAGGATTCCCATGTGCACTATACTCAGGCACTTTATTTATTTACCTGGCTGTTTTTATTTTCTTTTAAGTTAAGTTTAATTTTATTTTATTCCCTACTTGCTGCATACTGTACTCCCTTGTTTGAGAATGTAAATGTGTATAAATGTTTGTCCCGTTAAGTCAGTGACTGTAAGAATAGAATTGCCCTTCTGGGACAAATAAAGCGTTCTGAATCTGAATCTGAATCTTAAGACTGTATGGGACTTTTAAATCTACCAGTAAGACTCTTAGTTCAATTTTCACAGTCCTACCTCTGGTCTCGTCTCCAATACCAGACACTTGTCTATTTGAATCATATGGTGTTGTGAATAACAATGTGCCATCACATCACATCTTCATACAGAATGTGCTGGATTAAAACACAGAGACATGAATTTAAGTGGCGTGTTTATGTTCTCTAGGTTTAGTTCTTCAAGTGATTCTGTCATAGATGACTAACTCAGCATCAAAAATATCCCTTCATGCATCATGCAAATCTGTTTACCATGGTACACCTAATTTTGCTTGCAAACTGTAATCTCTCGATCGTGCATATAGTGTTCATGTGTGACATAAGCATGCATGCACATGAGAGTTTTACACAGCTCGAGACCGAAGTGAAGTGTTTTCTTTGTGATCACCCGAGAAAGTTGCACGGGACACCACAAAAGTCTGATGTCTTCTGAGAAATGTGTTTCTGAGAAACTTTAGTCACGCTTATCGTAAAGAGCAGATACATGAACCTGTACAGTACCTTAATGGACATTATTACACAACATGTCTTGTTAGAAATGAAACATGCAAGAGTTTCAGAGCATGTTAATAGTAAGCAGTGGAACCTGTCTAGTCATACCATCTCTGTGTGCACATGTGAAGTACAGTAGAGGCACAAAGTTAGTGGGTCAAAGACAGATAGGCTACGATGACAGCAACAATGACAGTGGAAACTCCACTCATTTCAAAGAGTCTGAGTCTGAGTCTGAGTGTGTGTGTGTCAGTGTGTGAGTCTGAGAGGTCATTGAGAGGAAAGTCACCCAACAAGTTACAAGTAAACAACCAACAAACACACACACGAGTTGGACGTCACAGCGGAAGCTGCAGGCAGCCTATCCACAGCAACATTTCCATCTTGAGGGGTATACTTACTTTTTCTAAACACTGTAAAGAGGGTCTTTCCTTTCACTGACCTCTGTGATGGCAAATACACGCGCTCACACACACACCTACATACAAGATAATACCAAACATCATGATACCTGGATTAGCTGTTAAAGTCGATGAAAACCAGCAGGTTTTTATCACTGTGACAACCCAACTCAACAGATACAAGACAGAGGATGAAGGAAAATGAAGAAGCGTACCTTGCTTACTTCCTCAAACTATAAATCACTGAGACTTGCTCGGTTGACAGGAGAGGTCACAGGAAGAAAGTAAAAGTACTGACTGATAACTGAGGCGCTATGACAGATGTGGAATTTCATCTCAAGGGGCTATCAGCACTAGCTGGTTAGCACGCTAACTTCCTTAGAAGAAAAGAAGAGAAGACAGCAGCGTAGCAACAGACTCTCGGGCCTCAGTGCGAGATATGACGGACCCTACACGCAGGTTACTAGTTACGAGGAACAATGTGTTGGATTTTACAGTTAAATAAATGGCTTGGGCTTTTGTATTGGAAAAGCAAAGAGGGCAAGAATAGAGGTCAAAGACCACAGCTCTGATTCACATGTGAACAACAGCCTGGTCAATATGCGTAAAAATCAGCATCGCATCAGACAGCAGAGTTGTTAAGTCAATAGTGGTGCTGAAATAACTACAAAATAATTTTTCCTGCAAACTCACGACTGCACTCCTGGTGCACTCGTGAGTTTGCAAGAAAAAGTGTCTTCCATTCACACAACACATGCTAAATTGATGATGGATAAATTGATGATGCAAACAAATAGCTACAAATAGCTCCTTTAAAGACTGATGTGCTTTGTCCTCTTCCATTTCAAGATTGCTGGATTATAAAAAAAAAATCTCAGTACTAGTCTAAATAATACCAACAAATACATTGCAAAGACGGTAACGTTGTATGCTGCACACATTTGTCCAACCACATGACACATAAACTCACATAACACTGAATAAAACCCAACTTTATCCTATAAGAATAAAATGAACCTGACCATAACCCTGACAATTTAATACATTTTGATCACCACGTTACCAGCCGCCACCACGGAAATATCCCACACTTTTATGTGTCTTATTCCTGTTTTCAAAGGAACAATATTAAGGGATTAGCAAAACTCCAAGAGAAGTTTATTTTAGTGGAGCTCGTTTCACACACACTGGCTATTAATGCCTTATTTACATAATGCCAGCAAATAGATGCAATGTGAAACATGAAAGCACAAACTGACATATACCATTTTAAAAGAAAAAAAGATTTAAGCAAAGATAAAAGAGATTCTGAGTGCTACAGCTGCAGTCAAGAGGTAGAGACTGCAGAGATCTCCTGTGCTCCAGTTCTGTGGTAGATATCAGGGTACTGACTGAAAGATGCCTCTCTGTGTTTAGTTCAGGCTGTGGCAGCAGTTTACAGGCTGCTGTGACCAGACAGGCAGGAGAGTATCGTATCGTAGTTTGGTATGAAACCTCTCAGAGGTTTATAAACCGTTTACTTTTCCCTGTCATAGTTCTGAATGAGCTGAACGTTCCAATCAAAACCTCAGAAAACAGTAGGTTATTGAAAAGGTTCAGACGGTTTAAACTCACTTGAGACATCTGTAGGAAAACATAGATGTCAGATTGATAATTTATCATCTCGTGTGACTGTGGCTAATGGAACAGTTCATTGGATTATGTTTGATCTCGTATAGTACTAAACCACACTCTCAAATGAACACGCACGCGCGCACGCACGCACACACACTGTAGTAACAGGCAGCAATTGATTAACTATGCACCATAAATCTCTTCCTCTTTTTGGGGTAAAAGATAAATCAACACCAAACTAAATTCAAGCACACTTTAGTGTAAAATGCACGCACACGCACACGCACACACACAAAACCACACAGTTTAGGCAGAAACTTGACACACTTAACTTGGCTGTGCAGGCAGATTTGTGTGTCGTCCTCTGCTCATTTATCTCACTTCTTCATTTTGTGTCTGAGGTTGCACACACCCCAGGTGCAGCCCACAGCTTCTGTCCTGAAACTAGAGTTGCACCGGCATGTTGAACTGCAGCTCCAACTGCAGCTTAGTAGCACAAGCCACATCAGATAAGGAGAGTGAGGCTTTTATTGTAAGGAGATCCTGACTTGGTCAGATGCAGACTTGCAGTCAGCTTCATCAAGTCTGAGTCAATTCTCAAACTTTGATCCCAGGGTAATTGTTACTCATACCTTAAACTGGGTGTAGAGCTGCACAGGAAACATTACTGTAAAAACATCAATAAAAGCAGACATCTATATTTAAAGTGTACAGACGGGAAGGATAGAAATCTTGACTCAACAGTGAGCAGAACAAGAGTTAAATTTGCTGATGAATCTTTTTTTAACTCACAGAATGTGATTTAAGAGTAATACTTTTCCACCATCATCAAATGAGACTAAGAACAGGAAGTGACCATATGAAAACATGTTCACCAGATGGTGAATGTTTGTATTTTTATTTACCACAGAGTTGGAGAGGAGTGTATGGAGGTTAGTCAGATTCCACATTGACTGTATATTTGACAAATTAATTTTAGTGAATTAAATAGTGAATGTTGATGTTTTTACATGGGGGTTGTGCTGTGAATAATCTGATCACACACACAGCCTCTGTAGGTCATTACTTATTGACTCAAATTGTATTTTCAAATATGCCAATCAAATCCCATGATGGTGTGGAGGATGAATTAAGTTACAAACACATGATAACAAAGTTACCTCCGTTAATTGACAGAACGTTTTCAGAGATGAAAAGAGCGAAAAGAATGATTTGTAACTGACAACCATACGTTTCTGAAACTATACAAGTGGTGTTGAATGAAACCTTAAGTCACTCATCTACCATGATGTGTTCAAGGTCAGATTGTGTAACATCGGAAACTAAAAGACAGTTTGTTCATCACCTAACATAACTTTATTAACACGTGATGAGAGAAATATCCCGATACGGACCAGCATGTTCACATTTCTGTTGATTAGTGACATGTTGCTACAACTATTAAACAGATTACAGAGCAGTGTGGGACAGAGATTCATGGTAATAACTTAAGTGATTCTCTGACACCTCATCTAGCATCGTCATCAGGTCAAAATCTGTATCTACAGTATCCAGTACAGTATTACCCCTCATCTTGAAGCTCAGTGGTCAGAAGGAGAGTTCTGGGCATTTAACATTTTGCAGGTCACTGAGTTGTGACGCCCAGGTGGGTGGAAAGATAGTGATCTCAAAACTACATCGTAAGTGGCATATCAGCCATGTAACTTTAAACCCGGACTGGGCTGGAGATTAAGTTCAATCTTTTGCCTCTTTAACAGTATTTTAATACACCAATATAAAGTAAACTATAGAGTCTTCAAATCAAGCACTAAAAAGAATTAGAATTCGATGCAGTAGAGTTTTATTCACTTAACAGTCAACAAAACCCGAGCCGTGTCCCAAGAAAAGTAAAAGTAACATGACCCAAGCATGCTACAGGACACGACTGACTTCATCCTCCTTTACCATGCCTTATATACCTTTGTCATAGTCATTAGTTTTAAACTCTGACAGGTTTATTACATTAGTTTGCATGTATCTCTTTTCCTTCATGGTCCCCCTGCTCTCACTTCTACCCTCCACCATAACACTATTACTCTTTTTATTACTCGTTCTGATCACCTTATCACCAAATGACTGTAGCTCAAATCCTCTACACAGTCTTTTTCTCTGGAGCGCTCCTTTCCTATACTAGAGGGGCCCCCGGGTTCCTCCACATAATTCATGACCCACGTGGCCTCTTACAGCAGACCTGCAAAAGATGGGACTGAGATGGTTTTACTCCACCGCCTCTTCAATACTCTTCACACCCTGTTCTTATCCAATCTGTGTTTGGATAAGAACCCCCCCCCTTTTTGGGGATCTCCATGCAGGTCGAAAGTTCACAAGACGAAGGTTCACAGGGATTCAACGAGTATTGTGTAGATCTAACTTCTATGGAGGATATTCATTAAGAGCAACAGGAGCTTAAAATAAAGATTAATCAAATGTTTAAAATGATATCAACGTAAGAATTAAACATATATCACATAATAAATTAAATACACTCTTTGGATTATATAGGTGTCATAATAGGGCCTACACATACTATGTTCTCCTTCATTATATAGGCCATTATGCACAAAATTTGACACTATACACTGTTCTACAGTTATTTTCTCTGCAGTTCTTTGTCTATAAGGAAAGTGAGAAAGTGATGGGAAAGTTGTTGGGGAGAGAAGGAATGAAGTGCATGACATGACATGACATGACTGAGAATCTCCACAGACAATCTGTCCAGCACTTCTGTTTCAGACCAAACACTTTCAAAATAGATGGCTTTCCCATCATCCCCAGCTATTCTGTGTTTAATTCCACACTGGCATGAGTAGAGCCTCTACTAGCATGGCCTTATAGCTGCTCATAGCACCAGCAGCCGTAAAGTTCACACACTTGATGTGAGTAGGATCCACCCTATACACACATACGACTTATGTGAATGCTGCCCACGTATATGGATAGTTTGCTTTCAGTTTGTGTTTTGATGATTTTAGCATTTAGAGAATTTCTGGCGATGAGGTTTATTTAAGAAGACATATACGTACATCCTTGAATCAAAATGCAATTCAGTATTTCTTTTCTCTAGATGTGAAGAATTTTGATAGAATGAACAAAGAAGACTCATGTCAACTCGATTTGACACATATAGGAAACTGTGTAAATAATATTAAGGTGCAGCTCTCAGTTGAGGTCTGATGTTGTCCAACAAGTAAAACAAGGTACTATTGTCAACATAATGGTGGAGTTGAAGAAAGAAAAGAAAACAGTGTGATGTCTCAGCTGGTAGAAATGCTGTTTGGGTGCATGCCACCAAAGACGACACTTCACACTGCTAAATGTCCCCAAGTGTCACCGTGAAACAATTCACAGGTCCAGTAGTCTCCCCTATTACATACAGCTTTTTAAATATTTTGTAACTTTTTGTGTAATTGTTATCACTTTCATGTAAAATTATTTAAAGCTGTCTTCAAATAAGGATTCCCACTGCAGCTTGACACACGGTTGAGGAGAAAACTATATAGCCTAAACTACATTACGAGTGTTTTACTGATATTATAACATGAAAGTTCTGGCGTAATCTTGACTATTGATATTGAAGCTCTGTTAAAGCCAAAAACAATTTAGACTGGAAACATAATTCAACTTACAGTTTTTCGAAAACAAACTGAGTAGCTGAGCTGAGTGCTGTTAACCACATTAACATCACAATAACGGCATGATGTGGACAAAATACGTAGTATAAAGAATGGTCATAACACACACAATCGAGTACGTGTTTTTTGCTGTGTATTGCGGTAAAAAAAAAGTAGGCTTTTAATGTGTGTGTGTGTGTGTGTGTGTGTGTGTGTGTGTGTGTGTGTGTGTGTGTGTGTGTGTGTGTGTGTGTGTGTGTGTGTGTGTGTGTGTGTATCCACATGCAAAGGAAGACCAACTATGCAAATCTCAATCAGGGGCTACTGACCTGTTTAGAGGAAGTGTGCTCACTCTATAGCCAACCTGCTTTGCATCAGCTACATTTCCAGTTAACTGTATTTCACAGCAGAACAGTTTGAGCACAGTGACAATTAGCATGTGACTGAACATCTTGTCTCTGTGAAATCTGATGTTCAATAAAGTAGCAAACACACACTTTAAGTAAAATGACCCAAACTAAGGACCAAAGCTATAAAAGTTCTATTCTTACATGTTTGTTTGTTTTTCAAATCAAACATATATAACATTGAACATCGAAGCAGAAAATAAGTCAAATCTAATAACTTATATTACCACAAGTGAAAACCAGAGAGAGTACTAGAGTCAGCGCTCAGTTTTTGTGTGTTGACTTGCGTCAGTAAACCTCATCACACACCAGTGGACTGTGGTAGGAAGCTGGAGAACCTGAACCCAGACAGAGGAGAACATGAAACTCCACACTAAGAGGCTGCTCTACTGTAACAGTTCAATATAAACATCTGGGCTGCTGTGCAAAAATTGCATGTTAACTGTCCATCAGTGGTTATGTTATGTTATGATTGGCTATAGGGCTGCACCACATATGCAAAAAAACAAAAAAAAAAACATCATTGCAATCCTATGGGCATGATGTGATTTTTGTTAGCTCTTGTACCAAACAAACATTACAACAATGCTCAACAATGCTGTTATTCATTTTATCTTGATAAAAAAAACATAACAAAATGCATCTCTTGCAATTTGGATATTGCACATGGCTATATTGCAATTTTGATTACACTGTGCAGCCCTAATTGGCTAACATCAAATCACAAAAACATTCAGATAGATAAAGATTAGTGATAATATATTAGAATAAATCCAGCTAAATTAATTTCATAAATTAACGTATTGTATAGATTATAATGACAAGGAAGCTTGATAGTTAATTTATGAATAGGGGGTGGGAGTAAATAAATTTCACTTATTCCCACTCCTTTTCAGTTATGAAAAATCTAATTATTTTCAATTTAAATTATTTTTCATGTGTTGTCTTTGTAAAGTATTTATTTGCTATGTCTGTCCATTAATGTGTTATTTCTTAATTCTTTTAACATGCCCGAAATAAACTGAAACTAACTAAATAACTAAGATATTCTCAGATATTGGTGTTAAAGAAAGCCAATATGGCCGACACAGGTTGTGTTAAATGACTGCTGTGTAGTGGTGCAGTTAATAAGCTACTGTAATCTGTTCCTCTCGCACGGTCAACAGCTTCCACCCAAAGTATGACGAAGCTAATTAATTTTTTTCTGTCTTAGAAGACAAAGTTGAGAAAAAGAGAAGAGAAAGTGTGACTATTACAAAGGTGTGCCGCCAGAATACGTCAAAGCTGATGTGAAGAACGATGACGTGACCCGAGGCGAGTGCTTTGAACGCCCCATCTCTCTCCACTCTGACCTACACAGTCTTGAATGTCACAGTAAACCGCCTGCACTGCTGTGTTACCCCTGAAGTCAAGAGCTGCACATGAACGAAAGGTAAAAGAGTTTTACAAACATAACTTCACACTGTCGAGTGCAGGGAGGAGACGGTCGGTCCTGAAAGTGTCAAATGAGTCTCTCACGTCCATTTATACGCATGTATACAGTATATATACACACACACAGCGGGGAAAATAAGTAACTGTCAACATTTTTCTCAGAAAATACATCTCTAATAGAGCTATTGACATGACATTTTCACCAGATGTCAGCAACAACCCAAGTAATGCATGCACACATACAAAGAAATCCAAACATTTATGTCCTGGATTAAGTAATGTGTAATAAAGTGAAATGACACAGGGAAGAACAGGAGGTATTTAGAAAGTAACCCTGTCCTCTATAAGTGCAAAGTAATATCAGATGGTTTAGTCCAAATTGACGCCTATGAAAAGGTTTCTCTTCATCAAGGTGTCACACAGGAAGCATCTCATGATGGGGAAAAGCAAAGAGCTCTCTCAAGACCTTTAGAAACTTATGTTGCAGAACATACTGATGGCATCGGTTACAGGCGTATCTGAATGCACCGTTTTATCCGTTAGTGCCGTTATCCAGAACTGAAAAGAATATAATTTTACCATAAACTGGCCAGGACCAGGTGATTTCTGGCAGAGTCAAAAGAAAACTAAGAAGAGTTTTCCAAGAGCCAAGGACCACAGAGAGCTTTAGAGAGACCTGCATTTAGCAGGTACAGTTGTAATAAAAAAACAATGAGTAGGCCTAGTGCACTCAACCGCCATGGCCTCTATGCCTGCTCACCATGCAAGTCTATTGACGTGCTCAATACGTATTTCCCCGCTGTATATATATTTATATTGGGCATTTTTGCCTTTATTTGATGATATAGATGAGAGACACAGGAAATGGGGAGGCAGCGAGAGGGGGAATGACATGCAGTAAAGGGCTGCCCGATGCAGGATTCGAACTGGGGCCGACTGCAGCGAGGACTATAGTCTCTACCTATGGGTCGCCTGCTCCACTCACTGCGCCACATGACACCCCATAATGAGAAGTTCTGACAGATTGTTCCAGCGCCGCATCCAGATCTCAAGTTTTAATATTCATAAATGAGCCCACTGTGGCTGACTGTAACTTTAATGTGAACTATCAACAACTCACTGAACTTTTCCATAGTGATTGTTTCAGGTGGAAAGTACCAGAGAATCCTGAGAATACTGCTCACCTACACCAGAGACCACACACTCAGCTTATCAACCTACATTTTCTTTTTTAAGTAACAAGATAAAGAAACTTGGAATCCAGTCTTTTGTAGAGATTCAATGTGAAACTAGAAGCAACTGTGGTTTAATTTGAAACATTAGATCCTGTGGTTTTCTTTGCTGCTTAAAATATGATTGTTCTCTAGATCTTGCTGTGAAGAAAACAGATGTCAGCAGGTTTCTGAATTCACCAGGGGAGCAGAGGCTCTGGCTGTGGAGAGACAAGTTTCTCTGGAGTTTTCAAATGCACTTTTGGTATTACTATGGACAGAATTCCTCTAGTGCTTTCTCTGTTTTGGAGTAGCAGCAGTTTCAGAGGCAGATACCTCAAAACCTCAGCTCTTAAAACCAAGTGTGCCCGCAGAATTAGATTGCGTATCAACTAATGCTTTGAACACAGAGCAATTTGAGATGAAGATAAAAGTTATTCCTGTTCCATAACTGAGGGATGGGGAATTGATTCAGTGCCATGGTAACAAAGTAGAACCAGTGTTAAACAATTGCATGTTGTATTTTGTATGTATAATACACATATTTAACATTTATGAAATATTTCAATGCTTTGTTGTATAATAAAATAGCACCTTTCCTATTCAGCTACAGAAACAAATGTTTCTGTCTGTCTGAATTCAACATACAGGCAATAACACAACCAAGGTTTTTGCTGTATTGTGTACCTTAGTGCCGGAATGCAGACAAACAATCATTATGTTTAACTGAACACAAGGACACAGACTCTTTGTTATGAAGCCAGTTCTCAGTCAAAGACACAGCAGCTCAAAGCCTGACTCTTAAAATATATTTTCCAGAGAGACTATGACAAACAAAAATCACAAAAGAAGACACACTAAGTGAAATCACAGACAAGGAGCAGGGAGAATGTATGGAGGGTCGTCCCCCATCAGTGTCCTGGTCTCATGGTAGATTACATCTGAAGAAAGCTCAGTGTATTTGAATCACCATTCAGACACCACAGTCATTCAACGATGTGTTATAATGAGAACCTCAAGTCTTAAAATAGTTTTTACACAACTGAAAACACCAAATCATCTCCAGAAGATCTACAACGCAGCATCCGAGTTGACGCTGACTTCTGTTTCAGTTGGAGTAACATTCTCGAAAAGTTCTTCAGCTACCGACAAGAATACTTTCGCTTTTTGTAAAAAAAAAAAAACCCACTTCCTCCAGCACAGTTGGAGCCTGCACTGGGGGTTGTGATTACATTGATCCACTGAAATTAAGACAAATCACACCTGTAGTTTCATCTAAACTCAAGAAATCCCCCAGGAGTACACCACATCATACTTGACCCACGAGAAATCAAATACTGTATATTTACTCATTTACTGCTGTAGATGAACCATGAGACCACACAAGTGAGCAGCTCACACAGTTGGCAGAAGTAAGACACGCTCGACTTGTCCTGAAGATAAAAAGGGATGCCTGCAGCCAGCGAGGCAAACATCTGCCTCACACTATAATGAAGTCAGGCCGGTGAACAGCTTTAAATATTAAGTAGTAAGTATTTGATGGTAAAATACATGAAAAAAATACAAGGTTTTGATTCGTCACGAGCTGAAATCACTTTCCGATCTGAAATGAAACACCGCTCAGTCATCAGTGTCACTCACAAGAGCAGTTCATCACTCACCTTGTAGACTTCTCCGTAGGTTCCTCCTCCAACTCTCAGCAGGATCTCAAAGTCATCCTGAGGGTTCCTGGTGGAGATATCCAGAGCCGCCCTGTGTTGAAAATCCATTTTGAGGTTTATGTTACTGATCGTCCTGGTCAGACATGTCACACACACTCCATGTCACGCTCACAAACATTTACATCCACTGCCAACAAAACTCTTGAGGTATGGGCTGCTGAGAAAACACACTCCGTCGCTCTTTGTCCGACTCGCTTAGCTGCTGTCACACACTCTCTCTCACACACACACACACACACACACCTTCCTGTTTCTGTTTCTCAGCGTGCTATTGATCCTCCCTCCGTCCCTCTCTCTCTGTCACACCTTCCCCTGTTCTCTCACAGACATTTTTTTCTCTTAGCTCATTTACATAATCCAGTTTCTTGTTGGGCCTGTATGTGTGTGTGTGTGTGTGTGTGTGTGTGTGTGTGTGTGTGAGCTCGATAACGACAATGTATTACACATTTTATGTTTTTGTTGTGTGTTTACTTATATATCTAATTTAAAGATATTTTAAAATGAGGACTTTAAGTACAATATCTTCATAGCAGCAATACAAAGACTTGTGTGTATGTGTGTTTGTGTGTGTGTGTGTGTGTGTGTGATAGGGAACGTATGGGTGGCTGTGTATGCACAGTGTGTAGCTGATTAATTACTGCAGTTGTACTGTTTGGGGTTTTCAGGTTTCAGTCTCAGCTCACGCCTACTGACATGTGTTTGTGTGTGTGTGTGTGTTGCAGCTTTGCAAGAAGAGTCACTCGTGCTTGGAGCTCCCTGTCAGCTTCCTGTTAAGAAGCATTTCCCCACAGATAAATGAGGGGCACCCGTTACATCCTGTTAACAGGTTAGAATGACTGTATCAGCTGTCTATCTGCTCTGATGATACTATTTGTGCTATTTCAGTCTTTTTTTAACTTAAATTATTAGAGTAGCCTACACTCTCCTGTCCTCTTCATCTGGCTGTCCACACACTGTAAAAAAAAATGTCACTGTAAAATAACAGTAAAATACTGGCAGCAGGGACGTCAGCATCTTACTGTAATTTTACAGCTCATCAACTGTTATTTATTTTAACAGTATAGTACTGTATTTTGAATTACAGCAGGCTATGTTTTGGGTGCAGCAGTATTTTACAGCTCATTTGCCGTAATTTCTCAACAGTATGGCTACATTACCGTATGTTGGATTATCTACAGTACAGGATGGTAGAATGACTGGGTTAAAGTAATTTTACAGCTTATCTACTGTATTTTTCGAACAGTATATTACCATATTTTGGATTACAATACATGACAGTATAGGATAACTGTGAGTTATGGCAATTTGTAACAGTTTATTCAAAAGTATATTAAAGGGGAACTATGCAAGTCCGCTCGCTTTTCCGCTGTTTTGGTTACGCTGCTCTCAGCCATATGCATCTGTTTACAACAAAGCCGGTGAAAAATCAATAAATGGAGCGGTGGATAACGTTACGATGTTAAGGCGCGTGTGTTTGTGTAGTCTTAACCGTCATAGAGCGCGTTTGTGTCGCAGGGGGCGGAGACGAGAGCTGGGACACCGGGGCGGCGACCGAGTAACTACACTGATGTTGTAAGGTTGGTTTTCAGCCGTGAGATGCCAGGTGAAGGCAGAGAGCCTCCGTTCTCACTCGTAACAAGTCACAAGTCATGTAGTTAACTATCACAATTACTCCAGAGCTTTAAATGTAGCATAGCCACGGGAGAAATCCTGCTCAGTTCCTCTTTAAATCTGCTATTTTGCATTGAATTCATATGCCCACAAATTAAAAAAATAATAAATTGTTAAAGGCCCCATGCTGTGCACTTTTCTCTGGGTTTATTTACCTGCTGATATCCCTAACAAGATGTATCATTGGTTTTGAGTATCTGTGATCTGCTTAATATCGTTAATACTGCCCCTTTCTGTTGCCTCTTTCTGGAGCTCTACCAGGCACAGGTCATTTGGCCAATCAGAAGAGAGAATGAGAATCTCTCCTCTGATTGGCTGACTGTTTTTGAGTGGTATGTGGTCAGGCCAATCACAGGCAAGTAACTGGAACCAAAGCTGCATTCATAAAAATTGAAAAAAAACAACTGGTCATGGTGGGCGGAGTTACCTTGTGTGTGACATCACAGAAAGGAGGAAGTGCTATCTGCTCGTCTCAAAGAGAATGTTCCTACAAATGGGCGGTGTGTGTTTCTCCGTTTATGACCAGTTTGATGCATGGGGCAGTATATACGTGGCCCAGAGACCCCCCCAAGCACGAAAAAATAACCAAAATCACATTTTTCATGCCATGGGGCCTTTAAGTCAATTTACCCATATGTTTATCATGACTGTCAGATCCACAAGTCCTACAATTAACATGCAAGCCATCAGAAACACATCCAACAACAACATCCACCAACAAAAAGTCTTTATCATGGTGGTTCTCCAGTTTCACAGAGAAGCACCTCTCTGATCTCAACAACTAGGCTACTCTCCAATATCTAAACCTTCTTTCTTAGAAAAAACACTGAATGACTCATTAAACACACTAAAACCTCAGCAGGCTTCTTTCCACCAGGGCAGCATAATAACAAGTTTCAGTCACTGATTTAGTACTGTCATCTCTGCCTTGATAGATAATAGCCTAATAAATAAATAGATAGCCTAGATAAATAAATAAATAAATACACAAATAACATCTATGCTGCGCTCTTCATTGACAATACAATGCACATTTTAAATGAACTGCAAGTCGCCCTCAAAATGGGCTGTTATGTTTCTGCTGGAGGTTGTTCGGCTTCATTTTTCAGGATTCTTGTAACTGTTGTAAATGTTAATTCTTTGTTTCTAATTTCAGCAACAGCTGCTCTCTGTACAGTCACATGTTTAGGAGGGTAACCATGACAACCGAGGTCCAGTAGTACGCATGCCAGGACCTATTTCAGGAGACACACTGAGGGACTGGTTGCTGAGCTGATGAGTGTCGTTCATATCTGTCAGAGAATCAGTGACTACATGTGACCCTCAGGTTGGCTTAAAGTCAGTCAGGAGGATTTACTCTCCTCACATTATTAATTAGGAGATTCAGTCTGATCAAACTGTTGATGGGAACACATTGATCATGTTCAATCTGTTGCTTCCTGTTTGATACTGTGTACCGGTAGGTTTCATTTTTACTTGGTTCTTTTATTTCTGCTGCACCAAGCTGCTGCAACAGGATATCTTTCATCTTATTTTAGGGAACCTGATTAGGAGGTTAAAAAAACAGATGCTTGTGTGGATCCTTACTTGTTATGTACTATGAATAACCCACTGATGTAAAAATGTTCATATTTGGGAGACATATTGAGGATTAAAAGGACAGTAACATAGCTGGGTGTGTTATTCATTAATGGGTTAAACATAATAACAAACCAACAGAAAGGTTAACATCTGTCTTACTATCAAAAATAACCTTTGACATTCAGCCACCCTGCTCTGGTTCACTGCTTACACTTTCATATCTATAATGTGGCTACAAATACGCCCACATGTGACAGACACATGACACAGGCAAATTGACCACAAATAACTGCCACGGGGGCACTGCAAAGGTTATTAACAAAGCTGGTGCAAACAATCTTCAAATATTTAACACCTTAATGAGAAAAGCATGAACCTGAAAGCAGAACGGAGTCTGACCACTCGTCTTTCACCTCACCCAGACGTCTGAGTGAGTAGACCACTTAGCGTGTAACGGCGCGAATGTGTAGCTGACAAATCTACAGAAACTATGTGATGTATTGACATCAACCTGGAACACACTCTCAAAGGAGCATTCACAGCATCCCGTAGAGCCCACGACAGCCAGGACTGAGATTTGAGAGTTAAAGGAGGAAGTATCCAATGGGCAGTGTCAGGTTTATAGTTTAGATCATGTCACCTATCGTCAGTGTTATTGAGCTGTAGCTATCACTTATTTTCTTGGTATACTCATTTTCTTCTAATGTGACCCCTCTTCCTTGTGGGGTGCCTCAAGGGTCTATTTTAGGCCCATTGTAAATGTTGCCCCTTTGGGACTACAGATGGAAATTAGCTGCTGAAGCTAAAGTACAACCATCTCTTCTTTGTTCTATACAATTGATCAATGGTATTCTACACTGTCCTGTATTAAACTAAATAAACTAAACAAACCTTGGATCCATTCTCCGCAAACATTATGTGTCTTTTCATTGTTACGCTGATGATGTTCAGATTTATCTCCCCTTAAAAATGAATTGTAAAGACTGTATTACTGACATCAAGACTTGGATTTCCTAAATCTAAATGACAGTAAGACTGAAGGCACAGTGTTTGGGCGTCATGAACGTTACAGTGATTGGGTTGTTGCTCTGCCCAGCCCCCCTCCCTGGGTTCAAAAAATGGCTCTGTCATTAAGAGCCTTGGTGTCATGTTTGACAGTGAGTTTAAATTTGACTGGCAAATTGGCTCTGTAGTCAAAGTCGCCTTTTTCCAGCTGCGACTTCTGGCCAAGGTAAAACCATACCTGTCTCCTAGTGACCTGGAGAAGGTTATCCATGCCTTTAATCCTTCGAGGTTGGATTATTGTAATTCATTGTATGTAGGGTTACACCAGCGTTCTTTGCGACGTCTGCAGCTAGTGCAGAACGCTGCTGCTCGCCTTCTGACAGGCACAAAGAAACTGGAGCATATAACCCCAGTTCTGCCCTCTCTGTACTGGCTTCCTGTCCGGTTCAGAATTGATTTTAAGATCCTGAAGTTTGTTTTTAAAATTTTGAATGGTATGGCCCCTTAAACCTAGCTGAACTCATACATTCACAGACCAATTAGAGCCCTGAGGTCTGCAAATGAACTAAACCTGGATGTGCCTAAATGCAGGCCTAAAACTATAGGCGATTGAGCATTTGCAGTGGTTGCCCCTAAGCTGTGGAACAGTTTACCACTGCATATCCGGTCATTAGAGACCCTGGAGACGTTTAAATGCTCTCTTGAAACTAATTTTTTCTCCCAGGGGTTTCGGACCTGTGTGAGATGACAGTTGTTTTGTGTGTTGAATGAATCTCTATCTCTGTTATTGCTGAAATTGTCTTTTTGAAATTTTGTTATTTATTTTATGTAAAGCACCTTGGTCAACCTAGGTTGTAAATAAGGTGCTTTATAAATAAATGTGACCTTGACCTTGACCTATTAATTGTCTGATCAATAAATTATCATTCCACAGAAAAATAAACAATTGTTTGTTTTGGTTAAAAAGATAGTTCTACCACAGTGAATAATGTTACGGACGTTTTGTTGTGTCCAGTTCATGTTTCTATTTTGTCACATTTATTATCGCGGTCACTCACTGAGTTTTGAGCCTCAGCTGTAGGACCTCTGTGTTTCACTCACCTCTGTCAGCACAGAGACTTCCTCTAATGTGCTCTCATCCAAGACCGTGCAACCTCACAGGCTCCAGTAGCTGGTCCTGACCTCTGACCGCACTGGGTGATGTGAGAGAGAAAGTTTGCTGTCATTACATTATTCTGATTGTGGGCATACCGGTATGTCAAATCCACACAAAACATAAAAAATGACAAATTAGAAAAGCTTGTTTGGAAAAATTAGGTACACCCGGCCAGTTTACATGTTTCTGATTCTTGAAGTGAAAAAAATACAGCCCCTTTCTTCCAGTTGTTGATGTTGTTTAGTTTGTGACCTTAACAAACGGAAAAAATAATAAATTACTCTATGACCTTCTCACCTGACTCACTGGGACTGCTTCATCTCACCCCGACTGTGTGGTTTGCTTTAGCTCACACCTTGTCTTAATTTCCACAGTTCACCTTAACAGCCTTTTCATAATGACATATCTGAAAATGCACATTTTCAAACTGAGAGGATTTTTGATCTTTCTTTAAATCGCCCACTGCTTTATCGGTATCAATATCATTTTCAGGTCCTCAGCATTGTTTAGACGAGTCAGTGGCAGCTTAGAGTCACCACGAGTCTTGAAGAGTCAGCAAAAACAAAAATGTTGTGCTAATTGTGAAAACTGGATGATCAGTTGTGGTTTGTGGCGTTTCACACTTCCCCTGCATAATGATGGTTTGTTGATGCTCTGGCACAGAAGCAGGCAGCCAACAAAGGTCATGTGCTGTTATTAATGCAGCCGTTACTCCGGACTGTCATTATTCATTATTATTTAAGACATATTTATTACCATTTACCACAACAAACTGGCAGATATCGTTTACTCTGAATCACTTGATACAACCAGACTATTGTTACAGTCTATGGGCCAGAGCCAGTGGTGGCGCACAATGCACACACAGCCAAAGAGTATCTTTTAGACACAGCTCACTGTCCTCCTGTGATCCTGTGATCCTGTGGTCACACTGAGGAACTGCAGCACATTAGTAAACCACTTCCGGTTGATACTTTAAAAGTGTAGTTGTGTTTAAAAAAAACAATAAATAAACCTCAAATAAACTAGAAATGACCTTATTTAACTTATACACAGTAAAAGGTTACATGTTCGCTAATCTAAATCAACAGTGGAGCTAACAACCTGGTGGTTAACGGTCCGTCGATAGTTTGGGTCCGTACTGTTTCCGGTCCGCTTGTGCCTCCTTCTTTCCGTTCCGACCCCTTTCTCCTTCCGCCCCGGTGCCTGCTCATCTCCCGTGCCCCACGTGTGGATTTAACTCGGTTTTCGCCTGAACAAAGCGGCAAAAATCAGGACCAAATGTCGGCGTCTTTCGAGCAGATGAGGGCGAACGTGGGGAAGCTCCTGCGGGGCATCGATCGGTATGAATGAGCCTGATACCGGATCTATAACCCGGCCGAGATGCTAACGATAGCTTAGCCTGTTTGCTAATACTCAAGCTAACGTTAGCTCGGTTGTCTCGAGTTAATTGAAAACATATTTCCCCAATGAAAACATCTAAAGTCGCATCGTGAGGATGTCTGACCTCTGCGCCCTGATAACATTTACCTTTATTAAAGAGTTACGTGATGAATTAATTCATGGTTAATTGTTGTATGTGTGAAGCTGCTAAGCACAGCGCGCAGTGCTAACAGATGTTGGCTGATGTTACCTTCTCAACACTGATGACTTATGACAACAGTCGTTTTTACCTGGTTGACTGTCCTGTTAGTCCGCCTTTAATTAGCCAGTGATTGCTTTTCTGTTGGGATTACAGGATATTGATCCTGGAGCTCAGTGGAGCAGGATGAGCAACATGACATCAGCTCACAAAAGAGACGAGATGCGTGAACAGGACAATTAAGCAGCGAAACACATTTATCTTACACATTAAATCATGCTCATTGGAGTCCGTGGCAACTGCATGAGGGCAGAATAATATGTAAACAGATCTTATTGGTAATGATGATAATGATGTGACTGTTATTGGGCCTTGTACTAAACAAGCATGTTCCTTTATATCTGTAGAATATGATTTATAGACCACAACATTTCAATCATGTTCGGTTATGGCATATTTTACCTTGATCGAATAAAGCAGCTCCTGTTATTTGGATATAATAATTCAGCATCCTAACATTTCCATAATATTTTCAATCATTCCCTTTTTTACGACTACTCCAAATAACTTCACTATGACCACCTTGTAGAAGATTTAACCAAATTTGTCATCTAAGAAGGTGCAGGATGCTTCTGACCTGCAGTGCAGAGGAAAAAGCCCGACAACAGGAATCTGATTCGTACACGAAGTAACGTTGTCCTCTTGTATCTCCTCTCAGGTACAACCCAGAAAACCTTGCCACGCTGGAACGCTACGTGGAGACACAAGCCAAAGAAAATGCCTACGACCTGGAGGCCAACCTCGCTGTGCTGAAGCTGTAAGTTACACTGAACCCAACAGCAGTCACTTTTCAAATGTAGACAAATAAAGTAGCTGATTGTGGGGATCTGATCAGCCAGCCACTGATTGTTTATCTGGAGCCTCCTCTGCATGTGAACCATCAGAGGAACCAGAACCAGTCCTGTTAGCTGAGGGGATAATCCGTCCTCTTCACCTCATCAATGTGTCGCTGCCTATTTGGTTGATAACTTGAGTGTGATACTGTGACATGAACAGGAAACGGTTGTGTTTGTGTCCATCTTTATTATCAAGCTTTCTCACTGCTTCCTGTTGCTGTTAGTTTCCTCTGTAAGTTTCTATTTCATCCTCATTCATCAAAGCAAGGATGATGTGAATAAAGCTCTAATCATTACATGTGTGTCTCTCTGTAGGTACCAGTTCAACCCCGCCTACTTCCAGACTCAGGTGACCTCACAGATCCTGTTGAAGGCTCTCACCAACCTGCCACACACCGACTTCACCCTCTGCAAGTGCATGATCGACCAGACACACGTATCCTTTTGGTGCCGCTTCATGTGTTCACAGTGATGTCGTCGGACAGCTGCACTCAGGCTACGTTTTTTTCTGTTTTTCGTGTAATAAAAACAATAAAAACAAAAAAAGATGAATACGAATATAAAACAAGAGGCTGGAGAGACCATGTATGCCATGTGTAACAATATAGAGTAGTACAGTTTCTCTTCCTTCACATATACACAACATGTCATTATGAGTAGCCAAATGTACATAAACACAAATCAGCATAGATAAACACAAAAACAACAAGAACAACAGGGGACGGGGCCATATCATACATGATAATCATATATGATACATAGAAATAAGAGTGGCGCGAGGTCCCCCTAAAGACAGCATCCAGTTTTTGCATCCCACCACGGCAGCATCATTAACACCAAGTGCATCTCGGGCTGAGTTTTAAAGGCACACTGTGTCCGACCGCAGCACGGCCAGTGTTGAGTTCAGTTATAGATGGAGATAACCAACATTTATCCTGGGTGTGTTCAGTTTGCTTTGCATGCAGCGAGTGATGACATGGGTGACATGGTTTGGAGGGTGGGGTGGGTTGGCTGCAAGGGTGCGTCTGGGGGTCGGGGGAGTTTCCTTGACTACTGTGTCGCAGCAAGAGGAACGCCCCATCAGACAGATCCTCTACCTGGGGAACCTGCTGGAGACATGCCACTTCCAGAGCTTCTGGGTACGACACACACACACACACACACACACACAGCTGATAGTATTCTAGCATCTAAGTATGAACAATATTGTCTGTCAACACAAGCGTCACTGTGTCTCTTATTAAATGTGAAGTATCTGAGATAAATAGCATAAATTAATCAGATTTTATATTGATGCAGCCGATTAGCGCATGACCTCCTTGACTTCATTATTGCAACATCTCTATTCTGACCTGATCTATTTTGCAATCGTCTTTTCTAAACGTGTGCAATTGGCATCACCTCATTATGTCCTCTTCTCTGTCTTGCGGACAGACGAGTCTGGAGGAGAACAGAGAGCTCATTGACACCATCACTGGTTTCGAGGACTCTGTTCGCAAGTGTGAGTATCATCGTCTGACTCACAGTGGACATTAATCCTCACAGTAAACACAAGCACTCAGCCGTCTGTGGAAGAAAACAGGAAACAGCCACAGCCCGAACTGAAAAGATCACATTGCATGAATTAAATGAGTCTTTAATGAAACACTATGAAGACTTGTAACTTATCTGTTGTTCAATTCTCCTTCTCCTTCAGTCATCTGCCATGTAGTGGGCATCACCTACCAGACCATCGAGCACCGGTTACTGGCTGAGATGCTGGGAGACCCACTGGGTGAGAGCGTAGACCTGAGTCTGTAAACACAGACCTGCCACAGAGTCACTCAACTGAGTCTTTACAATCCTGCACTACAGCCATGACAGTGAAGTACACCTCCATGTCCCCACACAGTGTTATGTAGTATGATGTTAAAGCAGAAGTAAGTGATATATTTGTGTTAATATAAGTCTTAAATAGTTATATCTTCCGACAGCAATCACTTACATAGAGTGTTTGGACTGAAACACGGGTCTGTCAGTCCCTCTGCTTTGCTCTGAGCCGAGGAGAAAACATTTATCGTATCCTACAGTTTTTATCCAATGAGGAGAGAGAACGGCATGAAGGGCTGTGTGTGCAGCCAAGGGACGCCGTGAATGTGGTGACGTAGGGACGAGGACTGTTATGGTGCGTTCAAGGAAACTCGTAACTCGTGTTTTTCCGACCTGTGAAGTCATACCAGTTCATCATCTGGTACGAGTTCACGGGTCAGAAGTTACGAGTGGCCGCTATAGTGACTTTCACAGGTAAAACAGGTCGGAAAAACACGAGTGGGTTGCCTGGAACGCTACAAAGTCGTAAGTTGTGACTTGAAGCTGTAATTTACGGTTTCAAAAGCCTGCCTGGAACGCAGCATTAGCCAAAACGACCGGATCGCTTACTTCTGCTTTAAACATTTTTCATTGTGCTGTGCTCTAAAAATATACTAACAAATACTAGTGTAGAGTCCTGTATAAGGAATGTTGAGCTTAAACTTAAACTTAAATTTAGGTTCTCAGGAAAATAGCTGCTCATCAGTAAATAGTTAATGAATCGATGTGGTCCATCAACTAACGATTAATGAATTAATCGATAATTTGCATCCCTAGGCCCTAGTTTTTTTTTTTTAATTTACAGAAATTCTGGTATTATGACAACCCTATTGGGGACCCATTGAATTTCCCAGGGACCCACCCAAATCACCACCTGTGGGTCCCGGGGACTCACTACATTGAAAACCTATCAACATCACTGCCTTTGTACCAGCTCAGTGTCACACTGCTGAAGACTCAACTTTCAATACTGTAAAATGAGGGTGTTGTAAAAGTCTTTATTGGTGGTGTGTGAGTGTGTAGCACCTGCTGTTCAATAAGAGTGACACAGTCTGATTCAACTTTAAAGCTCCACTTCATAGTAACACTAAATCAGTGTCTTCCAGTGAACGTCCTAATGGATGCTCTCTCCTCCGTGTTTTTTCCAGACACGCAGGTGAAGGTTTGGATGAACAAGTACGGCTGGACGGAGAACGACGAAGGACAAATCTTCATCTTCAACCAGGAGGAGAGCGTCAAGCCCAAGAACATTGTGGAGAAGATCGACTTTGAGAGTGAGTGCTGCCGAACAGAAAAATGAGGAAATACACGACTAGACACTTAGTCAATGTGGGGTGTAAGCGATCACAGTGGATTGGATCTAGTTAATCGATGTTGAACAGAAGATGAGGCTTGTCTGATGTGTCACGTTGAATGGACAGTGTGATGTGTTTGTGAACTCGATCATTAATCCTCTGTCTCTGTTTTCTCCCCTCTGTCCTCTTTCTCTTTTCACAGGTGTATCCAGCATCATGGCCACATCTCAGTGATGCAAACACACATACACAGACACACAAACACAAACACACACACAAACATCAGTCATGACAGATTAAACTACGGCATATGTTTTCATAACCAGGCTTTTCTCAATAAAAGTAATTTATCATTTACAGTCAGTCTCTGTGGTTCTTCATGCTGCTCTCTCACTTGATCGATGCACAGGTTAATCAGTTGTGACACGTTAACAACCTGCAGGGGGAAGCTCTTCCCAGAAACGATTGAACTTCCTTCTTCATCCAGATCAGGGTGTGGGCTGTGGTCTACGTGGGTGTCAGCATTTGTTATTACATTGTGTATTTGAGTATTAGGTGTGTAGTGGTTTCAGATATGACGACATAGGTGGTTTCCAATCTTTCACCTGCTCAGTAGGATTACAGGTGCTGTGTGTGAGTGATCAGGTGACTGCTGGAGCAACGCTGAGCAGCTGAGGGAGTTCTTGTCATTTCACACTGCATACATTCATGTTTCATCTTTTCCATCTACACCTACAGACCACCCAATCTACTGTCTCGTTTTGAGTGTGGGGTCTGAAGTGTTTTCTTTCTTTCTTTCTTTCTTTCTTTCTTTCTTTCTTTCTTTCAGTCTTTCAAGACTAGGACAAAGCGAAAACAAGCTGGGAATAACATGACAAAAAGACGAGACAAAAAAGATTAGTTCCAAGTAAATGTGACAGGTACATATTACACAGTATAGGGTGAAATACAACAGGAGCTAAATAAAGAAAAAAAATACAGTTTTTTTCATACAAATGCTCTTGTCATAGCAGAAATGTTAACATTAATATCATCAAGGAATGGTAGGCTTTCAGAGGCATTCGTTTTGTAGTGCAGGAGACAGGTCAGAAAGTCCATAATTGTCCTATGCCATCCCACAACTGAGGGGGCTTTATCTGAAATCCAGTGCTGAGGAATATTTCAGTTTCATTAATTATTTCATTATATATATTTCAAGCAAGTCATCACTCCAATATTTTTGTATATTTTTACACAAGACCAGAAGCAGTGAGAGAGAGAGGGTCTGGAGCAACATGTGCTCTGCAGTATCTTAAGTTGAAGTGTTTTCTTGTGATGATGCAAATGTTAATGTTATCAAGAACTGCATACACTTTCTCGTATCAAATAATTTGCCTCACTGTAGTTAACCATTATATATATAAACTCGAATCAAGCTGTGATACTGTTGGTGTTGATCACACTAGTAGGATGGTGTCATGGTGAACCTCCTAATGGATTTCAAATGCAACTGTTCGCTGAGCTTCACTTCTCTACTCTATTTGAATACCTGATGAAATGTAAAGCAGTACATGAACATTTTCAAAGGGTTAGATCAGTCACTGTCACTGCTCTAAGCTTTGCTTGTAAACCCGACTCTTTGCACTTGTTGCCAAATCTGCACAAAATGTGCGCAAACAGACAAGCGCCTGTTTTGAAAACAGTGGGCCGACGGGCTGGGAAACCCTGCAGCAGAGAATACCGCAGCTCCATCACCAACCCTCCCACTCTGCTCAGGTGAGCATCTGTTTTGTGTACCTTTCCCAGAGGGCGTGGCCTCTGCATGTATTCTCTACTGAAGTGAAAGGACAGGCAGACACGCAGACGAGTCGGGGCTGAAGACAGAGCTGCAGAGTCAGCAGAGGACATATTGGATTTGACATTTGACATGTTGAAGTCATGGAGTGTGTCGTCGGAGTCCTCGCTCCCGCCGCCGGAGGAGGACGATGTGGAGTCGGTGTGCTCCGACGAGCTGATGGGCTCCCAGTCCCGACGCTGGCTGGCCGACCTGGTGAACCAGGACCTGCCTCCGGAGAGCGCGGACGTCCACACGCTCGGCCGGGACGGGCTCTTCGTGGACTATCACTTTCCCCTGGGAGAGCTTGAAATGAACTCCGGGGTCATGTGGAAACGTCCAAAGGTAAAGAAAAGAAGAAAACTAACATCTCAATTGTTTAGTTTGTTTGCTTGTCAGCAGGATATTGCAGGAAGTTTTTGCAACAATGTATTTGAATATTCAATCCTTCAGTCTGGTGCATGTTGACTCTTGACCTTTGTGCCCTCCAAGTTCAAAGATTGCAAATTACGGTTGTTCATATAAAACGCATGATCCACTTACCATATAAAGCTTGCTGCATCCTTACACATTGACAGTGCCAGCTAGGCTACAAGCTCATTAAATTGAACCAAATGTTCTTCAATAAAACAGTAATAATACTGTAAGAACGTTTTTGCAGTCTGAGATATTCAACTCACTCACCTCAAAATACATTACAGAGATGTGAATCAAGGTTAATGTTGGGGATATGTAACAAAATGTTACATGAAACAGTAAAAGTATATTGTTACATTTTTGGTTGTTTAGAGAAAATAATAAGGTCAACTTTGGCTTGAAATCAAAAATATAATAGAACTCATTATTCAACCTGCAGCTCCAGCACTTTGTTGAGCATCTCTGCCCTTCATAACTTCTAAATCTGGGAACCGTGACTTCTACGGTCTATCTCTCGACCAGACTTTGGTTGACTTGGACATGTGCCTAGGGTCATTGTTTTGCTGGAAAATCTAATAATCAGCAAAAGACAGTATTACTCTTTAAATGCCCTGGTAACTGTGGGAATCCTGATGACACAGGGTCAAGATCTGTTCTGTCTGTTCCTGTAGCTGTAAAACATCCCCATATCATCAGTGACCCAGCTCCATGCTTGATGGTGTTCTTGTGGTCATAAACTTTGCCTTTCTCACAGCAAATACACTGCAGGTCCATGAGTCTTAAAATGTCCAGTTTAGTTTAATCAGTTCCTTGTTTATTCAGTGCTCGATGCCACTCATCATTCTGTAGGGGTTTGCAGTGACGCATGGGGTTTTCTAAGCCGTTATTAGGTGACTGAGGGCTCTTGATGAAATGTTGGGCTTTCTCCCATGGCCAAGTAGGTGTTCAGCTGCTCTGTTATAAACTTTCTTAAAATGCCCCGGTGGTGTTAATACCTTCACGTACACTGTTCAGTTCAGTACATGACAGTACATGTTTCAAAGCGTTCACAGCTATAAAGAACACAAAAGCCTACAGGGCAACATGACCCTGGTCCCTGACTCAGTTCAGAGCCAGCAGGACCATTCACTGTACGTGAAGCCTCTACTTTTTACCCCTCGTCCACATGTCCTGTCTGGATTTGTTATCAAATAAAAGCAAAAAAAAAATGCCCCAAATGCCCATAATTAAATGGAAGAGAGGATTGTTTTGACATCAGCTCATGTCGTCTTCTCATACACTCTTCTCTTTTTGCCTCTCTTGACTTTGGTCAGGGCAGAATAGATTAAAACTATAAGGCCTATGTTGAGTAAATAAATAAACACATCTCTAGATGAAATTTAAAAAATCGCCTCTAAGTAACAGTGGTGGAATGAGGGTAATTATTTGGATTTACACTGGCTACACTGTCGAATATAACTGAACTATCCACTCCTATTGGTTAACTGAAAAGGCTACAGTTCGTTTGTGCAGCGCTTTTAATTGTGTAAAACAATATGTGTTGGACAAAACAAGAGTGCTTTACACTACCTGATTGCTTGGGCTTTGTCTCAATGATTTTGAGGCTATATACTTGTAACATACAGCAGTCAACTTCCTCCCTCCTGTGACAGAATAGATATGACAGATATGATATTGGCTTTCTTAATTATTTCCATAAACCTGGACATCCAATATCTTTATAGTGTTTTCTTCTTATTGACAGCAGGATATCTGAGAGCAACAGAGTAGCAAGAACCTTGGCTTAAAATGTGAGTCAGTTGATGTAGCTTGACACATTACTGTCCTGCTCATCTGCAGGACACATATAAGTCCTGGTGAACTGGTGCTACAGTTTGTTTCCCACACACGTTACAAAAATGCACATTGATGCACACTGACTCTTAACAACCTATTTATATTGTGTATAATGAAATGTTATTTGATTACTCTTCTTGTTTTGTTACCTTGACAAAGTAGACAAACCCATATTGGGTGTGACTCAATAAACATTTTAGGTGGTGTTTCCAGTTTGAAGTGTTATCATCTTCACCTGTTATCTACAGTTGTCCTTAATCTCACAGTCTACGTTACAGCTTCTGGATGACTCTTGAAAACATTACAGCGCTGCGCTGTGTATTCCTTCAGAAGAACAAACACTGTGCCAAGTTTATATCATGTTGTTCTCATAGCTAATTTTTGATTAGCTGTCACGCCATTCAGCATCGTTGCTTCAGGTGTGCCAAATCCTGTATTATTTATCTTCACCCTCGATCTCATTTCTCTCCTTCCTTTGTTTACCTTTCAATTATATTATCAATCTCCCTGCTGCTCTTAGGAACTCTGTTCATCACCTCAGTTCATAATAAATGGAGCTTCACGTCTGGATATCCGCCAAGGACGACTCAGTAAGTAGACAACTACTAGATTTATTACAAAGTGGGGTTATACATAATTAATACCAAGGAGCAGAATTTTCTAGTTGGCACATAAGAGAGTTTGAGTTTTCAGAGCAACATTACACAGCTCCAAAGACGCCTAACTATCTGACCGGCTCATTATAAGGCCCAAAGATGAAGTAGGTGATGTAAGATGGCAAATGTGGTAGAGACAGTGTAGTGTATTTTCTACCTCCTAATATGTTATGTAATTTATCCTGAGGGTTACTTTTGTGTTTAGCATATAATTCACCCCAGGTGTGTTCTTAGTTTACCTGAAAGTAAATGACTGTTATAATATAAAACAAGGTGTTGTTTAGACTTCACACTATATTTTTACGTTAGGTCACTTTTTCTGGACACCTGTATTTGGTTTGCTTCACCCATGTTTAAGTTAGCCTAAAGGTTAACTGATTGGTCAGGATGGTAAATACCAGAGGGTAATTTGGACAGGTTAGTTGTTGTCTTAGTTTATGACCATCCTGGTCACCTACATCCTTTTGTTTAGAGAGGTGGAGTTTTAGAAACATATATAAGGTCTGGACTTTTTGGCCAGGACTCAGAGGTCTCAAATTTGGTTCCGGAGGCTTCTCGAAGATCGGCTGTTTGACACTGTATCTTTTTTGTAATAAACTCCTTTTTACCATCTAAAAAGAAGACGTGTCAGAGTGGTCATCTTTTCATCAGCATCAACATCGAAATATACCACAACAGTACAGCTGAACAGCTGTATAAACATCTATCTTTGTTCAGCCATGGTCCAAACTCTAATCAATTCTAGGAGTAAGTTAACTGAAACATTTGATGTGTCCAAAGCTAAGCTCCTGAACCTTTGTGGGCTGCAGCCCTTTGAGGTGGGTCCCGAAGAACCTGAAGACCAGGTTGCTCCTCCACAAATACAACGATCCAGCGACAAAGCAGAGAATAAAAACTCACTGTGTTTGATTGCCCTGTGTGCTGACAGGAACAAACATATTTAAGCCTCACCTCCATTATGTACATCCTGTGGCAGATCAAGATCTAACAGTGACATGTGAGCAGGACAAACACTTGTTAAATCCACTTTGCTCATGTAATATTTTCTGACCACAATAAGTCACCTGTCCAGCGCACAAAGAGCAATGGGGAAATAAAGGCTGATGTGTATTGTGTATAAATCCAGACCCACCTTGCTTATAACCTGAATCTGCTCTCCTCAGATGACTGCTGGTTACTCTCTGCTATTGCATCCGTTGCTGTGCACCGATCACTACTCAACAAGGTCATGCCTCTCGATCAGAGCTTCCAGAATGACTACAATGGCAGCTTCACCTTCAGGGTAAGTAACTTGTCTAACACGTCTGTGCAACACAATCATCCAAATGTCAGTTCCCTCTGTTATAATTCTCAGTCTCAGCAACTGGGAGGATAGTGTGAGTGTGAATGGACATCCCTCCTTCTCTGCCTCTGTAGTTTTGGCAGTACGGTCAGTGGGAGGAGGTGAGGATAGACGACCTGTTGCCGACTCTGAACAACCAACTGATCTACCTCAGCTCCCCAGACAGACATGAGTTCTGGAGCTCCCTGCTGGAGAAGGCCTACGCCAAGTGAGTCGTTTAAGTCCACTTGGTGTTTTCACATGATCTAGAACAGAGTTGTTCAAACTGTGGGGAAGTGGTTCCCCTGTCAAAGAACAAGAAGACAGCTGTACATAGTAGTCTCTTCACAATGTGGCTGCTGGATGTGGAAATGACAGCTGTGACGCAGAGACATAATTGAATTGTGCCTTGAGCCACTTTCCATGATTGTGCACAATTCATCTTTAATGTGAATAGATGGTTGATGCAGGGATGAACTAGGAAGTAGGATGAATAGGTATTAAAATCTATCCATTTCCAACCACATACTGTATATAACTGAGTTTAGCTTACCAGATGTTTACAGTTTTTTTTCTGGTTGATTTTTTTTTACAGTGTGCCTCTCCTGAAGCTCCCTGGCATCCCTTTTCTTTTTTTAAAAAAAGCCACTGGT
Source organism: Trachurus trachurus (assembly GCF_905171665.1). NCBI lineage: Eukaryota > Metazoa > Chordata > Actinopteri > Carangiformes > Carangidae > Trachurus > Trachurus trachurus. The sequence goes on along the minus strand of NC_139892.1, from coordinate 23,200,265 downwards.
TTTAAGTCTGTCTCGTTGCAATTTCATATTGGAGAGGATATTCTTGTCAAGTCCTTGGAACCCCTTTGGCAGTCGAAACATCCACTATACAACTATTATAGTCTAATTGGCAGATTGCTAAGCATTTATTCTGATAAGGAGAATTTTTTTTTAGCACCAACCTCAGAATAAACCTTTTTATTGACCTTATCATAAAGACCAAAAATAGTAATTTGATTATTAAACTGTCTGGGTAGAGTTTACTGGACTGTCTGTAGGGAAGAGACTCTTCGTTGTGGTCTGCTTTTGCTTTTCCTTCTTCTTTTAAATTTTTTTTTGTTTCAGACTATATTTAGTTGAAAAACCTCCATATGTAGGGCTTTTCTTAAATGTTTAACTGTTGCTTCCTTCAATTCTTTGTAACTCTAAAGGAAATTATTTCACAACTAGTATAACCATTAATCATCTTCAGATGTCACAGAGGCCTTGCTTGCAAAACAGCACAGAGGTCAGACTCATCCTTTCATCTCTTAATTCTGTAACAGATTTAATCATTTGTGTCTTCTCAGATCTGACTTAACTGTCTGTACATCCATTTACCACAGCATCTCAGGAAATTGATTTGAAGACTGCCTGATGTCTTTGTCTTCTCTGTGTCCTGGTCCAGGGTAAAAGGAGGCTACAGAGCTCTGGACATGGGCTTCCCTCATGAGGCCATGGTCGATATGACGGGCGGGGTGACTGAGGTTTTGAACATTGCCAGCTTGAGAGACCTGCCAGGCCTCCTGAAACAGCTTCTGTCTAAAGGAGCCCTCATCAACTGCGCCAACGGCCAGGTAAAGTCAAAATCCATGAAAAGTAAACAAGAAGTTGTTAGGCTAGTTCAAATGCTGCTGGAAAACACACCACAGCATGTTTGCACTGAGGTTTATCCGCATGTGACAGGACATGTAATTCTGTCTGCTTCTTCTGTCCCGACTGTGGGTGGATTTTTTTTTCCTTCCAGGGTGAGCTGGAGCAAAGGAATGAGTACGGGATCATGTTCAGACATGCATACTCTCTGACCTCAATAGAGAAGGTAACTTTCCCTAAACAGCTAACAATGTTCATATTCTGTGTTCTTAGTTAGTTGTTCAGGAGATCAGACAGAAACAGTGATTAGTACTTTTATGAACCAGATGTTCAGGAGCCAAATCCTCAGCAGGGGTGTTGTCTTCTCAATAACAAGCAAATCATGATATTAAAACCAGTAGAAATACAGTTTAAATATCACTAATATTGCATCACACAAAGGTACCACAAAGGTTCCAGCCCAACCTGTGGCTTGTGTCACAGGCAGAAATGCCCAAAGAACTTACTCTACATGACAAACTGAAGACTGGGCTTACAGCAAAGGCTAAAAACTAGATAAAAGTAAATCTAGAGTTTCTAGCAGGCAACAACACATTTGCACCAGGGATCTGAAGTCATTGACCAGATGACACGAAGCACCAACATACTGAAATCATGTATTTCTTTAGGTTTGAGATTTGCTGGAAACATCAGGGGTAGTGTAGACACAATTCATCAAAAATATATAAGATAGGTCAAGTTATTAGACATTTTAATGTGGAAAAGTTACATAAGTCCAAAAATAGCATTGTATAATGAAAATTGTCCTGAATGAGGACTTAGACTTCACTGCTTTCTTCTTAGTTGAGGCCTGGGCTATGGATATGTCCCTTTAATGGGCTGACGACCACACCCACTCTGGGTTGTGGCAACCAGGTGGACACTTGTCATTGGATAAACACGTGTATAAAAGAACCATTGTTCCTGTCCTACTTCATTTGACTCCCTGATGAAGGCTAGACGCCGAAATGCGTCAGAGTTTTTAATTGTCATTTTGACATTATGCCATAATTTAATAAAGGCATTTTATAGTTAAGAGAGTGCCTTGGAATTTTTCTTTTGTTTTCCCACATCATTGATCCTTTTCCAAAGAGCACCTCTTTTTAAACAACGAGTCCACGAAGCGCTCCTTTGTTTGAACATTTTTTGAGCATTGAGCTACTGTATGTTTGGATGAGTGACTTATTCTTTCTCTCTGTCCATCTCCCTCTCTGACAGGTAAGGACAGCGCATGGCACTGTGGATCTGGTTCGCATCCTCAACCCCTGGGGCAACACTGAGTGGGAGGGGCCCTGGAGTGACATGAAAGGGTTGGTGTCAAGCTAGGGATCATTATTATTATTACAGTTTTTCTTGATTGTTTACACACAATTTTTGGTACTTGAGACACAATGGCCTCAACATCTAACTCATGCATCAACTCCCTTGACCAAATCTGCTAAACTACAAGCACAATTCCTGCTTTACACTCAATTTGCAGTTCTATAACACACTTTTTTCAAAACACTACACACAATTCTCTGCATTTGGCACAATTTTCATGAAGAAAATCTCTTGTTTTCATGAGTAACACACTGTTATTAAAAATTCTAAAGTTAGTTTCCCTACTATTCACACTGACTCATCACATGGGTAAACACCTGTCACACAGTTTTACAATTAGCAATCAGAGCTTTAGCAAAAAAAGGGCAGCATAACAGGCAGTGATGGACTGACACCAAAAAGAGAGAAACCAAACAGAGAGGCCACACAACACAAACACAAACACACACACATATACAGTATATAGCAGTGATCATAATGATGATGAGAAAAGAAAATGCATTGATCACCAACATTGCATGTTGATGGAAGGATTTGAACCTAGACTAGAACAAAGTCTTTGACTACAAAGAGTGCTGCTCTACTAGGTGAGCTACATGTTACATTCTCGTCTTGTCAAAATTATGTATTCAGTCTTTCAAAATTGTTCGGCCGTAAACCAGCTGACCCCGAGCAACTCTTTTTTTTTTCTTTTGTGGTCAGATCAGCACGGCTGCATTGTCACATGACCACCTCGGTCGCGTCTTCACGCATTTCATTTGTTAAGGTGTATTTGAGTGTTCTGAGTATAAAAACAATATTATAAAATATTTTACAACACATTTATATATATATATAGTATGTACTGTCTGTAGTTACAGTAAAAAAAAAACCTAAGTCATTATGATGAATGGAGTAGAAGTGTTTTCCATTCATCATAGTGTTTTACACTGAGCACATCAGTGTTCAACTGGTTGTTATAAATGTCTAGTCATATGATGGTTTGTGTTTGTCATTTGAGACTAAAATAGCATTTTGAGAAGAAATAACATTGTTTTGAATGTAAAGTTTCATTTTGCAGGAGAAGTGAGGGGTTTTGCCCATTGTGTGTGTGTTTTTGGATTTGTGTGTAGAGTTCTGAGAGTATGAGGCATGCTTTCAGAAAATGTGTGTAAACAATCGAGAAAAACTGTATTATTATTATTATTATTATTATTATTATTATTATTATTATTATTATTATTATTATTATTATTATTATTATTATTAAAGTGATGAGGTGGTGATGCATCAGTGACATCAGGCCACTGAGAGATCTGATGCTCACAAATAAATACATTGACTTCGTCATAATACTGTAAAAGCAGTTGAGAAAACAACACAAGTGATTTTTTTTATGGGCAAATTCTAGCTAGTGCGGACTAGTGAGACTTGTTGCGTACGAACTGCTGAAGCCTCTTGGATATGAGGCGAAACGTCTTCCCAGACAAATACAAGTCCAGTTGCCTATGACTCAATTTGCCCAGAAAAGAACGATGACCTGGATGAATGAGAATATCCATAGACAACACAAGTGATATGAAAGTCATAAATGATCAATTTAATATAAATAATTATAACCTATTTTAAGTGGCCGCCCATTATCATGTTGCAATTCAGATGTATCATGTTGTCATGTAGTAAATTACCAGAATCTATGTGGAAATATATTTCATTTCAGAGAGACTTTCAGCAGATGATGTAAGAAAAGTCAGTTATGATGCTGCAGCATTATACACATGCACAGACCTGTTTAAACTAAACTCAGAAGGAGAAAGTGTGTGTGTGTGTGTGTGTGTGTGTGTGTGTGTGTGTGTGTGTGTGTGTGTGTGTGTGTGTGTGTGTGTGTGTGTGTGTGTGTGTGTGTGTGTGTGTGTGTGTGTGTGTGTGTGTGTGTGTGTGTGTGTGTGTGTGTGTGTGTGTGTGTGTGTGTGTGTGTGTGTGTGTGTGTGTGTGTTAGCAGTGCAGTATATGTGCACAACAAATCCAAGCTGCAGTGACACTTTTAAAACAACCTTCAGATGACAGTACCATGGGTTCAAATCCTGATCATCCCGAGGTTTGTATTTTGACCTCGGGACCACTCTAACTGACGCTGGTTTGATGACCTTGGAGAATAACAGTTTCATTCAAAAGTAGCCTAATGATGATATCCCAGCTTCAACTGTTGTTGTATGAACATAATTATACTATGTATTGATGTAGAGGATGCATCTGAGGTCAGTATAACATAATACCTGTCGTTTTCCTGAGAATGTGGTGGAGTTGAAAGTGAATATATATAAATGTATCTCTGCTTATCTCTTTATGCCTGTCTGTCATGTCTCTCTGCAGTCCGGAGTGGTCCACAGTGAGCACTGATGAACAGAGACGACTTGAGAGAGTAAATCGGGAGGACGGGGAATTCTGGTGAGTTTGTGGTGTCACTGGGCATCAGCAACATTTGCCTTTGACACGCAGCACCGCTGCTTCTGAATCTATACGTCCACCCTATGTGAACACAAAATGAAAAACTCTGACGTAAGTCTCCACTACAACAGGAACAACAGGGCAAACAAGTTCACTTACGTTGACATCTCTTTTTCTTTTGTACACATGCTTTTCCTCGAGGCTTTACTGTGTTTTTTGGGTCTTCATGTCCACACACCTTCCTATGTTAGCGAACACAATGTCTAAGTAACACACAGTGGCCCTGAGAGCTCAAAGGACTGCAAGTAGCTATGATTCAGTGCTCTAACTCAGGAAAGGGAGTTTATGACCATATTTCCTGCAACTTGACAGATTGATGGAGGCATGCTGATTTGAGGTAGTACTTTTATTCTTAGTCAGTCAAGAAAGAAGTAGGCAGCTTGTTATCTTGATGGACAGTCATTCAACACTATGCAAAGACAGCTGCTCCAAAACTGCTCACCATTGACTCCATGAACACATGACTACCATGAAGGTGTAGTAGCCATGGTTCAACTCCTTTCTCTCTCTCTCACTCTCAAAAACGTACCTGTCTGTTATTGTGTCCCTCAGGATGTCAGTGTCAGACTTCCGACATCAATTTGAGTTGATTGAGGTGTGTTACCTGACTGACAGTCTCAGAGATCCAGGCCCCGGTGTGCAGCCATGGGGCTACACAATGCATCATGGGAACTGGGTGCCGGGTGTCACAGCGGGAGGCTCACATAAAGGGGGTAAGGCAGATGATGATACCAACAGAAATAAATACAAATACAACAATACTTTTGTTGTTCAGTGATTTTAACTGCTAATGTTGAACTTGGGATGTCATTTCTAGTGTCCCCTGGAAACCTTGTGTTGTAGGACTGAATGTGCAGTGTTATCTGTCTGTATTTTATCTGTTGTCTTTGTGAAATTGATGAAGATGTTTTCTGAATCTGTTTGTGTATCAGTGCCCAGTACATTTGTGCTGATCAGTTGTCTTTAATGAAGTCAAGTATAAAGAATAGCATCGTACTAAAAGTGCGTGTGTGTGTGTGTGTGTGTATCCAGGTTTTTTCTGGCAGAACCCTCAGTTCTCCTTCATACTGTCAGAGGTGGACAGATCAGGCTCCGACGACACCTGCTCCTTCGTTCTGGCTCTCATGCAGAAACACCAGAGACGCAGAGGCATAGACCTTGCCATAGCTCTGCATATTTACATGGTACAAACACACAAACAGTCTTTTTAAGATATTTGGGGGTATTTGTTAATGTAGGACAGTGGAGAGAGACAGGAAAGACAGGGCGAGAGGGAGGGGGGATGACGTCATGCATGCATGTCACATGTACACACATACACATTCTTGATCTAGTATATTTATGGAGACCTATCATTGTCACTTATTCAGACACTTACCCCAACCCTCTAATCTGACAGTGTGTGATATCCCCACCTGTGCAGTTGGCTCCAAATTTTTGGGACTCTGACCACATATCGACAAACAAAACTTACCCTAACCATGAGCTAGTATTACATTTACTCACTGACCAAAATAATTGTCTTTTCCTCTGTGTAACCAGTTGGACAGACTATACCCTAGTAACTCTGACTCAGTATGAAGACATGATGTCACTTTCTGGCATTTCCCACCCTGTATAGCGCAGTTGGTAGTGCGTCAGCCTTTTGATCTGAGGGTTTAGGGTTCAAGTCCCTGCTCAGCTGAAGGTCTTTTAACTTGCTTGCAACAGGCAGGAACAGGATGTAGTCTTGCATGTTACCAGAGCAGTAATTAGCAAGTTGATATAGCCTTAAACAGTTATAGCTCTCTCTTTGGTCTTGTGCATACATACATACACTAGACCTAACTATTCACACATGTTGACAAATACAGTCACAAATTAATCTGCAGTGAAGCAATCCAAAAATTTCCAAATCACAGTGTTTATACTGATTTGTTTTCTAAGAACCTTCCTGGAGCCTCGCTGTGAAATAAAATATCAGTTGAGGTTTTATGACTGAATTGCATCATACATCTGTGTTGATTCTGTATAGGTACAGTATGTCCAGCTGCAGAGCCTGGATAGCTCAGTCGGTAGAGCATCAGACTTTTAATCTGAGGGTCCAGGGTTCAAGTCCCTGTTCAGGCGGGCAAAGTTTTAAGTTCCTTAAAGTAAACAGCAACTGTTGAGAAGAAAATGTAAAGTTTGTGTAGAGAGTGTTAAGAACAAGACTATTGTACTGTAATGGGACTGATTGGCGTCATTGCAAGTGTAATAATCCTGTTCTCTTTTCACAGGCTCATCCTACTAAGACATACCTGTCACCAGAGGATCTGCATGCAGCTCGTCCTGTCCGCTGCAGCCCTCATTATTCCTCACGTCGGGAGGTTGTTCTTCGTGGTGAACTAAAACCAGGTCGCTACATCATCATCCCTGCCACCAGCGAGCGCAATCAGCAGGGATCTTTTCTCCTTCGAGTGCTGGCAGAACAGGGCAACACAGTCACGTGAGTCATGTGGGGATGGTGGGGTTTATATTTTGTACCTTCAGAGCTAGGGAAAGAATAAAAACACAAGTATCACATATTATTATTATAGTATTCACACAAGAGAAATGTTTGCTTTGAGATGATTGTGTGATGTGTTATGTGTTATTTTTCAGTCCAGCTCACAAACCAGCGCCACAAGACTCTTCTGTAACAGAGGTAGGAAACGTTGCATCATTCTTCACTCAGTGAAACTGTGACAGATAACAGTCAGAGGAGTGACGAGCTAATAGCACAACTTAAAACTTCCGCCTGAACAGGGACTTGAACCCTGGACCCTCAGATTAAAAGTCTGATGCTCTACCGACTGAGCTATCCAGGCTCTGTAAGGCAGTGAGTGTCAACTCCACTTCAACAGCAACATAGCTTAAACAATGGGAGACTGTTCACTGTGTAGTAGAGGTTTCCTGAACAATATTTTTTCTCTTGATTAATACTATTGTTTCAATCAGTCGATTAATCAAACAGCACATTTTTCAACTAACCTAGTGATTATTTTTTGGAAACTGAAATATTGAAACATTGAAATATTAGGAGAATGATTTTTAAAAGGCACATTTTAATATTAGTGCAGTCACTAGCTGTAAGATTGTGTTGTTTTTACTATGTGTTTCCTTATAGTAATTTCAAGTAAGTAGCCTAACAACATTGTTACAGTTAAAAATAGGCCTAGCTCAGTTTAAGAACTGTTAACCAGCAGGTTTATATCAAAGAAAGAGTAATGGTTATGATGGCACTATTCACCGTGGTAATTTGACTATTCCACAAACATAGAAATTGAATGAGAGAAGAGCAGATATTCCTTTTCAGATCAGTGAGACATCTTGTGACTGCTTGTTCTTTAGAATGACCACTGATTTAAACATCCTAAAACATCTATCGCCTGAACAGGGACTTGAACCCTGGACCCTCAGATTAAAAGTCTGATGCTCTACCGACTGAGCTATCCAGGCTCTGAGGACAGTTGTAAATGGGTGTATCGTTTGCATGATGGTGCAAATTAGCACATGAACAGCATTCTGCATTACTGTAACATGCCTCCTCCTTGGTCCAATCACAAATTCACAAGTCATCTCTAAGTACATCTGTTCACACATGGCCTTAGAATGGGTTTCCACTCGCTCCCCTGCTTCATATGCAAATCAACAGATATTTGTTGTTGTTTATAGCCAGTCAGGCAAACAGATCCACTGTCCTTATGTGCCTGTACACAGCTCGACAGTGATATAAGGTTTAGACCATTTGAAATAACAAAGAGATAAATGGATATAAACAAATTTCCTGGATGCATTTTGGATGTATTCAAACCTGGGCCTAGAGCTTGTGATTCTATCATTTGAGACTGATGTCTCAGGACCTTTGTCTGTGTTATCCCTGTGATAGACTGATGCTCTGTCTAAACATGTTCACACCTCCTACGCAGAACATGCCAGGATAAGTACCAGCCTGCACAATGTTGCTATAAATCTTCTCTACTGACAGAGCCGCATCGACCCTCAGCAATATTTGACACACTGACACTCTGTGTTGATTTTAATTAAGTCTAAATCCTAGATTTATTGCCCCAAAACAACAGCTCCTAAAAATCCCCTGCAAAGCTCAATACATAGCCAATGAATTGTAATGAAGGCTTGTTTTTAATTCTGACTCTTTTCTTTCTGCAGCCATCACTTCCTCACCAGGCTGCTCTTCCTCCACTTAAATCTATCAGACAATTGTTCAAGAAGCACTGCAACAAGGTGAGATTTACCTCCACACAGCTGCCGGTTTAACCAACAAATGCAAAGAGTTTTTAACTTTAACCTACTTCTAGCTGCCGGATGGTTATTTGAAACATTGAAAAATACCTTTATTCACTCTGAGATCAGACAGCCAAGAATTCATTTGAAATATATTCTCTGAACTAAACACCAACCCCTGCCTGCTACTCAGATTAAACCAATAAATAACACGTGCCTTTATTTGTTTAAATGACAAAAATGTGCCATACTGTGTTTTGAATATGGTTTTAGACTGACCATTAAGTTTTGTATTGTTCCTGTGTCATCAGAAGGGGTATTGCAAACCACTGCACCTCCATGGACTCCTGACTGAGGCCATGCAGGGAGGAGGTCAGTCATGTCTGGGGCTGGTACCTTGGGTGAACTCATGGACTTGTTCAGTCGTGTTTTTTTCATTTAATGAAATTCAATTCCTTTAGTGAGGAGTCACAAGTCTTTTAATATTTCTACTGAGGGTTCCTCTTGTGATTTTAGTATCATGTTTGGCCGGGATTCCTCTGTAATCATGTTATATCACAGACATCTACAGCAGAAGTTTTCATGCACCTATTTATTCGGCAGAGCTGCTGCTCCTACCCCTGACTTACTACCAGCAGTATTTAAACCCAGTTTCACCATCAGGCTTTAAAAACACTTCAGAAACATCTCAAAGTGCAAAATTCAACACACATGTTCACAACTGTTGTTATTTATGTTAACATTTTCGCTGATGATGTTCCTTGTCGTCTTCAGTGTTGGCCGGCAGTGAGAAGGACCTGGCTCTGGAGCACTGCAAGAGCCTGGTGGTCCTCATGGATGTATCCTGAAAAAGCACACACAGTGATTAAAACAGATTAAAAACACCTATCAACACTAAGCACGGTGTGAAGGGGAGAACAACTGCTGAGGGCTGTATGGGGTTTCTCTCTGTAATTTCCTTGACCTTGTGTTTTATTCAGACCCAAGGCATCGCTCAGCTAAACTGGCCAGAGTTCCAGAGTCTGTGGGACAAGATCAAGAGGTGGACGGTAGGGTTACCAACAAACCACAACACTAACATCGCTAGATAGTTTTGATCTCATGGTGTCCTTCCTGTGTTTTCTTTTTTCTTATGGTGAACATTATGATGCTGCGTAGTGGGCACTGCACAGCAGCACAGCAACAACACTGCCATTCTACAAGTCATTGTCTTGAATAAAACCATCCACACTGTACTCTCATGTTGATCAGGAAATAAACTAAAAAAAATCCCTCAAGTAAACTCAAATTTCTTCAATTTGCATTACAAAAATAAGTCAAATGTTGTAGAAAGATTTTGTACAAAAACTAGATGTTGAAAAAAAATCAGTCAGTTATTGAGCTGTGTATGATTAGTAAAAAACCCTGTAGCTGAAACATTTAACTTGTCATAGTTGAATTTCAAGCACAGTTCTGACCAAAGATGCACCACATGACTCTGAAGACTGTCTGCCTGACTTATGACGTTATGTCAGAGCGTGTGCAGTTTCTCATGCTGTGTTTAATCTGTCCTAAGGATATCTTCCTGGTGTTTGACAAGAACAAAAGCCGACGCCTCGAGTATCAAGAGGTGGCTCCTGCTCTGAAGGCAGCAGGTAGGGCTGAGGGCGCTAAATGACATCAAGGAATCTCCACTTTAAACTTTTCTTCTTAGCCCATGTGCATGACTTTAGTGCTCAGCTTCCACCAACAGGGGGGGCAAAAGCACCTCTCTTTAACACTCCTCCTGCTTCTCTGATGGTGTTCACGCTGAAAGTAGTTACAGTTTTTCCTTTTGCTTTCCTTTTTTTTCTCCAAGTAAATGTTTAAACTGGCTCCTGTTTAGAGGGTGTAACTTGAATGTCTCATGTCCTGGCCATTGTTATTGCACATGTTGAATATAGCGATTTATTAAGATTGGTCCGTCTCTACTTCAGGCATCAAGGTGGATGATTTGGTGATGCAGCTGGTTGGACTGAGATACACAGAGCCTGACCTGACCATCAGCTACCCTGGCTTCCTGTACCTGCTGATGAAACTGGAGAGCATGATCAGTAAGGGAGGGAGGGAGAGAGGAAGGGGGGGGGGGGGGGGGGGGGGGTTGCAGATACATCAAACAGGCACAGGGACAATATGAAGATGATGTGAAGCGGGACAGAGGAGGAGAAACAGAGGGGAGGGGAGGATGTGTGAGGTAACACAGCAAGGCGTGGGAAAAAGACAGGAGGAGATGTGAGAAGAAGAGATAAGAGGGGAGAAATGACAGAGAGAGAAAGAGAGAGAGAGAGGGGCTTTCATGTGTAAGTCAGAACAGAAAACAGCACAGAGCATGTTTGATGCTGGAGACCGGAAAAACCAAAAGACATTAATATTTGGAGAGCTGTCTGTGCAAGGTCTTTGCAACAGATTATTTTTGTGCAACCTGTCAATTCTTAAGTTTATTTTTTAGAAATAAAACAATCACATAAATTATATATCAAATAAATCAGTAGGTAACTATTAATAAACAAGATGTTTTGGTACCCGCAGGGTTTGAAGATATGTTTATCAAATAAAAGAAAGCAAAAGTAATTGTTCATGTACATTTTCTAATATGAAAATAAAACAGTCAGGAGATATATTTTAACTTCTAACTTATAATTTAAAAACAATGGGAGCATACATTTCAAATAACTAAATGCTGATGGAGAAACAAACACAGAAAGCAGCTAATCCCACAACACACTTTTTACATGCAAGTGTATGTCTCACTGTAAAAACACAAACTAAATGTCATCAGTGGGATATGACTCTGTCAATTTAAACATGTGCTTCTATGAGAATGAAACAATCTTCCTGGATATTACATTAGATATTGAATGTTTTAGTACAACTAGACAAAGACTGTTACTGACCATTTGACATTTATACTACCATACATACATACATATACATACTTAAGTTAAAACCAGAGGCCAAAGCTAACATTATAGTTTGACCTGGCAACAGTGACTCGAAAATAATTTACATAATTTGTTTTGGCACGTGTCACTGCCAGATGGGTGGTAGCTGCCATGCAGGACAGGTCAGCACAATGAGTGTTCAGAAAGGTTTCAGCTGCAGAAGCTTCTTAAAGTCAACTCAGTCCACAGAAACTAATGCAGGACTTCCTGACACAGTGAAGTCCGGCCACCTTGTACTACAGCTAGGATTAAACAGACTGAGTCTGATATCTGCTTTGTCTTTGTTCTGTTTTGCAGACAAATTTCATTTGTACGACCCCGTGGGCATGGGAACTGCAACAGTCAACTACAGACAGGTATGAACACAGATAGCACACATGTAATTGTATGTATATGTGTTTTTATTTTTAAAGATATATAATTGTCTCTATTATCTACATCCCAGTTCGCCCTGTTCTTTATTAACGCTGTCAATCACAAAAATAACGTACTGTATATTGATATGAAGGGCTGTCATTAAAGCAGATGAACCTCAACTTAATGTTTTCTCACTGATTCCAGTGGCTTCACATGACCATGTACAACTGACCTGGTCCAGTCAGATGGATTCAGCAGGATTTGCTTCATTGTGTTTTACTGCTCCTCTGTTTTCCTGCTTCGTCTCAATATGTGGTGTGGATTTTGTGCACATGACACATGTAGCAAACAGAAGACAAGTTTTGTACTCAGATTTCTTGCTCCATTAATTCCCCCTCTTGCACAGTGGCCTTGTGTAGTGAGACAATAATAAGAACTATTTTCCATCATGGAAACATCAGGGGTCAAACATCAAAGATGAGCTGCTGTGATGAAAAGAGAGGTTTATGATTCACTAACTTAGTTACACTTCAGCCAGTGTCAGCTCAGCAAATGAAACGTTAACACTGTAGCAGAATTGTGCAAAATGGTTGCACATATCACCGGTCCTTTAATGGCTTCAAACAATAATATCCACACAGTGCAGGTTATTGTCTATTCAACTGATCTTTTCAGAATCATACTCTATCGTGTATTTCTAAGTGCCATGCCTTAAATCTGATGTGAAGAGCAGTTCTGAGAAACATGCTGACATTCAAACAGGGCTTCATTTCTACTCCAGGATGTCATAGACATGATTGCATAAAAATGTGTGTTAAATTGTTTTGAACCCATTGCTTACCTCTGGCAAAATGTTGGGACTTGTTTTATGAAAACTCAGGTTGAATAAAAAATGTTTGGATATAGAAAGAGTCTTCTTTACATTTATTTTTTATCCGACTGTGGCTTTTCCTTTGGGTTTGTTATTGCGTTTTTTAAGTGGAATAATATGTTAAAAATACACCAAGAATGGCAACATGGTATACAAATAAAAAAAGAAAGTGTAGGCATATTATAGTCATTGTAGATAAATAAGAATGAAATCTGATTTTAGCAGGCTGTCTCATTGTGTATGAAGTGTGCAGGCAAACTTTGACCTTAGAGATAACTTACAGGAATGTCACAGACATTCAGTTTAAATGTATGCTTCTGTTTATGTTGTATGAGTTTGTTGGGTCCTAAATGTCCAGTTTCCCTTTGCATTCATTCCTTATCATGTGGCCTTTCCTTCTAACCAGGTCATGATTGAAAATGTACCCTCCACTGGATCAGTTATATACGTTCCCTCTGTAACTGTTCTGCGGGGTCTGTCTCTGCAGTGAGTGACCCCCACCACCACAGGGGATATTTTGAGAAATGATCCTCTGTTCTTTTCTAAAGTCTGGTATGTGTAAATATCCGTCTTCCAGCATCATTCTTTAAAGAGAGAGCAGTCAGATATGCATACCAGAGCCTGTGTGCGTGAGCGTGTGTGTGTGCGTGTGTGTGTGTGTGTGTGTGTGTGTGTGTAGTGTGTGTTCAATATCCTGTTGCACTGCTGCTGTGTTAGTTCAAACTGATTTTTAAGGCAGTGTGTGGTAGTTGTACATCAGCCCTGCCTTGAAACGCTGTCTCTCTTCCTGTCTGTTTTTACCACTGACATTGCATTTACATATGAATAAACACGTTTGTTTTTGTCTTTCTTCTGCTCTTTCTGTCTGCCCCCACATGTTTATTTAAAAATAAAAGCCAATACATTTAAAACATTGCAGGTTGTGTGGCCTCGGCCAGTGGGTGGTTTCACAGAAGTATAAGATCAATTTAGATCAAACCCATTTCATGAACGTAAAGGTTCAGGTTACTCCCAAAAACAACAAACTATAAGTCTTAAATGTGCCTTGAAACAAAGTTCATGTTCCCATATGGACATTAACATTTTTGATTTAAATATTCCTCACTCCAGTATTGTCGAATTAATCTTTTCTCCCAATTTCTCACATCTCTCCACTGGTGTGTATTTATGCAATTTTCTAGCTTTTTTTTCATATGTCTGTCTCTGAGGTGTCTGCTGCTGCCACCAGAGGACTAACTTTAGTTTGCAGTGTTCACAGCTTTGTCACGTGAGATTTAAATATTTTACTGGCAGCATCTATTTCAAGAGACAGTCTCTGTTACGCTAGATAACTAACAGAATTGAAAAGAGGTAGTTTTCACAGGGACTAAGTGTTTGACAAGGACCAATTCTTATTTTTAGTTAATCTGTTTTTTGTAATTTGGGTGAAGCAACTCTCACTATAATAACAGACAATTGTATTATTGTGGACTATCCATGAGAATTTACTGCAGCCTGCATACCATCACCCCCTGTGTAAACATCAGCAGCACATTCAGTGCCTCTGTAAAAGAAAATGAAAACAGGCTATTCATAAGTGTCTTTTCCTGCTAATGAGCCCAGACCAGACTGTAATTATGACCCAGGCCTGTTGTGACCAATCACAGAGCTGTTAGTATCGGAGTTGCTCTATATGGCATCACATGACAGCATCAAAGCTGAAGCATGGTCCTGCTATATGCTGCTCTGGGCTGCAGTGATGCTAATTGACCAGGACAGCCTGAGGATGACCTACTTCTGTAGGTGGCTCCTGCAGACAGGACAGTCACCCTCCAAACCAGCCTGTGCCTCTGTGTGGCAGAGGTAATGGATGACACTGCAGCTCAGGCTTTCAATTTTTATGGGATCAGCACCTTGGATCAGTGGTTCTGCAATGGTTTGGATCATGACCCCTTGATGGTTACAAGCTGTAAACGAATTGTCTAATAAAGATTGATTTTCCTTTATCAGGGGAGGCTGCAACACTGAACACAATCTCATTTATTCTCATTCTAGGAGTGAACAAGAGCAACTAGCCCAAAATAATATAATAATCATAGAACCATTTCCTGGCCTGTCCAGACCAGTCAAGGCTCCTCCGACCAAACAACATGGTCACGTGATGCTCCGAGAGGTCATGGAACTGGTTGTACTGCTCTTTAACTGCAATGGTCATTTAAGAATATAATCTTTCATCTGCTTGTTGAATTACCATTGCTTCATTTCACTTCCTAATTGTTTCATTGCACTGTCACAGTATTAGCCTATTAAAAAAAGCTTCTCAATACCACATGTGCTAACTTGTAACCAATGAACAGCTTCACTGATGCAATTTAGAGCTTTCACATCGAACAGAAATTAATAGAAATCAGTGGCTCACTGGGGCAAGAGGAAAATACCATGATGAAAAGAAAATATTTTTTCTTGTAATAGCCTAGCTTATATTCAAACCTTGGCTAGTGGCTGCAGTGGAGTCACTCAAAGGGGAGTTAATCAACAAAGAGCGTGAGACCCTTTAAATGTCTTCATGTTTTCACCGTATCAATATTTCATATCGATAATGTTTTATAGTTTCGGCAGCTCACGTTCAAATTGACATGAATATTCATGAGTTGTCTGGACCTATGAAAGCTACTGGAGAGGGGAAAAGTTACATGGATTTATACCCGGAAATGGGTGATGCTGCCTTCAAAGTAAATTATCTGAGGTAGAAGAATCTAAAGACAATTTCTAAGAAAAGAAAACAAGGAAAAAAAGGTCATGTGGATTTCCAAGTAGCCTAGGCTAGTTTTGGACAGCATGCTTTGTAAGCAACTCTCTTGCTGTAAACAAAAAAATAGCCTAAACAAAATGAAATAGGCCTAAATAAAGATAATGAACAGATTAATGCATAGGCTATATCAACTACCATGAAGGAGGACTTGAAGAAATATTCAAAATTTGCTTAAATATCTTTTTTTGTTAGTTTCCATGTATGGTTAAATGGAAATAGGTAGGCTACAGATAGGCTATGTTTGAAAAATTAGGAAAACTCAGCCACAAGAAAAAAAATAGCAATCAAAAATAGGAAACACAAATGATAACAATTCACAACGACAACAACAAAAACACAGAACACAGATAATGAGTGTAGCTAGGTGTTTCGTGGAGGTAGGCTAGTTGGTGGAGTTAAAGTTAAAGCACGCAGGTGATTTATTTTTGAAAGGTCTCACCGGAAGCGGCCGACTGGGTGCGTCCAGCTTGTCGGAGCTGGTTCCTCCCAGCAGCCACACCGTTCAGAGGGAAAGCTTTTCTTCTCACAGCAGCAGCGAGGATTTTCTGACTGCACACACACCGGGTATTCATCATATTAAAAAACACACTTACGGCTGGAAGCGGCGAGTAAAGAAGGACACTTCCCTCGGTCGTGTATCGCTCCCTTTCCCACCTTTCTCACCTGGGCCGTCGTTTTTTCCCCCATTTTTTATTTTTTATTTTTGTAGGTTTTTTCCCCCCTGACAGTGTCTCTGTGGCGCAGGCTAGTCTACTCAGGTTTCTTTTGCTGACATGGTAGATTATCACGCTGCCAATAACCAATCCTCGGCCGGCGGGGTGCAGGTCTACATGGAGCAAGAGAACGACTGGGACCGGGACCTGCTGCTGGACCCGGCCTGGGAGAAGCAGCAGAGGAAGGTAAGGCCACCAGAGTCGGGGCCCAGCTGGGCCGAGTCGAGCCGGGCTAGGAGGAGGAGGCGGCGGCGGGCAGAAAGAAAATGGCAGGGGAGGGATGGATGGGGAGTGGAGGTCAGAGACTGAGTTACGGGCCTTGGGTTTTGCTCGGTAGACCCCGCAGCTGCACCCAAGTGCCCCACTTCATGTCAGCCTCTCCTCTCCTCTCCTCTCCTCTGAGCCCGTCCCTGGCTCTCCTGCGTTTCACTGCCTGAATGCTGATTACCTCCACCCTAATTCACTGAATGAGAAAGTCTTAGAGCCAAGCCCGTGTCTAACATTAGCTGCTGCTTTCACTCTGTCAAAGGTAGCCTAATCTTTTTTTTCCCGGCACTTCTCCCTCCCTGAGCGGAAACGGGGCGCCACATTGTTGCAAAAAAAAGAAAAAAGAAAAAGAGAGAGAATAGTGATTGAGCAGATATTATCCAGCAGAGCCGTCACGCGCTGTTTTTGAAGGGTTTAGGGCGTTATCAAGCCCCTGTCCCACTTGTCTGCCTGCTCGGCTGGCTCGGGTGAAGGCCGATAAGATTGGTGGAGGCTACAGGCGAGTTTCTGCTGCTGCTCACTACTGGAAAGTCTGACCGATACCTCGGTGTTCGAGGCCAATATATGGATAATTTCACTCAAACGCAGCTGTGATTCATTATCTCCACATTTCAGATTGGTTTGTTACTAGATTCAATTCTTGGAAGGTTGGATGAGCAAGAGTTGAAAACTATGGTCTGCTGGTGAAATATTTTTAAGTGGATCTGAAGCATTGTAGCCAAGTTAAAATCAGTAGTTAATCAAGAGAGTAAATTGGAGTTCAGCATATTTTCAGATTGTCTCTCATTGCTTTTGTAAATCACATGACTGTGACTGTGCTTGTCTGACAGCTGAGTGCTAGAGGAAAGTAGAGTTTTAACACATCAAAACCAAAGTGCCTTGAGACATGGATGTTAAAACCACACAAGACTGCCACCATGATCAATAATACCATCTTGAACACACCCTGTTGTAAATGCGGACTTCACTGTAGTATCTGCTCTGACAATCGCACATGCTCATACTCTTCCCACAGCCCTGAAACATACACGTTTTAGTAGCCACACTCAGTTCACTGCACTGAGCTGAACGCCCACTTGCTGCTCTGCACATTTTAACCAGCTGCAGTTCTTTTTCTGCTGAAGTCCTAAGACACCGACTAACAGTAAACCACTCAGCACCATGTGGTGCATCCAGCATTGCATATTCCTCCTCTTGGGCATAATTGTAACCCAGCAATTTCCGCCTTTGTCATGAAAGTAACACCACTCTCCATCCAACTCTTCCCTCAACGTCTTCCCCCTGCTTGAGATCTTTAAGCTGCACTTGATACCAGTGTTCACAGTGATACTTAACTACCTGTGCACAACTTTCCTGTAGGAATGCATTGAATGCTGTCTATAAATATTAACCAGACCAAGGTGACCTTCCTACCTTTTTTTTAGGCAGCTACAATGTTGAATGTCATACCTGCTTCTCTCAATATATGGAGTTTGTTTTCTATATAGGAAGTGGACATAGGGGATGAACATAGAATCATAATGAAATGTACATAGTCTCATGGGCCTGTTATACAACACTAAACCTCTCGTATGGCAGTTTTTTTACCTTCTAATTTCTCATAAGGGAGTGGGGAGGCTGTGTAATGAAGGGTGATTAGTGGAGGAACTATTACTTAACAGTGTGAAATGGTGAAGAGGGTGTGTGTCTGTGTCTGTGTGTGCACAGTGCTAACCAGGCTACGCAATGTGTCTTATTCACTAACTAGTCAGATGACTGGCATACTTTCTAGTGGTGTGACGGGATGCCGCGCATTGAATTGTGCATTTTTATTAGGCCACTCAGCATTTTAGCCGTCAACATCAGACATTCCTGCAGTTGATTACCATCTAACCTGGCAGGTCGAGTCCTCCACTGGTTCTTCATGCCAGTCACTGAACTGTGTGGACGCTCTGCATATTTGTCTAGAGATCACATGGGTCAAAGTTTCTCTTAAAGGAGAATTCAAACTACTAATCATTAACGGAGTATGGCGAGTTGTGCAAACCGAGGGTGAGGTCCATCCCTCTGCATTCCTGAATCTGCCCCCATCAGTGGATGCCGATAGGTGTTCGGTTGATTGGGAAGAGAACAATCTGGGGACATGTCCCACTGCCAAGCTCGAGCTGTGCTGGCTGCAGCGAGACAAGGGAACCAAGGGCAAATTCCTGCGGTGTATTCACGCTCACTGTGCCAGTTATTGCGCAAAAGTGAGCGAATGCCTCCCGTAGGAATATCAATAGAAAAGTGGATATAATGAGTGTGGGAATGGGTTTGTCCTCCTCGTGGTGTGTGTGTGTGTGTGTGTGTGTGTGAGGGGTCAGTCCGTAAGGTCAAAAGCAGGAGCAGTTTTTTCAGTTTTCCACTGTGCTGACTTTTGCACATTCACCCTGTTGAGTAATAGAAGAGGGGAAAAAGACGGCAACGCTTAGGTTTTTTTTTGGCATTGTTGTCTTTACTTGGTGTTGACAGCAGAGAGATAGACAGGAACAACTGATGAGGAGACAATGAGCTGTCATGTAACAATGGCCTTGGTTAACATAGAAACTAGGAGGAAGACTGGAGGTGCATAGTTCACGTGTTATCACGGGGAGCCACAAGGAACCCCCAAAGATGACTCGACATCCCTCATCTCACTACCAAAGTAAAATATACAAAAGGTGGCCAATGACAATGTTTTTTCTTTAAAAAGGGCATTTGATTATAATAGGGATTTTACTTTATTTGCTAGTGTGAGTGTGTATTCCTTTGGCAGAGTTTGTCCTTGTCGTTTGTTTCCAGTTGTCCATTTTGACCACTGAGCTACATTACTCAACACCCCAGAGTATCTGGACTGAACCCAGTTGAGTCCAGTTAAGTGCAGTTTGTTACAGGCAATGCTCCTCCCCTGACAAACATGTTATTAAGTCTTTCTCTGCTGTGCTCAGGGATCCACCACACGTTTGAACATGTCAAAGTACGCAGCAGTGACGCCACCAGAGGTTTTATTGTAACTCTTGGCAGTGCATGCAAATCCTGCTTCTTGGTGACAGTAAGGCAGGATGTACATTATTTCTCAGGTCATGTGGCAGGGAGAAAGTGCAGCTAGGTGGGCGGATGAGCCAACAAGAAAAGCAGTAAAGTACACAACAAGCCAAAGGGCCGGGAGCCGTCAGCATCACTGGTGATTGATCGTTTTGTCGAGGTGATCTGTTTGTGAAAAACGGATGAATTGGCACTTGCTCGGCGGTCTCCCTCTGCTGTAGTGTTGGGTTACTTCTCAAATAAGATAAAAACCTTTGATAACTTGTAACTGAGAGTGAGCGAGCGGCCCAAGTTCAGCATGCAAATCATAACACTTTTGGTATTTGCAAACAAAAACAGTGTAGCATCGTGGAACATTTCCTCTCATAAATCAGTTGTGTTACAGCAGCCCAATCAGTTGAGGTTAATTTTCCTACACTGGCGGTCATCACAGTCTGTTTGTATAGAGGTGATTTAAAGCTGAGCTATGATACGGACCCGCTACTGACCAGAGGATTCACTCAGCAGTTGCAACTGATGGAAGGACGAGGAGTTAGATGGGATGATTTGACATGACTTTTAGAAAGACCCATGTCATTTGTACTGAGATAAGAAGAAGATTTATCAAAAAACAAAACAGGAAATCCCTTTTTGTCTCGTCTGGTGTTGGATTAGTTCAGCTTCGGTGGTAAAGTGTCCCCTGATGTCACAGAGAAAGCAGCATGAAGTTGTTTGAAGCAAGCCTGAGAAACCCCACCAGTGCCCTGACTTGCAACACACAAACACACAGGCACACTAATGCACTAATGTTTTTCCATTGCTGGCAAGGTGGGCAGATGGACACAATGTTTTTTGTTCTTTTGCCACCCACTTTCACATGCTTTCTGTTTGACTGGCTGGCTGGCAGGCGGAGCCGGTTCAGATGGCCCGTGTTGGCTCAGGATGAGCTGTGAGTGACATTTTGTCAGAACAAATGGACCAAACAATGCGTCCTGCAATCATTGCCACATTGGCTAACATCTGGCTGTGTAATAAACTGGCTACTTTTTTCCCTCTCCCGGCCTGCCTTCCTGCTCCAAAACAACATTTAAAAAGAATGAAGGGAGCTGGACATGTTTGAGGAAGACTGACTAAATAGCCTGCCTGCAAAACAACAATAGACAATGGTCTGTTTGTAGAGAATAAAAGAAGCAAACACTTTTGACTGGCTGTCTGTCTTGTTTCTGTGCATGTGATTGGCTGGTACTGTGCAGTAAGACCAACGGGACTGGGAAGTGGCAGATACAAGAGGAAATTCCGCTTCTGTTGGATTAAAGCAGTTGTTATTTCAGCCTGATGTTGATCTGAAACATTGTTAATTCAGGTGAAAATGTTGGTCAGTTACACACTCAGGTGTATGCATTGATTACACCAAGCTTTATCTGTTTGGCTAGGATCATTTCCTTTGTGTTGTAGATATCAGCACTTAAGCTGATGATGAAATATGGTATTACCCTAATCAATGATCCAAGAACATTTTCACAAGCTCCTCTTGCTTGGCGGGAATAAAAGTCAAGATAAGACATATCAATATATAATTTCTAGTGACGTTTTTTTTTACTGAACACAGAGGAGGGTTCAGAGAGGGACTTGGAGTCATTTAGTTTTTACACGTTCAGCTCTAACAGCAGCTGTCTATACTCATTTAGGGATGTGAGATAATGGAAGTTTGGCGTTCGGTCATCCTCCCCTCGCTGCCAGCTGATTCCAGGTCAGCTGTGGTGGGAAAGCCCTCCTCCTCAGCTGACCGCCATCCAGAATCAGCTTGTGGACCTAAACAACAAACCAGTCAGTCAAGCAGGCAGCCAGTCAGAGGACAGAGCAAAGAGGAATGTTACCCCTCTCAGCCTCCCCTCTGTCTCTCTCTCTGCGCTGCCTGTGGTGGTGAGAGAGCATGCAGGGGGAGACATTCCTTTGGTGGCCCATGATGGGAGGGGACTTTTTTTTTTTACTAAAAGGGGGGCGGGGTGTCCTGTTTTTTTGCCCCAACAAGAAAAGAAAAGAGTTGGGGGTTTGCAGGATTGCAGATGTGGTCTGGATGTGGAAGACGAGAGGGAGAATCCTCCTCGGGGGCATGAGTGTCCAGCTGGACGAGGAGGCGGAAGTTATGGCCACAAATAGTTGCTCCAAATATTTGCGCGCAGAAAAGTTTTCAGACATCGCCACCCCTGCGATTGCCTGCCCTGTGGAATGGATTACTTGGCTTTTAGCGTGCCAGGCCACAGGTTTAAAAGTGTAGGCCAGAGTTAGCCAGCAGGCCAAGCAAGCAAACCTGAACACATCACGGTCCGATCGATTGACAGATCGTAGCCTTACCCCCAAGGCTGGAGCTGACATTGGTCAACTGTAGGCCTGTGTGTGTGTGTGTGTGTGTGTGGAGGTGGTGAAGTCTAATGTGCTTCTTTTTTCAAAGAGATTTCTTCACGGTCTGTTTCCCTCCCACCCTCTTTGTGTGCGAGGAGAGCGTTGCATTTCGGGGCAGAGAGGAGGCCTCAGCGGCATCTGAATGTCATAGAAACCACGAATCCCTGGAATCAGTTCATGGCTGACATAACCTTAGCTCTCTCTGCTTAACTCCGGCTGTTCACAAGCTTTTCTTCTTGGCTATTGTGCATAGTTATGGGGATTAGTAAATGGCATTTCCCACTGATGAATTGAAATTGGCAACAACAGGGACGAAGAATTTCCTTTTTGGTCATGTGCCAATATTCATGTAATAGTTTTAGCTTGAATCTCTGACACCGCGAACTCCCACGCCCAATCCCCCCTCCCCCTCCTTCACATGTCCTTAAATGTATCCTTGACAGAGGTATTTAAAGGATACTGACTTTATGTCTGGAAATACGAGCTTTGCTCCACTTGTCATTCTGTTAAATAGCAGTTTTGCTGTCTTGTATTTCTGTTGACCTCAGTCACAGTACGCTACCAGATTTGCATCATTTCTCCCTCTGAGTTCAGGAGTTTCAGAGATGCTGCTTGTGCTGAAACAACTGGTGATTGGTCAAAAGACATATCTAAAATCAGTACTTAGGCAAATGATTCAGTCATGAAGGAAAAATGCAATATAGTTTTGCATTTATAATTTGTTTGTTTGTACTCCGCCCTCACCCCCATATTAGCTAGGATTGGCTCCAGCCTCCTGCAGCAATACACAGATAATTAGTGTCGCCGATGGATGGATGAATAATCACTTATTGTAGCTCTAATTACAAAAAGGATAAATGTAAAAAGTTTTTGTTTATTCCTGGTGTCGGTCTTCTTACTGAGCAGTCTGAAGTTTGAGGTAGAACTGATGACGGATGCAGGACCATCACTCCAACAGACTCATCTCTGAGGCGTCGGCTCCTACTGGAGGTTTAGACCTTGAACTTCTTATGTCATGATTTAAGCATAGAAACTGTGACTGCACTGATTCTCGGGGCTCTGTGTGACAATATGTGTTCAAATGCAGACCCTGTGTTTACGTGAAATTGGAGTGGGCGGTGTAGGAGAGCAGCAGAATAAAGGGATGTGTGTTTAGGTGTTGTGTCTGTGTGTTTGAATGCCTGTGTTTATGAGTGTAAAGGGTGGTGGTACTGTTATATTATGGGTCTTGGTGAGTAGGGGGGTTTCAAAGTGAGGTTTTTCCCCCTCTAGTTTTCCAGCATAGCTGTGGGTTTGTCTGCCAGAGGCTGCTGGGAAACACAGTGCAGTCAAACACATTCAGGGTCGTCTCATGTCCCCACCTACTGTACCAGTCTGTGTTTGCATGAATGAATGAGCGTGTCTGTGTGAATCCGATCATGGAGACTTCTGCTAAAGTCATTGTGCATCATTTAACATACAGAGAAATAAACAGAAGAGACGTTATAGGACTGAGAAAGACAGAGCTGTGATTCAACTTCTCTCAGAGCACGTTCCTCACAAACACCTCGGTGGTGTTTAAATAGAAGGACTGCACTGACCCCACCTCACACCCCAGTGTGTTTGTAGGCTGCAGAAATGATGCTGAAAAATAAAATATTGTTTTCTATTCGCTGCTGCAGTTTCCAGATCTGAGGACTCATTAGGATGTGTGTCAGAGAATATTTTTTCAAGGCAGTGATGTCGACTCTTTTGTTTGAAAATCCAAAAGATATGAAATAATGAAATATCGCAGCCATTAAAAAAAGACAGTAGTGTAAAATGTTGACAGCGTTGTGCATCGTCAGCCATGTGACACTCTTACCTGCTCTATCTTTGAACATCTTTTTTTTTTTGCCCTTGCATCTCTCTCTTGTCTCCATGGCTGCACAATGCAGACAATGTTCATGTATCTGTGAGGCTGCAGCCTCTCTATTCTGAAACGCAGCACTCTGCAGGGCTCTGTATTTTTGGAAACATCACTTCAGAGCTCTGCTTTCATCCTGCACCTAAGAGAGCTAGAGTGTTCAGATTCAATACAATTTTTTATCAGAAAAAACAGAAGAAGAAATGAAACCGTGTTCTTTCTGTGGCTATTTCCCACTGCCCTCAAATGAGGTGAATGCACAGGCCGCAACCAGTGTGAGAAGTAAGATGTATTCTTGTATCACTGGTGTGATTAATCATCGTGCAGTCAGTTGAATTGAACAGACTTTACATTGCAAGGATTTCTTTGTGAAAATTAGTCGCTGTGAAGAACAACTGCAGCTGCCCGCCTTGTGAGCTGAATGTACTGCTTGACAGACAGGAGTCACACAACATTGCTTTCATTGATTGAAAATGAAATGTAGGTCAAGCTGAAATGAGCTGAAATAATTCAATGACCATGTGGTGATAATGGAAGAGCATTCACATCTCAGCTCGGCTGCAGATGGAGGTAGCTGCGCCCATTTGGAAATACTTTGGCTTTTGGTCAGTATACACACACAGTGAACCGTGGAACCTCTAGAAAAACTGTATTAGAAGGAATAGTTGAACATCGCTCTGGTTGACTTTGACGGGATCATTGGGGGAGCTGTCAGGAGTAGAGCCCAGGTTTGGTCTCATAAACAGTTCAAACATTAAACTGGGAGGGACTGGAGCCTCCTTTGCCTCCAGAGGAGCTTTATCCAATCTGACAAAAAAGAGCTTGATCCCGTATCATGGACTCCATTAGCTGCATACACATGTTGAATTTTAAGACTCATTTGTTTTGCATGTTGTAATGATGTAGATAGTCAGTCACAACATCCTTCTTGTTTTAATCTCGTAAGACGTCTAACTCCTATGCACTGTACTTACCTATGAGAATGAAGTACTCAAAGTACTAGAGGCCAATTTGTAGAAGAAACCTCATCATGTTAGCTCCGGTTGCCTGAGTGTGCGTGCAGACGGAGATCTCACTTTCGAGACAGTTCTTAGTCAGACTGTCCCCTCGGTACTGCTGCAACATCTGCCAGAGTGAGGCAGACCACCACACCCACACCCTCACCAGTGCCACCAATCACACAGAGATTATTATATCCCAGCACAGATCACCAGATTAAACTTGACATGTATCTGAGATTAGAAAGCTAAAACATACAGGCACAGAAGATACTGTATGATCCAGGATGTGACCTCTGCTTAGAGGGTGAACAAATGTTCTCAGAGGTATTAATAGACAGCAGGCAGAAAGTGAAGCTGCACTCGCCAATAAAACATGAATGGGACATCAGGTATAAATAATTTGACATGACCTGCAAAGAATTTGCTCATTTTTATGATCTGTTTAGGCCTCAACAAAAGGAAAGGAAATCACACCTCTGTACTGACACTTCAGCGATTCAGCCTCCTGATCTGAAAATAGAAGACATGTTGAAAACTGTACTTTAGTTTGTTTGAGAGATTTAACCAATAAGGAGTCCGATAAGCATAGATAAAAATGATTCAGAGCTAAATTATTCTCTTGGCTGGGTCATTATTAGTGCATTTTCAGCCAGGTCAGGATCCAAAGAGCAGGCCGTGCTCTTCTGATCATATTGGTGGATGGATAACTGTGGCCACACCTAGACTGGTTCTTCCTCCTCTGGGGAAGGTGTGTGTGTGTGTGTGTGTAAGAGAGAGAGCACAGCCACAGACTGTGGTAGTATGTGAGAGGAGGAGCTGGGGTGGTAAGGCCTCATTCCACATCTGGGACACATGTAGAGACATACATACATACACACAGACACAGCAAACATCTGGAGGGACAGCCCAGCTCAGGGGTTTAACGCTGCATGTCACATGTGTCTGCTTCAGTTTGGTAGTTGCACAGATGTGGTTGCAGAGCAAACCTTTGGGCTCTGAAACCATTTATCCAGCATTAAACAGACACCCTGACAATCTACTGCTCTGTCACTGCAACATTTTCCACTCTCCTCCAGTCATCTGAAAATAAATCAGCTCAAATTAGGTCAAATTTCCAAATACTGAGGTTTGATTAAGTGCTATGTACCGGCTCAGCTGGGTGATGTTGGAGTGGGTATCAATATCAAACCTCAGTACTTCAGTAATGAAGCAGTTTATAAAGTATTAACTACTGACAAATACCAGAAGCTGGAAGCAAAGTGATGAATAATCGTCAGATGCTGGTTTAGGTCAGACTTACTATTATGTTATTATGTCACAAGTCTGTCATAGTATAATCATCTGACTGCAGTTGTTAATCACCACTGTGCTAAAACAGTTTTGAAGAGACAGGATGTTAAAAAGTTTGTTGTTGTGTCACAGTAAAAGCCTTTTAGGCCTTTTTAATGGACAGGATGGTAGAGAGACAGGAAATGGGGAGACAGAGAGAGGGGGAATGACATGCAGCAAAGGAGTGCCGGTGGGCTTGAACCGGGGCCGCTGCAGTGAGGACGATAGCCCCTGTATATGAGGCGACTGCGAGATTAATTTGTGAAGCAGTGATGTCCCTTAATTGACTTCTGTTGTTTTTTAAATTGATGTAGTAAACACAAGCATCAGTTAACTGCTATTCAAGACAATTTTCTCGTAATCTCTGACTCTTTGGCTTTTGCTCCTGTGTTGTGGAAGTTTCATTTGTGGATGAGCAGCATCAAAGTGAAGTGAACTCAACCCCGACAGGGATTCACCTGCTGGGATCTGAAGCATGGGTTGGTGTTTGTAGTGATCTCAAGATTTCCTTCTATCACTACAGCTTTTAAAACAGTGCAACATGGGTGAAGATGGGGCAAACAGAGCATGATGCAAACCAAGTGTGTGTGTCTGTTTGTTTCCTCTGAGGCTGTCTCTGATTTCCTCAGCGAGCCCCTGTTGTATTATTTAACAGCTTTGAAACTAGGGCACTGGGCAAAGAGGTGAAGAGGAGAAGCCCACAGGGACACACATACATGCAACCACCAGACACAATGAGTAGCGTACAAACATACAGTTACTTAAACCCACGCTTCCAGGAGATACAGAGAATCTGAAAAGCATGTCGATAAAGTACACAGCAATGATGCTAATGCTAACAAATCGCTTTTTCTTCTGTTCAGCCAGAAACTGATAATGTATCACTTCTTGATTGCGACAGGACTTTCCTGCCAAAGGACCATGTGCTGTTTGAAAGGACTCATAAAAGAGCCCAATAAACACTGACAAATGTTAATCTGCAAAATATGAATGTGTAAGTGAGCCAGATAATCCCAACCCCCAAATCTAGTAAGAATTAAAGTTGTGAGTGTTTGCTCCAGGGTTGAACACTGAAACGATAACCATGTCAGCGGAGTCAGTGGAGCCTGTGTTGGTTTCGGTGCACATGACGGCAGCATTAAATATTTACTGATGGTGCCTGGCCTTCAGGTTCCTCCGCTGCTCTCATTTATAGCGAGGACGCTCTGCTCACCAGATAATCCCACGCAACACTCTTCCTCTCCCTTCCTGACTCTCCACATTTATTTCGTCGTTTGCATTTCTCCGGTCTTCGCCAGAATCGTTAAGGCAACAGGCTCAGACAAAAAGAGGATAACTAGAGTGTGTGCGTTGCTATTCTTAGGACTTGGCCCGTTTTTGCTTTTGACCATTGGTGCTGCAAAGCCAAATTGTTTTTCAGTGTCTGTGAGATGTAGCAGTTCAGCTCTGGGGCTTGTGTCTGTGTTGTGGGATGTATTTCTGGTCAGGGATCTCCTGGACCAGCCTGGGGCCTGTTCCTCGTTTCAATCAGTTTTTTATTTTATTTCATAGTTCGGGGTGGGGGGGGTGGGGGGTCCCTTTGAGACTGCCTGCCCAGAGCACTGACAGAGAGACAATAGAGTCTAGATTTCCTGTCTTTACAGTGCTTAAACACAAAGGCAGCTGCTGAAATGATATGTAATATGTTGTTAGTGCTGCTCGTACATGGTCATTGACAAAAAAACAAAACAGGATTTGAATACTTGACTTACTAAATGGTCTATTTAGATGCCTCTACAGGGACAGAAATCAAGCTGTAGACAGACATGTTATTTTGGGGGCGATTATGCCTCATGCATGTGTAAAGACTTTTTATTAATTCAGAAATCACATGCAGAGAAATGCAGAGAGCTTGAAACAGATGGCTGATAAACACTTACTGCAGGTTCACTGCCAGTTTATGCAGCTGAAGAGGCCGAGGATCCAAACACACTGCTGCTGCTGCTGCTGCTGCTGCTGCTGGCCTCAGGGTTTGAAACAGAAATGGAAAGCAGGAGGATTCTCTTCTTATAACATTTCATATTTAACGCTCAGTTGCCTCAGACACAAACCCCGTAAGAGAGAAGACATACCGAATATTGAGCTGAACAAATCCTGATATTTGATAAATAAGTCGGTGGTGAAAAATGAATCTCACCACAGAGACAAAAGGGGGGAAAAAAAGAGGAGCGAGTGTCTCATGTTGAGATGCTGTGACTACAGCACTGTGCTCATCCTCCTGGGAGTCGCAGTAGTAGAGGAAAGAGGAAGGAAGACACTGAGGTTTCTGTGGTTTTCTATCCCTTCCCTGTTTCAAATATAAAGTCACTACACACGCAAAACAGTCAAACATGCTTCTGAGTCAGGCCACAGAGACAGACGGATCACTGTACGCCTGTGTGCCACCGCCTCCTTAATGGACCAGATGAGAACCAGAGAGGAATGTCCATCACAGCAATCCAGTTCAGCCCCACTGTAAATTTTATTACAGTACAGAACATGGAATAGTTTGTCTCCGCATTTATCTCAGGTGTCACATGAGTGACATAAAACTGCTGCGAATAATACACTTGACACCACTTCTGTTGTCTTTGTGCACATGTTTAGTTATTGCATGAAGAAATACTGGGAAGAATGAGTGAAAATATTATAACATAGTATTTATTTTGCGGAGAAGTTGGCGGAGAAGTTGGTGTGCTGAAAAATATACAGACATTTGAAGAGCATGCAGAAGAGAAGTGCAGTAATGTCATTTGATACGAGTGTCTTAAACTGTCTTTTGTAGATCACTTTTCATTCTTACCGTATTCTGAGATGGCTGTGTGTATTTAAGAGTCAGAGTTGACATTTCAGCCAAACCAGCAGCTATATCAGATCTCCGTCTAGCTGTTTGTTCTGCTGCAGGTCTTAATGTGGGTCAGGGAAGTCCTCTGCCCTCTCCGCCATGGGCCATGAGCCTACTATCCTGTCTCATCCAATCAAAGCTGGCCTACAGGGGATTATTTAGCTACCGTTCCCTGGGTTAACAAAGACTCCTCTGTCGGCCCTCTCCTGACTCACAGCTCTGTAGGGAGCGCACAACGGCGCGCATGTGGAGTTAACACAGACCCTGGTACCCTGCAGTAGCTGCAGCGCAACACAGTTTAGTCTTTGGCATGTGTGAATGAGCTCAACTCTTTTGGTTTTGACACCACTGCTGTGGAGACATGACAGCTCAGTGCTGCAGCATGATTCTCACGCTGCAGTGTTTCCTGCTGACTTTGCCACAGCAGCGAGTATACAGAGTCGAGTCTCTGTGCGAGCAGGCTGTCTTATCAGCTTCCTGAGAGATTGACACATAGTTTTCGCATGCACTGTGACTGTGACATCCATGCACATGTCGACAGTGGCAGATTTCCAGCCGTGCTTTGGTGTTATAAGACTTTGCTTTTGCTTCAAAGACATCTCTCACGTTATCACCTCCTATCCAGGGAGTAGTGCAATCTGTTTTAGAGAAGTGGGAGGAGAGAGAGAGGTGATTATAAACTAATTCTCTAATGGATGAGGATGTTGAAGAATAAACAATGTTGTTAACAATGGAGGAATGTGCAAGTGGTGAGTTAGTGCAGGAGGGGCTGAGATGGATTTTAAATAAGATGCTTAGGTAGCTCAGCAGCCCTGATTGTACTAATATGGTTACTGTGGTATCCTGAATTAATCCGACTCTTTATGAGGACTTCCTGAGTGAAACTTAAAATATCTATAACTGATCAGTGGCTGCAACTGAACATCTAATTGAGTACAAAGCCGCAGAACCGTTATCAGCGGTGTAGTCATTTGGAGAGAGAGAGGTGAACAGCCAAATGTTGACGTCACCTGCAGTAGTTTTGCAGAAAAGAAATGTCAGTGAAGTGGAAGAAGCAAGTTGAAAGCTGTTGAGCTTTGAAATAACCAAGGTGTGAACGTGCAAGAGGAAGTGGAGCAGTTTTATGTCTTCCTCCTCTTGTACGTCTTTTCCAGTCACCTTTGACATGCATTGTGAGCTCTCGCACTGAACCGCATGGGCAGCGATTCAGAGTGTTGTATACGGTGTAACCACTGTCACCCCGCCATGCAGCTGCATTTCCTCCATGAGGTTGATGCTGGTTGTCCACTTGTCTGTACACAGATGGACAGAAAGTGTTTGAGAGGATCAGACTGTCACTGATTCACTGTCTACAGATCCCGGACGCCTCCATATACAGCAGAGGAGGGGGGGTCGCCGTGATATTAAAGTCATTTTAAAGGGATTATATCGATCCAGAACTGTGATCCCCCCACAGACCCGAGCCGCACAGTGGTAGCTGCCATGACTGAGCCGAGCACCCAGAGGGGCTCGGTGGGGGTCGGTGTGTGTGTGTCTGTGTGTGTGTTTGAAGAGCTCTGTCTGAGTCTGCACGAGTCTATCTAGGGCACAAGGATCACTGCATTAAATCAACTTAAGGTTTTAGGTTAGTGTAGGACGAGTGTGTTGATGTAGAAGTGTGTGTGTTTGGGCTGTGTCGGCCAGTGTGTGTGGCTTCATGATGATCATGAATGGCTCTGTAATGACAAGGAAGTAAATCCTACTCCTACAAGGGAAAGAATAAGAGTTTAAGAGTTTCCAGCTTGAATCTAGATCCATCAGTTCTCAGATAAAGAGGCTTTGGAAAACACTATTTAATGTTTGATCACACACACACAGCTACAACCCAAACTCACACCAATGTCTTCAGTTTATTAAAAAAAGAATTGACCTGGAAATCCACAACCACTACTTTTAAGCTTCCTGTCCGTGTGATGTGACACTCTCAACAGTTGATAAATGTCCATTTGCATTGTGGTTTGCCTTGGCATCCGTTGGACAGTGTTGGACTGTGTGTGTGTGTGTGTTAGACAGACGCAGGACCAGTGAGTCATGAAGCCATAAAGGGCAGGGTGAGCTCTGGAATGTGTGACAGAGCTAGACCAAGGGGGGTGGTTTTGGCTAGACTGTGTGTGTGTGTGTGTGTGTGTGTGTGTGTGTGTGTACGTGTGTCTACGGGTCATCAACAAGCGGAAACTGTGAGGAACAATGTGCCGCTCCTTGTACTGGCTCTGGACCCTCTCAGCTCCTTTACGAGCTCTCCTCCCTCCTTCCCGCCTCTCCTAATGACTCGCAGCATCAGGAAGTCAGAGAAAAGTCTGGAAACACTTTGTGTGATCCAGATATAAGACCTTATCTCACACCAAGATCTGATTTTAGCCGCCAAAGTGGAGTAAAATTTATTTCATGTTATCAAATTTAAGTTTTATTTCTTTATTTTGTTATAGCAGATAAGTCTAACATGTTCATTTCCTTATGTCTGCATTACTTCAGAGGAACTATCAAACATTTCATTCAGATGCATGTCTATATCTTAAGTCTGTGACACAGTTGTTCTCTATCGACCTGATAATCTGACCAAGTTGTCAGCATGTCATAACCCCTGACTGCATCAAGATCTGCAAATAGTAGCAATGATTTAATCAGACTATTTAAGCTCAGTACATAATCGTCAATGTCTCGTCAGTGTTTTTTGGTTTCAGTCAGATCATTTTGATTGATCTGTGTTCCGTCTACAGGTTTGTCCAGCTGTGTTACTTCTCCGTAAGTTTTAAATTCAGCCCCATCCAGCCCAAAACATCAAATATTTGACTCCCTTTAAACTCATAAACTGAGTGATGGTCACAAAAAGACATTTAAATTCACTAAATGGGAGTCAAGGCCAACTAAGGACATTGCACACACTCCCTTCGCTGCATTTACTGACACACAGCATTTGACCTGCGTCTCCTACACAGTGGCAGGAAGTTAGGAGTCGTTGTTGCAGAGCAGTAGCTCTCTTTAAAAACACAGATTTCATCTGTTCACTTCATCCAACCTGTTGTGTCACTTTCTGTGTCTTGATGGATGTGTCTCTCCGTCTCTGCTTATCACTGCCTTTCTCTGGTTTTCTCCCCTGTTTGTTCCTGCTGCTTTGTGGGAAGCAGGGGGGGGGGGGGGGGGGGGGGGGGGGGTGTTTGTGTGTGTCATGTTTCACATTCCTGCACTGTAGGACACACACACACACACACACACACACGCACACACACACACATGCACGGTCACTCACAAAATGGGCATGAATGCAGACAGGTAACTTCAAAGTGCAACACTGAAAAGTGTGTGACGCTGAAAGTGTGTATTTTTATCTACTTTGAATCCTTCATGTCCATTTTTAGTGTGTGTGTGTGTGTGTGTCAGCGGGGGTTGCACCTTGCTGGCCTCTTACATCACCATTGTCATTGTGACAGGCAGCTAAAATGCGTTGCCTTATAAGGTAAAAGCGTGCAAGGCGGATGGAAAGGAGGAGGGGCAGGAAGAGCCTGTTACCGTGACAATGCTGTCTGCTGCCGGGCAACTGGGCCAGCCTGAAACTCCCGTTTGGCCACATTTTCACACACACACACACACACACACACACACACACACACACACACACACACACACACACACACACACACACACACACACACACACACACACACACACACACACACACACACACACACACACACACACACACACACACACACACACACACGCGCGTCTGTGTTCTTATGTGTTTTACCTCCTTCAAGTTGTTCATCTCTTGAGCACCACATGATTCAGTCCTTGAATACTTGATGCTGCTGCTGTTGTTATTCTGGGAAATATGTTGGTGCTTCTTTTCATGGTCTCATTGTTGCCCCACTCTTTCTCTAAAAGGTGTGTGCATACGTGTTGGCTCTGTCATCACGGGTTTTGTATGAGATTAGTAGCACATGAGCAACAACAGGGGGAATGCAAAGAATGAAGATTTATAGCTGCTGCCTCTCATACCACACATGCACACACAGATTACATTCTGAACGTTGAAGTGTAGATGAATGCGCTGTTTCATTCTCCACTTTTCCCTTTCCTTTTCTTCTCTCCTTCATCTTTCTCCCCCTCCTCCTGTTCCTTCCTGTTAGGCCGAAATGTCTCTGCAGAGGCGACACAAGGACACTCAGTCCGCCATGAGCTCGGCTGTTATAACTCAGTTGTCACATGTGTGTGATTATAGCTGACAGAGGTAGAAGAAGTGATGCTGCCAGCTAAGCACGCTTCCGACTCGTGTCTCTGCTGGTGTGTAGACAGTTTTCCCCCCACTGTAACAATCAAAATAACCCAGTGCTGAGTAACTCTGCCTCGGTCGCCGAGTTTAGCACTTACTCATTCTATCTATAGTGGCGTTTGCTCACACAAAGGCAAACGCGTTCACACGCTGGAGCCGGTGCCCGTAAAGCCTGCACAACAATGACAGGGGAAAGATCATTACAACATAAAAGAGCATCTGACTGGCTCAAATTTATTAGGTCATGTTTTTGTAATAGAGGATTTGATTGCCCTGCACGTACTCCTCTAGAGGAATACAGAACCTCTTGCACTTGTTCTCTAACAACTACTTCTGTTTTCTGGCCCAATAACTTCCTCTAACATGCTATCAGCTAGTTTCAGGTGGGTTTTTTTCAGTCATTGCTACAAATTTACCCTGTGAATAAAAAGGTGTGAAAGAATCCTTCTATTGACACCAGTGCTAATGACTAGTGGTGATTTTATCACTATCATTATTATCATTAGCATCAACATAACCGCCATGATTGCATAGGCAACAAAGTGTTTTGCACAGCAGAGAACCACAATTTAATTGTTCACTTTTCTCTTTACAATGTGCAGTCGTGTCCGGTGCTGCTCGCTGTGAGCCACAGAGTCGGATGCTGCAGGTTCGCCATCAGCTTCGAGAGGCTCCAATGCAACTAAGATTTTAATGGTTAGAATTTGCCACAAAATCACTGATTTCTTGATTTTAGTTTGTGCACAACAAGCATTCCTTTGTGTCTGAGGAATATGGGTTGTAGGCCAGGGCATCTCTGCAACAGTATTTACTCTCTAGCACCATTGCAAACAATAGGCGTGGCTCAGTCACACACACACATTGCATTTCAGCTGTCTGACCAATATGGATGTCATTATTATCTGAAGTCTGGCGCCTGACAAATGTACTGTTTAAACAGTACACACAGCGTTGTATTACTTAGAGAACACTTTTGCCACTCATATCTTATTCCCCCTGTTTGTACTGTACTAGTAGAAGCTCTATATTTCAGTGCCCCAAATACAAAATGATCTAGAGCAAGACGACTGGCAGCTCCTGCTACCACCAGCAGTCATGTTCCATTTCATAGCTCAAAAAACGCAAGATCATCAGTGCATCCATCGTCAGACATCATTTTGTACCTAAAATCTTTTGCATTGTCATATATATTTGGTTCTGTTTGTCTTACGTTGACACTAAACTCTGAAAATCCCAGCACCAGAGCTGCTGTCAGACTCGGTCTGGCATGAAGACAACAGTATGCTTTCTAACAAAGCCAGGATTGGTGAAGTGGTTCCATTTCCCCCTGCCTGTGCTGATCAACAACAGAACTGCAGAACTGTCGTGCAGCTCTGGAAAGATTCAGCCAGCGGTTTTAATGAAAGGCCGACACAAACAGCTGATGCTTTGCTCTGCCAACTGCAGGCCGGGCTGCCAAACTCCTGATTGGGACACTGTAAAAACAGATACACACACACGCGCGCGCACACAAGAGACTGCAGAGGTGTGTGTGCGTATTAACAATAATGACCTCAGCTCATTCAGTGATTTGATTTTGGGGGGGGTTCGGCTGGTGTAAGAAGGGTAACACTGTACTGACTACTGGTGGCTTTTGGTGCCCAGATCAGTGCAAAGGAGCTGCTTCTACCCCACAGCAAGCAACGTGAACAGTCAAGGTTAAGGGAGACTTTGATGTTTGTTTCAGGCTGATTTTTCCTTCTTGATAATCTAACTTGATTTGCAGCCAAGTATTTGAACACTGAAGTCAACTTGAAACGCATCTCTGTAATGATATTGGTAGCGTCACTGCAAAGATTTGACCCACTTATCCAAAACTGATTACATTACATGAACGTGGTTCAGTTAGTAAATTATGTCATGTCCTTAATGGCCATTAATAAAGCCACAAAGGTCAGCTGCAACGCCTCATATAGGCTACTCTTGTATAAGAGTAAGAACACAAACACTTTGTCTAAACAGTTCGATTCACTCGGACTGTTTTAAACGTGATTCTTCTCCTTTTTTTCTGTCCACGTGTCTCAGTGTGTCCCCTGCACACTAGCTCCTGTTCCACTTTGTACCATAAAGGCGGTTTTCATTTGTCAGCCAAGACTCTGGCCTGGTCTGTTCAGACCAGGATCCTTATCTGTGTCCTGGCTTCCTATGTGCCAGGATAAGAAACAGACCTTGTTGGTTTTGTAGTGTTTGTCCTAAATGTGTTTAAACCATTTTTACTTTTCCTTTGCAGCACTGAGTTTTACTTCCATTCAGGAACTTAGAGCAGGTACTTGCATCGTGAAGTATCAAATATGGTTCAGTAAAAGCAGTCCAAGCGGTGATATGTTTGTCTAAGATGAAGTCATGCATGGCAATGTTTGACAGTTTTTTCTCAAGACTGTGAGAACCTTTCCAAAGGTGCATGTTCGTTGTGAAATGACAGCTTGAGTCATTCGGTTGTTGCTTGTGGGCGCCCGATTGTAAAATGTGGTCAATGATTGCAACACCTGTCCTTGTTACTTCTACCAAACAATTAAGCTGCTTTTTTTGTACCCGAGGTGTGGCTTCTAGAAAGAAAAAGGCTGTTTTCAGTAAGAGGAGGAGTCTGATGAACATATTTATTTATCATGGTCTGTGTCGGTCCATGTTGAGCTTCATATCCATGTTGGAATTGTTCTTCTGCCTCTTTGAAGTATAAATTACTACAATGCAGATTAATCATTAATAAAAAATAAAGGCTAATTTTATCTATAAAGTTTTGGTTAATTGTCCTCTACCATGGTGTAGTTTTAAATTTCTGTGTGATAAGTTGCTGAGTGACTGGAAAGTCCTTAAACTATTCCTGCTTAAGCCCTTAAGACCTGATGGTTATTATGGGCAGTGTGGTTGTAAAGTCTAATGAATTAAATGCAGGTGTATAAATTGGTGAAAAAAAAATCCAGTTGGCCTTCTGTGCTGAACTAGAGAACGGCAGAGACACAGGCCCGTAGCCTTTCACCTCCACTGGTTGGCCCGCTTCCTTCACTTCACTCCCCCTGACCTCACACAGCTCTTTGCCTGAGTCACCTCAGTTCTGTGAGTCATGACAGCGTGGCGGGCTTTTACCAACTTCCTGCACGCCTTCCTTCAGGAGCCCGGTGCTGTAACTGTGATGTGTCACTGGACAGACGGCTGTAAACTCTCAGATTGTTGATTTTCACATGTTTTCCTCCCGCTGGCTCAGGGGTTAATGTTTTACATCTTGTACAGTTGGATTCATTCACTGCATTCCTGGAGAATTAACATGGACATCCTCCGCCCCCGCCGCTTCCTGTGCTGTGCCTCTAAAGACAGGAAGTGGATTATTTGGCTGCTGATTGGCTGACAAGAAAAAAGAAGTGATGGGCTGATATGAGAGCAAGATCCTACGAGCGATACTTTTTTTTTCAATACCAATTTTATAAAATCAGTTCTAACAAAAAGAGAATTACATTACATTACAAATCTTGAGTTTTATTTTTCGGCTTTCCACTCAAAGCTGTTTTCTTACACAATAAATAAACAACAAATTATTTTCATTTCAGAGAGATGTCTATATAATTTTAGCAGTGTTGCTACTGCAACTGTACAGTCTTTATCAGATGAGTCGTCGTCATGGTCACCAGCTGTCTCTTAAAGGTCCTGCTCCATCTGCTGTGCCTGGGTCATTACACATTTTTTCTGTATTCAGTAGACAAAAACATGGTATATTAGTTATGTCTCTAAATCAATAGGATTATGCTACAAGCTTTTCTGCTCTTTTCTGTGCAGGTTCAGATTCTTCATCAAATTGGTCATATTGCGACGATAACGCATCGTGAGCCACACTTGACCTTGGTGGCATTTGTTTAACATACACTGTAGTTCACAGCATAGATACACGTGAACCCAGTCTGTGGGCGTAACTATGACATATAAGTATTTTTCCTGCATGCCCCAACCACGTGTGACATTACAGCCAACCAGCAGAATGATCAGATCTTGATCATGTGATTCACTCCCAGGTACCAAATCTTCTGATAGTGGGTAGGTAGTATCGAAGCATTTCGGTCGGTACCATTAAAGAACAGAAGTTCAGTATCCAGCCCTACATGAGGGACAACAGACACACACAAACCGAAGGAGACGGTAATGCTGAGTAATGCCGACTCCATCTTCTGTGAATTTGATTGTTGTCTCATGTTTCGTCTTTCCCTCTCACCGCTCCTTTGATCTGATCTGATCTCATTCTTCCTCTTCAGCTTCAGTAAAACTTTGTGTCTCTTAAGCCTTGTTCACACTGCCACTCCAAATCGGATTTTTAGCATATCCAGATATCTAGTTTGGAGTCTGAACAGCCAAAACCACATAAGATCCGATCTTTACAAATCTGATTCAAACCACATATAGAGGTGGTTTCAATTGTGATTCTGATCGGATTTGTTTCAATGTGAACGGCTCTGTTGCTCAAATGTGTTAAACAACATACACCGACAAATCATGCGGAATGTCTGCTCTCACATCCAGAAATCTGAGTACCACCTTGCATCGTCCAGCATCGCTGCTCCGCCTGCACCAAGCACCGCGCCGCTTCCCCTTCCCACTGTCATTCCAGCGGTGATGGCAGCACAAAAAGCAGCACAACCCAGCAGTCTTTCCTTGCAGTTAGCAGACTATTTGTGCCGTGGCTCCACATAATGATTTAGGAAAGGAACTCTGAGATCTTATTGGATAGTTGAGATACCCTTCTTATACCTGATAAACCCTTTTTATAAATTTGAAAGGGTTTCAAAGCTTTCTGTCATAGATAATGCTGTAAAGGCTCAAAGAGCAATTCAAAGCAAGAAGGTCCAGAACACAGAGCCAAACTGACCTCAGTCTGCCATAATCCTGACTTTTACCAGATGTCACACACACTTGACTTTACACTCTGAACTTCAAATAGACAGAGTTGTTTACCGCTCAAAGGGTCCGCATTTCAACAGTGTTTTTTGGGGAAAGGATACACCGCTTCTCTTTAGATGAATGATCTGTTCGTGTCCTGCACTAGCACGAACACTGATCATTTCAAGAAGGTATGAGAAAACGTGTTGAGATGATCCAGATGAAAAAGGAGATGAAGTAGATGAGAGGAGGGAGAGTCAGAAAGGGAGTCAGTGGGAGGAAGAACATAGCTGGCATATCTGACATCCCTGTCATGTTCAGAAGAGTTGACACTCGTTCAACTTCCAAATATTCTTGGTTTTCCTTCATCTTTCTCTCCTCGTTCTTACCTTATCCTGTCTTCCAGCCCATGCTACGCAGGCTTGGTGCAAAAAAAAAAAAAAAAAAAGCAAATCTGAAGAGAAATATTTGGTTTGTTTTGCCAACTGGAGTGGATGGAGGCTTCCACATAAGACAACACAGTGAGATCCAGTGAGTTGAGACAACAAAAACTTTCTCTGTGGTAACTTGGCAACAGTCGTTCACATCTGGAAATTGATAATCCATTACATTTGCATACAAACAAATCTGTATTTTGCTTCTCTGTATAGCCAATAACCTTCAAACAATTGTGCTTTTGTGTTTATTTGGTTCATAAATCCTTTTTTTTTTCATTTACTGTTGTTAACATCCAGTGTTTGCTAGAAATCTGCTTTGAACAAGGAGTTAAAGCAACTGTGTGGAAGAAGTTTTAGAGCTGAGCATATTGATTTTTGGGTTTAGTTATTATAGCCAGTAATAAATAAATGTATTCCAGCCTTCTGGCCAATATTTAACAGACATTGAATGCTCAAATTAAATGTTGAGGGCATCTGTCAGTGCACCAGATAACATTTACTCCTTTAGGTTATTTCCTGGCAGCAAGTTACAATGATTTCCTGAGACAGAATACGACAGAATAATCACATATAGTTGGTAGGAGTAATCTTTTAAAGTTTTGTCTGTTCTCTTGTGGCTAAGGTTTTTGTCTGTTTCGAAGTACACATGGTGCATTGGCATAATGCGGCATACAGACCACCCAGCTGCCTTATCATTGTATTTGTAGAGTCCAATATGACGCCCCAAATTCAATTTGTAGTATCAACAAATTGAAGACATTTCAGAAGAATTCCAAGTTGCCTTTGGTGAGACGCTCTGTGTGAGCCCAGTCGTGTTCAAACATGTCAGCCAGCAGCCTCAAATGTAAACAGCTGATTAAGAAATAAGCATGTTTTTTTTTGTGGTGTCAGTGTAAGGTTATGCAACGCTGGAAGTGTGTGATGTGGAGCAATGTGCCCTGAAGTCAGCAGCAGGTTTTATTGACACAGCACGATGACAAGGCCTCAGAACGGTGAAACGGGCAAACACAGTGATAGGAGAGAGAGGAGTGGTGGTGGTGATGGGGTCAGTGTGTGATTCACATGCCGAATGATTTTAGAACTGAAGCTGAATCCACCAGTTCAATATTTCTCCATTTATGTCTGTCCACAGGTTGACGGACAAATAAAACCAGTAAACAGGTTAGAGGTTCCTTTATGACAGCAGCTATGTGACAGACTTCTGAGGCCCTGTTCATATATGTACGCACATGCGTTTTTTTTACTCACCGTTTTCTATGTGTTACGGACTTGAATTGACAGGTTAACTCCATGAACACTCACCTTTTGTGCAGCACAGACAGTCTGTTGATTTGGTGTTCTCTCGTGTGTGTGTGTGTGTGTGTGTGTGTGTGTGTGTGTGTACTGATTTTTATTTATTTTTTTATTAACCCTCTAGGCGCCCGAGTTTATTTAGGAAAATATTACGTTTGGATTTCAGGATTTCACAAGGCTGTAGCTTTTAAATGGTCAGAAATAAATCTATGGTGTAAATGAGAAAAATATTCACAATGACCTAAAGTTTGTGATAGGAGTAAATTTACTCATCTAATTTGCATATTGTGACGTCACCGGGTGGCAGCCCCATTGGATTACGTGACTTCCAGTAAAACTGAATTTGGAACATGTTTACACAGGAAAAAAAATTATATTGACATCTCATCCTCAAAGTAAAGGAACGGGGGTGTGATTGGAGTACATTTACAGTAACAATATAGGGCAGTAGATTTAAAGATATGGGCTGTTTTATCCAAGAATGCTGCCTGTCGCAATAATGCGACTTTGGCGCCTAGAGGGTTAAAGGAGAGAAAAACTTAAATTTGAATAGAGAATTAAATGCAGTGAATACAGTTTATTACTTTTGGAAAGGGAAAGTCTTGAAAGTGTTAAAGGACAATTCCAGGCGAATTCAACTCTGGGGTGTATTATCCTATCATTTTAGGTCTAAAAGAATGAATCTGAAGATTTTCAGTTTAATTGCTCCTGTTTTACGGTAGTTGCATCTGTCCCCGCGTCACCACGGCAGCAATGAATGGGAGTGGATGTAAGTTCCGCTGTTTAGGCTGTTTCCAGCCCTCAAAGCCGCAATTTTTTTCCACAGACAGCGTCAGGTGGAGACTCAAACATGCACCGAGAAGTTTATTTACTTCAAGCAAGCCGACATGTTTGTAAAACTAGATCTAATTCAAAGTCTCCCGGAGTCTCGCGCGAGCCCGAAGTTGCAGTGCTGGTGTATTCAGGCGTAGTAGGAGCTACCGCTTGTGTCATAAACACAGGAATATCAACTCTTTACTTGCTTGAAGTGTACATTTTTTTCCACAGACAGCGTCAGGTGGCTACTCAAACATGCGCCGAGAAGTTTTTTTTACTTGAAGCAAGTCAAGAGTTGATATTCCTGTGTTTATGACACAAACGGTAGCTTTTCCCACTGCGCCTGAATACACCAGCACGGCAACTGGGTCTCGCGCGAGACTCCGGGAGACTTTGAATTAGATCTAGTTTTACAAACATGCCGGCTTGCTTGAAGTAAATAAACTTCTCGGTGCATGTTTGAGGAGCCATCTGACGCTGTCTGTGGAAAAAAATTGCGGCTTTGAGGGCTGGAAACAGCCTAAACAGCGGAACTTACATCCACTCCCATTCATTGCTGCCGTGGGGATGCGGGGACAGACGCAACTACCGCTAAACAGGAGCAATTAAACTGAAAATCTTCAGATTCATTCTTTTAGACCTAAAATGATATGAAAATACACCCCAGAGTTGAATTCGCCTGGAATTGTCCTTTAATGTCAAGTTTTTATTTAGAACCTTGGACAGTTTTGAAGTAATGGATAACAATAGATTAAACACATTTAAAACAATCAAAAACAGTGCACAAAAAATGCTACTCTTCCTTTCACAGGAGGACCTCGCTGATCCTAAAATAGGTTGGAAGACACACACGCACACACACACACGCACGCACACACACACACACAGAGGTCTCTGTCAGTGGCAGTGTAACTTGACTCCAGGCTGGACTCTTTTGAGCAACAAAGACAGGAAGAGGCATAAATAAATGAACAAATAACCACATCGCTTGACACTTTACCCCTTCCCTCCCCTTTTCCTCCCCCTCCTCCCTCCCTTATTTCCGTGTGTGTGACCCACTGTGCCCCTACACACACACACAGCCCACACTTACCTCAGTGAGTCTTCTCGTTCCTCTCTGGCACTAGTAGTTTTCTCAGGGTCAGAAAGCTGCAAAGTTTTTGGTTCGAGCCCCATGATTTCCTCAAGAGAAAGGAGCTGCAAAACAACATTACATAGTAGTCTAAAAAAGTGTTGTATCATTTCATGCACTCATTTCTAAACATCCCTCTTCTTCTGTCTTTCATCCTACCAAACCACTTAATAACATCTTTATTATCTTATCAAATCATCACCCAACTGGGATCATTCCTTTCCTTCACACTCATTCATTCCTCTGGTGCAGCACAAAGTCAC
Source organism: Trachurus trachurus (assembly GCF_905171665.1). Taxonomy (NCBI): domain Eukaryota; kingdom Metazoa; phylum Chordata; class Actinopteri; order Carangiformes; family Carangidae; genus Trachurus; species Trachurus trachurus. Next base: position 23,157,730 of record NC_139892.1, on the reverse strand, counting down.
TTTTAGAAGTGACTAGCTACTCATGATTCCTTCAGAGTTAAGTTTTTATTCCCTCAGCTCTGAGGCTCTTTTTCTGTTTTTCCCATTCTTGCTCTGCAACACCAATTGTAGATTTAAAGCTGGTTTGTTTTCATTGGTGTGAACAGTCAGGACAATATCAAATATGAGAGCCACACTTTTCTACTTTCTTGAAACTTGTCACATTTGTCATTTCCTCTCCCAACATGCATTACTCTTTTCTCCTCCTCTTCCTGATGAGCTCCTGTCCACTCCTCCACCCCGTCCCCTCACCCCTCACCCCTCCTTAATCCTTCCTTTCCTTTGTTTCTGTGAGCTACTATATTAAAAATCCTCTGGAGAGTTGGACGCTGGACGTAGTGCATGAAGCTTGTTGAAAACATTCAGCGTTAAGCTGTTGACTCACATAATGGCATATCTGAAGGGGCATTAGGCCAGCCAAGAAGTACACAGCAATTACATGTTTGTCAGCTCCCGCTGGGAGGTGTGTGTGTGTGTGTGCTATGGTGAAAGATTGTCCCCACATTATAGCCCTGCTTTACTGACTACCTGTCAGCACATGAAGCAAGAGGGAGGCTCCCTCTCCCTCCGTGTGTATGTGTGTGTGTGTGTGTGTGTGTGTGTTTGTGCACACATGTTAATGATCACCTGCCCAAACTTGAGAGGATAATGAGACGAGAGCAGCCTCTGCAGCAGGCCTCTGCTTCGTCTTTCTTCTCCTCTTTCTCATGTCCCTATCACTCCTCCTCTTCCTAAGCCGTTCCTCCTCTTCACTGTCTTTATTCCTGATTAGCAGACGGTCCCCTGGTGGCCGCCTGTATGTTGGCCAGTTCTCTTCACTCTGAAAGACCACTACTCTTGGCTTAAGTACTGCATTCCACTTAATCTTTATCATTCATCATTTCAGAGATGCTGCCAGTTGCCTATGTTTGAATGTTTTTTGAGTGGCCTCAGGAGAGTGTTGATCTCAAAACAGCTGTTCACTCGTTCAACTGGAGGGTGGTTCTTCTTCTCAGTCTTTCAGTTGTCAGACACGCACATGCACTCATGCACCATGAACCCTTCCCGGGCCCACCGTGACCCCTGACAGGATGGTGTATTCCTGCAGAGCCACTTCTAGACCTGTGCTGCAGCCGCCAACCTCTGTTGTATGAATGGGCCGGGGCTGTAGAGTTCTTGATTTATGTTTCAGTTAGTCGTGCTCGTAAGAAGATGTTGTCACAATGTTTACTCCTGAAATGGAGCTTGGGGAATCTGTGTTTGAAGATGCTGTTTGTTTTATGGTTTGTTTGACCGTAGACTGGAGTTAATAGAGGACAGTTGTGAGTGACTGGAATGGATGTTTTTCAGATGTGTCACAGTTGTGGTGTTGAGAGGAGAGGCCTAGCCAAGGTGCAGGCCCCAGAGAATGTGTCTAAATTAAATGGGTATATTGTGTATATATAGAATGTATGACCAAGTAAGTCCTGCATGTAGATACTTTATGTGTTTGTCTCCATATTTATATTGAGATGAAAACATGGGCTTAACAAGCCGCTGCGCTATCCGTGGTTCTGACATGCAGCGGAGTTGTGTCCCCTCAGTAACGTGGGCTGGAACACGACCCTGGTGCCAGGTACAGTACACATGTTTGCCATGGCATGCTGTCAAATATACATTTTAACAAGTAGAGAAAGTACAAGACAGGCTGAGTGCAGGCCATCACTGTCTGCCCACACGCTGCTGTGTCACTGACTTTTCTTTTTGTCCAAAGCCCGAACCCGACCCGACCAATTAGTATAAATTGTCGGCCCGAACCCGGGCCGTCGGGTCGGGCTCGGGCTGAAACTGAGAACTGTAGTGACAATAGCCTGCAGTGCTACTGTGCTGTACGCCACAGCCCTTTTTTAATTGACGTGCCTCTAAGAATAGGAGGTCTTGTGTCAGGCCAGACCAGACTTGTTACTGAGCTTTATTCACAGGGCCAGGCCAGCTTGGTTTTGGCTCAACTGAATCTGGTGCAGCCAGTCAATTTTAGTATGGCCTTGTCCAAGTCCCTTGAGGTTGCACCTCCTGCCAGGAAGTCCACATATAACTCCTTTAACTAGCAGTATAAATCTAGTATCTTCTCTTTGGTGCAACAACTCGCCATCCACTACTGTTTTACTTTGCTTTTTCATTATTTGTCACTGTTTTGTTACACCCATGCTCATTCATACACCAGACAATATTTACACCTTGAGGTCGGTCAGTACAACTTATCTGATTTAAATGCCTTGCTCAAGAGCTTGTTAACAGCTTGTTGCTGAGTCACAGTCCAACTTGTCCATTGTTGCACTGGCTCTTTCCCTCTAGAGTTTCCTCTTTTTAATAAGTTTGATATATCCTTAGTCTGACGGGTTTACAAGGTTATTGTTGATTACTTTAGAGTTTTTAAAGAAGGTAATAAATGACACTAAACGTGTTTGTCATTTCAGCGAAGCTCAGCAATGTCACCAACACCTTGTTTCCACCTATGTCAGTCGTGTCGGTCTTGTTTCTGTCCTGTGAGCTCACCTCACTGCATGTCTCTGCATGCATCGTGCCTGTTAAAGCGCCTATTAGAGAGGCAGGGTTGAGAAGCTGTAACCAACTTGTGAGAAAACACAGCCTTTGCCATATAAAGACCGACTGTGACTATATAAAGGTGGTGTCGGCCTGGAGACTGTGAGAGGTGCTGAGAATACACGTAGCATGAGATCTAGACAGGTGCGAAGATGTGAGACGGTTTTGACATTTGGTTAGAAGACGTGTTTAACAGTCAGCTCTTGGTCTGAGATGTGTCATTCACTGTCCACGCTCCCAAATATATCTGTTGTACTCATTCTAATAGGGGTGTGTGTGTGTGTGTGTAGCAATCGAAACAACAGCGTCAGTGTGTAGAGTTGCTTCAAGCGTGAGCTCATCAGTGTTAACCAGAGAAAAGGGTGTGTAATCAAGAAAACACACACACCCACACACAAGAACACACTGCTGACGTCATGTAGAGAATGCAAGGCAGTTGAGCAGTAAAATAATGTTTGACCTGGCTCATTTTTTCCAGGTGTGCAAGGACACACCCTTATCGCTCTCGCTCTCCTGTGTGTGAGTGTGTGTGTCTCTATGCATTGAGAAATTGGGTGTGGAAATAACTGGTGTATACGCATACTTGTAGTTTTTTTTCCCGTGTGTGTGTGTGTGTGAGAGAACACAGTTATATTCTGTTGTTTCAAGTCTACCTGTGTGATCAGTTTACAGTCGAACTGAAATCACAGCACAGTGATTGTCTTATGTGTAGTGATTTGTCAGACAGTTTCAGGTAACACTTTACAATAAGGGTCCCTTAATTAGTACATTATTAAGCATTAATATATAAACTAATGTGTTAATTAATGCTGAGTAATGCATACATAATGATAACCAATTACATTATTCAACTTTTAAATGTATTTACTAACTTTAAGTAGTAAACATTAATTAACTGCTTACTAATAGGCTACATTAATTAATGTGTTTCCTAATCCTAAGTAATACATAATAATCATTGTTAATGTATTAATTAATGCTTAATAATGTACTAACTAACGTTAATTAAGGGACCCTTATTGTAAAGTGTTACCCAGTTTCATGGGTGTAAGATCTGTATTTATTTGTAGCAGACTGTTTACATGTAGTGTTTAATGAGCTCACTCACTATTTCAAACTTGTTCTGTTGTTGTTGTGACAACAGAAACGGAAACCATGTAAATCAGAAGGGCTTTACTGTGAATTCAGCTGCATTAAACGCTGTATGTGAGCAGAGAGAGCAACAGAGAGACAGAACAGTTGGCACCAGGCAGAATGCAAATAGTCTGACACAATGCAGCCATGTACAAGGTTTTGACACAGTATAGTGTCTGTGTGTGTGTGTGTGTGTGTGTGTGTGTATTCCTGTCCACGGCCTTATTCAGACCTGGCATCTTCATCTTCATCCATCTTGCTTCTTGCTTTTGGCGTTTTAAAGATGCCGCCGGGTTTCCCCTCCTTTTCAACTAATGATATCTGCCCGACTCTTGACCTTTGACCCTGTAGGCTCAGTAAGAGATCAGAGTTGAAAGACTGTCGGGGTCACCCTCGCTCCGGCACAGGTACTAGAAGATGGATCAAACAGCTGACCCCAATAGACCCCATTAGCCTCCCGCTCTTCCACACTGTGGCAGAGAGGCGGCAGTAAAGCAGTGAGGGGACTGTTGTATATCTGCCATGGACGGGGGGAATGTTACAACTTAACCACTTCCAGACATACTCCCCGCTCCTCCAGGACACAAACAACAAAGATCTCAGAGCCGTCAGCTCACACCCCTGTGTTGTCCCTTTCAAAAGAGACTCATTATCACCATCTTTCCTGCTGCTTTGACGATTCTCCATCAACACAGTGATAGATGAAGGAAAAATGAAAGGACTGTGTTGAAACCAATTATGGCAACTTGGAAATGAAGTGATAACTGTTCCAAATGGAGACCATTGAAATGTTTTTTTCCCCCCACACATTCTGGAGATGAGCTCATCAAAAGTTCACTCATCACTCAAGCCACAGTTGGTATGTGAAAACTGTCATGTAGAAATACGCCCTTAGTCTCATCCTGCTACACATGCTGTAATACACAACGTTAAGCACTTGTAGCTATTGGGTTTAAACAAAGCAGGTGTTATAATATAAATGTGTGTGTGTGCACAAAAAACACACCTCGGTTTACTCACAGTTTACATGTTAATCCTATTCCAGGGGTTTTGGGGCATTCGTTTTCAAATGTGTGTAAAATTTTTCCAAAAGCAGCTTTAAAATGCATCAACATGATTATGTTTAAAGGTTAAACAGTGACAGACCTGAAATCAGACTAGGGTTGTAGTTGATGCATGCAACAGAAATCACGGAGAGGATGTTCCTCACTGTGGCGTCGGTTATGTAATGGATACGAGAGGATAAGAGCACGGGCTTCATGCCCAAAATCTAAACCTTCTTAACACTCACATCCAGCTTTTCTCTCCTCTGTACCACACGGCATTTAGCTTGTTATCTCTGTCCTCAGCTCATGTCAGAAATCCTCTCATCTCATCTGATCTGTGTAGCCAACACAGAGCAGCCACATGGACAGGTTTAACAGGCTTCACTCAGGCTCATTCATCCTGTTTGCTCGCTGCCATCGGGAATCAGGGTCAGTTCACTACTAATTCGATTAAGTCACGGAGTAGATTACCTTCAGAATTAAAGGTGGGGCTCCACTGACATCAAGGACATGAACTGACAAACTATATGGGAATGGCTAGTGTGACGTCACGAGTCACTTCCGTGTCCAACTCCTGCTGCGAAGCAATGCATGTTCTTCATTGCTGTCCCCCCAAAACACACACACACGCACGCACACACACACACACACATTCATAAGTTACATAGAGACGTTATACAGTATGAGGTAACGTTTAGCGCTAGCTACTAACTAACGTTTACCTCCGTGACTGGACCACCGGACCAACGCGATCCACTGGTCTCTGCCTCCTCCGGTAGTATTTACACATGTATACGGTCGCATTGTTTACGTTGTGTGTTTTAATTAATCCTGTAACATTAACACATCACGGTGACCGCGGTGACGGACTGTATAAAAGAGAGGGACGAGATTAACTTTACAGCTGTTTCCCTCGTCCCCACAGTGACTCCCGACACTTAAACCTGAGCTGCTTCTCTACTGAAAAACTCTGACAAGTCAAACTTTAGGATGTGTTAGGACTAATTAATCTGTCTAACCATCTATGACACCTGAAACGGTAAACACAGCTGATCGATCGAAATAAATCACCGAGTGAATTCACTTTCAGTCATTGAAAACAGCTGGTTCTTGAATGTAACTCGGTCAAAGTCAGACGTAACCTCAAGATTAGGTTAGGTTATACATGATGTACACGCTGACAAAGTTAGACATATGTGCTCGGAGAAAATCACTTTGTTACTTTCGTCCCACGTTACGTTCATATTTCTCTTTTTTCTTTTTTTTTTCTTTTTTACGGTAAAAAAAAAAAGATATATATATGCTATATTGTGCATTGAATTCATATACATGAATATATGTTTATTTATTCATAAATGAAAACTCCCGCTGTGTTTTTGACCCGGCTCTGCCTGTTGTTTCTATACTGATCCTGCGATTGGACACGGAAGTGATGTTTTAGAATGTGATGACGTAGCCACTAGCCATTCTAAATCTGGATTTTAAACAACTCGTAGCCTCACCCCTCACTAAATAATACTGAGGGCAAATGTTTAATATTTCAGTTTCATAAACTTTTATCAGCAAGCTGTTGCTTTGTACAAAGGCAATAATGGTCGGTCCATGATGCCTGTGAATGAACTTGATAATCAAGCCAAAGGCAGTTGGTTTATGTCACATATAGCTATCACCTAATGTTGACAGCCCTGCCACCAACTCACAGATATCACACGGATATCAACTCACTTATGTCAGTCTGCATGCTTGGTGCAGAGAGAAACATGTTTATCTCCTCCAGCGTCCTGATTGGTTGAGTGCCTAATCTACCTGAGCAGTGTACAGGCCTGTGCCAGTTAAGCACATGGCGGCACCACACCTTGCTGTCCCCGAGTGTCGTAAGGCAGCCAGAGGCATGGTATAGGTTCCTGAACCGAATTCAGCAGAGCAGAAGTTTTCTTTTCTCTTTTCTTCCCACTGTTGCAGACCCAGAACAGCCAGTTTGACAGCCCTCTCTTGGCAGAGCAAAGGGCTAGTTCAAGCTTCGATAAGGGCAGGCTGGAGTGTCCTTGAGCAAGGCTCAGTGCAAGAGGTCTGAGTGTGAACACAGGGCACAGAAGAGAATAATCTATAGTATGTTACGTTACACAAGATGTACAGTTGTCAGGCTCTTTGCGAGTCTCTGCCTGTCGCTGTCAGCCCTCCCAGTGGCAGTGGTCCTGCTGGAACATGGCTGCCTTTTATAGGTTTAATGAAGCAACTCTCTGACACAGTTCAAGTTGCACAACTTGCTTTTCAAATTCAGTTTTCCCACCAAGCAGAAACCGTCATTGTTCCCCAGAGCATAGACCCGATGTGCTATACTGGCATCTACATTAACAACATGAGCAAAAACTGTAGATAAATTAACAGGTTGTTTGTGCTTAGACTGTGATCTGGTCTGTGTGCATGAAGATAAAATCACACAAATATTGACTTAACATCCTGATAAGAAAAGGCACAGTCGGTATAAGACAATGAGAGATTGGCTCATCCTGTCTTTTGAAAACTAATTTTACCTTTTTAAATTATATTTCTTTTTTTTAGACTTCATAACGCATAGATATTCATATTCATTTGTGAGGTGGTTGCAAAGACCTGCTCTCTAGAGGTAAGTCCTGAAGCCCCTTTGCTGAAAACCAGGAAGAAAAAGTAAAAAAAAGAAAAAAGAATTTGAAATAAATTAAATTTAATGAAACACATGATGTTGTGTTATGAACAACATAAAATAAAGCTGTTGGCTCCAGTGACAGTGATGAATACATCTTCACACTGATTGTCTGCTCTGTGCTAAAGTAAGCTGGAACTTCCTGTCATTGCAGTGCCACTTCCTGCTGCATTGTCCTTAACTCTGTGTGTGTGTGTGTGTGTGTGTGTGTGTGTGGGGGGGGGGGGGTAGAGGGTGCATTGTCTTCCTGCCCCCACCCCCATCCTGCCCCCCTAACTTGTCTGTTTGTTTATGTGATATGTACCCCCTACCCCCCGCCCCCTCTGCTGTCCCAGTCCAGTCTCAGGGGGCTCTGTATATATATAATTGTGTGTGTGTGTATATGTGTGTTGGGGGAGTTGGGGGTTGGTATTGGGCAGTCTAGGGGAGGGTCACAGAGAGAGAGAGCGGTCCAAGGGAGAGCACAGGGGCTGAAGGGTGCTATTATCCAGCAGGCTCAATGGGAGCTTTGTGCCGGTGGCCACAGTGGGACGGTGGGGAGAGGGGCAGGGCAGCAAGCAGCACCCAGTCATAATGTTTTTGAAGGCACCGTGCAGGAGAAAAGGAGGAAGTGTAACAGTGAATTGGATCATTCCTCTTCCTACCTCACATCTCTCAGTTTCGGCAGAGACACGTTCCTTGAAGTATTCCTATGTCCTTTTCATATCAGATACTGAGAGGGAAGTGGTTTTCAGTCTCAGTTTACATCCTGGATGATGAATTGGTTCAAATGACTCCAACACTTAGGCAAATAACATTTTTAAAACTCGGGTTGTATTTCTTGCTAAGTCTTAATTTCCAAAATTCCCAAAAATTGTAACAAAGCCCATTTCATATTTCCCTGACCCTGAGGTGACGTCTACACAGTATTAGTCCTGTCTCACCAGCAACAACAGTCAGATGTTTCTAATTTACAAAGACACACAACTGAGAAAGTCAACAAGTTACGAAGGTAACAACCGACTGTTTCATAGACTTGATATTTCAGCAGAAACACATGTAAGACTGGTGTTGTAAGAAAGACAGTAGCACCACCACACCTTGACAACACATAACTTTGAACTTTTTTTCGTTTCTCAGCTGTGTTTGTGCCGTGTAAACTAGCGAACTTTGCTCTCCTCCCTCCTTTTTCCGCTTTCTCTCACAGACAGCGACATTCCATCTCAAAACAACGTTTAGATTTCAGCTGTATTTCATATTTGATTGAAACCTGCACAGCGATCCCTGACATTGACTCCCAAGTGGTGGCAGCCTCACTGACAGTGTGCAGGCCGGACTCTCAGCGTGTATTTTGGTCACTTGGCATTTAAGGTCTTTTCCCTTAAATTATGTAACACAAGCGAGGGGAAAATGTCTTGCGAGTATTTTTGACACGTCGACTGATGATGTGCCATAGTTGAGATTTTTGGAGAGTGGCATGACAAAGCTCAGAGCAAACAAGCCAACCTCTCCCCAGTCCACCGTGCCTACCTCAGTGCCATGAGCTCCTTTAAAATGAAATGATTCAAAACACATTTCTGAAGAATGTCGGCTAACCAGAAGCACAAAGACATAGATTCCAACCAGCTATTGATGTGTGTGATTTGTGCTGGTATGTGTCTTCTCCCAGATGTGTGTGCGTTTGTGATTTGGTACACCATTCTGATATTTAATTACATATATCACAGATGCTGCCTGGTGTGAGACTGTTTTCTTTTTGGGGGGAAAAGGCATGGAGCTGAAGTATGAGCACATGAGTCAAGATAGTTGTTGTTGCCACATTTTCATCTTGGTGACACATCGTTGAAATACTGTAGTACCTCAATATCAATAGTAGTTCTTATGTCCAGGGATTGGTATTGTACTATAACATCTGTCTCCTCCCCTTTTCTTGTGCTACTTCCCGTCATATCAAAGCAACTCCCTGGCCTCCTTCCTGTCCATTGAATTTCATTTTCAGTTCAAAGTAGTTTATTATCATAAAAACTGAAAAAGCATTCTTGCTCGGGCTCTGGATAATCACCGTTTGTGTCCTGTTTCTGTGCTCTCGTGCAGACATTCACGGCATGGTGTAACTCCCACCTGCGGAAGGCCGGCACGCAGATCGAAAACATAGAAGAGGACTTCAGGGATGGACTCAAACTCATGCTGCTGCTGGAGGTCATCTCAGGTAACTATGTGAACAACCTCAAAGCACCAGAGTGGATAGAGAATTTGGCGCATTCGAGACACACATACTGTATATTTACACACACACACACACATTCATTAGTCACAGAGCAGTGACCTGGTTTTCAAGCTGATCTGTCAGACCATAAAAATGTTTTCAGATGATAAAGATGCATGTAATCTCTGTCTTATCCAGGGTGTGGTCACTCAGTTTCCAGCCTTAGTTTTTTATCACAAGCTTTAACAACACACTAGTCGCCCTGCTGGAGGCGTGTCACTGTGTTCATAGTGTATTATCTCTAGGGGTCTCTTGTTGGAGATTGAAGCAGGGAAGCTTCTCCTGTTGGCACAGTAGATAAACATTTGAACTGCTGTCATCCCATAATGAAATTTGGACCTGCATGCAGCTTCCTTTTTCACATTCACTTCATTTTTTTCTGCTGTGAGCGATGCTAATGTCACTGCTGTAACTTAAACCATCCTGACTGAATGTTGTTCTGCTGAGCCTGTGGAAACTGCAGGAGCTAACACACTCACTGTGTGTGTGTGTGTGTTCGTGTGTGTGTTCGTGTTCGTCCATCCCCAGGCGAGCGGTTACCCAAGCCTGAGCGAGGCAAGATGAGGGTCCATAAGATCAACAATGTGAACAAAGCCCTGGACTTCATTGCCAGCAAGGGCGTGAAGCTGGTTTCTATTGGAGCAGAGGGTAAGCATTTATTTGTGCATGCACACAAACACATCCAGTTCATGTGTGATGTGCTAAAATGAAATGAGTGAAATTGAAACCCCTGATCATGAACTTCTAAAACCTAGAAACGGCACTAACTACCACAAAAAGTCCCTTCTCACTGTGGAAACCACCGTCTCATTGACCCGTCTTCAACCTTCACATCAACACAAAATTAAAAAAGGAACTTAAGTTTTCAGTCATTTTGATATTTAAAGAGGAACTGTGCAAGATTTTCACCTCAGCTCTGCTACATTATTACCTTAATTAAACAGCTTCAGAGTAATTGTGATGGTTAAATAAATTACATGTAACTTGTTACGAGGGAGAATGAAGGCTCTCTGCCTTTCACGTAGCATCTCTTGGCCGAAAACCAACCTTGCAAGATCAGTGCCACGACCCGGTGTCCCAGCTCTCGTCTCGGCCACACAGCGACACAAACACAACCCATAAACCCATAATCTCTTGTTTATGACAAATTAGACTACACAAATATAAACATTGTATATGATATATAACCTTATCTATCACTCCATGGTATGGAGTATGGGTATCACTCCATCATTCTCACCGGCTTTGTTGAAAAGAAATGCACATGGGCGGGAGGAGGGTTAGCAAAACAGCGGAAAAGTTCCCCTTTGTTTGTTTGTTTGTTTTTTTTTCTACCATTTTCTGTTGTTTTATAGCTGCACAGCAAGCTGAAGCTAGAGTAGCATTTCATTAAAGTCAGAACAGTAGGAGAGCAGTTACTTGTTTGTTGAGCAAGGGGGAGTTTTACCTCTCTAGAATAACCTGAGAGTGAAAAGTGTTTGAATGTTCACAAGTCATTTTGAAATTAACATGAACTGTGTGCAGGAAGTATGAGCTTTTAATTTCTCACAGTAAAAATCCACATCTGCAGTAACATTTCCTCATATCTACCTAAAGTTTCTTAACTGTTCAGCACATTTATTTGACACTGGTGTTTGAGTACTCTTACTCACACTCTGGGTGGAGTACAGAGGACAGTGACCTTTCTCCTACTCTATCAGGACAAACATGACATTCCTGCAGCATGGCATTGCTGAGGCTGACGACCACTGAACACAAAATTGCTCAAAATACTGCAGCCCCCCACACACTCACACATTGTTTCTGGCCTTACGTGAAAGCAGCCCACTGAAGGTCATCAGCTGGAAACTGACAGAGAAACTGAGGGACAGTAGTGACTAGATGAGAGAGGACGGCGTCCTACACTTTCCCCGTCAGAGAATGTGTAACACCGACACATCACCAGACATTTGTCCTGAGGACCTTTAGTCTCTAAGTTATTACACAACAATTTACAATATAAATAAAGGGAGGCATTCATGTTTGTCCACAGAGCAGTGTTGTATTAGTGTTTTAAAGCAACACTTTTCTTTGTGTAAGTTAAAATGCTATCAATAATCTGATGACACACTAAAATGTAAGTCTATTCTCATATGGTCCTGAGAAAAGTCTGACCAATCATTTCATTTGGTCTGAAATTTGAAAGGATTGGCTGAGCAGCCTGAACGTACTTAACGCAACTGCTCGTGCACTCCTCTCCACCCCTGACCAGGAAGAACGCTTTTGGAAATAAACTGTTTTGTAAAATAGACCGACAAATCCAGGGCCGCAGCTCCCACCTCCAGCCGCTCCCACACAGAAATCAGTTGGCTAAAGGAAGACTATTTTTTGAAAAAGCCACCACCAAGAGAGAACTTGATGCGGCAAGAGCCAAAACTCGAGCCAACGTTGCTCTGCTTTCAAGCGATGGTGGAGACTGATGCAGCTTCATCCGGTCGCAGAGTTTCTGCTAGATATGGTTTCTGCTGTTGTGATATGTCAGTCATGTACATATATTTTCGACCCAAACCAGTGCATCCGGTCAGGTTGGTCGGGCCGGCCCATTGAGAACTTACTCTGACTGTAACATTATCTTCCTTGTACGTTTCCATTTACCAGTAACGTTACTATCTATTATAAAACTCAGCACTGACCCCGTTTACTGTAAGTCTTAAAACTCAAGGGCTGTGTTTGACTGTGTTGGTTGTACAGTAACCTCTGAATCAGACTCATGACTCCTTCTTGTTTCACTTGCTTTCCTCCTATGTTTACTGTTACCTTGCCAACGCGCGCAAGAGGAAGAGTTGGGTGGGACTTTGGACGGAGGAGGAGTTGTTGATTTTTTCTGAGTGCTGTGTGAAATGCCAGGATAAGTAAGAGTTGCTTTAACACGTGTCACATATTAAAGCAAGTACAAATGAATGAAGCCAAGTGTGAGCAGATAGACGTTAGATTAAACATGGAGAATGTTAGAATGAGAGCAATGTGGTTGAGATTCACAGCTGACAGCCGACAAGTGAAAGTATGAAATGACTAATGGTCTCAGTATGTGTTTGAACTATGAGTGGAATCTGACCATCTACATGCCTGTGTACGAACGTATCATTGCACATACCTTACTGTCCCGTCCTTATGCATTGTCGTGTGTTCATTAACCCACCAGATACTGAGGATTGTGGTGGGAAACTCTAAGATAATACCGTACAGTTTTTCAGTACTTGCAATCACCAGCTGACTGTGTTGTATCTACCCAAGATGTAATTTATTCTACAGGAGAAATCATTGTTAAAGATTCACACTTTCCCAGCCAATGCTGGAGCCTCATCGGCCGTGGGACATTAAGTGCAGTTGTGTGGGTGTGTTGGCATTATTAAATGGAAGAGCAGATGTAAGATTGTAAAAACAGCAGTGATAGACAAGACGTGTGGTCAGCGACACAAGATGAAATAAAGAGTCAGGTGATTGACTGAGACTTTTTATCTGTTGTAGAAATTGTGGATGGAAACGCCAAGATGACCCTGGGAATGATCTGGACCATCATCCTCCGCTTCGCCATCCAGGACATCTCTGTAGAAGGTACGACTCCCTCAGGAGTTATTTGCATAAATGCTGCTAACACCAGCTACAGCTGAGTAGAGCGGTGCTTGCTAAAGGGCACTCTGGCAGTCAAAATATATATATATATATTTTTTCACCAGCTGTTAAAAACACAAGAACAGTGAATTTAGATTGAGGTGAAATAGAACATCAGTAAATCCCCATCCTCAGTTTCCCGACAGCGAGCTAATCGATCAGTTGATAAATCCTTTCAGCATTAATCAGTCGGAAATTCCAAACACTTACTGAAATTCTATACTTCACCACTTCCTGTGTTTTCGTCTTGGCATTGATTTTGCATTCGAGCTGTAATGAGTCTGTGGTGGTTAATTAAATCTGTCTGATTTGAATTAACTCCGGTGGGTGGGGACCACTACAAGGAGTTTTTGCTCTCCCTAGTAACTGATACTTTTTGATGTTTGTTCAAGCAACACAACAAAAACATCCTCAGTATTCTGACTCCAGTGACTGACAGAGTTTATATTTAGCACAGTCATGAAAGGCACTGCATTGTCTGTCTGTCTGCTCGTGCGCTGTTAATGGGATCAAACGGCAAAAGCTTGAGTCGATGTAAAGAGTCATGTCTTGAGTGTGTTCAGACTAATGTAGACCTCCTGTTCTCCTCACTGCCACTGCTCCTGTCTTATGTTTCTTCTCCTCCACTTCTTCCCTGCAGAGACCTCTGCAAAGGAGGGTCTTCTCCTGTGGTGCCAGAGGAAGACCGCTCCCTACAAGAATGTCAATGTGCAGAACTTCCACATTAGGTAACACACAGCAACCACACACACACACACATGCACATGTACCAAGATTGGATCGATCAGTCTTGTAAGGGTCATTGGTGTTAATGGATCGAAGCTGTTGACGATCAATACTGCACAGTGATGAGAAGTTTGTTTTACATGTTTGTGATCAGCCCGGACTTTGTGATGATGATAGAGCTCGACAACTTGACTTCTCAGTATTCAATTTTTTTTTTTTAAATACTGATGCTGTGGTCTATTAAATATATAATCAAGAATACACCCAGGAGCTCCGCTGTCATGGTGCACCTCGGCTTATTGTATATTAGTAAATATGTTTGGGTTATTTGTGTTTATCTACTGGTATACTGTAGATGGGTGTTGCTCAGTGAAATGTCAATTATTTACTTCTGCAGTGTAGAGAAACCACTGCAATTGTGTAGAAATGCCACCCCCTGTTGGAGAAACTGGAACGTGTTTTACTGTTGAGAAAAGTAGAAAAAAGACACTGATCACGTTATTGTCAGCATTGTAGCTGTTGCCTTCTGATTCTTATGTGAGAAGTAAATTTGTGGTACATTTGTAGATGCATGTTTTACAGCACACACAGAGATCAAGGTCTGTGTAAAACTTTGTCATTGTCAGGGTAAACTTGGTCTCAATGTCTTTGCACCAGTTTTCGATTGAAATTTCTCATTGGCTGTTTTCTAGGTCAGGATTTTAACTCAGTGGAGGTACTGAATCTTTCAGTTATGGTTTTAGTTACTAAATAGTTTATATTTTGATTCAAATTCAGTTAAGGTACTAGCAGCGAAGACAGAGGCTTGTATATCGTATAACAGACGGCACTACGAATCACATTCAAAATGTATCTGTGTCATGTTAGTCACTGCTGCACCTTACACTCAGCTTATCTGTTCTCTGTTCTGTCCAACAGCTGGAAGGATGGTCTCGCCTTCAACGCTCTGATCCACAGACACAGACCTGATCTGATCGATTACGACAGCCTCAGAAAGGTATTCAGGCTCACACACGGTCACTACGCCTATACTCATGAGTAACATTAAAACATTAGCATCTGTCTAATGTAATTGAAACAAACTTTTAGTAGTTTTTTATTCATTTAAAAAAAACATTGAGCATGTCAATACTAAGAAACCCGAATCTAAACTTAACCGTCTCAGTAAGAAAGTTTCTCTTCTTCTTGTGCTGTGATTGGTTGTTTAGGACGACCCAGTGACCAATCTTAATAACGCCTTTGAGGTGGCTGAGAAGCACCTGGACATTCCCAAGATGTTGGACGCAGAAGGTAAGCCTGACCCGTGCTGTCGACCAGCTGTGTATCTGTCAGTGATATTATGTGTATGAACTGTAATCCATCATCCTGTATGACAAGGCTCATCAGTGACTGGCTGGGTTTACATGCACACAACAAGGTGACTGGTTCCTGTTATGTGCATAAGCAGCAGTCTGATGAAAATACTCGAGATATTTCATGAGTTTACTGCTCCTGAATGTTTTCTCATTGATGTTTGACACAGCGCTGATTAGCAGCTGTGGTTAAGATGGTTCTGTGTGCAGGTCCCAGGGCTTTCTGATGCACCTGTCCTCCTGAAAATCCCTGGCAGTATAATGTGACTGTAAAGGTATATTCAGACCTAAAAACATCATTAAATCCAGGTGTTGTAGTGTGCATTGTTAAAAGTGGACAGAATGAAACGCCTACAAACTCTAGTAAAGATACATCTATGTTCTGAACACAGCACATTGACCGTGTCTCTGACAGTAGCTGTCCTCTGACCGGGAGGATGGTCTCAATCATTCTTCTCACTGAGTTGAATTATTGTCTCGCCTCCATTACAGTCACACTGTTGATGTGCATGTAAATGTGGCTGCTGAAATCCATGGCTGAACCTGTTACTGTGCATAAGCTGTTACTGCTGTTTCAGGATCAGTGGAGCCTCCGTCCCGTCCCTTCATGTCATTGTCTCCTTTGTCTCCTTTAATGCTTTGGATTTTCAAGTACATGTCTTGATGTATGTCTGTGTGTGTGTGGGGCAGACCAGTATTAGCACTATGTAGTCATTTGTTCATCATCAGACTTTACATTTGTAAATATGCATGCGTTTCCCTCAGTCAAGGGTGTTGCTCTGACGTCTCCCAGTGTTTGGAAACGAGCACAAAGATATTTTAAAGCATTTAAAATAGAAAGTGAAAATCTAAAATGATGAGATACACATAATATACACACATAATGCCCTGTTTATTTTCATTTTTTTATGTAGCTTTGATTTGCAGGGGAATGTCACTTCACTGCTTGAGTGTTTTAATAGGTGAATGTATGGGTCTGACCCTGGTGTGTACAGTGTTGTTGACTCTGTATGTCTGTACTCCCTGTCTCCTTGTCCTGAATGGCTGTTCATAACTACAGCAGCTTGTTACATGTGTCTTGTGTTTGCCAGCCTGTGTAATATGAGTGTATGTCCCTACATGTTTATAATCACATGTCCTCTGTCTTGCCTGTATATATATATATATGTGTGTGTGTCTTCATAACCATGGTCTCCCCTCCCCCACCCCGCCTTGTAGACATTGTGAACACTGCTCGTCCAGATGAGAAAGCCATAATGACTTATGTGTCCAGTTTCTACCATGCCTTCTCTGGAGCACAGAAGGTACCCCCTGACTCCTCGACTCGACCTTTGACCTCCCGTTACTAACAAAGTGCTGCTTCCTGTCCAGCATGGCCTCACTTCTCTCAACAGCGCTGTTAAGACCTGGGTTTTCAACAAAGACACTGGACTCGTTGGGACACAAACGCACACACTACAACACAAACAGCAACAGTATGGATGTAGCTTTGCTGGCAAAAGCAGTAACTATGTGGTCCTGTGATGTGTTGTTAGAGAGTGAGTAAGTCTGACTTGGCTACTGAGGAGTGCAGCTGAGCTCGACCGTACTGCTGTTCTAGAGAAGCAGTGGCTGTCTACTTGTGAGCCCTCAGCCCGTTTGTTGTGTCTATAGATTGTGACAGGTTGTCTTCAGTCCCTTCCTTTCCTTGTCAAGTTTAATTTAGATGCCTGGACAGGTACAAATATTCAGAAATTAACACATGGCAAAGAACAGAGAAGCTGTTATGACATGTTACATTGAGGAGTCAATAATTATGGTACAGATTTTAGCCAAAGATGAAGAGCAGTGTAATTTAAATAGTTAAATACTGTATAAAGAAACAGGTCTGGACCTGTGAAGGCTCAGGTTGAAACTTCTAGACAACTATCCTGTCCTCTCCTGCTCCTCATCCACTCCCCCTGCTTTCAACCTTCCCATCTCTTGTATCTGTCCCTCCCTCTCTGCTTCATCACCTCCTCCCTTATTTTTCCTCCCCTCCCCTCACCCGTCTCCTCTCCCTCAAGGCCTGTGACAGGAAGCCAGTTGATGTGTCTCTTGTTTTGCTCCTCTTCCTCTAATTAATTTTCTGGCTCATTCAGAACTTGTTTGTGTTCCTCTGTAATCTCAGGGGAGAGGTGTGAGACAATTAGACAGATCTAGGCAACGTGTGCGTGCGTGTGGAAACTATTTCCATGTACAACTTGTTTTCCCTCTAATCCTTGAATTATGTATATAAAAGTTTGTGCATAGAAAAAATCTCCAGGCTTACTGCTTTTGCCAGCATCACTATCATCATTACAGAATCACACTTCATCCTGTCCATGAAAAGCATTTTTGGAAAGTTTATTCAACATCTGGTGTTGGTTTTTCATTCAGCTCCTTTGGACAAGTGGGTAAATTCAACTATTTCAAATTTGCGTAACACACTCAATCTGTCAGACCTCTTGCAATTAAATTTTAATTAGGCAATGTATAATATAAACTGAGATAAACCTAGAGCCGGAAGTGGAGTAGTTATTATTTATTTGTGATTATTTAAATGCTTGGAAACAACAAGCTGCATTGTGTTCATTGAGAGGAGGACGCGTCATGTCGTGCTGCCTGATTTGTGGCAGCATCATTTTCGCCTGCTAAATAAACCAAATAAGGGAAAGGCCTACTTCAGAGTTTGAATAAGCTGCTTTGAGTGGATTCACCCTGACACAGATTCAATGAGCTTGATTACAACAGTGGGTGTGTGTATGTGTGTTTGTGTCCCAACCATGACCTCGTGGTTCCTGTGTCCTCATCTCTCTTGGAGAGGACTCTCGTCCTCCTCACATCCCCGTCCCCTAAACAGGGGGGGGCCACTCTCTCCACAACCAACTGTCGCCAGCTCCCTTGGCTCTCTCATCTGTAGGGAGTGAGGACCACATACTGTAGCTTTGGGTAGCTTTGGCTTCACTCTGTCTCCTTCTCTCTCTGTTTCTTGTTCTGTCGACCTCTCTCTGCCCTGCTGGGTGATGCGTAGACATCGTGGGTACGCTGAGGCCGGATGAGAAGGCCATAATGACCTATGTATCCTGCTTCTATCATGCCTTCTCTGGTGCACAGAAGGTGAGCTCCTCACGCTTCATACTCGCATTAACACTTTGCTGAAGCAAACAAAACAAAACAAAACCAAGAGGATTCCCATCAGTCTGTTTTCTGGGTTTACTCCAGACAGAAGATACGTTAAGTGGGAAAGTAAAGATCAGCTGGTATCAGAAAATGGATCGGGTTGGGTTGTTTCCCCAACAACAATTTTTCTGTCTCTTTTTGGATCCAACTGTGAAGTTATTCTCACTGTTAGTTAGTTTTCGGGGCACAGCTAGAGTTGGGAACTATTTACAGATCAGGAGGATCATGATGGGAACAACAAACATTTTCGGAGGCCTCTGTTTCTGAGCTTTGGACATTGAGACTGTTTCTCCAAAAGAGCTCTGTGTTAAGGTCTAGACTTAAATTCCCAAACTGATATCAGTCCTGTGATGGTCTATATAGATATTTGGATATAATGAGTGTCAGAGAGCTCGCTGACTGGATGAAGACCATGCTGTCCCGTACTGGGACTGTTGTTGGTGTTTTTCCAGTTTCTACTGGGATCATGTGTAACTTTGAAGTGCTTCTGATGAATATGTGAGCTCATGACACTCTAAATAAAAATCTTAAATCATTACCTAAAATACATGTACTTACTACAATCTGTATGTTTTCCATGGAAAACAAAATGGGAAGGATTATTACACTGATATGGTTTTGGGAAGCCGGGTCTTCTTTTGGGAAACACTTTTCAATGTCTCTCCTTTTTCTATTCAGCTATTAACATTTCTTAACTCTAAATGTCTGTTTTGATGTATGATATCTATGATATGTATACAGTATATCTGTGCAATGTGTTAGTTTAGACTTAAAATAATATGAGATACAAAATAAGAGACATTTTTATGAAGTAGAAGAAGCAGTTTGTTGTACAGAATATCAACATGTACTGTTTTTTATTTCCAGTGGTACAATAGTGTAATATCCTAGGCAGAGCCACTGATGCGGACTGCAGCGCTACATGAACCTGTAACTAGATGAATGGACTGACTCCTGATTTGTGACAGGAGACGCATGGAGCTTTAAAAACACACACTCTTACTTTGGCACATTGAACTAACCACCAGCAGTTGGAGCATGTTTATATCCGATAGATGCAATGAGTTTTTTGTGTCTTTTTGCACTTTTTATAATTAATAATGTCTGTCTGAACTTGTGTTTACATTTATTCCAATTCACTGCCTGTGTGTGGAGTGTGTATGCACAAATTTGGAGCAAAAGATCTGTTAATAAGATCCCAGGTTGAGCTACTAATAAAAAACAACAGACACCTATTTAATGTTTGGTTTAGTGACTTGAAAGCGCAGCATCGTGTAGCTACAGTGAACGCTCTCTCTAAGCTTTGGGCACAGTGAGTGAACTCTGATGGTACATGATGGAGTCACTGTGAGCGCAACTCATCGCTCTGTCTCCTGATAGGCTGAGACAGCTGCAAACCGCATCTGCAAAGTGCTGGCTGTCAACCAGGAGAACGAGCAGATGATGGAGAACTACGAGAAGCTGGCCAGTGACGTGAGTAACAACACTTTTCAGCCCGTTTACACAGATCAGAGCTCTTCATTTTAGACTCAGTGTTTGATGTTCATGTACCTGCTCTAATGTTACAGATACAGCTCATTTACTTTCCAAACTCTGATAGAGCTTTTATAAATAAAACATATCTTCTAAGTCGACCGCCTGATTATTTGTGCTGACTGGTGTGTCCTTGTTTTCCTTTCTGCCTGCAGCTGCTGGAGTGGATACGTCGGACCATCCCATGGCTGGAGAACAGAACCCAGGAGAAAACCGTCAATGATATGCAGGCCAAACAGGAGGACTTCAGAGACTACCGCTGTGTCCACAAACCACCAAAGGTTTACATTATCTTCACTTAAAGAGAAGTTTACCTCTGCATCCACCTGCTTGTTTCTCTCTAAGAGGTGAGAGGTGTTTGTTTGCTGAATCCTCTCACTAACACCGAGCCGACTCTTCTGTTCCTGCCCCCAGGTCCAAGAGAAATGTCAGCTGGAGATCAGCTTCAACACTCTGCAGACTAAACTGAGACTCAGCAACAGACCTGCCTTCATGCCATCAGAGGGACGCATGGTGTCTGTATGTATTCACACAATTTATACAGAGTAACTCATCATCTCTAACATCTGGAGACATTTGAATTTGATGTTTGTTGCAAACATAAAACTGATCATTTAGAATTTATTTTGTATGTGTGATACACAGAGTGACTGCTGCACTTGAACCTGGATTTCTCATGATATAAAGTTGTATTTTATATGTATTTTGTTGTTTGTGGAAAAATAAGAAATTAGTTCTCACTGAAGACTGATAGTTTCCACTTATTTACTGAATTATGCCAGGTCTGCAGTCCAGTATGTTAGTGGTAAAATCTCAAAAAGTTTCTTTTTGTGGTTTTATGGTCCTGGATTGTCTTTCAGCTATATTTTTCAAATATTTCAAATATTACACAAGGATACTCCGTTTTACTGTATATTTACTATGCAGGCAAAGAAACATGTCATACTGTACTCTGCAGTGAAGGGCTGGTATGAGTCATTTCTGCTGTCTGATCTCAGGATATCAATGGAGCATGGCACACTCTGGAAGGAGCAGAGAAAGGCTACGAGGAGTGGATACTCAGTGAGATCAGACGACTGGAGAGACTGGAGCACCTGGCTGAGAAGTTTCACCAGAAGGCCGCCATCCATGAATCCTGGACTGATGGTATTTAAATGTTTTCTCACACAGAATGGTCTTTGCCACCATGAAATTTGATCTTCTCCAAATCATTCAAAATGGAAAAATCCCTCTTAAAAGTTTTGTCTCCTTTTCTTTGTGCTGCTCTTTTTGTATAAAATAAGTACAAATTTGCTACCTATTACTATTGGTATACTACTTCTCTTTGCTATTTAAGAGACTGACAGAGAGTGAGTAAATAAGTGTGTGTGTGCAGGTAAGGAGGCCATGCTGACCCAGAAAGACTATGAGACTTCCACCCTGTCAGAGGTCAAGGCGTTGCTACGGAAACATGAGGCGTTTGAGAGCGACTTGGCAGCACATCAGGACAGAGTGGAGCAGATCGCCGCCATTGCACAGGAGCTCAAGTAAGGAGGGAGTACAGTAAATAGGACGGGAGGAGTGAACAGCTGACAAGTCACATAAAAAAACGATGATAATAATTGTAGATACAGTGACATTAGTGGAGGAGATGAAACCATGAGATCATTAGAATAACAGAGAAAACCCGTCCGTCAGTAAATCATGTATCTGTGGGTGAGTTGAGTGTAGCCTGTGAACTCTTTTTCTTTTCTCTGTGCCACTTTCCAGTGAGCTGGACTATTACGACTCTGCCAGTGTCAACGCTCGCTGTCAGAAGATCTGTGATCAGTGGGACGTCCTGGGAGCCCTCACCCAGAGCCGCAAAGAGTCACTGGAGGTATGACTCCACCTGTCATTTCATCAGGCGCATACTTGTTCTGCGTGTTTGCTGCTGCAGTCTCTGATCAGAGGCTGGTGAAATACTGTAATGCATCTCACACGGTTGATTTTTGCAAGATCATAGGAAAATTATGAACCCTGCGCTTGGACAGTGAAGTGCTGTAAAATATTTAAATTTTGTAACCAAAATGATCCTGAAAAATAGCTCATGTTCGCTGATTCAGTGAAATTAATCCAACAGAGGACAGAGAAGCAGCTGGAGTCGATAGATGAGCTTTACCTGGAGTACGCCAAGAGAGCAGCGCCCTTCAACAACTGGATGGAGGGAGCCATGGAGGACCTGCAGGACATGTTCATTGTCCACAATATTGAGGAGATTCAGGTAGCTTCAGACACACACATGCAGAAAGCTACAACACATAAAACACATACGAACAAATGAAAGCAAAAACATATCTGAGGTCCCAGTTGAATATGTATTTCTCCAGACATGGAGCACAGGAACAAACAGGTGAAACGTTCTGTGAAGTGGAGGTAAAACCGAATTGTTTCCTCCCTCAGGGTCTGATCACAGCTCATGAGCAGTTCAAGTCCACCCTGTCGGAGGCCAACAAGGAACGGGAGGCCATTCAGTCCATCCAGGCAGAGGTGCAGAAAATTGCCCAGAGCAACGGCATCAAGCTGAGCGGATCAAACCCCTACACCACCATCACACCCGAGAGCATTGATAGCAAATGGGAAAAGGTAGGCTGCTGTCTGATGTCCATTTTACATTTAATTCTGCTTTTCTGGGTTTCACCTCCCAGAGTGTCTTTGCTTGATGTATTAGAAACATTTTTTATTTATTTATTTTTTGTTATCTTCTGCTGGGAAGATGCTCCACTCTGTTTATATTTGCCTGCATATTTCTCAAGAGAATGGTTTTAGTTTTATTTATTTTGTCCGACATAGCTGGTGTGTAGATGCAACCACAGCTTATTTCTGTTACAATTTATAATGTTTCTAATATGTGTGTGTGTGTGTGTGCGTAGGCCATGGCGATGGTGCCGCTGCGTGACAACGCCCTGCAGGAGGAGCTGAACAAGCAGAACTCCAACGACACTCTGAGAGCCAAGTTTGCCACTCAGGCCAACACTGTTGGTGCCTACATCCAGGACAAAATGGAGGTAAGGGATTAGTCCATGTGAACAGTCCAAGTGTTCACCATTGTGTTGAAGCAGCTCATCTTTGCTCAGCTGTGTGTAGTTTGTCACAGTTTTCAGGCCAACATTGTAAAACAGTGAGCTCATAGAGATTTAGGAGCTTTGGTGCTGGAAAAGTTCATGACCATGTTAACACAGTGTGGATGGACACAAGTATGTGTTAGTTTCACATTAGTGAACTCACTGTGCATGTTTCTGATTTGCTTATTCATGTTCTTTATTTACTCACTACATTTATTCATTACTAGCTTTGCTTCAGGTCCTTTGAGAAAAATTGGCTAAATTTGGAGAAATATGGTGTTAATCAAAATTATCATGTAGATTAGAACAATGTTAAAGGACAATTCCGGGCAAATTCAACTCGGGGCTGTATTTTCCTAACATTTTAGGTCCAAAAGAAGGAATCTGAAGATTTTCAGTTTAATTGCTCCTGTTTTGCGGTAGTTGTGTCTGTCATCTGACGCTGTCTGTAGAAAAAAAATGCTGCTTTGAGGTATGTAAACAGCCTAAGCAGCGGAACTTGCATCTGCACCATTCATTGCTGCCGTGGCGATGCGGGGACAGACTCCTACTACAAAACAGGAGCAATTAAACTGAAAATCTTCAGATTCCTTCTTTTAGACCTAAAATGTTAGGAAAATACAGCCCCAAGCTGAATTTGCCTAGAATTGTCCTTTAAGTATTCATCTATAGATTTAATTCAATAGCCAACACAGTAAAACTAGTTAAAGTTTCTCTGGGAGATCAGTTAAAAGTGTCTTTAATGCATAACTTAACTAGAAAGGAACTTGAGCTCAGGTAAATCAAGCATGCAAGTGTACATGCTAATAACAAAGAGTGGTCATGACTAACAACTCGTACAGTGATACTACAGTAACAGAATAGCCTTTAATTGTCTGTAAACGCAAATTCATCTGAGGCATGGTTTGGCGTCTGGTCAGAGCAGAAAGTGGCCTCAGCTAGTTCACAGCTGTGGGAGAGGACTGAGTCCCAGAGGGGGAGGTGAATCTTTGGGGTATTGCATCACACCTCACACACATCTGTGTCTGCTCAGAGATATCCCACACTGTCATGCTTAACACACACACACACACACTGCTTAACTCACAACTATTCATGACAACACCAATAGCACTGAGCAGTGTAACTGTGGTACAGACGCCTCAGTCAAACTCGTTCCTCTGGGTGATTTAGATTGGTCAAACAGCTTTGAAGCACATTACATGGGCTCAGTCTTCACCTGCTGCTGCTTGTCACTGTAAACACCGCCAGTGATGTACACAACACTTCACAGCTTAAGACGTTTAAGAAATGGAAGGAGTACTTGCTCTGTGCTCGCGTCCTCTCCTCTATAAAGTTTTGGAACTGTGCACGTGCATGGGGACAGGATGGTGAACACTGTGCGTCTGTGTTGGCAGGAAATTGGCAGGATATCCATCGAGATGAACGGCACTCTGGAGGACCAGCTGACCAACCTGAAGGAGTACCAGCAGAACATCATGTCCTACATGCCTGAGATCAACAAGCTGGAGGGATTCCACCAGCTCATCCAGGAGGCCCTCATCTTCGACAACCAGTACACTTCCTACACAATGGAGGTAACACACACACCCCTATATTCTTCATGGATCAGTTTATGTACTGTATCACAGCCTTGTTGTAAAACACTATCTTGCCTTTGTTGCTTTGCTGCTTAAAACTGTGTAACAAGTTTCTCTCCCCACCTCTCATATTGTTTTCTTCATTCCCTATCTTCCCTGCTCCCTCCCTTCTCTCTCCCTCTCCCTGCAGCACCTCCGTGTGGGTTGGGAGCAGCTGCTGACCACTATCGCCAGGACCATCAACGAGGTGGAGAACCAGATCCTGACACGTGACGCCAAGGGCATCAGCCAGGAGCAACTCTACGAGTACCGTGCCTCCTTCAACCACTTTGACAAGGTCAGGAGCCACGGCTTACTGATTATATTTGTCTTGTGCTTTTTACACTTACTATGTCATAGTGTTAAAGTCAGATATAGGAGTATTAGGGTTGGAAGCTATATATATATATATATATATATATATATATATATATATATATATATATATATATATATATATATATATATTCCCCTGTGTTGGTGTTGTTTTAACATGATTCATATACATGGCACAAGATACATGCCTTCATCTTCATTATAAGAACAATGATACACCAAAGGGGAAAGAACACCTTCTGCTCTCAACCCAAATACTTGTTGTTGTTGTTGTTGTTTTTTATGGCTGAAATGTTAAGTTCCAAGATGCTTTCATTTCCTGAGAGAGTTGATATTAATAGTCTGACCTCCTGGACCTGTTTGAACATTTTGTGTTTTTATGTCTCATGTGAGGACATGGTCTTTTCTATATTCATGTATAACATGACTGAATGAATGTTTAGACTTTAACTGGTGGTGAGAGAGGAAGCAGACGTGTGAGTATTGATCCTATTGTTTTACACAGGCGAGCACATGATGAACACTTCAGTATTTCTAGAGGAGGACGGCCGCTGTGTTTTGGAAGACAGAGTAAATGAGTCCATAGAGACACTTTTAGCTTTCATGTAGTAGAGAGGGTGTGGGAAATATTCCCTGGTCAGATGCTCTGATAGTAATCTGAATTTGTTGAGGACAGTATTTGTAGGTTAACGGCTTCACTGTCGACAGAACTGGCACTGAACTGGGTGTGTCACCAAACATCTGTTCTGTAGTCATTGTCAAATGATAATTCATAATTTATGTATTTAATCTCATGGATGAATAGGGCACCCATCATTCACCGTCCCACACTACTGTGTGTGTGTATCACTTTGTGTCACTCATTTATGTTATTGTCTGTTATGGTGCTTCATAAACACTCGAGGATTCTGTGGTCACTCACCCATCAAGCTGTGGTCACTCAAATCTTTTGTTTTTGTTTTATCATCACATCAGTGTGTCTGGGAGCACAACACATCTTGTTCTTTTGAAACTTTAATCTTTAGATTTCAGGAATACCACAACGAAAGTCAGTAGAATGTAAAACTTAATATTTGTTAATGTGTCATCTGAGATAGTTGGTGCTGAAATTGTTATCTGCATGTTGGGCTGATGTCAAAAGAATGAACACTGCCCAGTAACGCAATTTTCCCAACTCTGTTTTCAACCAGAACGTATTTTAGCACTTACAACATGAATTTTTAATGTAACTCTCCACTGGCTTTTCAGAAATAACTCAATGTGTTGTCTCCCACAGACACGTGCATGTGTTGAAAACGTGTACAATTGTTTCTGGTCAATCATGTTGTGAGTGCTGACATCTGTCTAAACATCCATGAATGTCTGTCTATCTGCCAATCTGTCTGTCCCTGCATCCTCCGTGTCCTCATCTTCTCCCTGCATGCTGTGGGTCGCACGGTCTCCATCCATCACCATCCCTGTGTTGCAATTGGTTCATCCTCATGACGTGGCGCCCTGTCATTGGGTGTTTGGCTGATCTCAGGACCACAGTGGGGCCCTGATGGCCGAGGAGTTCAAGGCCTGTTTGATCAGTCTGGGCTACGATGTGGAGAACGACAAGCAGGTAGGACGACCAGAAACAGGACGGAGGGAAAGAGTCGGTGTTTGTCAGGCCCGTGAGCAGGAGAGCAGAGATCACTGCATCTCACATCCTCCTCAACATATTACATCTCAACATCACAACCAGTGACTTTTGCTCTATGATTTTCTTTTCAATGCCTTCACACCGTCCAAACAATTCTCATTATTGCGATATCTCAGTAACACATTGAGGAAATTTCCTGAAATCGGGCCATGAACTCAACACAGACTCAAAAATGCAATAGTGAGAATATGGTGGTCAAAGGTCACTGTTACCTTAAACACATGTTTGGCCATAACTAAAGAGATATAATGCTAATTATGCTAAAAACTGGATTATTTATTGTCTGTGTTGAGAACTGCTGTGAGGCCATGTGTTATATGAAACTGGTCAGTGATGAGTCGGCGCTCCTGCTCTGAGGGTCTTGATGAGCACCATGGGTCAGGCAGGGTTCAAGTCCGTCAGCATGGAGGGCAGAGATGTTGCGCCCCTGTTTGTCCACTGGGGGTCTCTGTTGCTTTGTGCTGCTTCAGCTCCACCGAGCTCCCTCTCACTGTCTGAGCAGACATCTCCCCTCGTCCGTCTGTCAGGTTTTGCTTTACTCCGACACTTTCTCTGTTAATTGTTTGTGCTTTTTTATCTTTTTTTTCACCTCCCCAAACATTACTCACCTTCTCTACATCTTTTTGATATCTGTACTTGTCTCAATCATCCCTTCCCTCTGCTTCTTTCTTTTCCATCTCTACCTCTCATTCCTCCTCCTCCTCCTCCTCTCTGCTACTTGTATCTCTCCGATTCCATCCTCGTCGACTCACCTCCTCTCCCCGGCCTTTGCTGTGCTGTGACGGTCCACAGAAGCGATCAGGACAGATGGTCGCAGAAGATTTCCGGGCTCTACTCATTTCTACAGGAAACAGCCTGGTACTGCTGCTGCATGATGCTCCCACAGGGTGTCTGCAGGTCCAACGATGTCCTAATTCAGTTTAGCTGCTTCATACAAACCCTTAAATGACATGAACGTTCTTTTTTTTTTTTTTTTTTTATTCAAAT
Source organism: Trachurus trachurus (assembly GCF_905171665.1). NCBI lineage: Eukaryota > Metazoa > Chordata > Actinopteri > Carangiformes > Carangidae > Trachurus > Trachurus trachurus. The sequence continues at coordinate 23,129,870 of NC_139892.1, read as the reverse complement.
AATTTTATTGGCTTTTTATACTGCAAATACATACAACACAGTCAACAAGGCTGCAAACCGCAGTCACAATATACGACATGAACGTTCATGAGTAGGGCTGAATATGGACAAAATATGTCTTAGTCTTTCTTCATCCCATAATTCCTCCAAATCATCACTTTGTAAATTATGTGCATTGCTGAACTTTATGTCAAGAAAAACAGTTGAGAAGTTTGACTAGTTTGTTAGATAAAGTAGATGGAAAAAGTTATTTTCCAAACAATATTGGCAAAAGTCTGTGTAAAAAAAAATCTAATCCTGTTTTTCAAATAATGACTACTATATTCTCAGTGTATTAGTGTCAGTTCTTTTATTTTCCTAAATATAACTGGACACCTGCAGGCACCCTGCTGTCTCTCCCTGATCCTCTTGCTGCTCATATTATTTGGTTCTGTCTGTGTTGCTTCTGTACTCGCTGCACTGTCCTAGCGACTGATTATCACTTTTCATGTTGACCCTCTATGTTTTATGTGAGTATTGATCCTCCATTTCCCTCTGATATTAACCAGTTGTCACATTATTTATATACAAGTGTGAAATGTAAAATATCTGGACTGCGATGGCCCTCTTCTCCGGCTCAGTCTATTTCATGGTGGTCCTGATGTTTTACACACTTGAAGTTCTGCATGTTAAACTGTGTCTGTGTCAGTGCATGTGTGAGTTCAAGGGGCTCTCTCTCCCGGGTTAACCTATTGTTTCTTGGTTACCAGGGCGACAGCGAGTTTGCTCGCATCATGGGCATAGTGGACCCCAATGGCAGCGGCGCTGTCACCTTCCAGGCCTTCATTGACTTCATGTCCACGGAAACGACCGACACAGACACCGCAGACCAGGTCATCGCCTCATTCAAGATCCTGGCTGCTGATAAGGTGAGTGTGTGTATGTTAGTGTGTCCGATTGCATCCCATCATTTTCTACAGGTGTTTTGTCGTTGAACCAGGAATTAAATTATGGATGTCTCTCCTATCAGAACTACATCACAGCTGAGGAGCTGAGGAGGGAGCTCCCCCCGGACCAGGCTGAGTACTGCATCGCCCGCATGGCGCCCTACTCTGGGCCTGATGGCGTGCCCGGAGCGCTGGACTACATGTCCTTCTCCACCGCCCTGTATGGAGAGAGCGACCTGTAGAAGAGGCAAGAGGAGGAGGATGGCTGGACAGACCAGGGGGTGAGGGGAGGGGGGAGGGCGTGGTGGAAGAGGAATCAAGCGTTTGTAGGAGTTTGAGTGGTGGTTGTGAGATGCCCCTGTGAGTGCCGGTTTAGAAATCATCAGAAGTTTTAAGACTCTGAGCTTGTTGATTAAACGATAGTTAGGTTGGGCTCGGCTGAATGTTCTGCAGCTCCATTAAGACGTAAACAGATCGAGAGTAATCATGGTAAATTTTCCAGTAAAGTTTTATATGAACGGGCATATCCAGGGGCAGCTGTGGGACAGAGGGACAGCTGCTCTGTAGTGCGGGTCCTTAGCTTCACCCTCTCTGCCTTTTGTGGGGTCAAACGGGGAGGAACAGGGGTCTGGACATTGGGGGAGGGGGAGGGGGAGGGGGAGGGGGAGGGGGGGGCACAAGCTAATCTGATACTTATGCTAATTTTTGTTTATTTTATTATAATTTTTTCTTCTTGCCAGGGGGTTCAGGGTGTTAGGCAGGGAGCAGGGCAGTGTGGGGTTTGATGTGGTTACTGGCGAGGTTTGTGTATTAGATCCTAGAGAGATATATGCTGTGGGGTCGGGAGGGGCGGGGGGGGGGATAAAATGACATATTTACCCATAATTCCCGTGTTGCTGGATAAGGTGACCTGTTTAACCTCAGTTCTTTCCTCCTTCTGTCTTTGTTTATTTCTTTTTTTTTTCTTTCTTTTTGTTTTTCTGGAGCAGGTGGGTGGTGGGGTGGGGACAGTAGTTGGTTCGGGGGGGGCTCAGCGCTGTACATACTTATTTTTTCAGTGCAAGGAATGACACACATGTTCCAGTTGTTGAGAATAATTGATCAGAGGCTTTCCAGTAGTTCAAAACTGAGTGACATTTGTTAAAAACAAGAAAAAAAATGAAAACAATAAAACAGAAGAATTGAAAAGCCAGTGGTAACGACACAGAGAGCAGTTTCACCAGTGGATAGGTTTGAGCTTCCAGATGTCTATGTTTTTTTTTTTTCTTAAAGCAATGGAAAATATTCATGGAAGAGGTAATTAGCCAAGAAGCTGAGGCTTGAGTACTTAAAGGCGACTATAAATACCAATGACGGGCAACACCATAATTATCTACAAATATTTGCTTCTGTGAAACTATTCTCCTGGGTGGGCATCAGGTGCTTATTTAAATAAGAAACTATACATTTATACAATAGAGAAGACTAGTACTCAATGTTAGTCCACTTTTATATACCAGAAATTGTACACACATACAGAAATATATACACGTCATGTCATGGATACATTTGATTGACTGAATGAAGGTTCTTCCTGGATTTTTTTTTATTTTATTTTATTTTTATGTTGGTTACTATGGTGATGGCACTGTGGAGCACTCCCAATGTGAATTTTAGAAAAAAAAGGTGGTGGTAATGAAAAAATGACGAACAAAAAATGTGCCTGTTGGTGGTTACAGCCCTGTCCCTCTTTCTCTTACTCTCTCCTTACCTCACCCTCCCACTTCCTGCCCCCTCTCTCCCCCATCCCTCCATCCCCTAATTTGTCTCCGAAGAGAAGGGAAAGAAAATTTACTGCAAGAAAGGAGGGATGGTAAAGATCAGGGAGGGATCTTCACGAAAACATTCCATTATGTGCAAATAACAAATATAGGGAAAAAAGGAAATTGTTGTGTAAAAAAACAAAACAAAAAAAACTATGCAATCATAATGTGATGAATATCTGAGTTCTGGGGAAAGATGTGATTAGGCCCTTTCTGTGAAAGTTCCCTGTCTAAATTAACCAGGAGAGCAGATTTCTCCCATGTTTGTTGGCTGTCAGGGAGAGAGGAGGGGGAGACAGAGGGAGGGACAGACAGGGAAGGAACTGAGAAGAAAAGACTTGGACCAAAAGCTTGTTTCTTTTTTTTCTTTCTATTTTTTCCCTGCGAGGTTGGAGAGAAGTGAACTCTGGAATTGTGATTTTCCTTTTTTTTGTACTCTTTAATATCAAACCTTATCTGCTGTACTGGAAACTGCAACGCCTTCTGTCTCTAATGATAAGTGAGTTTCACAAAGCACACATAAAAGTTTCCTTACAAAATACCTCTGCTTGTCTTCATGTCTTTCTTTCTCGTGGGTAGGTTCATATGTTCTGCCTGCTTTTCTATGACTGGTTGATGATCGACAGACAGTACAGGCTGAGGACACAAAGTTTGGGTCCACTTTCCTGTTTGAATATAAAAGGAACAGGCAGCTGCTGTTGATTTTATGGTTTCTGGTCGATGTCATTTTGTTTAAACATGAGGTTAGGGGAAACTTTAGAACCGTGTCATAAAGATGAATGATAAAAATGTATCATTATTATCATTAGAAATTGAGCAGTCAGCATCGAGAGAAGTAGAACATTACTTTTACTTCCATTTTTTTTAAATAAAAAAATAATATGCCTCAAAGTCATAAATAATACTACATCTGGTTACTGTCCTGTGTATAATTATAAGCACATAAACAAAAATTATTGAACATGGTCACATTCCAAAATTCTCAGCCAAACTTTTAGAGAACTTTGTGGCATATGCGTCCCTGCTAGTGTATAATGTTTACTTGCATGTCAGTCTGTCTAACTTGCATCATTTATTTAACATTTAGGCCAGTTTGCATTAAATATGACACTGTCGAACCATTTAATCAACTTTTTTACTTTTCATTAGCCTCTCTTACTTTAACTAGAAACAGCATTTCCTAACGGAACATGCGTGTGAATGCTGAAAGCCATTGCTGAACCATGCTGAATTAGCAGAATAAATTGACAAAGACATGCGGAATGGCACACAAGAAACATGTCCAAGGAAGGAATTGAACCCACAACTCTATGAGTGGTAACCTAACACACTAACCATATGGCCACAGAGGACCTGAGTTAAAATGAGCTTTATACTATCAGGAATCAAAGACTGTCCAGTGACATCTGAAAAGTTGGAATCAATCAAGTAAAGTCAAGCAATGACATGACTGAGGCAGGAATCAAACCTATGATCTCTTGATCAGTAAACCTTTACTCTGCCACTTTGCCACAGAGAGCACACTGCTTCCAAGACTGTTGTCATTGATTGTAATGTGATGATGTGGTACAAATAATCAATGAGATAACGAACACCTGTAACCAATTGAAGGCGCAAACTATAGCTGACACAATGTAAGACAGATAATCCTAAAAAAAAACCTATAAACCCAAGTGAACAGTGTCAATAAAAGCATGTCAAAAAGACGTCTTGTTCAATTGGTTTAGGCACGTAGACCGGAAATGAGCGGTAGCCTAGGCCTCCGTTCTGGTGGGGAGAGTGTAATGTGCTCGTACAGCAGCAGCAGCGGCAGCAGCAGCAGCAGCAGCCCACAGCTGGACCTGCTTTACGCGCTCTATGGTCTGGTGGGGAACGGCTCAACAACAACATGAGCAGCTTTGTGACTTACGAATGAGATGACGGTGAAGTCGTGACCGGACCGGGTCCTTGCTGCTTCGATTGTCCCTCATCACCAACATCCACAGACCAGCTGCGGTCGCTTTGAAGCCCAGGAACCAGAGGAGTAAAAGGCGCGTGGCCGCCGTGGCAGGAATGAAGCTCGCGCTCACCTTCACCTGCCAGGCTCTGCTCGTCCTCCTGCTGTCGGGGTCAGTGCAGACCGACAGGACAGCGGTAAGACACACACTCCACTCAACTTCATCGCATAAGTAACTAGTGGGTCACAAACGTCTGTGGAGTTTGTTTCCACTACAGGTGTTTAATTTGACGCTGAGCTGACAAGTCACTAGAACCACTAACTATAGGCTGCTAACCAGAGCCTCATAAAATCCGCACAGTAACCACCAAATCAGTTCACATTTATGGACGTGTAATGCTTTAGGTTGTTTTAAAATACTTCAGACAAACCATCCTTTTTTTTCATTTACGACGTATTCCTTTAAATACAATACAACAGTCTGTCCTTTGTTATCATTATTAGTTTATTAGTCCCATGTAGCCATGTCCCATGTGGGCTTCTTTGACTTTTACTTGCATTCATGAAGCTGCTGCTAATAGTTCTGGCTTAAAAATATGTACTAAGTAAAGATATAGATCAAGTTGAGAAGAATAACAAAATAAAAGATAGTAAGTTATAGCCTAGTAGTAGTAGTAGTAGTAGTAGTAGTGAAGCCACTGCTTTCAGTTTGATTACAGAGGAGAGTTAAATCTTTGTTGTAACTTGCTGGCTGTTTGGGGGAAGCCTCCAAATTGCCTGGTCTTATTAACTTTATCTTGTAATTGGTTTATTAAAACTGAACAGACTTGACAACACAGTCGTAGGCCTAGGACTTGTCCCTGGTGTGTGTGAGATCCCTGGAGGATGGCAGGGTAACACCAGCCAGCAAGACCCAACCACAAACACACAAATCACTACCAAGCAAATATTTAATTTGCTACTCGGTGAGAAACGTGTGTGTGTGTGTGTGTGTGTGTGTGTGTGTGTGTGTGTGTGTGTGTGTGTGTGTGTGTGTGTGTGTGTGTGTGTGTGTGTGTGTGTGTGTGTGTGTGTGTGTGTGTGTGTGTGTGTCAAGGACAAATCAACCAAATGAATATCAAATGCACAGTGTAAGAGCCTAAAAATACGTGAATGTTATGGAGATCCCACATGGAAATATACCAGTAAATGTGTTTTCACGATTCCCCCAGGAAAAAAAAAAAAAGTAAAAACACAAATTTGAAGTTGTTAGAGGATTGAGGCTGCTCTTTGGAAGCTTTACATTTTAAATTGTGTTTTTATAGTTTACAAGAAGCTATCAGTTTCATCTGTTTACAATGAGACCGAAATATATGATGTCAAGTCTATAAACATCAGATATAAAACTTTCTTGACCAGTCTTGTCTTTATGCAGTTGAGAGTGGGGTTTTTAAGAAACTGTTCCTTAAAGCGACCATCTATACAGGGAAATGTTTTGTTTGAAGTGGGTCTAGATGCCACATTAATACTAATAACCAGAGAAGTCTCTGTTTGAAACCTTTCATGATGTCTTTCAGTGCTTCAGGGAAGCTGTAACACTGAGTGATGTTTGGAGCAACATTAACACATGGTGTGTGACAGAGAGAGGGACAATTTCAACATTTTACAATAGAAAAAATGTAAATAAAACATGACATTCACTCACTGTGACATCTCAAGACTTTCTTTACTCACCACATCTTTTAAATATCAGAATTACATCTGACAACTATGCTTTGGCAATGGTTAGCAATTAACAGACAATTTGAAACTAATGTGCTGAAATTTGTCTGCTTCTTTAAACTTCATGTTAACAGAGCAGCACAGACACATTGTCTACACAGGAACATTCGAGTCTGATTCTTGTGTTTGTGCGTCACAGCCTACTGTCTGTCATCATCGCTGAGGGTGTGTGAAAGTGATACGTGTACACAGACACACGCACCTCTCTCTGAATCCCCTGAGATGTTAAACATGTCGTCAAGATCCCTTCATCTGTGTGTTACTGACCACTTCAATGTTTGCTGTGCATATTAAAGGTGAAGAGCAGAAGCTGCGTTCACAAGTCAGCATGTCACTGCTCAACAAGCTGCAGAACCACAACACGTTTTGTTCAGACGCTGAATCCTGCTGCTGCGGTTTAACAGGCCTTTCAGCAGCATCACATTTTGCACAAAGCTGTGGAGATGAGTTTCCCTACAGCAGCTGGTCGGCAGTATCTGGAGGGTGTGAGCCAGCTTTTTTGTCTGCCCGCTCACTTCCTGCCCCCCCTCCTCTCTCTCTCTCTCCCTCTCTCTCTCTCTCTCTCTCACGCACACCCACGGCTCTGACATTTTATAGGCCCAGAAACACTGGTGGTAATTGTTTCAACACTGAGGATATTGTAGTTGCTGTACTTGTACCTGACAGACAGGAAATCCAGTCTGCCCAGCACTTTGCACCTGGGCTCCTGCCCTCCGCTGCTCTGGTCTACCTTCGTATTCATTCCACCCAGACTTTCAATCCTTTCTCCATTCCCTCTGCACACCTCTCTTAATTCCTCTAATCACATTTTTCCTTCAATACCGTCTTTCATACATCTTGTTCCCTATCCCTCCCCTCACTTTCCCTTCAAACCTGTTTTCTGTCCCCCTGTCTCTGGCTCCCTCTTGTCTTTCTCTATATCCATATCAATTTCAAAGGCATCAATTCTTTGTTTACTCTTCTGTTTCCTTCTGTTCTCCATTGATTTTCTCCATCCATGTGATCCTCCATTCCCTCAGTTTTCTTCCTCTCTTTCTTTTCCATACTTTTTTTTCCAAACCTAGTTTCTTTATTTATCGCCCCCATCTCTTCTTCCATTCCTCCCCTCATTTCCTTATTCCATCTCTCTCTCTCTTTTCCGTTCTTCATTCCTTCCATCTCCTTCTTGTCCACCATCCATACTTTTTTCATCTGCTATCCATTACAGTTTAACATTCAAAGCGCAAAAGCAGTGGAACTGAAGATTTCATGTCATCTGATATCATTAATTTAAGCTGGAAGGTTTTGAGAGGGATTCATCTTTACACTGATGCCCCGACAAGAGACATTTTCAACTATTAGTGGTGAGAAAGGTCTTTACTGTGTCAGCTGTTCGATGGGCAGCCCTGTGGTTCAGGGAAGGCTCTAGCAACAAAATGATTTTGGGCTTTGATTGGACTGAACCTGTGGTCTTCATGCTCTGTTTCACTATCCTGCCTTCACCCCCCCTCCTTAAAATGGCAACTGAATCAAACTGGAGCTAAAAAAGAAGAAGACAAGTTCAGTTTGGTGGGCTTAATGAATTACCAAACAGTTTAAATCTTATATTATATTATATACTATATATATGTATATATGAATGATCCTTTATTTCATTATTCTGTATTACTATTTAGAACTGTGACATCAATTCATGATCAATTATTGTTTGGTTTATTTGGTTATTTCTTCAAATAATAATCTCAACATTTTGTCAATAAAAAACTATAAAATAATAATATGATATAATTATGATATCTACAATGATTTGAAACAGAGAAAATATGTACAGTCTGTTAAGTTATAGACATTTTTGCCTGTGTGATATGAAGTTGTTTTTGAAGAAGAACAAGTAACACTTAGCTTTGATGATGAGGTGACAGACAATATGAAAAGAAGTGAGAAGAAGCAGAAGAAAGCAGCATCACAGGTTTCTCTCCCGTTTTGTGCACATTGATGTGTGGACTCAACACAGGTGAATGTCTTCACATTGACTTACAGTGGTCTCATTCACCACTAAATTATGTCAACACTGTTGGACATCATGGCAAATTTACTCATGTGTCTTAGAGCTGGGAGAAAGCCTATGTCCCTGAACGTGTGTGTGGAGCGAGAGAGGGGAGGGGGCAATGGACAAAGAGGCACTGATGAGGAGTGAGAGGGTGGGGTCAATTGCCAGCTTTGTATGAGTGTGTGTGTGCTGTACGTGCGCTACCCTGTCCGTTTGTAGTGTTTTTAGTTAGTCTGTGTGGCAGTGTGACCAATCTAATGTATATTTTGGAGTGTGTGTGTGAGGCTGTTTCATTTTTGAGCTGTGAGAGTGTTGTTGTCAGGAGCTCAGAGGAGTATGTGGGAATAATTTGGATCATCACGCTCAGCATATTCCCCTCTCTTCTCCTCTCCACACTCCATTTCACCCTCTAACACATTTAAATGCCTCCGGCTCCAGCTCACCTCACGCAGCATTTCAGACACTCACATAGCACCCATTCCAAATTCGGAGCTGATGGGGTCATTTGTGTTAAACAATGACACATTGACACTAATTAAGCTCGAGATCACATGGCTCATTGTGTTGTTCCATATCATCTCAAAATGACTGTCATCTCTCTAACATGGAACAATAAACTTATCTGCAGGCACCTGTGGGTGGTATCTGTCAACAGTGTCAGAGGCTCCTGTTATTATATCTGATTGATAGATAGATAGATAGATAGATAGATAGATAGATAGATAGATAGATAGATAGATAGATAGATAGATAGATAGATAGATAGATAGATAGATAGATAGATAGATAGATAGATAGATAGATAGATACTTTATTTATCCCGAGGGAAATTCATTCAAATTAATTTATAGTTCTCAGGTTCTGCACCTGATGTGTATGTTGCCCCGACTGAGTGACAACTTCTCACACAGTTACAGATGAAATGATGGTGTGAGAAAAGCACAAAGGACAAGAATTATTTCGATTTTTGCCCAATGTATGTTTTTCAGTAGGTTGATAGTTTTGAGAGTAAGAAATGCAGACAGAAAGAAAATGTATGTTTTGGTTATGAAAGCAGAAAAAGTTTGTCCATCCAAATACGGCCCCTTCTGAGCCTGTGGAGATTGTTTGGAAACTTTGCCATCTCTGAGTGCTTGCCAGTAAAGTTGAGTGTAGAGGCTAAATGAGACTAATAATCTGCTGAAAAGTTTTTTCCCCCTCACTTATAGCAAAATTTTTTATGGAAGCAATTTACCGAAATATTTTGAATTAGTCAGCCCATAGAGTGTAAAAAAAAGAGCTGTCTGCCAAGGATCAGGCGGCATGAACCTGTTGGGAAGGAAATGTGTTTCTATTGGCTGGTTCAAGGTTTTAATAGAGTTATTCTAAAACACTTTGCTGTCAGAGACTCGTTTTACAGGCATGAAAAAGCTTCTGTGTAGAAGTCTGGCTGTCAGGCACAAAGCCAACACCCGCCCTCCTCCACTCACAGTTCCTGACAGCACAGACGTATAGCGTCTCCCTGCAGGGAGGATGCTGCCATCTTCACCTCAATTATTAAAGTTTACTCACTCATTAGTTTTCTAAACTGGAGCTTACACAGTTAAAATATCAGGTGGAAGAGAGACGGAGGCTCCTCTGCTCAGCCATCCTGAGACGTCTTCATGTTTCAGATGTGTTGACTGTTGTGACTAACACCCTCTCTCCTCTCTCACTCGCTTTCTCACCCTCTTCCATTCTGCCTCTTTCTCTCCCTCAGCCCATTTTTTTTTCCAGGAATCACAATGAAGCCAATTTATCCTCCACAGACGGGTCGCTCATGCATGGCCCAATGCCTTCCACCCTCCATGCCCTCAGTCCACCTGCAGCATTTTGGACAGTTTCATTATTGCACAGTGTCACTGTCAGAGAACAGTCTGAAAGTTTGACTGAAGTACAGGATGAAAGTTTTGTCCATGTAGTGACGATAAAAAGGGAATCATTTCTGCAGCAAAGTAACCACAGGAAACAATATGTTTGTGTGTTTTTTAGCCTTTCCTGATCTCTGAGAACATGTGGCCCCGTGGTTGTGTCCTGGACTGCCAGAGAGGGCGCCACAGAGCCGTGTGTGGCAGCAACGGCAGGTTGTACAAGTCACTCTGCGCCTTCCAGAGAGCACAGTGCATCAACACACAGCTACGCCTCGCTCCACGAGCACACTGCTCAGGTACACACCCTCACTACTGCGTCATCAACACCTGTTGATTGTCTTTTTGATGGTGTTCAGATGTTGACTGTCTGTTTTTTACTCATAAAACAATACATTGTATGTGACATACGTTCAGAAACAGAAACTGAGGATATTCAGTACTTACACATACAGTACTGTAAGGACACTAACGCCATGGGGTTTTATACAAACAGATGGAAAATGAGCATGTGCTCTGATTGAAATGACCTGCTGCATTAAAAAGAGGAACACGGGAGAGTTCAACCGAGCACAGCCTTCATGTCTGTGTTCAGGAGCAAATTTGGATCGTACTGACTTATTTCCCTTTGATTTTAGATCTGAGCCAGTCCAAATGCCAGCTGGCTCGGGCTCAGGCCCTGGAGGCCAACACCCACAGTGGTAGCAGCCATGTCAGTCCTGCAGCTGCCATGTTCACACCACAATGCCATCAGGACGGTCACTTTCTGCCGGTGCAATGCCACAACCAGACCGGATACTGTTGGTGCTCCACACCGGACGGCAAACCCCTCAGTGGGACCTCGGTCCTCCATCTGATGCCCAACTGCACTGGTCAGAGCGACAAATTATAGGGATACCTATCTTTGACACTGATTATAGACAATTCAATTAGTGTTCAATTATAAACTAAGAAAATAAATGAAGGCAATTTAATTTAATGCCATTCTGTAGGTCGTGTTTCCAACAAAGCTGTTGTTTTGTGTTGCAAAGAAGATCAGAGGAGTCCTGTTGCTTAAATCAAATCTGCTTAAAATCCGTTTCTGTTATTGTGAACAGATCGTATCAAGTTGGCTCAGACCATCGATGCAGATTCACCTGCTATCAAAGGTGACAAAGATGTTTTTATTCACCTCATTCTTATCTACTGATCTACTGCTCATGTATTGTACTTGTTCTTTGCATTCACATGCATTCAATGAGTTCAGCATGTCTCTCATTTGTCCTTTTTCTGGCATGATACTGGTTGTGTCTGTGCCAGTCACACCTGCACTACATTCTCAGACCACTTCACACACCAGGACGTGCCAAGAAAACGTCTCTCTGCCTGACTCATTTTCCCTGCAATTGATTCTTCACACCGTTCTCCCACTCCCCTGTCTGGATTATTTCCTCCCTCATTCGTGTTTTATTCACAGTTTTTTTTTCATTTCATTTTTTTTACAGATGAAGTTGATGAACCCAGGCCAACATTGGAGCCCAGAAAACCTACAGGTAACAAATCCCATGGTGAACATAAAAACACAAGTCATTTAGTTCTTATAGAGAAATTACCATAGAAGTTGTGTCAATAGTTACTGATGCACAGATTTCATCCATTCCATCCTATTCCAGACATTTAATATCTTTGATTACATGCTGCATGTTGTACTTAATCATGCAGTGATTTATTACAACAGAGTAAAGTAAAGCAGGTTCTGGTTTGGCTCCTGTTCCACTGACTCTCTGAGGGGGCAACTCAACAGCCAGAGCAAATACCTGCCAAAACACATCCCTACTCCAAACTCACATTACAACTCACTCCATCTTTAAAGAGGAACTATGCAGGATTTGTAGCTAAACTATACTACATTTTTACCTTTGTTAAACAGATTTGGAGTAATTGTGATGATTTAGTAAATGGCTTAACTTGTTACGAGAGACAATGAAGGCTTTCTGCCTTCCACGTGTGTGTCACTTATTGTGTCTCTTGGCTGAAAAACAACCTTGTAAGATCAGAGCCACTGCCCCAGTGTCCCAGTTCTCGTCTCTGTGGCACCGCAACGCGCCCCGTAACTCATAATCTCTTGTTTATGACAGATTAAACTACACAAATATACACATTGTAACACCGTATATGATACTGTATAAAGTTATGTACCGCTCTATTGATTGATTTCTCACTGGCTTCATTGTAAACAAATGCACATGGCCAAGAGGAGGGTTAGCAAAACAGCAGAAAAGCGACCGGACATAGTTCCTCTTTAAGTTTATTACTGTTATTTCGATAAAATGACGATGTTAAAACTGGGACTGAACATGCCATTGCTACATAACTGCTGGATGTGTAAATAAGCAGCTGTTTAAATCGCTCCTCGATATGCTTCACAGTAGTCTATGATAAAGCACAGAAAGATTTATATTTTAAATCTACCTTGCCAGTTAGAATCACAAAGCTGAGAAGACTTTCTTTATCACTGAGATGGTTTTGTTTTCTGGCAAAGGAAACACTGTTATCCATTATTAATACTTCCCTCCCCACAGAAACTAATGCATAAAATTTGACCAGGTTGTTACTTTGTATTGCTTGTTTTGCTGTAAACTGTCTGTAGACTGATGTCATATTGGATATTGACATCGGGACCTCTTAGTTTTACCGTTGGGGCTTTTACTCCCACTTTTCCTCCACTCTCCTATGTACAACATCTAATCAAGCACAAATACCATTCTAATATATATCCTGTTCAGAGATGACCGCTCCTCCAATTTGGGTGACGATCCTGATGAACTCCGTCAGACGACCCACTGGTAAGATGGACTAATGTGAAGTGTGCATACTATATGAGTGTGTAAAATTATCTTAGTGTATATGTATAGTATACAGTATTTGATATGATGGATGAATGTGGTGGTGAATATTCTGTCTTCTCATGTGCAAAGCAGCCCGTCACCTCCAACTCTGAGCTCAGTATAAAGAAAGAGATTAACATGAAGTGTAGAGTGAGAGTATTGTCACTCGTACACCCAACAAATACTGTAGTAATTGTGTGTTTGTGTGTGTGTAGACAGTCCTCAGACCTGTGAGCGCGAGCGAGCGTCGCTACTCTCTCAGATGCATTCAGCCTGGCAGGAAGAGCGTTTTATCCCAGAATGCAGTGCAGATGGCCGCTACAGCCCTGTGCAGTGTCACACTGCTACAGGTTACTGCTGGTGTGTGAGGGTTGATAGCGGCAGACCACTATCGGGCACCTCAGCAAGGTAATCAATCATTCAATTAGATCTATAGTTCAGCTTTTCATGACTAAACTGTGTTTTGTTGCATTTTGTTTGTTTTTTTCTTTTCTTTCCATCTCCACCTCTTCTTCACACTTTCTCTTTCTCTTTCTTACTTTCATTGTCTTTAGTTGCCCCAGTCTTCCTCTCCTTCCCTCTCATCATCTCCATTTGATCTGACTGGTATATACAGAGACAGATGTGGTTATGCACAGTAGCATTTCATCTTAATTATCTGGTTTCAGACCAGTTACTGTGACTGTTCCCCAGGTGGGTTTTTCTTAAAGGAAACACGCCAAACAAATCAGAATGAACTGTGGTTGGGCTGCTCTGTTCTCCAGGGGTTTTATCAGCGTTGTTGACGCTCAGCTGCTCACAAGCCCCTGAGAGGAAAGTGTTGGATGTTTTCATGTGATGGTTTTCTCTGGTTCACTGGAGTGAAGAAAGCTCCCTGCAGCCTTATGATGTTTTTTTTAGTCCTCCTCCTGACGACCAGTGTATACTCTTGCTGGCTGTGTTATATAAAGTATTTAATTAGATTTAACAGGGAAAGAAAATCACTGTTGACCAATTAAATAATACATTTGTTTTGCCTCTTGGCAGATAAGCACTCTTTTTTATAGTTTTTTAGCCAGATTCATATAAATGTAGCATCATACAGTATAAACAGAAGAGCTGAACACTTTTTGTTTTTCTGTGCAATTTCAGAAATTCACACATAGACAGTAAGAAAATTTCCACTGCCACAAATATGTACAGTGGCTCACAAGGGACTGAGTCATTCCCACCAACATACACAATGAATGACATTTAACGTGATGAGTAAAAATGTGAGCAGAATAACTTCCAGCCCAGTTCCTGCTCTCCTAATTACCCATGTGGTGGTGATATTGTATTATGTGTACAGGGCAGGCTATTCCCTCCCTCAGGACTTTGTGGCTTCAGCTTTAGGAGAATGAGCTGCTTTGCTCCATCTGAAGAGTAGCAGTGAGTCAGCAGACCACAATTTGACCACCTTTAAATGTGTTGTAGTGAGCAGTTACTTCTAAAAAATAAAAATACAAATCTAATAATAAAAGTTACCTTTGGTTCAGATAAGCCACAGTTTATTAGCTAAATCCAGATAAAACTAATCAAATCTTTCCCCATGATAACCATGTGAAGTTTATAATGTTTCTCTTTTTAAGTGTGTGTTATTTCATGGTCAGTATAAAGCAATGCATGATGTAATACAGTAGTGTAAACGTGTAGTAAAAACTGGCTTTAAGTTTTTGCTCTGAACAGTCAGTAGTCAGCTTACTCTTTCAGGCTCTAATCATTCTGATACATATTTAAGTAAATGTAAAAATGTAAATTTGGTTGCTGTTTTTTCTCTCTGCAGGAATCGTATCCCAGACTGCACTGGGGTAGAGGAGGATCCAGGCAGAGCAGACAGGAAGAGGTACAGGGAAAAACCTCTGCCCGGTAAATATTTTAGGCAGTGTCTAAAAATGCCCCTCAAAACTGTAAAATATATCAGAAGTTTTGCCTTTTCAACACAAACATTCATCTGAAGCAGTTGATACAAATGTAAAGACCTCTTAATGTTTACTTTAGGCAATATATGTATATATATATATATTATGTATACGTCATGTGAAGTGTCCAAAGAGACTAAACAATCCTTTTTATTCTTTCCCCACAGGGTGTCCTGGAGCGCGTAAGGAGCTGTTCTTACAGAGTCTAATCAGAGCTCTGCAGCTGGAAGCAGAGCATGCTGGGAGTCTCTACAAGTACGTCTATCCATTTTTCTCATCATAACACCCTTCACTGAACAAAAGTAGATCAGAGAATAAGCATAACTAATAATAAGCATAGAATAAGCATAACTCATTATATCTTGAGAAGCTCAGTTGTATTGAAGGTACCTGTCAGATAAATACCAGGGCTGTAAATCTCAAGTTTGGCCACGATACAATATCATATCAACTCAGTGGACAACGATTCAGTGTTTGTAGATATCACAAGATCTGTTACAATATAATTTGAGTTTGATTCAGGGACTAGGGATCGATTTGAGATTATATTATCTGTTTATCATTGCTTATCACATTCACTTCCATTCATATCAAATCGCAAAAAAACTGAAAAACAAACTGAAGTATATATTTATGTTAAAGCTCAACTACAAACTTAAATGAAAAACAATGGTTAATAAAAAAAAATACATTCCTGTTCAATATAAACGATTGAGGTTTACAATTTTGACATCCTATCAAAGAAAACTGAGAGAACATTCAAAATTATATATTTAAAGCAGGATTTTAAGGGTAGATTTTAATGTAAACCTTAATCCTCTTTAGAGTCTCTAACAAAATGCTTTTACAACTTGAAAATATGAAATGTGAAATTGCCGCAATTGCTCAGACATGCCAGGAGAATTTCAAAATAAACGTGCATCTTACAAATGATATGTATTGATGTGTGATTGATGCTTTCATTTGGGATCGATGTTATCTATGTAATTGCTCATTAAACAGTTTAGTAGATCAATGTATCGTTATGAGTAATAATATGAGTACTGAAATCAAAAACATTTCGAGTGTAATCATGTTTAAAAAGAGACATAAAGAAATGATTCTCCAGAGGTACATTGAATAATTCACACAAGGTGTTTGCTTACTTACTATTTGGATTAAAATGTGGCAGGAAATGGTACATAGTGTAATGGAGGAATGAAATAATAAATGTATGTCTTTGTGCTATGATTTTGATTAGAACATATAGTCAAAATTATGGGGGTAGGATTAGATAAGTTTATACTTCTTCCTACTCCTTTTCGCTCATGTAAACTGCGTTGCTTATGAGATGTTACTTTTTTGTGTATAAATTTATGCTGTTCACTTATTTCCTTATTATATTATTATTTTATCTTATTTATTTTATTTTTTTACATTGTCGTTTACATGATCGAAATAAAGATATCAATCAATCAATCAATCAATCAACCAATCAATCAATCAATCAATCAATCAATCAATCAATCAATCAATCAATCAATCAATCAATCAATCAATCAATCAAACCCATAATAAATACATACATCTTGGTTTATATTTTATATATTTTACCAAACTGCACTCTATTCATAAACCCTGTGAAACATTTTCAGACTCACTGCCTTGAGGCTTCATCTTTTCATCCAGTGGTCATACAGTATTCTTCTTCTTTGTTATTGTCATGTGGGAACATGTAACCTGCCTCATGTTGGACTTCAGTGCCTGCATAACTTTTGTTTTGTGATGTTCCAGTTCTGAGACACAGATCTGACTGCCAAATGAAAACCAATTTCACACTTAAGAGAGCATCACAGATCTGATCAAGCACCTGATTAACTGAACTAAACTGAAAGGAAGAGGCCAAATCCATCTGTTTCCCTGTTTTGCTGCTCTCTTCCTGTTAACACAGTCACCACACCACTGCCCCTCCATCTGTTTTCGTCCCCTGACTCCCCCAGTCCCTCAGTACATTTACACACATCCCCAATATTTGCATCTTGTATTTCTTTTCTGATGTTCCTGCTTTTTATTAGATGGAGAGTTGTGTGATTGTTTGGTTGAGATGTGTGAGGGGACTCGTCTGTTCTCGCCTTCTCTCACACATTCAGACACACATGTCCAAATCATATACTGTATCCTTCACTTTACTGAAAACTTTAGTTCACTTTTCAGGTTTGTTTGTGTCCAAAGCTAAAAATTGAAGCTGTGCTTTTGCTCACTGTTAAACAGATTTTTTTTTTTCCACAGGCTGCTATTTCCTTGTGAAATATATTTTTCTTTTAGCTTTTCAGGAGTATTGTGAATCGAGAAGGTTTGAATTTATATGAGGTGCAGACATTCAGCGATAGAGGCCTACTTCTTGCCCTGTTCATTATAAATAATGTAAAGAATAACCCTTCTTAAAGAGTTGACCTGAAATCAGGTCTTGACATGGAAATGCATATTCATTTTGTTATAAACCTTCCAGACCTTCAACATGAAAATCATCATGACTGCTTTTATCCCTGTTAGTTCCTCAAGAATTGGCGTCAACAAGAAGTCTCACCCTTTGGTTTTGTCCTGTCGCTTTCCACCAGGTCTGTCAACACACCAGCTTCCAACGCTCCCTCTCTATTTCCAAACACTCCACCCTCTTCCACTCCTTCATCATCTTCCTCCTCCTCCGCCTCCTCACCTCTGAACATTGCTCCCTCTACTACTCCGGCAGCTGTGGAGTCCTCCAGACGGGATCAGGTGCTACAGTGGCATTTCAGTCAGCTGGACGTGGATGGCAGCAGGGTGCTGAGCGAGCGCGAGGCTCGACCGCTTCGCCAGTTCCTGCGTCGGCGGTTGAAACCGCGACGGTGCGCCAAGAAGTTCGCTCAGTACTGTGACAGGGACGGAGACAGAGGCCTGACGCTGCAGGAGCTGAGGGTCTGCCTGGGACTCTGAAGTGGGTTAGAGTCATGAGTCTGACTCAAGTGTAAAAAAGTATTTGATAACTGTTCCTCTTTTCAAGCAAGTAGCTTCCAGTGTTTTCGATCTACACTGCTGCTCTCAGTGTTTTTCCGACTGCATGTCATGATGATGTCACCTGCAGTAACAAACATCAATGCCCTAAAGACAGGTTTATAATTGTTGTAAGAATACTAACTAATTACAAACAAGCCAAAAAACCTTATACTATAATAATAAGGAATAAGATCAGGACACATTTCAGTAAAAGATTTTCAGTGTATCGATCTCAGTGGCACGGTCTCACAGAAAGTAATGTGCACACCGTGAATGTTCCACCTGTTCTGGGCCAGTTAACCAGTTAACCTCAGTGGGAGCAGCTGCAGCAGCTGGATCAGCAACAGGGAGCCAAGTCCCTGCTCCGCCTCCAGCTGCTGCTCACAGCAACCCGGCTCATGCTGCACAAAACTCAATTACTATAATTCATTCAGTGTGTGAGCACAAGACTGTCGTCACCTTCAAGCTGCTGTGTGTGAAAAAAACATATATAAATTCTATTAGATCTTTCAAGCTGTGTCTTTTTTTTTTTAAATATATTTTTGGCTTTTTTGCCTTTATTTGATAGCACAGTATAGATAGACAGGAAAGGGGGAGGCAGAGAGAGGGGGAATGACATGCAGGAAAGGTCTGCCCGACGCGGGATTCGAACCAGGGACGCCTGCATTGAGGACTGTAGCCTCTACATGGGGCGGCCGCCTTAACCACTGCGCCACACACCGCCCCTGTGCATTTCTTTTTCAATCAAACTTTGAATTTAAGTGCGCCACCACCTCTGTTTATCTCCATCTAAACCTGTTTATCTTCTGTTTCTGTTGTGTTGCTTATACTGAACTATTCACATGATGTATGTTTAAGTAATAGCACCAACTCCACTGTATGAAAATACCATTGCCAGAAAATATACCAAAGTTTGTCATTATACTGACAGTGGTACTGATTTATTGTTGAACATTATCATTGATGCAGTAACATGTCATGGAGGAGAAGTAAGTATTTTGCTTTGTATACATTTGAGTAGTTTAATCTATAACCATGAATCACATTTTAGAAATGAGTCCTGTGTCAAACACATGTAGTAAAAATAAAGTTAAATGGTATCATAAAATAGAAACACAGGTGAAGTCCCAGTGTTGTACTAAAATAAAATGTAGTTTGTTTTAATAAGTTGTTTAAGCATAGGCCCTCCAGCTCAGTGTGCGTGTGTGTGCGTAGATCTAACATGGATGCATAGTTGTTTTATACACACTATAGCTGTCCCTCTCCTCATCACAGCATCACCGTGGCTCCTCATTGGTCTGCTGCCTTAGATAAAAGCGTCTTTTTCCTCCTCCACAGGTTGTTGCTCTAGTTCATCCCAGGAGAGTTGAGCATTCGGGCCAGCAGCCAGACACATTACTCCCACCAGTGTCTGAGTGTTAATGTACCTTAGTGAAATCAAAATAAACATGGGCAGCTGTAAAATGGCCTCGTTGTCAGTGAGCTATCAATCACAGCTCTGCCATGACAGCAGCTCCCTGCTCAGGCAGCCGCAGACGTCTGACAAAGACTCTTTTTCTACATTAATATTTATGACTTTTCTGTTGACCTACACATAACAAAATAAATGGCGCATACAGAGAACTTACAGTGCTTTACTATACAGATCTCATTTACCTTTATACATCACTATACAGTCTAGTACCGGAGTGAACTCTTAACAGAGAGATGAAAGAGAACAGTAATATTTCATGTTTCTCCTAATGTGTACTGATATAGTCCATTATAAATTCTTAAAAACATTAGAAACATTCAGATCTCAATTTGTTGAAACAGTTCCAAGACATGACTTCACACACATCAGGACAGGGGTGGAGGTGATACTTTATTTGTCAAAAATATTATTATCAAAATCAAGAATGTATTTGAGGCTTACACAGATTATCCAACGTTCTCTCTGTGCATGTGTCCCACAGTCCAAAGATTTTAGATTGATCAGTGTAAACTGCATAGTGTGTAAATGTAAATGTGAGTGTGTCTGTGTGGTGTTGTTTGTCTCTATATTTTGGCCCACTAATGGACTGGTGTCCTGTCCAGGGTCCCCCACCCTTACCTGCAACAACCCTACACACATGGTGACTATCAGAGACAGATTGGAAGCAAAAAGGTTACACCTCTCTTTCAAGATTCAAGATAGATTTATTGTCATTGTATGGTTGATTCTCTGTCATCAAGGGTACACAGAGGTTTGGTTCAGCACCAAGTTAAGAAGACGGAGGAGCAGAGAGATAAGAGTGGCTGTGGTGAATATAAACAGGGAGAGTCAGAGCGAAGCTGAGCTGAGCGGTAGGGTGAAGCACAGAGATAGAGCAGTTTCCAGACCAGCAGGAATTTGAGGATGGCTGATTGAAAGGAGGGGGAGAGAAGGACAAGAGGTGGTGAAAGGATGCTGATAATTCAGAGATTGAAGAAAAGGCCATGCAGAGTGGGAGGAGGGAGGTGTGGCATTGAACTAACATGTGTCTGAGAGAGATATCAGAGACCTCCGGTCCCCCCTCAAGTGGATCTGCTGAGCACCAGGGAATGCACTGCAGAGTTTGTAGTGGTTTTATTAGTCATCTTGTCCTCCTCATGGTTTTATATATTAGCACAATGTCTCTCTCAATAGCTTTTCTCTCTATTTCTCTTTTTCTTCAATGTCAAAACCTCAGAGACCAAATGGACCAGTTACCTGATGCCAAAAGCCAACATGTTTCCTCTCCTGCTGCTTTATTTTCATCTTTTAAGGTTCTATCAACTCATTCATTACACCTGTAATTACATACTTGTTCTCTGTTAAAAGACAAAACATCCTCATACAACATCCTCACTCTCATCATGGTGAACATCTCAGTTTCCTCCTCTCGTCTGATCATCGTCATCCTACACAGACTAAACTGCTTGTAACATTTGATTTTCTGGTTTCTTTATGTCAACATATTGTATGTATGATGCCATCTATGTCACTCCAAGTTTAACTTTATCATTTTAGGCATATTCTATATTCTTCTCTTATCTCTAGCTCCCCTTTCAAGCATCCTTACCCTCTTCCCTTCTTTGTCCCTACTTTGTTTTAACATATTTTTAAAAAAACATATTGCCAGTAGACTGATGTACATTAACACATCTGGGCACTGTTTGATATGCACATACATTTTAGATCATTTCAGTCTGCAGGACTTTCTGAGACATATTGTTGTTTGTTAATTGATAGTGACTTGAAACATGAGCCCGGTGGACACAATGAATTAACGTCCTCTCAGTAAAATAATGTTGCTGTGTTCTTTTCAGTAATGTCAGGAATGATGTTGGGAATATCCTTGGCCTCTGTTTGATGCCTGTAGCCATCAGCAGATGTTAGAGAGGTTTCCCTGTTGTTTGTTTGGTCTAAGACTCAGAGGAAGGCTGCTCGTTGTCACAGCAACAGCTAATCATTGTTTCAGAGTAAACAAATCACCAGATAAACAGGAAGCAATAGAGGGACAGCAGATCTCATAACAGCCAAGTAAATATTATTTCCCAGGATGCATTAGCTCCTGTCCGAGGATATTGCTGTAGCTAAAATGTGATTGGTCTGGACGTTAACCTGGCACCTGCTTCATAACAAGTGATTTCTCTTCCTCTGTGGTGTCGAGACGGAGCCTGAAAGACCAACAGCCTACTGTATATCTAAAAAAAAAAAAAAAAAAAAACAGTCACACATCTCATACCATGACATCATCAGCGCTCGTGAAGACCCTAAATGACTGTGACTGATGTCATTGTCAGTTTGAATAAAGTTTTATTTCTTTGTCATTGGGAAGATGTTGCTCTGGTTTCTGTCTGAGCCCCATTTGGCCCCTAAGGCGGATAAAAAAGGATGTATTTTCTTCTCTGCAAACACAAAACAAACAAACATTTTTAACAGTATTAATTAGTAATTACCAGTCATTAATCCACTTTCTATTTTGGATTAATGATTAATTAATATTTTAGTGTTGTCTTGTTCTCCCCCTCTCCCCTTTCCCCCTAGGAGGTCCTTCACCTCCTACCAGGCCATTGCTTAAATAAGAATTTTTTCTTAGCAATTGTTTGCCTGGTTAAATAAAGGTTGATGATGATGATGATGATGATGATGATGATGATGATGATGATGATGATGATGATGATGATGATGATGATGATGATGATGATGATGATTCTATCCAATTAAAGAACTCAAAGTTGTTTCTAAAACTTCATCACTAGTGAAAAGTGTCACATCTTTGAGACAGTTCACTACTTTCTGGTTCTGGTTTTGGGTGAAGTGAATGGGAAGCAGCATAATAAGAGCTGTCATATCTGATCAATTCCACCATGCCTTCTGTCTCTCAGAGACAGACGACAGAGTCTTTTGAGTTTACATTAGCTGAGTTGTGTTTGCACCACAATGCAGCTGGACACAAGATCATTTTCTCTTTGCTCTGCATAGCTGCTCTTTTTGTAGCAAAGGTCCTGGTGAATTATTTTTTTTATCCCTATTTAGATCTTTTGAAAATCATACCAAGTGACAGTTTTATTTTAGTCCTCAAATATCTCAGCAAGTCTGTGACTGTTAACTTCAGCATCCGTTACCAGGTAACAGCCAGAAATCTATTTGGCCAATCACGTTTTCCTTTTTATCGAATAGCCTGAATAGCTTTGTGGGGTTATTTTATTTTTTTTCTCTGTTCGAGATTCTGATCTTGGTGTTTAAAGACATCAAAAGCAAAAAAAAAAAAAAAAAAAGGGCACACACACTGTGATCTACTAAAACCTCTCATGTGTCTATGAGTTGTGAGTACATTATTCCTTTTTACATGGTTTCATTTGACTTTTTGTATTAGACACCTGAGGAGGTGAATCCCTCACTTCAGGTGGGGAATCAGGAATCAACATAAACTCACAATCTGAAAACGTTAGTTGTCTTTCAACTGAAAACACAAATCCATCATCAGACTGACCACACCCTGGACTGTCCACTCCTCACAGCCCCAGTGCTGCTGCAGAAGTTATGCTTCTGTGACCAGCAGATGGCACTCTGGTTCTAAGACAGCAAGGAAAGCAGCACCACCCACAGGTGAGGGGACATCCTGCAGTCATATACACTTGCTCCCCACAGACACTCCCTAACAGGAGGCACTGCATGCTAATACAGTACAGGACTTCACAGAAACACAGGGATAGATTTTCTATCATAATACAAACTATTCATTATATGGCAGGAATAGAGCCCCGAGTGTGGGGCATGGGGGATTGACATGGATTGTGTAAATTATATTTTGATATGAATTATGGATGAGGTGGAACATTTAAATGTATAGGCTTATAATGGTTACTGTGGGTGGACATTGCTGTGTGTGTGTGTGTGTGTGTGTGTGTGTGTATGTGTGTGTGTGTGTGTGTGTGTGTGTGTGTGTGTGTGTGTGTGTGTGTGTGTGTGTGTGTGTGTGTGTGTGTGTGTGTGTGTGTGTGTGTGTTTCGCAGGGTGACAAACCTGAGTGAAAGTGCAGTGCTCCACTGAGCCCATGACTTACAACAAGGAAATGACCTGCAGGTCACATATAGACATCAATCTGCCAAGACACGTCGACCCCCCTGCGCCCCCCACCTCTTACCACACCACACCACACCACACACACACACACACACACACACACACCGGTACACAGGGACATTTGCATGCTAGGATTAATCTATAATTCATCCATGAAAATCATAAAATCCATACCTGCTATTTTCCCTTCACTGTATCGTTTTCCTCACAAGGCCACAGAGTCATGCTGACAAGATGGAAACGTATAATGAAAAAACATGCTGACTGCACATGTATGTACACCCACACACAAAGATGAACCCATGTGCGCTTCAATACAAGTTAATCAAAATGAAACAAACCACACGAGTCTCCTCTATGTGAAACATGCTGGACTCATGGAAAAAAGGATACATAATTACATCTCAGTAATCTACTCACAATATCAAATGCCAGACAGACTATAAAGACAGCGGAGGAATGTGAGATAGAGACTTAGGGAGTGAGTGTAGCAACAACAGGTCTGATTATTTTTGATACTCCTGTTGAGTTGCCCTTTGTTGAGATGGGTTGTTATTAGGAAACGCTCTCCTGATAACTACAAGATATGGATACTGTAATTATCAGTAGATCAGTTTGGATTTATCAAGTCATGAATGTAAGGAAATGCAGCGCACCTCTCTAGCGAGTCAGTTATCATGTGGTTTTTATCAAGCTCAAGCTTCACATTTCAGTCATTCCAGTGCATCATTATATCCATTGAATCACTGAAAATGTATCTTAAAGGTTCCATGCTTTACATTTTATCCATGTTTTATCCAAGGTGTTGATCTGTAATACTGTAAGATATGTTTGTGGTTTGGTAGTCAGCCAATCAGAAGAAAGGAACAAACCTCAAACCAAAACCTGCTTAATAAATCGACAAAGACATGGAAATCTGGAAATCTCACTTTGTACAATATGGGACCTTTAAATTCACAGTGTGTCATTATGACCTCACTGCAGTGGCCTTAATGCAACCTTGGCTGCAGTAAACAAGAGTGTGTTTGTGCTCAAATGGTTTGACTCAGTTGGCAGCTGCTGGAATCTATTGGCAACCTCTCAACGCTGGGAAAATGCAGTGGTAAAATCACTATCAGCAGGAGCTGGTACTCAGCAATTATAGGAGCGTCAATGTGAACGGGGAGTCAGGAGGGTCATAAAGCGCAAGAACGTCCTGCATGGTGATATCTGTGAGGATAATTGGTGACCTCTATTACGACATACTACTGTTTACTCTGACCTTGGCTAAGGTTCCCTCGGGAATGATCTCTGTGCTGATATGGAGCAGAGCCTTGATGTAAGATCACCGTCCTGTGTAAAACATCAGTGGTTGGTCTGATGCGGAGGAGGGTTTAACATGTACTGGTATGTCTTCTGCTGTTGTCTTTATTCTCCTAATTGCAAACTTATTGTGACTGAAACGTGAGAATGATTCAGTAAACTATTTCACCTTCACATGTTCTCATTGTTTTATAAAGCACTGGCACAAGCTTCCTTTTACCTGCTGGTTCCGGCCTGATACTAATCTCTGCATCTATGTGACTCCTGCTAGAGTTTAATGATGCTGCGCTCCTGCTCACAGCACTGTGCAGACAGAAGTGATGTAAACTCTACGGGACCTCAGCACAGATGGTTGGAGCCAGAGGCAGGATTTGTACCTTCAGCTGTCATTTAGGAGCTTTGCTTAATTAATCCAGCGATGTAATGATGTAACTAAACTTAGAGGCCATTAGAAGGTCTAGCAGACTTAATCAATTTGATATTTGGAGCCTCTAAGTAGTAGGGTGTGTGCCCATGTCTCTATCAATTTGTTTCTTAAAGAGATTGGTATTAATTTACACTGAGGTCAAAGGGCTCTTTCGGATCTCATCCTTAGGGGGTCAAAGTAGGTCAGAGGAACAGAGAGGAAGTTGTCATAACCCATTAACAATTAATTTACTGGTCTGATTCACCAGCCACTTGACTTACTCAATGCGACTCATCAATCAAATTGCTGTTGTATAGCTCTGAACAGGAGAGAAAATATCAAGCCAATTTTCATTTAAAGACTGAGACCAAAACATCGACAAACCCTTACAGCAGTTCTGAAGAGTCGTGGGGAACGTATCAACTCTCTGTAGCTGCTGCAGACACTCCTTCTGTCCATTAAAAATCTCAAACAAAGTCAGTGTGACTGGACACAACATCAAGAAAAAAATGCGTAATATAAATTCTTTTAGGATGAAGAAATTATTTATGTGAAAATTGTGTTAATCCGTAAAATGCATGATCCCACCTGAGACAAGTGGAAAATGGAGAGAAACTTTAAATAACAGAGAGGATTTAGGTTCCTGTTGACATAAACATCTGTCTGCACACAGGGTTGGTTCTGATAAACCTGATTTATGTCTGATGACTAGACAGAAGTTGATAAGTAGGAATAATCTCCTCTCTTTTCCTCCACCTCCATGAACCATGAGGTTCAGGAAAGATGTGAAGAATCCATAAGAACTTAAGAAAAAACAGTTGTGGTGCAGTGAGAAGCCAACTGCACTAAGCTTTTGTTTATGTCTTTGGTTATTTGATCATGATGATATTAACTAGAAAAAAAATCTTCTAGCACAGCCTATCCTCTTGTTACTATTTCCCCTGAAATAACTTCAGCGAATCATTTCCTTTGACCGTCCACTATACCACCGTCCACTATACTCTCACATCGACTGGAAGAGAGATCACCCCACTCTTTGATGCATAATTCTTTCAGCTGTGTGATGTGTAGGATTCAGATCTTTGACTTGACTCTCAATTTCTTCCTCCTGAGCCCTTCCTTGGTGGGTTTACTGGAATGTTTTGGGTTGTTTCATGTTACATGGTCCATCTCTGCTTCAGCTTCAGTTTCTGGACACATGGTCTCACAACATCCTCAAGCGCTGTCTGATACAATGAAGAATTCATTGTGGATTCTGTGTAGGGGAGCTGGCTATAGGCACTGCTGCAGTAAACCAACCCTGAACCATGACATTTGGTTCGAGGTTCTGTTGCTCAAATGCTGTCTTCAGTTTACATACTGTGTCATGCCCAGGTGACTCACCTGTTTTTTTGCTTCCACGGCTCCCATGTACTCAAAACTTGTCCAGTCTCTTTCTGATGGTAGATGTAGTATGTACTGTGACATCAGCTGTGACTAGAACCTCGTGCAGGTCCCCTGATGACATTTTAGGATTGTTGGCTATGTCTTGACCTGGACATGTTGGTAGATATAAACTTATAAATAATTTTTCCCAACAGTAGAATAGCTGATGTCAGATTCTCTTGAGATCTCAGACTAATTTTCATCAACAATCTTTCTGAAGGCCGCAGAGAGCTCTTTGGATCTCACTGTGGTGATATCACAACAATAAGGAGCAAAACTAAATGCCTCTTGTTTAAAGTACACAGGTTGCACCAAAATCCTTTGTAATAATGTCCTAATCAGTTGCACCTGAATCTAATTACTTAATTAATAATGAATGTGAGGGTTCCCCAGCAGGAATTGCTATCTTTGGCGTAAATGGAGTGTTCTAACCTTTTCACATGACTGTTTGATTTCAGACACAGCTGTAGTCCCCTCCTCCCAGCTACTCAGCTGTGCACAGACAGCAACCACAGCGCTGTAGCCTACTGTTGTTCAGATTATTTTTTGTGTTATAGTACTACAATCGTCTGTCTCATCTAGGTTTCTGCAGTATCCTTGAGTTGTGTTTGAACTTCAGGTTCACTGCCTCCTGTCCTCCTGTGTGGCCTGCTGCACCTCAATCCTCGTTTGTCTGCCTCAGGTCAACCTTTTACAATCCTGCCTTCCCTGCTTGACTGCTCAGGATTTCTACCTGTGACTCCATAGTTATAACCCTACACTTGACATTTTCAAACTTTCAAAAACAACTAAATCAAGTTAAAAGAATTAAAGCAGATATCAGTGGAATGTTTTTGTTAATATAAGTCCTAAATAGTCCTATTTTCCGTCAGCAATCACTTACATGAAGTATTTCAGCCTAAACACGAGTCTCTCCGTCACTCTGCTCTGCTGTAACCCGAGGAGAAAATTTTCCTTGTGGGATACAAGTGTTATCCAATGAGGAGAGAGAACGGCATGAAGGGCTGTGTGTGCAGCCAAGGGATGCGCGTGAATGTGGTGACGTAGCACGAGGACCAATTGATGCCTGACAAGGGCGGGGGCTGCTAACTCATGGTGCGTTCAAAGAAACTCGTACTTTGTGTTTTTCCTTCCTGTGAAGTCATACCAGTTCGATCTGGTACGAGTTCACGGGTCGGAAGTTACGAGTGGCCGTTATAGGGAACTTTCACAGACAACAGGATGGTAAAAACACGAGCTACGGGTTACCTGGAACGCTACCAAGTCGTAGTTGTGACTTGAAGCTGTAACTTACGGTTTCAAAAGCCTGCCTTGAACGCAGCATTAGCCGAAACGGCCGTGAAGCTGATATCTGCTTTAAATGTAGCTACTCTTACTGGGGATGCTGCACATGCATCTCTAACATTGGCATACAGGAAGTCAATGGTCCTGTTTTTATGGGTTGGACAGTACACAAGCCAGCCAGATTTGAGGTGAGAGTGACATGAGTAAAGTCTCCATAACAAAAAGAGCTTCGGGGTGCTGGTTAGGCTATGTCACTATATCTCCCCCTCATGTATTCAGTTCACCTTTAATTCAGGAAAATGTTTTGGAACACAATATGACCTGTTTGTCTCATCTAAAACAGGATCATACTGTATGGCTTTGGTATTTTTAGGGTCATGAGACAATGAAAGAATGAGTCACACATTGTCAGTAGTAATTACTAGAGTTAGACAGCTGATAGGTAAGATTATTGAATGAAGCTGTGAAAAGGTTTCCAGTCAAGACACTCGTTGGTGCTTCAGGTGACAGATATAATGATTATAATGATTGTGGAAAATTACATGCTAATTGAAACCAGAAAGCTCAGTCACACTGACATATGTGGATAATCCAGTCACATCCACTCCTCTGGATCTCATCAAAGACAAGCAGCTCATTATGAAGGCGGACCTCCTTAACATGCAGCCTGTGTTAACAAGTGGAGATGATGATGATGGCATCCTTTTTTTCCCATGAATCAATAACCTCATCTAATCCTGACAGTCCTCACACAATTCCCATCACTAATACCTCATAACACCACAGTCTGTTAAATGCTGTGTTCAGGAGCACCTGATGATTTGTAGTCCTAGCAGTCTGTCATCAGCTCTGCCTCATTAACAAAGGCAGAGATGGATCCACCGACCCTTCAGTAATCTGCCTCTCAACAAGACATGCAAAAGCATTTTGAACATAGAGGAGACACACTGTTGGTTCAAAGCTTGATGAAATTTTGAATATCAATTGTCATTATAATCTGTTGTTTGACCGATATTATAGGTGCAGCTCCAAGTGCTGAAAACTCACTCACTGTCTGTAGGTATTGTCCTCACCACATTTCATTATGGGCTTGAATAACTTGGTAGTGGCTGAGACACCACACACACTACAGATGGAGTAGTCATAGCAACTCCCCAAGGGCTATAGCAGTCATGGCAGCACACTGGAAAAGGTGCTAAAATTACCATGTTCACCTGGGTGCCATGTTTCCATCACTGTAGATTAGGGCCAAGGCTGATAAAGACCACTGAGTCCTTTGACCTGGGCATGAACATCCATCAGGCCAGAAGTTAGTGTGTGTTAGTTTTCCAGTGTGAAATGAGCTTGCGTTTTCTTTTGTAGTATTCATCAAATTTAATTTGTGATCGGAAGGAATTATTGTATTGGCACACTTGTCTCCGTATAGGCTGCTCTGTTATGCTGCTGAATCTATGTGTATTCTTCATTCAAAGAAGAAATGTTAATGTAGCAGTTGAGCTAATTCCATAGTTTCTGCACTTGCATTGCTTCTTGTGTCTAAGAGAGACACTTGGATACTTCTGTATGGACTGAACACCCATCCATCCATAATTGTCGGTACTTCTACATTATGCGGCCTCTAGGCTACAAGAGTGAATGAACGGCCTTTTGGACTTGGTGCTGTGTGTTCATGAAAGCTATGCAATACAGTAATCAGACAAGACAAACAATGAAGATAATGACCTGAAACATAAGATGATATTAAACTCACTATCATTGTCATTTGGCAATATCACTTTAGGAACCCACTCAACCCAAACTCTTGTGATAAAACTGAGATTTTAAAACGCGTTATGCTTTCTCATTGTGACTAGCTGTTTACAACCTCAATTTAGCTTGTAGGGAGTTCAGGTGGCTAGCTAACAGCTACACCCTGCACACTCAGGTGTGTGGGACTAATTACCTAGGCGCACAAATGGGGTGAGGTCCCTCAAAGCCTTGAATGAAAAGACTGTTTTTCTTTACATTTTTTTTATTTTTATTTTAAACCAATTAAATAAGTAAATTATAAATTGACTGAATTGAGAAACTGGGCTTTGAATAAAAATAAATAAATAGTGGAAGCTTTTAGTGGGCCCCCTCTGTGCAAAATGGTTTAGTCCTCCTGGTGGACAGGTGGACTCTCTGCGTGCAGCGACTTTCAGACAGACGTCAGACGCACGAGACTGCGGCTCAGTTGCCTAGCACCAAGAGCAGCATGTCACTCACCCAAATAAACCCTGGTTGTCCAACTGTTAAGTCCCGTTTACATCCCGTTCCTCGCAACCGGCGCGTTTCATCCATGCATTGTGTGAAAAAAAAAAAAAAAAAAAAAGAAGTTTTAGCGCTGTTTCTGATCGGCCCACTCAGTCGTTTTCTCCCGGTCTAACGTTACGTCCACCGGGACACGGCCACCACGGCCCGCTGCTCAGTTCGGACGCGGTGTCACGGGCGGTCTGGACCGGTGGTCTGGACTCGGTAACGTTAATTTACCAGGTCCAGAGATGATTTACTGTCTCTTCGTGTCAGCATCTCCTGTCAGGACACTTGAAGCTAAAGCTAGCTAAAACTTTTTTTTTTTTTTTTTTTTCACACAATGCATGGATGAAACGCGCTGGTCGCGAGGAACGGGGTGTAAACGGGACGTAAACGGGAATAGTATCGTGGTGGATTATTAACAGTTAAACAGTTTGAGCTGGATGATTACTGGCTGTTTTGGACACAAGAGTGGAGGTAAGAACATATTTGATCAAGCGGTGTCTCTGCTGAGGATGAGGATGTGTGGAGGACTGTGATCAATCAGGTCGCTTTTTAATATTTTTGAGGTGTTGTGGTTTAGATGCTGCTGTGAAACCTGTAGTTTGGTGAACACTGTGGATGAGAGGGGCTGTTTGGTCGGACATTGTGTTGATGAGGGAGACTGTGGTGATGAAGGTTTACAGTCAAAGCCGATGTTACATCAGATCGCTGCTGTGTGTGTAGGAGGTTCCGCGTCTCTCTCCCCGCGGTGATTTTCACCTGCGGTCGGAGCAGGATGCGCTGTAGGCAGCGAAACTGAAAACTGACGGAGTAACGTCAGGTTGTAGTCGGTTGATCCGGTGAATGATCAACTTTCCTTACTCTTTTTCTACGTTTTAACACTGTAAAACTCGTTGTCACATGAAGGAGCAATACATCAGTGGTCTCCCTGGTGTCAATTTTGATCCTGTGCCTTCAGTTTTTCACCGTCTGTAGTTCTGTCTGCCAGCCCAGTGACGTCACACACTGGCGTCCAACAAAGATGGCTGCGCACTAGCTAAAAAATGCTAAATGAAACTTCAAATTTTTCCTAAATGTTTACGTTTTTTGTATTAGTTTGACAATTTTTAAGCACACTGGAAATATATTTAATGAATTGTATTAATTTGGCTGGCTGTTTCATTTCCTCTTTAAAAGAAAGGGATAGAAAGAAACCGACACCGGAAGTCCACTACGAAAAGTTGTGGCATGAGTTAGCGGTATGTCTACGATAGCATGACGGGTTTGGTAGCAATGGATTCACTGCAATCTCAAGATTAATTTGATACCACTGGCTTTCGGGCGTTCCGTTAAACACTTATCCAAAAATGACTTTCAAAATGCATGTAATGCCAAGTGATCAAAGAAGTGAGGAGGATTACATTTTCAAATGCAAAACCATGATGATCAATGAGTCAGAGTCTAATTTAAATATAAGATGTGGTTATCACTGTGGTTGCATTTCAGATGGTTAAATTATATTTGAAGTATAAGCCTATTAACACAAGACAATTTCATTTAAAACATAAAAGCAGCTGTTTATCAACCTTGTTTTTTCAGTCTGTTCCTGTTCCTGGTGCATTCCGGTCGGTCTTAATTCACATCATAAAAACAATATTTGATCTTAAAGCAGATATCAGTGGAATGTTTTTGTTAATATAAGTCCTAAATAGTCCTATTTTCCGTCAGCAATCACTTACATGAAGTATTTCAGCCTAAACACGAGTCTCTCCGTCACTCTGCTCTGCTGTAACCCGAGGAGAAAATTTTCCTTGTGGGATACAAGTGTTATCCAATGAGGAGAGAGAACGGCATGAAGGGCTGTGTGTGCAGCCAAGGGATGCGCGTGAATGTGGTGACGTAGCACGAGGACCAATTGATGCCTGACAAGGGCGGGGGCTGCTAACTCATGGTGCGTTCAAAGAAACTCGTACTTTGTGTTTTTCCTTCCTGTGAAGTCATACCAGTTCGATCTGGTACGAGTTCACGGGTCGGAAGTTACGAGTGGCCGTTATAGGGAACTTTCACAGACAACAGGATGGTAAAAACACGAGCTACGGGTTACCTGGAACGCTACCAAGTCGTAGTTGTGACTTGAAGCTGTAACTTACGGTTTCAAAAGCCTGCCTTGAACGCAGCATTAGCCGAAACGGCCGTGAAGCTGATATCTGCTTTAAGGAGTCTTGAAAAATCAGGACTGTCTCATCAGTGGAGTGCATTATAAGCAGGTCAAGAGGCAATGTCAGTTCTGTATGCACAATTTGCTAATTGTTTAATATCAGTAGCCTGATGTTGTTGGAGGCAGTCATCCAGGATAATTTGGAGAATATGTTTTAGCATAATATAAATTTAAGCATCATAGCTTAACATCATGAGCCCCATGGCCCGACATTTCAGAAACTACAGAGAGTGAAGCAGCAGCAGGTCCCTCATCTCTGAATAATGTTAGGCCTACTGAGGACATGAGTGACAACTAAAAGATAATTCAAGTAATAATTTGTAGAAGTTTCAACTAAGAGGAGCTTATGTAACAGATAGAAAAAGGAAACAGCATATTTTGGTATTTTTTATTTTATATTATTATTATTAATTTCACCAAAATCCATCACATGATGTGTTTTAGGTTCTTTTTACTTTAAATATGGATTATCAGTAATATAATTCAAGTTTTTGTGGATTTATTTTTGTATTTCTTTTATTTTTACAAATCTGAGCTTTTATTTTGAAAGTTTGAGGACATGACGGTGCGTAGCTTCCTTTCTCCTCAGTCTGCGCTGTCCCTCACTGAGAGAGGTATGTTGTTTTGCTCTGGGATCAACAAATCATATTTCTTGAGTTTAAATGCAAAATTAACGGAAGAATATTGGTGTACAAATGTTTCGAGATGTGTTTATGGAGGCCTTTGTGTAGTGGCGTGTTTTAAGAGCCATTTTGAGCGAGAGAAGGAGAGTTTGTTTTGCTGCGACTTTTCCCTGTATATGTGTGCGTGAGTGAGCGAGTGTGTGCGTGCGTGTGTGTGGGTCGGTCCTCCATGTTGTAGCCTACATGCTCAATGTATTTTATTTTTTTGTGTGTGTTAGGAGTTATGTGGACAGGAGATGACCATTGCACTCACATAGTGTCTCATGTCACCGTCATGCAGGTATGTCTGTGTTTGGCCGCCATGTTAGAAATGTTTGTTTACTTTACTGTGGAGAAATGTAGTAGTGAGTAGTGAGTCTGCGCTGTCCCTCACTGAGAGAGGAGTTATGTGGAGAGGAGATGACCATTGCACTCACATAGTGTCTCATGTCACCGTCATGCAGGAATAAAGTTGATGTGAGAATCAGCCCCGTGTCCCCTGGTCACTGAATGAACGCAGAGTACTACACACGAACAGCGTGGTCGGGACCGAGCAGACCCGTCCCGGCTACACTTAGCAACACTGACCTCAAACGTAACCTGTCTGGATTGTTATTTCTTGTTTGATATGTAATGGTCTATTAGGACTATTAGTGATTTATCTCTACATTTGCTGGCTCAGTTATTTGTAAAAATGTTTTCATATGTGCATGAGAGACATGGATAAAGAAAGGAAGGGGCTCCACAGAGACTGCATATAGGACCCAAAGGTTTGTCTGATGGCCCTGTGCACACTGGCTAAGATAAGTAAGGACCACTTGATACTTGTCTTATTGGAGAAATATCATTATTTTGTGAACCAAGAGTCAGCTGACAGCACTTCTTATTTTGATCCAAAATACACTGTCAGAATGCAAAATACATTGTCACTTGATAAAACACTCTCACAAAAAGAAACAAAACTAACTCCTGTGTTGTATTATTGTGCCGGTTCATTTTTTCACTATCAGGAAATCCCATAGTTTTTAGCCTGATTGTATTATGTTAAAACCTCACTCTATGTTTTTTCGTCTCTTGCCTCATTTAACTATAGGCTGAGCTGGCATCTACAAAGGAGGAGGATGTCAAGGTGCGAGAGGAGAGCAAGAAGCAAGAGGATGGATGACCTAATCTGCTCTGAGCTTTTTGAAGGTATCTCTCATTGCACACTCCATCCACCATGTTCTTTAAAGCCCCAGTATGTAACTTATTTGGCTTTTTATTAGCAAAAATCAAATATTGCTTTCCTAAATACGTATTTCACTGAAGTCGAATCACACCCGCATACAAATGAAAGCTTTCTCGTACCTTAGAATGAGTTGTTACAAGTAGTTAGAAATACATAGGTGGGCGATGCACCGAACCGAGGCTGCCATGTTGCATCGCCATTTTTTATGTTCAGTGGCAGCGTGACCGTAGGTAACCATAGAAACTCACCGGAGCTGTCGGCTCGGGGAGAAAGTTTTCCAGGTAGCGCCTGTTAAAACTGTCACCACTGTGTAGTGTGAGGAAGGACGGAGGCACTGATGTTGCATTCAGGTGCAGTCAGACACCTGAATGACGCCGTCGGCAAACCAACCAGTTGTCATTTTACTCGACGAGAGAAAGACGGTAAAACGTGGGTCAGGTAAACAATACAACATCACCATGACAACATATTGTCACGCCTGTATTGTTTTGCCTCGTGCTGGCGGACCACTTGTTTACATAGAGGCTTGTTTATCCTGTTACATGCAGCGTCTGTTGTCTGTCTGACGTCTGCCCAATTTCACGTGAATGCAGATATGCAACCGCACCGCTAGATGGGGGTAATTCCTACACATTATACCTTTAAGGGAATAGCACAGTTGGTTGACTTCATGTGAAGATGAGTGGTGCCAGCGCTGCCTGTGGTCTGGCAGCAGAGATGAACTGTAAACATGACACATGCAATTTTAAATTCACTGAGTGTATTTCAGGTAGCTGGCCTGAAATGTCCTCCAGCATCTCTTCCTCTTGTCCTGAGTCTGACTCTGCTGCTCTGCTCTTTATTATTTTATCCATTTTGCCAGTTGGTGTTCTGCAGACAAACTTTACAAGTTAATGTGACAATATGAACACACACACGCACACACACACACACACACACACACACACACACACACACACACACACACACACACACACACACACACACACACACACACACACACACACACACACACACACACACACACACACACACACACACACACAGAGACTAGGGCACATACACACACACTGACTCTTTCTCAGCTCATCATGTGTCTCGGTGCTAAAGATGATGACAGCTTGGCGCCAATACAAGTTTATAGACTCTCACTTGTCACACTGATACCACATATACAGAGAAAACGCACACTGCATCACTCCTGAGGTGCTGGCCCAAAATAGTCCTCTTTTTTTTTTTTTTTTAAAGAGTTTTGTTGAGTCTACACTGGTGCACACTTCCTCCAGTAAACAGCCACATCATCCTCCTCTAAAGTCCAAAACTGGCAGAAACTTTAACTTCCTCCTGAATATTCAGCTTCTGTATTAAATGCACAATAAACCTAAATGGGGACTAACCTCAGTAATTACAAAGTCTGACTTGAAGCTGTGCAGGCAGTGGCTGATTGACAGGTTTTCCCTTCTCTTCCAAGACTCATAAACTTGACTGGACTCATCTCGTACATGCTCACTGTCCTTGACACCTGCAGTATTTACCACACTGCAGCTTATATGCTGGAATGTACTATACTTTTGTCAGACAGTAGACAGTGTTTGTTGGCCTTGTAACCTGTGGATATTACTCTTGATCCCTGCTGTCTGTGGACTTTGGACTCACTGCAGGGGTTTATGGTGCACAACTTTCAGTGTCTGTTAGTCCTCGTAAGTAATTTGTTATTGTATTTACATTTATCATCTTCATTCATTTTATATTTTTGGAACTGTCATTCTACATCATCCATTCAGGTTGATGGAGTTAAGTAAAAAAAAAAAAAAGAGTCTTTTATAGTCTTTTTTACAAACACAATTCACATGAACGCATCAAGTGATAAAGTAACTGCAGAAGGGACAAAGCTGCTGATTTTGTTGTACTGCCTAAACTGCACCTGTGATTTTGTGTAACCAACAACATCCTGGTTTTGGCTAAATGTGGAAATGCTGACAGTTGTCTCTCAGCTGTGAAATACATTCATTTCTACGTTGAGTTATCTGTGCACCACACTGTTTCTGATTAACCCTGTTGCCTGCAGAGCTCATAGAGCTGAACGGCTCCGTGGAGGACTGAGACAAGAGAAGCTGAGTGGACTGGTTCTGTTTTGCAAAGGGAGCTGGATGTAGAGCAGCATTGTGAGGACTTCACATGGCACAACACTCACAGAGTGACAACTGTAGTGTTGCCTATACTGTAGCAATAGTGTGTGTGTGTCACCTGCAGCAGTTGTGGAGTTCACACATCTTGTTACCTTTACTCTGAAGTCTGTTGACACCCATCATGGTGTAATTATCAGTTCTGGAGAAAATGTGTTGGTTTGTTTCATGCGGATCTGACATGGAAAAATAACGTGTATGCCTGTTGCCTAAAGGTGTTTTTTTCTGGATTTAGTTTTAGCAATCATTATATCACATCATACAGTATATGTCATCAGAATTATATTTGCGACCACAAAGTTTTTACCCCTCCCCCCTTTTGAATTGATTGACTCGGCTCTCTCTCTCTCTCTCTCTCTCTCTCTCTCTCTCTCTCTCTCTCGCCTCATTTTGATCAGCATTTCTCTTCATTCTTCTCTCCTCTCTCCTTTAATTTTCCCTGTGGAGCAGTCTTGCATTTCCATATGGCCTTTAATAAGCTGTAAATGTGCCCACTACAGCAACTAGCTATCGACCCTGCACCTGCTGGTTTATCATGTTAATGTGTCTGTATATACATGGGGGCTGGTGGGGCTGGTGGGGGTGGGGTAGCACACCTCATTCTGCCCTCTGTCATTGTCTTGTTGCCATCTCTTCTCACCACACAATTTCACCACCTCCAGCTGTCAACTGTTCCTCATCACGTCTCCATTCACTCCTCACTTTATTCTATATTTTCTCCCTCCTGTTAGAATTTCTTCACACTCTGCAGTTTTCCTGAATCCATTTTCTTCTAGGGGCTTTTCCAATTTTCACCTCTCTTGACAGCTTGCTAATGTCTTCCTCTTCCATAAGACAATCTAATTTCTCTCTGTATCATCATCACCTTGTCTCCCCCCTCCTCTGCTCCTCAACTTCTTGCTTTCCTCTTTCCGTAGAATTATATAAATTATTAGTGTGACTGCTGAAGCAGTCACACTATTGTTCTTCTGTTTGGCCATTTTCTTCCGCCTTTTTACGGTCTTCTTCTAGTCCTTCATACTTTGTGCTATTTCAACAATTCATATATCAAAACGTGCAGCTTTTTCAGGACAATATTGCTATTATTTTTCTCTTTTATACTATTTATACTTTTTCAAATATTTAACTTTTTAGATGTTGACAGTGTGCAGATCATTAACAGACAACAGTCTTCTTCACAACTCCACTGTAGTGTAGGGGTTAGGGTGGCTGCTTGCCAACCCTAAGATCACTGGTTCGAATCCAAGGGAAGAACTCTTGTTATGTTATGTTGAATTCTGCTCTCCTCCCCCGCCTTCAATTGGTTACAGGTGTTTGTTATCTCCTTGATTACTCATACCAGTTTGCAGCACATCATCACATTACAATGAATGACAACAGTCTTGAAAGCAGTGTGCTCTCTGTAGCCGAGTGGCAGAGTAAAGGTTTAGTGATCATATGGTCATGGGTACGATTCCTGCCTTAGTCATTTCACATCATTGCTTGACTTTTGATTCCAATTATTCAGCTGTCATTGGACAGTCTTTGATTCCTCATAGTATAAAGCTCATTGTATCAAAGGTTTTCTTTACCCCTCACATACTGTCTCTGTCTGTAGCCTAGTGGTTAGCTTGCTGGTCTGGAGACCTGAAGGTTGCTGGTTCAAATCTTGCCTCAACAACAATTATAGTGAATTATTTTCCCAGTTGTCCTCTGTTGACTTCTGATAACTTGCTTCATGTTGAAACTGCTGCTCTCAGCCTGAAATTCACAGAAATTTTCATTCTAAGTCATTCAAGCTTGACTCTCAAGCTTTCTTGATGTTGACAGTGTGCAGATCATTAACAGACAACAGTCTCTGCAACTGTGTGTGCACTGTGGCCTAGAGGCAGAGTGGAAGTCTAATGACCATGAGGTTGTGGGTTCGATTCCGACCTTGGTCAAACATTTGTATGGTGATCACTGCTTGCACTATTTGCTAATTCTGCAACAGCGTTCAGTTGCTATCAGCAGTCACACCATTTCCATTCTTGGAAATGCTTTTTCTAGTTTGGATTATTCTTATGTCACGTATACATCACTGGTTCCCAATCGTTGTCGGTTTATGATCCTAAAATAAGAGTAGCAATGCTGAGTTGCTGACTCACGACTCTTCAGCCGTTTCACAGGTTGCACATTTTTGTGTTGTTAAACTGTAAGTCTGTTATTTCATTTGAGTAGTTTGCAGAGGGATAAATGGAGGAAAAAAAAAGATGTATTTCAGAATAAAGAAACAAAGTTTAGAGAAGAATCTAAAGGAACACAGATTCAGATTTACCAGTGACACTGATCTTGTTTGTCAAGTGTGAAGACATGTTTGAAGACATGTGTGTTTATGATGTTATCTCACTGTCCATGTTTTTCTCTCTTGTCGTATTGTGTTTAGTGCAGTGCTGCCTTTCTGGCATCTGTGGAATTCAGTCAACACACAGATACCGTTGTTCTTGCTATTTGTTATAGTTTCACACATTGACATCTCTAGCACAGCCTTTCAGCATTCACATAAGATATTTGTACTTTCTCCATGCATAAAGAAGTCCTGCACAGGTTTGAATCTGTTAGGAGGCTCAGACATTTCTGTATGAATGCAACCTGATAAACTGGCAACCTGTCCAAGATCTTTCCTAGTGTGAGCCTGACTAGTCTCCACCCCCACTGACCTCACTCAGGATAAGCAGGTTTGGAGGAAATGGATGGATGATTCAAATCAATGAGGCTTTGGCTCAGATTGACAAACTAGACAGGATAAGGACAAGGCTGGATGCCGTCTTTGAAAGTCTTCTTTAAAATGTCATGGTGCTGGTCATCATTACCTGATACCGTAGCCAGGAAAAAGTTTTCCTGTTGTTTCCAGATTCACGAATGCACCTAAATGTTCTGATTTCAGCTTTAAATGTGCTTTATCATATAAACAGCCCTTCTCCTCCCAGCAGTATGAAAGCTATTTCTGACCCTGCATCAGCTGGACACTGATCTGGACTCACTTCCTCACTCTATATGTAAACAAACATGTACATCATTTCTATTTTCAAAGACCTTATTCCTGTTTTTTTCACCACCTATGAGACACTGATCTGAAAGAAAGCAGGGCTGCCTGGGACTGAGTGAATTAATACGCTGCTACTACTCAACTATGAAATTGAGATATAACCCATTTGAAAACAAATAAAAAATTTATTAAAAAAATAAAACAAAAAAAAGATTTTCAATTCATTCCGAAGCTGGTGGGATCAGCTGAGACACATGTTAATGCCACGTCTGTACAAGATCCTCTTTGTGTATCTACATTTTGAGAAATTCAATCTCAGTCTGGTTTGGAGGGTCGACGCCTTCCTGTTTTGTTGCTGAAAGCAATCAGCCTGCTGAGACACAAAGGAAAATGCAGCGCTTTTGGAGGCTGAACACAAATGTTATTTTACAGTATTTTATTCATTGTAATGTGTAATTTACATGTCTGGTTACACTGTCTTTCTGATCTTTGTCTGATGTTTGAGCTGTGAACCTTCAGTGAGGCAGATCTAATTTAACGTTGTTTGGTGTGAATCCGTCTGGACAGCCAACACGCCTGCAGCCCAGCTGAAGAAAAAGGTGATTTCCTGCTGATAAAGCAGAGAAGTACAGATCCTCCACACTGAGGCTTATCTGTCTGTTCACCACGCAGCCACAGCAGGAGGTCAATGTATGGATTTCTCCTGGGAGTTAGTAATGATTTCTCTCTCTTTAACTTCCACTTCAGCTTCTCTCCTCCATTCTTCCTCCCTCTGTCCACACTGTGTTTGATCTGTACCTCAGTGGGTTGTCTTCTTGTCTGTGCGTCCCTCTGTTTTTTTTTTTGGTTTTTACTATGGCTGTTAGTTGATTTTAAAAAGGAATCATATTTATGACATATTTGTGATCAGAATGAGCACATTGTTCCAATTCTTTTAAGAGCAAGGGGAAGTGCTTTTCAACCTCCTAAAGGGATAGTTCAACATTTTGGCAAATTGACCCATTGCTATAATCCCTATAGTCATAGCAGTAGGTTTGTTACCTTTAATTGTCGGTGCAAGCTGTTTTTAGAATGGCGGAGCAGAACCACGAGCTGCTCCAACAACTCCAAAACGCTCTGGTGGACAAGTTGTGACCTGCACATTCACCACGCTGTAAGATAATAATGGACGGGAACGCGCATCAGCGGTTTTGCATGAATTTGCCTCGAAAACAACTCTGTCTCGTAACGTTCCTTTATTATCTTATAGCGTGGTGAATGTGCAGGTCACAACTTGTCCACGAGAGCGTTTTGGAGTTGTTGATTGTGTATTTGATGAGTTTTATGAGGGAAACCAAGAAATCCCATTAGCCTCTGCAGCGTAGCTCTGCTGCTGCGCTGCACCATTCTAAAAATAACTTCTTGCATCGACAATTAAAGGTTCATGGGGCAAGTTTTTTACTGCTAATGGGCGATGAAGCGTTCAAAACCAAAAAGAATGAGCCCACTCGCGTATCTCTGTGTTGCCTTGAACAGGCTGTGTGCATAATGCGCTGCAATTCTGGGTCCGAATTTCCCGCGCTGTCTGCGGATGTGACGTCAAAGGACGCTGCATGCGCGTCCTCGACAGCTTTGGCTTTCCACCGCTTGCGACCAGCGGCGGTCGGCGGATGTCTTGCAGCCTGAACAGTCATGTGAGCAGCGAGTAGAGAAATAACGTCACTTTCTTAAATTTTAATATTTTTTAATGCGAGAAAGTGACAGTTTAGATTCCCAATCTGTTGTCAGTTTATCCAAATAACGTCTGTAAGTAGATTTGCTCCGACATTTTTCGGAGGAGTGCAGAGCCACACACACGAGCGGCAGCAGCGGCTCGTCACAGAGGCCCGGGGAGCTGAGCTCATCGGCCGGGCAACAGCTGTCCTCCTCCCAGGGAAGAAAACGAGCCGAGTAACTTACCCACAGGTTTTTAGAGGTTTTCTGCCGGCTGGTTGAATTGTTTTTAGGAGATAAATGCTGGTCTCATTGATGAAATCTAACAATTGTGGCAGTCGCATTAGTTCATTTGAATGAAAAGTGAAGCTTCAGGTGTGTGTGAGCAGCGCAGCCTTGGGGCTCTGTACGTACAAAAATCACCATATTTAGGCTACTTCAATAAATAAATAAATAGTTTTACAATGAGCCGATTAATTTATCCGTGGTCAGTTTATCCAAACAACGCCTGTAAGGAAATTCTCCGACGTGTTCGGAGGAGTGCAGGGCCATTAGAGCAGCCGAGCGGCACCAGCGGCTCACAGAGGCGGCGGCCGGTGTGCTGACCTGATGCCTGGGCGGTCAACCTCTGGGTGTCGCGGTAAATTGAGCACTGTACAATGAGCGCGGCATGGCGCATTTACTGTTTATTAACAGCCAAGCGCGACATGTGTGTGTGTGTGCGTGCGTGTGTGTGTAGTGAGAGAGACAGCAGGTAGAGGGGCTGACTGGCAGAGATGAGAGATAGTGAAAGCTGTTCTTTTTTTCTGTGAGAGACTACTGCGGCGGACCCAAACGAAACTGTGGCGGCTGATTAATGGAAAACACTGGTATAGTTTGCCGTTTCCAATTCAGCCACAGTGTCACTGTCACATCATCAGCTGCACTGCTGTGGAGAGTTGATGCGCGCTCCCGCACCAGCTTGGCTGATGGCTGCAGTAACCCTGACGGCCGCTACGGCCGTTGTATCGCTAATGAGTTTTATTCCTTGATCCTGCCTCAAGCTCCTTTAAAGGTAACGACGGCTACTCCTAAGACTACAGTATGGGGATTATGGCTAAATGTTTGCCAAAACTTGCCAAAATGTTGAACTATCCCTTTAAATCGGAGGGAGGCCAGGTGCAGACTTTGAACGTAGTGCGGCAAAGGCATCTTCTGTTGCATTTCTTCTTTGTTGGTTCATCAAACAAAGAAATATCATCAGAGCCCATCGCAACAGCTAACACAACCGCTGGAACCTTAATGAAACGCACTACAACTTGTGAGCTACACTAAGTGGTATCGCATTTTATAGGGTAAGATCTCTACTTCTGACACTTTTTTTTGTTTTTTTTTGTAGTGTTTATTTCACACCAGACCACAGCAACCAAACAGAACAAACTACAGACACCAACATACCAATACAGCAACAGCACAGTTAGAAAACAACAACACCTGGTCTGAAAAGGGGATGGACGAAGCATAGCTTTTACATTTCCATCCCCCACATAAAGACACCATCAAGACATACATGACAACAAATAAGTAAAAAAAACAAAACAAAACAAAAACAACAAAAAAACAACAACAAAAAACAAAACAAGCAAGCAAACAAACAAACAAACAAAAAGCATTGCGAGCTCCCTCAACAGTCCTACATTTGTCCTATATTATTTATGTATTTATTTAATCCATTTAATTTAATTTAACCACCCCCGTCTTCCCTACTGTACACATCAAACATCTGTTGTTTAAACTTTCTTTTAAACTCACTCAGGCTTTTACTATTTCTAATGTTTTCGGCCAAACCGTTCCACATAATTACTCCACAAACTGAGACACACATAGATTTAAGGGTTGTTCTTGTGAGCTGCCCCGAAGGTCATATCTCTTGGCACTTTCCCTACTTCCCTACTTCTGACACTTCTCACTTCATTGTCAGGGGGTATCTCCAATTGGAGGCCACTTGAAACCAAGTGCTAGTGTTAAGGGAGGAGAGATGGGACTGGGCCTCTGTCTTCCTCTCCAGGTTTGTATCTATCTTCTCTCAGTGGTATGTTTTCTAGTCTGATCTGCAGCCAGCCATGTCCTGACATTTGCTGGCAAGGCCACTTATTACACTTTAATTTGTTTTCACAGTGTGCTGTGTGTTTTGGTGCATGTGACAGGGACAGAAAAATACACCCAGAGAAAAAAAAAAGAGGACACACTGAGATAGAATAGGAAATGGCCTAGTGACATCTGAAGGCTGATTTAATTTAAAGATAAAGATTGAATGCACCATGCAGAGCTTTGTGGCTGAGGACAACACGAGGATCTCTCCCTCTGTAGCTCCACTCTGCCAGGAATATTACAAATAGCAGTGTATCCTGTTGCTCAGGAGGAGCCTCCACCATCTGTCACTGGAGAAAGGTTCAACCAACACGTTGGTTTCTGTCACTGAACATATTGAACAAGTCACTTAGCTGTTGGAAACAGCAGCCAGCTGTCCAGGTGCCAGAGTGCTCGACGAACGACAGTCTGAAAAATGCCTGTCAATCAGCTTATCTCAACATTTTGTTGCAGTGATGGCCATAGATCTGTTAATGAAAAAGAGAAAATCAAATCAGGGGATTGGACTCACTAAAAACTGACAGAAAAAATAAGTAGTTTGGGGTTTTCTGCATTAAGAAGTGTTTACTGCTCTTACACTGTTGGAGGAACTGACTGGACTCTCTGTTCAGGTTGTTGCTACCTAAGGTTTGATAGAGGTGTGACAGACGACTGGAAGGCACACAAAAAAAAGGAGAAGACAACTGCTGACAGTGAATTTGAAAAGATGGTGAAAATGCTGCAGGCAGTTTACTGAAGGGTGATGAGATGAAAGGAGAAGGCTTTCTTTATCTTGAGGGTGAATGTTTCTCAGTATCTGGACAGCTACACGTACTGTATGACAGAGTGGACGTAT
Source organism: Trachurus trachurus (assembly GCF_905171665.1). Lineage (NCBI taxonomy): Eukaryota > Metazoa > Chordata > Actinopteri > Carangiformes > Carangidae > Trachurus > Trachurus trachurus. Next base: position 23,085,508 of record NC_139892.1, on the reverse strand, counting down.
AGGAGGATATTTCTCTTCCTTATGTTCCCACATTGTGAGTGAAGTTTCGTTCCATAGCTGTGCCAACCAATTGTTCCCAGCCTCCTGACTCTCTCTCCTATTTATTCTTTTGGTTGTTAACCAGCTATTCATTTTGATTTTCCACTTTTTGACATCGATGTTCACTGTTTCTCACTCATAGACTTTACTTGGGCACTCTGCCTATTGAAGCATTTTCTTTTTGTTGTTGTTTTTTTTCGATTCTGTTTGAGAGAACAACGCCATCTTCCATCGATTCCTCTGGGTTCCTCTGTGTCTCTGTGGCTCCATCACTAAGCCATAAACAAACTCAGGACTTTTTGAATGAGGCTGCAGTGCAATGTAAAGATTGATTGGACCTAGTGTTTCCTCTACACTCATTTTAGTAGAAGTTCAACACTGCTGCTAGATTAGGAGCGCTGGTGCTAAAATTTCACATGCTCTTTGATAGGGATGCAGATTTTCTCTTATTTCATTATTCAGGTTCTCTCATTACCTTAGGACTGCGTACTCAATTACTCTCAAATTATGAGTATAAGAAATGGGGAGGTCCATGTCCAGCAGCAGGTGTCAGTGAGCATGTCTATGATACGCAAGTCTAACATGCCACATATCTCACTGTGCGTGTTATTGTTACTTTTGTGCCGAAGTATTTCCAGACATCACTGTCCTTGGTCAAAGCTGCCATGGTGCACATGATGCCTACTGAGTTTAACTGTTGTAGCCAAAACAACACAAGCGCGAGGCATACTCTAGGTGGAGAAACGTTATTCGTATAACAACATTAATAATGAGTGCTCATTTTACTCATTGTAAATGTCTAACTAATGCTATCTTTTAGCAAGTGGTGTGGCTCATTGCCTTGTCACAGTAATATTAAATGTTTTAAATATCATTTGGCTTTAAAAACATATTTTAAGTTTTATTTATAAATACATTAGTTAACCAAAATTATTGTTTTGCAAATGATTTGTGGCTCACTTGCAATAACTTTACAGCCCCACCAGTGGGCCCCAGCCCACAGGTTGGGAACCACTGTGAGGTAGTGTAGTAACTATTTGGTAGCACTAAGTCTGGCACACGATACAGTAGTAACAGTGACTATTTATACAGCGCAGTCCTGATCTTAAATGCTATAAACTTGGATCAGTATCATTCAGTCACTTCAGTTATCAAATAATTCAGGCCAGTGTGCTCCACATACTCAGACACAGGTGCAGCATTTTATTTACTTCATGAAACAACATTTTTCTGCAGCTTGTAATTGAATTCAGGGCATGAAGAGTCACTAATGTGATGTTACTGTTTCTCAGGTTTTGTGAGAGATTAGATTTTTTTTCTTTCTCAGATTAAAGTGTTTTTGTCTCCCGTATCTTTTCTCCTGCTTTCTCTTTTACACAGAAGAGGTAGTGTAGGACACACGTTGGGTTTCCACTTCAGCATCCTCATCCCATCCTGTCTTTTCCTGCTCCCCTGAAACATTTATGTGGGATATGTGGGTGGCTTAGTGGCTGTGACTACATGCCTGCTTTTTGAATCTGTGTGAGCATCTGTCAAGCCTTCTCATTGTGTGCCGAAGTGTTTTATTTTTAGACATTTGATAATGTTTTTGTTGTTGTTTTGTTGTTTTAATTTGTATGTATGTAACTACACAATAATATTACACACAGAATCCATTTCTCCTTGGGATGACTGTCTTCTTGTGTGTGCATGTGTGCGTGGGCACCTGTCTCTGTCTGTGTTTCCTTGTCTCTGTGCTGTCAGTGTGTATACACATTTTGTATGGCAGCAGTGTGCTGTGGGGATGAGGGTCCTGTGTGTGTGTGTGTGTGTGTGTGTGTGTGTGTGTGTGTGTGCATGTGTGTGTTGGTAGTCAACCTGCTGTATTTATAATTTGGTTTTTGTGGCCACTGGAGTTTGGATATATCAGGTGTGCTGCTGATATTTGCACATTTCTTCGATGGTTACCAAGGTAGACAGATAAAAAAAATACACATCAGTATTAGAAAAGAAGCCAGAGCTCACCACCAGAGCTTCCAGCTGTCTGACAGAGTCAGGAGAAAAAGGTTTTTTACTAATTAGCTCAAATGAAAAGCAGTGTGTGTACTCAGAGCCTATATGCTGAGACATCAACAAAAGAAAATGTAATCAATGGAGCAGTAGCCTAATTGTTCATGTTTTGATAAGCCACAGTATGAAAAACCAATAATGAAATGAGTGAAATTAATTTAGCTGCTCCAGTTTCAGGCTGTTGGTCCAGTGCCTGCTGCGTCACTGTCACTGTTTACTGGGACGTTTGAACAAAACATCATCACTGTTATTAAAGCAGAAGTAAGTGATATATTTGTGTTAATATAAGTCTTAAATAGTTATATCTTCTGACAGCAATCACTTACATAGAGTGTTTGGTCTGAATCACGGGTCTGTCAGTCACTCTGCTCTGCTCTGAGCCGAGGAGAAAACATTTATCGTATCCTACAGTTTTTATCCAATGAGGAGAGAGAACGGCATGCAGGGCTGTGTGTGCAGCCAAGGGACGCCGTGAATGTGGCGACGTAGGGACGAGGACTGTTATGGTGCGTTCAAGGAAACTCGTATTTTTCCGACCGTGAAGTCGTACCAGTTCGATCTGGTACGACTTCACGGGTCGGAAGTTACGAGTGGCCGTTATAGTGACTTTCACCGGTAAAACAGGTCGGAAAAACACGAGTGGGTTGCCTGAAACGCTACAAAGTCGTAAGTTGTGACTTGAAGCTGTAATTTACGATTTCAAAAGCCTGCCTGGAACGCAGCATTAGCGAAAACGACCGGACCACTTACTTCTGCTTTAATAAGACCTGTGTGTGTGTGTGCTGCTGTGATAAGTTCACATGTCTGCTGTGAGGCAGGAGATGCAACAGTCATGCACATGGCTTTAATAGAGGAAACATGGTGGAACACCAGATATTCAGCTCAGTTTGTACTTTAGACCAGGAAAAATCCATTTGTGGTAAAAACTGTTAAATGAGACTTAAATGACTGAGTAATCATTTAATTATACATCTGCGCTATCATCCTAAAGGTCAACATTGATTCCACCATCAGCGTAGAGTGAGCCATTTAAGCTCAGCAGCATCAAAGCCTGTATCGGAGGCCTAAATAAATGAACATATGTATTTATGTGACTTCTCTGTCTGAGTCTCTCTCCTCTGCTGCCTTGATATGATTTAATGATAAACATGTTATTTATAGAGAAACCTCTCACTGCTGCCTGTGCTTATTTACATAATCGCCACAGCAGCATGATCACCCAGCAATGCTCACATGCTGCGACTCATGTGATGCATCACATCATTTATCTACATGGGAGCAGGAGAGCCACTGCTATACGTGTGTGTGGTGTCCTGTGTGTTTGCATGTGCGTTTCATGCACCTACTGTGTGTGATGTCGATCCTGTTTGGAGAATATGCTCTAATTACTTGACCTATAGGAGCTGTAGGTCAGTGACTGCAGTGCATAGAGCACAGGGCGTCTCTGTGTGTGTATGTGTGTTTGTATGAGCATGTGTGCATGAGTATTTTAAGACTCCATTGTGGTGGTGAGATTTATAGTGATGCACAGAGGTTATTCAGTGGTCATCCAGCCAGTCTGTTCTCTCTCAGACATTTACTGCCACACTTTTTCCTCTCTCCGATCATGACTGTGGCAGAGAAGACAGAGCTGTTTGCTCTTTTACACCCATCTACTGTAGTAATAATGTGTATTTTGACAGCCACAGAAAGAGATACAGTAGATGTACCATATGCGCCATGTGTATGGCTGTTACAGCTAGGCTCCCTTTCCCTCCCCACCCATTCATCAGCTTTTAAGTTCACATTTTGTAGAGCACAGTTTAAAAAAGCATGAACAAAGCACCAATATGTAACAATAAATTTACTATACAACTATAAACCCAGCAGAAAGCAACATGATCAATGATGATTTTCTTCTTCTCACTGCAGAACGTTCAACTGTCAAGTGTTTTATAGCAAGTTTCCGGTACCTGCAGAGGTTGTTTGTGTGTATGTGTGACTGGAGAAGGGCTCACAGCTGCACTGTTTTTATGATGCATCATAATAATAACACCATTTTTTATAGTCGCTACCCAATTATATATTTGGACTAGATGCAGGAAGAGATGCTCATTTTGGTGGCCAGGCCATGCTGATGAAGCTTTGGTGAGGAGTTGGGATATGCTACATATAGTCTGTCTGATACACTGACCTTTGTCAATTTCTTCCTCTAATGATAGAGAAACAGGAATTTGAATACCAACATAATGGACACTCGTTGAATGAGAAGTGGAGCTGGAATAGTCAAACATGTGCCATTCACTGGAAACCTCAGCAGACAACAGTGTAAGCCCGGTGTAAAACAGTATGGCCGGGGGGTTGACATGACCCAAGTGGAGTTTGGTGGGTGAACAGAGAAGTGGAGGTGGGGGGAGGAGGAGTGGTGCGTGCATTTCAAACTCTGATAGACTCCACTGCTTGAAGTCTGGGAGGTAGATTAGCGCACACAGCGTGTCTATGTAGAGACAGACAGACTGACTGGCTGACTGGCTGTATAGCTGCTTGGTCAGCGGCCTCACAGCCTGAGATGTTGCACACTGGCTAAGTAATTGGCCCTGCTCAATACTTTGATAAATGCCTCCCCCCTCCCCCCAACTCACCCACACACACCACTACCACCACCGCCACCTTGCACGCACACACACTCTGCTCCCACTTCACTTATTAGATTAACTGAGGAAATGTCAAACTGTGGAGCTGCTAATATCCAAATTTAGAGATTACAGTGTCAGGTATTGTAATGTATAATGTGATGCCTAATATTAGAAAATGGGGAGAAAATTGTTGAGTGTGTAGCTGCAGAACATCCTCTTACAGTCATGGTTAATCAATTTTCAATTTCTTCTGTTTTTTTCTCCCCTCTCCTGTGTATATTCTCCCTCTTCACCCCACCCTCCTTTTGGCTGCTCCAAACACTTTATGATATTTTACATTATTTTTCTTAATTTCTTCTCATTCATATCCTGTCTTTCCTTATATTGTCTGCTTCTGTCATTTTGCCTTTTCTTTCTCCTTCCCTTTTCTCTTTGTTAATTGCTCCCTCTGCATTCCTTTCCTTCTCCCCACTCCATTTTCCTATTTAATTTAAAATGTCTGTTATTTGTAATTAGGTAGGCTAGTTAATTTCTCCCCTCCTAACCCACCCTCAACCCATCCTTCACCTACAGTATCTTTTATTTCATTCTTTTCAATCTCTTTTCTCCTCTTGACTTATGTCCTTCATTTCCTCTCCTCTCCTCTTTGCAGGCGCACATCCCCTCTCCCCATCCATCCGCGCCCCCGAGGCCAAACCGCGCTCCTCGGCACCCCGCCCGGCTGCGCGCAGCGTGTGATGTGTGTGATGAAGGACCGCGGGGAGGGGGAGCGCGTGTGTGCGGTTGGAGTGTGTGTCGAGAGAGAGAGGAGAGAGAGAGAAGAGAGAGGAGAGAGAGTCGAGCAGCACCGAGGACAGTTTCCTCTCCCGGTCCTTCACACTAACATCTGATACTATGCTCATCGCTTCGAGTGCGGGCTGGCACTAGAACACGAGGTAGGAGACATTTCCCTCGCTCTTATGCTCTGTTTGTGAACAGCGTGTGAGTGTTTGTTGTGCGCACTTGTTCATGTGCGCTTCCACGGCCCCACAAGGCATCACTGGCTGCTGGTTGTGGCCGCGAACGACCATGTGGAGCCACAAACTAGACAGTGGACGGAGTGAGTTGTTGGTGCTTTAAAGCCGTTAATGATATGACAGGAGTGATGTGTGTGTTTATAAAGACTCTTGTTTTGACAGCAAGCTCTAAAATTTGTGGATTGATTTGGAGAGAGAAGGCGCGCTCGACTGAATCCCTCCGTGCCCTATTTTCCCCCTGAAGTTTTCTCGGAGCGTGAGTGAAATACTAAGGACGTTGCGGGGGTTTTGTGGGATGTGCAGATTTACATAGAGCCTGCTGCCCGGCGCTGCCATCCAAAGTGCCTCACGCTTTAATGAGACTCAGCGCCCTGCGTGGCCCCAGAGGGAGTCGGTCCGTGCAACCTGGGAGCGCTGGATCAACAAAACACTGTCACATCTACATCTGTTTGTTCGGTGCTCGGGAGAAAGTTCAGGGCTCACACCGTCACGTCGCTGCTGCTTCTGATGTACTAAATGTGCAGTCAGGACGTGGCTCAGCCAGATGTTGACAGCGTCGGCGCAGCAGGTTCACTGGGGAGACAGCGTCAGGTTGTAGTAGTAATTCTCCGATGACACTGCGCCTCTTGGCTGCGGAGACCAGTGTCAAGGGAGCGGAAAGAACAGCGCGACTTCTGGTTGAACTTTCAAAGTAAAGTTCAATATAGGGGGTTATTCTCTTTTGTAGTTGCGCATCATTCACTCTCATTGACCAGGAACCAAAAATACATTAGGCCTAGGCTTATAGTTGTAACCTCAGACGGGGGTTACACAGACCGTTTAGGCATTATGCAACAGTTGTATTTTGACATTATTTCTTCATTGCTCCGAAATGGACGCGCTTTACGCTTTTATGTTGAAAGTGCTTCCCTCGTCTTCCGGTTCCCTCCTGCCTTCTTCTGTCAGCCTTGACGCAGCAGAGTGCTCTGTCCGACCGGGGCTGCTGCTCTGCTCTGTCCCGTATCTCCACCTTAACATCGACCCACTTCATCTCTCGGCGCCGGGCTGAGCCTCCTCTCTGTCGGTGTCCACCACACTCACAGTGCTGCCTCTCCGGCCGAGCAGCTCCTGCTTTAAAGCGAATGGAGGCACAGGCACCGCTTATTAATGTTGCGTAACAGTGCGTCCCGACCGTTTTGACGATGGATACAGTTAGGCTGCACATAATAAATATGAATGATCTTTTATTTATTTATTTGTTTTTAAATAATTGTGTGTAGGCTACAACATGATAATTAACACTAAATGCACATGCAGGTAAATTTGATTTGCTGCACTTGCATCTATTTGCATCCTTGCAGGTTATATCTTATCAGTGAGTGATTTCTGAAATAATGGATAAGAGAGGCCATAAAGACACATTGGTTATATTATAAACAGATATTGTGGTATGGATCAGACCATTAATCAACTGCCGTGGTTTTCGGCTGGCTTGAGGCAGCTCTGCCACAAAGAAGGAGGCACAGCACTGTGAAATGTGAAATAGTTAATGCATTCAGTGTGAAGTCTGGCTGTAGTTTTAATGATGAGGCTGAGTGGAGCGGCTGGGCTGCAGCAGCAGCAGCAGCAGCAGCAGCAGCAGCAGCAGCAGGCTGTAGAGAAACAGGAGAGGTGGGGATCCTCCTCCTGTACACAGAAGCTGCAGCGGGGCTTCCCTGGGCTTTTCCTCTCTCTCCCTCCCTCTCTCTCTCTCTCTGGCTCCCTCCCTCTGTCTCTGCAGTTTTTTTCTGGGACTTCCCTTGCTTTCCCTGCACCAGACATTAGCCCAGCCCTTTCTCCATCCATCTCTATGCCTATAAGGCCATACAACTCCCCCTCCATCTCTCCATCCGTCATAGAAGGAAGGAGGCTGTATGGTACAGATGCAGCAGATCAGGAAACAACAGGGACCCTGCACGGTTAAAAACATTATATGGATATAATGGGAAATGAATGCCACAAAGCACAACAAGGCACCACTGAACACATAATTTGTGCCTGAGGAAATGTTTCAGGAATAATTATAGTGATGTTTCATCATTTAATCGACCTCAGCTCAGGATGTACAGTGTGTTCTTCTTCTTGTGTGGCTCCTAAGATGATGCTTTAACACAGGAGTGATTAAGCTTGTTTTTGTGTCCTTTTCTATTTGATATTTGCTTCCTTTTTTACAACTCTACCAACATGTTTAGCTCCAACTGGGAGCGATATCCAAACGCTGCTTTACCTTTTCTACGGGCTGATGGATTAACGCCCCTCCTTCCTCTCTCTGCTTCTCCTTTTCCCTCTCCTCCATTATCTCTCGCTCCCTCTCTCTTTCACTCCCGCTTCCTTCCATCTTCTCTTTCCTCTCCCTTGCCTCCTTTCCCCTCCTCTCCTCCCTGCTCCCACGGCATCTCCTCCCATCCTTACATCCTGTGTGTTTTTCCCCTCTCTATGTTGTAATTGCATTTCACCGGCAGACCCTCTTATCAACAGCCACTTACACATACAGCGACATGCATGTAGCCCATATGTTCCCCTGTTTTCTGCATCCTTTAACCTTTATATACCCAGGGATTGTTGTGCTGTTCTTTCATCACTACTTGCCTTACACTTGTACATTTACAAATCACGCTTGGGAAAAGCTCTGGCACAACCACAGCCCTCTGATATAGGACTGTTATAAGACTCCAGCTCAGCCCTAAATGTGATAATCTGTAACATTTTTATAGACTGAAATATTTATTTTTCTACTTTTACGATTTAGTTGCCTCTATCATCACTGCTTCCCCTTTTCTACATTTTACATTTATGATTTAAGTTTAGATGTTCTAAAGGACTTTTCCTGCTCATTTCGAATGAAAAAGAAATGCAAAATTATCGTGAACAGAAAAATACACTAAAACAAATCATACATCATCAATGGAAAACCATCAGCAAAGGATTTCTGTAGTGAGAGAACATATAATGATGATTAAAACTGTGCTGTAGTTGCAGGCTGTGAGGTCCTCCACCTGTGTCGTTTTAACTGCACTGAGATTTCTAATCATCATTCGAGTATAACAAGGACGAACAATATAAATACCTTTTGTTGCAAAATTAATAAATAAAACTTCCTCTTTAGGAATAAAAAGCAATTAGTGAAAGTGACCAAATTGAACAAATTACTGGGTGTTTTACAGCTTCAATCCACATAAAATAAATCAGCATATCTTATGATATAAGAATTTTTAAAGAAAAAAATCTCAGCAATTGTGAATTCCAGGTTCTCAGATTGGAGAATTTAATACATGACGCTTGTTCAGGTTGATGGTGTGACAAAAACAAGATGCCAGGAGTCTTATATAAAAGTGGGTGTGCAAAAACCTGAACAATATAATAACACAACACAAAGAGCAACAAACCCAAGAAGCTAAAATTGTATCTTCTTTATCAAATTAACCTTCACTCTCTCCGTCGTCTTTCATCTCAACACCTCATTATGCTGTTTCGCTCTGACTCTTAACTTCTCCTTGTTGTCTCCTCTGTGTGATTGTCCTCATGGGACACACACAGGCCTGTTTCCATACATCCAGCCTCTCACCCAGAGCCTTGCTCACAGTTTTTAATTACACAAATGATGTGGCTGATTGGTGCAGCAGTGCACCACTGGTGCAAAATAACATGTGTTTGAGTGGATGCTGATATAAACAGGATAGATTCTCTCAGACAGGACAGATAGACTGTCAGATAATATTTGGAGAGAAGTCTGGAGTGGAGTGAGTGTCTCTTTGGTGACACCAGTCTAAATATGAACATGTGGGAGCTCAAATGGGAGATGCATCACTGGTTTGGCTGAAATAAGCAAAAGCCAAATGAATAAATGAGCCAACAGGCTGTTGTTTTTCCAGTACATACGCCTCCTGTTTCTCCAGGGATGATTAAAAATGAGATGACCTGTAGGACAGTCAGGTAAACAGAGTAGGTTCGTTACCTTTAATTGTCGGTGTAAGCTATTTTTAGAACGGCCGAGCAGAGCCACAAGCTGCTCAGAGCTACACTACGGAGGCTAATGGGGTTTCTTGGTTTCCCTCATCAGACTCATCAAATACACAATCCAACGACTCCAAAACGCTCTCGTGGACAAGTTGTGACCTGCACATTCACCACGCTATGAGATAATGATGAAATGTTACGAGAAGGAGTTGTTTTTGAGGCAAGTTGTTTTGAGACTACTTGCAGAAAACATGCCCTGAAGCATATCAGCGGTTTCGCATGAATTTACCTCGAAATCAACTCTGTTTCGCAACGTTCCGCTATTATCTCATAGCGTGCTGAATGCGCAGGTCACAACTTGTCCACCAGAGCGTTTTGGAGTTGTTGGATTGTGTATTTGATGAGTTTGATGAGGGAAACCAAGAAATCCCATGATCCTCCGTAGTGTAGCTCTGAGCAGCCTGCCACTCGGCTCTGCTGATCTAAAAACAGCTTGCACCGACAAATAAAGGTAATGAACCTACTGCTATGACTATAGGGATTATGGCAATGGGCCAATTTACCAAAATGTTTAACTATCCCTTTAAAGTCCTGTATGTGACCATAGTGTGAGTGGGCACACAGCTGCAAATCTGTATGATTGCTATTACAAGTGCAGGCTGGTCATCCTTGTTCTCTACACATGTGTTATGAGATGGCTGCTGCAGCCGTGACTCATTTAGACTGTTGCTCTGTGACTGTATAGTCTTGGGACATTGCTGTTGCTCCTGCTGGTTGTAGCCGTGGTTACATTTATTAGGCTGTGATCTATTGTGTTGAACATATTGGGTGAATAAAAAAATGTCCATTATATCTTCTGGGAGAACCAGGCTTAATGAAACCCTGAGAGGTGTCACTTGTGTTAAAAGGAGGAGTTGAGATTACAGCTATGGCTGCCATATCTATAATACCATAGAAACAACAGCTGTTGCCTGAACAATAACCATATCCACACACACAGTTACAGCTACAGCTTCAACTGTAGTGGAGCCAGTTGTGGTCACAGTAGCTCTGCACAGTCACAGCTCAGTCTTTTCAAAGGTCTAATGAACAATGGATATATAATGTAAAGTGTTGCATCATCTCTCCTTTCTGTAATATGTGCAAGGAAACTGGCAGTGCTTTATAACTCTGTCAAGGATTGGCCCAACACCTTTGTTCCCATGGAACATTTATTCTAACATACGCACACAAATACCTAACTGAAATGAAAATGAAAAATGTGCAGTGAAAGAGACTGAGTACACAAACATGTCTTTAGCTGCAACTACAGATTCTTCAGGCGGACGGAGTGCAGCATCTGTGTATCATTTGATAAACTGAACACAGGCAGAGTGTGTGTCTATCATACAGTGTGTGGATAACTGCTGCAGTGGCTGCCTGCTGAGAGGAAGAGTCTCAGTCCTCCTGCGATGAAATCACACTCTTATTATCCGTATGAAACTGTGGAATACGTCACACGCACACACGAATGAAGACAGTCATCCCAAGGAGAAATGGAATATATTAGTCTACTTGCCAAAAATGAGTACCCGGAAATGTTGAGTACCCCAAAGTTTTATGTTAGAAATATATAGTATGGGTCCCCAGTATTCAGAAACTGCCGGATGCTAACTTATATATATTGGGCAATTAGCACAATTGACATAATTAGCATAAATTAGCATAATTTCCTATATGGGCAATATTTCAGCAAAATTGACTTGGCTGATCTGGGCAATATTGGAGTGGTTTTAGGGGTTATTGATGATGCTGAATCCATTTCTGACATTTTCAAAATTCAAAATGGCTGTCTAAACCGGAAGGGACCAGATTGAAATCCATCAAAATCGGCCCACTGGCGGTTTAAATCTGGTCACTACCGGTTTAGACAGCCATTTTGAATTTTGAAAATGTCAGAAATGGATTCAGCATCATCAATAACCCCTAAAACCACTCCAATATTGCCCAGATCAGCCAAGTCAATTTTGCTGAAATATTGCCCATATAGGAAATTATGCTAATTTATGCTAATTGTGTCAATTGTGCTAATTGCCCAATATGTATAAGTTAGCATCCGGCAGTTTCTGAATACTGGGGACCCATACTATCTATTTCTAACATAAAACTTTGGGGTACTCAACATTTCCGGGTTCACAATGGGGCCCTATGGGCTGGCAAGTAGACTATATGTGTAACCTTCTTGTCTGCTTTAAGAGCAGTGATGCATCATGGGTTGAAGTGAGCTGCACTGTGAGCTTTCGTGTCAAGTGCCTCAATGAATATCAGTACAAAGTTACATAACCAGAACTACTACGGCACCTTTCTGTTGATGTCAGATTCCTCTCGCTCTCTTGGCATCAGACCAGTGTCTCTCCACCCGTTTAAAGCTTTCATCTTTACAGTTAACCTCAGCTGCCCCCTCTCTCTCTTTCTGCCTGTTCCTGTGTTTCCTCTCTCATTTCTTTAATTTGCATCGATTCATCCATCCATTTGTCACCCTCATAACCCCTTCATACCCCCCCCCCCCTCTCTCTCTCTCAATTCAATCCAAATTTGCTTTATTGTCATGAATGTTACGAGAACTATGTTGCCAAAGCGTCAAGAATCAATTAAATATCAATGAATACAACTCACAGAATCAAATACTATAGTGTGTGTGTGTGTGTGTGTGTTAGGTTGATTCCAGTCAGTCAGATATGTTTGTGTCATCAGCCCAGTGATCGTCGACTTATCTGTATCACCTCATCAGTTTTGTTGGTTTGTTTCTGTCACTGCTGAGAGTGAACCCTCTGCACTTTCTCTTCATTGGTCAAAAATGCCATCTTGCCGTCTTCTTTGCTTTTGCTGTAGTGTTTGTGTATCAGTCTGTCTTTTTTTTTTGTGCGCTTGAGAGATTGTGTATTGTTTGTGTGAAGTGTGTGTGTGTGTGTGTGTGTTTGTGTGTGTGTGTGCATGTGTTTCCAGTGTGTGCCTATTAAAAGCTTAGAGGCCTGGCGTTAGGACTACTGGGAGTGGGACTCGCTGGTGGGAAGTTTTCAGCTGACACCAGAATCAAATCCATGGTAATTAACGACGCCTCCCTCCATCTCTTCTTTCCTACCATCTCTCTATCATCACTGTGCACTTCTGTCCTCTCTTTCTTTTTTCCATCTTACAGCTTTCGCCCCTTTGTTTCCTTTACACCCTCCAGATTTATTTATTTTTCTCCTCTTTATGACTTCATCCATCCACTTGCAGTGAACAGCACCCTCCTCATTCATCACTTCATCTTTTCATCCCTTTCTGTCTGGATAGCAGCCCATCATTCCTTCCTCATCCTCTCATGTCTGTCCCGTCCACCAAATGGCCTTTTCTTTTCCCTCTCCTTTAACAAGCCATTTGTCATCATCTTCTCTCTCCTCCTCTTCGGTCCATCATCTCCTACGCCTTTGTCCTTCCTCCTGCTCTCCTCCTCCTCTCCATGTTTCATGCTCTCCTTTGCTCACATGATTTTCTCCTCTTTCACAGCCTCCTTCTTTCTTTTGCACTCATTACATCCTTCATCATCTCATGCCATTCTTTATCAGATCACTTTTACATTTCCCACATTGTTTTTGCCTCTTTCCTCTCAATCTTTCTTTCTTGTCTGCTCCTCCCATACTCATAATGCCATTTCCTTCTTCTTGCTTGTTTGTGACATTTTCCTCTTGTTTCCTCACACCCCCTGTTTCCTAAAGCCGTCTTTTTCACCCATCAACATGCTTAAATTTGTGATTCCTACTAATCTCTCTCCTCTCATCCTCTCATGCTCTATTTCTTCTGCTCTCTGCACACTTTACCTCCCACTTGCTTTTCTACCTTCGTTTGTCTCCTGTTCCTCTAATTGCTCATTTATTTTCCATTCCCCACTATTTCATCTCCATTGCCCTCAAACTATCCCCACACTTGACTCCCCTGCCTGTCATGTCTGTAATGTGATGGTGTTGTAGTCAGGGGTGTGGGTGCAGCGTGGACCACACTGTAGTGTTCTTGTGTGGGTGGGATGAGCTCTGAGTGGACTGTAAGTTTGGAGGTGGTGATTCTGGGACTCAGAGGTGAAATGGTGGTAATTTATTGTTACAGCAGAGATGAAATGTGACCATTCACTCACCATATCCTTTATTGTTCTTCTCTCTCTAACCAGCTTGGAGCTAAAGACACTTCCTCAGTCACATCTGTTTCATAATTTCAATTTCAATTTCATCTACAGTCATGCAATCAGCGCTGACTGTAGTTGTGCATGAACTCCGTGCTAACATCAGCAATTCCAACATGCAGCATAGAAGGTATAATGTTTCCAAACATCTTAGCATGTGAGCATGATGGCAGTGTACTATTCACTCATAAACCAAAGGATTTGACAGATGGGATCTTTTGACCTAGTAATGGCACCATGTGCACGTGTGCATGCATAGTCAATTCAGGTGCTGTAAAGATTTCAATACAAGACCAAACTGTAAACCTTGTGGTTGTGCTGTTGTTAAAGACGAGGGATAAGGTATCTATACGGTATGTACTGTATACAGTATAGTGTCATGGAAAGCCACCTGACACTTGGGCCTAGTTTGGACCATGGTGCCCTCAGGCTACATCCACATACATTACTACATCTTAATGAAAAGTTTACACCTGGTGTGCACACTGCTCTGGAGTGTTTGAGCGACTGAAACATTTTCACAACCATAAAAGCTGCAAGACAGTCTTCTTCAGAAATAGCAAAGCTTAAACACGGCTTATTAGATGATACACAGAGGCTGTAGTGTGTTTTTTTTTTTTTTTTATCTCCTTTTGAAATATTCAGAAAAATAACTCAATATTTTGTCATCCAGAATAAATGTAACAGACATAAAACCTTCACTAAACATCCTCTGATCCAAGATCCTCCCACTCATCTTCCTCCGCATATGACTGGGAGACTGAGCACCTGTCTTGTCATCCTTTACTCCCTCTGCTCTGTCCCTTGTTCTTTCCCTCCCCCCTTCACATCGCCCCTGTTGAGGCCACCCCGTCTTAACCCACCACCTTCACTTTACGGTACATCTGCTTGTGATTGACAGGCAGTTAATGCGTCCACTCATGCGTTTGCTCTCAATCCTCAGGGATGGGCAGAAGGAGAAAGAGTTATTAGTGGTTAGTGATGTCATATGGTGCCATACAACCTCAGTCTCTTCTCTAATGTAACAACAGGCTGATGTTCTTTTTGCAGCTGCACACATGTGGAGATCTAAATGCCATTTAAGAGAAATGCTAGGACTGAAGGTGGTTTCTATTTGCATCTGTGATGTAGTGTCACTGTTACAGCAGTTGAGTTCACCTGTTTAAAATCTGATGGGAATAGTAAATATTATGCAGTGCACAGTACATCCTATTAGTGTATTAAAGGAGTACTCAGTGAAAATGTTATTTAATGCCCTCATTCAAACAGTATCAGAGGGCGTTGTGTACAGCCTTTTATTTTGTCCACCTCCTTTATATCAGTGAGGGTAGTTTAACAACATACACACCTCTTGATTCAATGTTAAACAGCTCATCAGCACCACAAACTGCAGCCTCCATAAAGTTGAATCAACACCTTCCTGAAACCTTCGTCAAACATTAGACTGCATCAGTTTTTCCTTATAAAGTGGCAGTTAAGTTGACTGTGTCATGCTGTTGCCTCCTCAAAGCTTCTTAAAGCTTCACTGAAAGTGGAGTATGTGATGATTTATTGGTTAAGATGTAGTTAAGGGCAAGATACTTAAACATGTTTGAGTTCAGGGAGGATCGTAATGACTGATAGAAGCAAACTGTGTGTGTGTGTGTGTGTGTGTGTTGAGCATGGTTATACGAGGTTATATCCGTGAAACTGTGGCAGGGCAAATCTAGTTTAGTATGATTTAACACTATAAATATTGATGGCTCACGACAAAAACAGGTTAACTTAAATATCCCCTTGACATTTACAAGGACATGAGGTATCACTGATGGTTCTGATGATCATCGATCACCTTATCATTGTGCATCAGCAGAACCCTTACCAGCCCACCACCTGCCTGACCTCTCCACTCTTTATTCTGACCCTCTCTCCATAATGGACACACCACTTCCTATGCTGGTGTAGGCACTGATGTAATTCCTAGGGACACAAAGCAGGGATGCACTTGCAGGCCCTGAGTCTTGTGGAGATGTGGTTCACATTTCCCACCAAACACAGCTTCATACAGTACCTCTCAGCTTTTACATTTTACCCCAAGGACATCTCTGTGTCTTTTGTGGGACTTGAGCCAAACCAAAGAGAACAAGTCTGCTGTATAGCGCTACTTCAGTAGCTGAGTAAAAAGTGAGTAAAAAAAAAAACTGATGGCACTGCTGGTGGGTATTAGTTACCAATGGAGCTGCACTGAAGCTCAGAACAAAAGCAAACGATAAATATTCAGAGATTGTAAATATTAATAAGGTTCTTCAGACTTCAAACATCTAGCAGGGGTTAGTGGTGGTGACTGACCAACAAGTAAGCAAACGAGCAGAAGTTGGGTTCTCCAAGGTGCACAATTAAATGCACAAGGATGTTCACGAGTTTCCTAGTGTCAAGTGAGGATTTAAACAGAAGCAGTGAATGAGTTTGGAGCAAACATCACTCAGAGATGCAGAGGCAGAGCGGAGGGAAGCGGCAGGGAAGCAGGAGAGATCTGAGACATTTCTGTGGATTATCTTCATCACAGCTGCAGTCTGGCCACAGTCTGTTCTCAGAGGAAGCAAACTGTTGACCTCTGAAATCTGAGAGTGAGACTTTTATTTTTTCAGAATATCACTTCAGGGATGTCTGACACTGTGAGTACAAAAACATCACTGTCACTGCAGCATCTCATATTGGTTATTGTATTGAGTGTGAATGATGTTCACATGTTTGGTGCTTGTATTGCATCTACAGATTCATACAGTATACACCCATACACATCAACAGATTGCAGTGCTCAGTATTAATACATGGGAGACACAGCACCCACTACGATTGTCCCCCAAACACATACACACACACCACATGATACACTCTACCAGTACACCCACATACAGTCATTGGTCAGAGTCCAGGAACTGCGCCACCAGCTGTCCTCCTGTTGGCTGTTTTCCTAATATAGGAGGTGTGTGTGTGTGTGTGTATATTGAGGTCTCGCTTAAATTCTCTTAATCTCTCTGTCAGTTACTCCCACTCTTTCTTCTACATCCTGAGACTGGAGCTCCGACTCTTCCTCCAGAGTGACAGAATGAACGAGACAACAGATTAAACATCACCTGCGTCATCACTGCTATGCAACACATAAAGACCTACAACTAGAGGAAGCAAAACAATGATGCTGTGTAGAAGATAGAAAATTAGAACCTTTTTCAGGGAGATCCAGTTTAATGTTGTGAGACAAATCTTTCTTTCTCTTTCTTTAATGTAGGTTTGTGTTTGATCAGTCATCAAACACTCCCTCTGAATCTTTCAGGTTTTCAGTGAGAAACGCAGACGGAAAATATGGAGATTGCAGTGGCCTGACCCGAAAGAGTTCAGTTCATTGTTGTCATCTTTGTGTTATCTTTGGAGTCTCTCAGGATCTTATGTGTTTACAAACATGAACCTAGATATAGCTATGAACCAATAAGCCAACCACACCATGGAAATCATTTGTATAACTTGGGAAAATGAGCCAATTATGTAATCTCTATCATCAAGCTGCACAAGTCAAACAGGTTATTTTAGGTCTAGATATGTAATCGATTTCTGTTATAGAAATGGTCCTCTCATCACATAGATATGATGTCATCTGTAGAGACTTAGGGTGTAGTTGTTTTCTTTTTACTTTAGCTTGTTTAAGTTGTTCTGAGGGATTATGTTTAGGCAACTGCAGTGAATTGGTTGAACTGACTGTTTAATAAAAAAATAAAAAATAAAAAATTCTAACAGATGATTAAGCGAAACTGGTCACAAATTGTTGGAGAGGCTGAATAAATGTGACAATCAAATCCCCCTTGTCTGTTCTCCTCTACCTCCTCCTCAGCATCAGACAGTGTAATTAGATTGAGGTTGTTTTTGGCCACAGCCTCATCAAATCTTCTCCCTGTCTGTCTGAATCAGAACTAACAGGGCACACGCACGCACGCACGCACGCACGCACGCACGCACGCACGCACGCTTACATGTGATTGGTTATTGCTTTTTAAAGTCCTCCCTCCTCCAAACACCCCCACACTGTGACTCGTCAAACACACTGTGACCACATTGAGTCCTGTCACTGACCTCTTTAAATCAGTAATGGTCTCACTGATGCCCCATTTGTGAATTGAACGTGTGTGTGTTCTTGGCATATCATATATACGTATGAACACCATGTGTGTGAACTTCGTAATGGCAGGAACTGTGTGAGGCTTTCTTCATTCTGTCCCCAGCAACAGCAGCAGTTTGTTTTAATTAAATGAAAAATCACAATATTGGCTCCTGCAGGATGCTGCTAATTGATGTTTCAGACTCTTTAACAAGGCCACCTGATGCTGGGCACAGCCTTTGTTCAAAAGCAAACAGGAGTACAGAGGACCTCCATTGATTTAAAAAAAAAGAAACAAAAACAAAAGCCTCAGATGTAGTGTTATCAAATGTATTCTACTACAGCCTCACTGAAGGGCACAGCTGCTCTGACCCCGCGTCGCAGGTTAAATGTTTTGTTTCTTTGCAAAAGCAATAATGTGAAGACATGAGAGGTTAAAATCATTTGACTTTCAACTAGAATCTAAAGTGTTAGCTTGTTTTATGTCATCATTATACTGGTCTGTAAGTCTCAAAGCTCCCGGCATCTGTTCATGCTCTGTCATGTGTGAGAAGCCTATAGATCAGCGCAGCAGCATTAAAGCTCTAGTGTGTAGTGGTGTATTTGTGTGAAGGTGTTTGTTTGTCTTGTGCTGTTGTGACATGTCAGCAGTGTGGCTACTGAAAATTGAATTGCACACATGTGTTTTGTGTGTGTATGTATGTGTGTTGGGCCATATGGCCATCAGAGCATCCATTGTTATTAAGGCGATAAGTGTGTTATATAAGATGTAAACATAGCTCCTGCTGAGTAAGCTGCTCTGACCTTTGACCTCTGTAGTTTTCTAACAGGAACACAGCACATCCTCAGGCTCCTCAGCTTGTTAACTGTGATTTATGTTGCTATGTTTGATCAGTATCTATGTCTCTTACAGGAAAGACACATAATTGTTTCACATTTGTTAAAAACATCCTTTTATGGTCATAGAGAACAAGTGGATAATGTTACTTTTGGTCTGAAGAATTTATTGGTCAATGTTCATATTTATGTTATGACAGATTAATATGAAATACTGAGCAGCAAACATGATATTATGAAACACTGCGTTTTGGTTGTGGTGGATGCATCTTGCAGGAGCCTCTGGCTCTCATTATGCAACCCTGGGCTCACTGTTGGATGTGGCTCCAGTTGGTTTGGCATCTCCTCCACCAGTTTAACATTGCATTAATTTGACATTATCTGAATCATGATGAACGCAATGTAAAAACAGAATCAGTACAGTAGAACCAGAGATATCTTCCACACCTGGCTTCTACATTACACACAGTGCAACTCAGGTGTGTCACATTGTTAGGATTTGTTGTATAGACCATATTCCCAACGTGGCTGTATTCCTATGATGTGACAGGATGCACACTGTTGTTTGCCAGATTCTTACTCATAAACATTTGTAATCTGACATTTGTTGTCATTTCATCACTTCCTGATGGATCAGTAAAACAGGAGGACAGTGGATACCCTGTATAAAGACTGTTTTTTTCTCTTTGCCCTGACAGTGGTGGTACTGTGTCCTGAGATCTGAAATCAAAACTAAACTGTCCTGTAAAACCTCGGACATGAGTAGAATAGCACCCATTCATTTCACTACAAAAACAATGACAGCTGAGGTCAGCAGTGATGTTCCACTCTCCTTTTACTATATATTGTTCACGTGTAAAGTTTGCACAAGCCAGTGAACTTATTTGTCACCTGACATCTTCTCAACTTCTGTTGATAACTTACATTACATTAACACTGTTTCCAGGGTGTGCTTTCCCTCAGTAAGGATGTAAGATTCAGTCTAGATGATTATTCCATTTATTAAATCCTCTGACAGACTTTGATTTGTAATATTGGCATATATATGATATATCTGATTATGAATATTTATAAAACAGATGGAATTCCCTGGTTGTAAAACATCCAATCAATAACAAATACATTTATATCTCACATAGATTGAGGAAGCTATGCACTATGTGAAAATGCCTAAATAAAAAAGCTAGAAATACATAAATAATGTTGCATCTGTGCAGGTTTGTGCAGGTCCACAGCACAGTAAAATGTTTGTTTATGATGAGCATCTCCATGGGGCGCATTTAACTCATGAAACTTCTACCGTCTCATTTTGGCTTAACTCAAGTCTGCTCTAGAAGATTAATGTGGAAATGAGACCTGAGGGAAAGAAGACGTCTGTACCACAGTCAGCCAGTTAAATTGGGGAACCATATTCTTATGCTGTAAATAATTAATGAAGAATCATCCCTGTGTCCTAAATGAACTGCCTTATTTGTACCGTAGTGAACTGACCGTGCAGGCTGACTGATGTCACAGATTCTTCTTCTGTGTTTCCCCGTGGCGTTGGACTGATGTTTATTTTAGACAGCAGCAGAGTCAGAGCAGGGGTCAGTAGTTGTGGCCACCAGGGTCACTGCTCTTTGTTACTGCAGGATAACTGACACATGGCTCTGACTACTGTTGCTATTATTTAGCATGGTGGCGTTGGCGTACCACACATATGCACACCCATGGGCATACACACACACACACACACACACACACACACACACACACACACACACACACACACACACACACACACACACACACACACACACACACACACACACACACACACACACACACACACACACAAATGATGGGTTGGTATAAAGACAGTTTAGACTTTCCTCCCCTCAATCCTCCACACATGGAAACGTGTTTAATGATCTAAAAAAAAGTGACACCCACACTGCCACATCAAATGCTTCCCCCACACTGACACACGCTGGTGTGGTGGGGTGCTCCCTCTGTGTGTCAGCATGAGCGAGTGTTTTGTTCTGCTGGTAGTATTGTGTTCGGGGCTTGCCTCTGTTATCTGGCAGCCAGCCTGCACCAATGTCTGGCTGCTCTTCCTGATAACACTGTTATTCAGCCACTGTAGTGTCGTCTTTTAGCAACACATTCATGTCTGCCGTACAGTCAACTTTCAATGACCTCTATTGTAACTCTGTTGAACACAGGTCAGAGCTGGAGAGGAATGGTGGCGTCGCAAAGTCATCAGTTTGTTACCTTAAGTTCAATAACAGTTTTGTAAACCCCTCTAAAAAGAGCCAAAAGACTGGCCACCCAAAAAAAACACAGGTGGTGTTGGTGAGGCTGTTAGCATCTCTACTACTGTAACTATAGCAGAGAAACACCAGCAGCTCTCCTGCTGTGACTACTACAGTACCTCACAGCAGAAATGATGCACAGTTAATGTTTTTGTAGTAGACTAGTAGTACACACACTTCCATACGTCCCATGAGCTTGTCTTTATTTCTTTTATTTTTCTTATAAAAAGAAGACTTATCCAGTATACAGCTGTTTCCTCACCGTGGTTTATTTACATTTTCTGAATATGTGAGACTAACTAGAATTAGCTGGTTAGTTCAGAACTGAAAATCACAGCACAGTTTAATTAGCAAATAATCTAACCACATAAATAAAATTGAAAGACATTTTTTTGAACATCTGCTGCCAAACTAAGAAGAAATTCCATTATCTGATCTAGTTAATACAGTTCCCACAGGTTACATCGTTTATCTGGAAGATGCCTGTCTGTCATGGATTAGGAACAGAGGCTTTATTTTTCTCCCAGAGCGTCAGGTGTGTTTGGATCAGTCTGCTATTCTTTAAAAGCTGTTGAATAAAAATATCAACAGGTAATAGCATCGGCATCATTCTGTAAAGTGAGTGTTGTAAATAGATGTTTTTTTTTTGTAGAAATAGATGCAGTGCTACGTGTGCGTGGAGAGTAGAGGGCTCTGTTCATTGTTATCACATCAGGAGACTTTAAGAAGTGCTGCGCCCCAAAGACATGATGAGGAGCAGGAGACAGACGGCTCCATTTCACAGCCATTAACACGGGGTCGCCTGGTTTTCCTCTGTGAGGACATGCACGCACGCCTGACGTGCACACACATGCCCAGTTAGTTAGCAACAGAGGACCAGTGTGTCTTAGAGGAATTTATAATAAGACTCCCCTTAAAAAGATTTTCTGAATGATTTTTAATTACTTAAAGCAGAAGTAAGTGGTCCGGTCGTTTTCGCTAATGCTGCGTTCCAGGCAGGCTTTTGAAATCGTAAATTACAGCTTCAAGTCACAACTTACGACTTTGTAGCGTTCCAGGCAACCCACTCGTGTTTTTCCGACCTGTTTTACCGGTGAAAGTCACTATAACGGCCACTCGTAACTTCCGACCGGTGAACTCGTACCAGATCGAACTGGTACAACTTCACAGGTCGGAAAAATACGAGTTTCCTTGAACGCACCATAACAGCCCTCGTCCCTACGTCGCCACATTCACGGCGTCCCTTGGCTGCACACACAGCCCTGCATGCCGTTCTCTCTCCTCATTGGATAAAAACTGTAGGATACGATAAATGTTTTCTCCTCGGCTCAGAGCAGAGCAGAGTGACTGACAGACCCGTGTTTCAGACCAAACACTCTATGTACGTGATTGCTGTCGGAAGATATAACTATTTAAGACTTATATTAACACAAATATATCACTTACTTCTGCTTTAATCAATTAGGTTAACACTTTGTGAATCATTTAAGAGAATCTCAACATATTGGATAAAAAGGACAACAATAACCTGCTACTTGCCAAAAAATAAACCCACATGCATCTGTGCTGTTAAGCTTCATATCTCATTGGTTACTGAGATTTATTTTTTGTCCCTGCCTTATAGTGATAAGCATATTACCTCCATCAGCTTATTTAATGGTTAAAAAGTTTAATGTGATCGGATAAAATGACAGTAATTCATATTTAACTTGATATTACCAAATAGTGAGCCTGCATACGCTGAAAACTGTGTTATGACATTTTTGTAACTGTTTGTTTCTGCTTTACAAAGTAGTTACAACTGTCCTGTATAAATCCTTTATAAAGGAGATGTCTTTAATATTCTGCGGGTAAAATATTTCCAAAGCATATATCATAACTTTTTGATTGGATTTTTTAAAACACAAAATACAAATGTTTTTTCTGTGGCTTAAGCCTGCTTGAGTTTGATAATCCTTGAATGATGAGGTCGGCATTTGGTCAAGACAAACCCACAAACATTATCCAGACAAATAAACCGCTGCATCATTGTGTCCATGTTCTTCTGAATGTCTTCTCTGAAGCTGCAGTGACACAGTTAACTCGCCTACGGTGTGTAATCTGCAGTAAACAGAAACAGGGTAGCACCAATAGCTGCTGTGGTAGCACCTGGCTCCTGCTGCTTGTCTCTACTGCCTTGAATATTTTGAACCCCCCGGTGTGATGGTGTCTCGCTCCATCCGCTCTTGGTTGTGGGTGTAGGAGCCACAATTGTTCATCAGTTTGGTTATGAACGATCGGAGCAGACGCTTTCCTTATTATCATGTTGTTAAACTCAAATTGGTTTGTTTTAGCTGGCAGTTAAATTTGGAGACAAACTTCAATATTGCACTTTTCATTACTTTATGAGTATGGTGTGAAAATGACTTTATCATTATTGCCTAAGTAATAAAACTGCCATTGCTTTCTGCATTGGCCTGCTGTTTTTTATAGAGGAGAATTAGGCAGTAGCATGAGGTGAGTCCAAACACTTAGAGAAGTGGATGAAGGCAGATCAAACATTTCACCTAAAGTCAGGCTGAATTTAGGTTTAAAAAGTGAAACATGTTCAAAGTAGAATAAAATACAACAGCAAGTTCATTAGTTTTAACCAATGGTGTGATCATATGTGTCATACGTCTTATTGATCCCCAGAGAGAAAATTCAGGTGTTGTAGCAGCTCAGGAAATAAATAACAATGGTTGAAGTACATAACATGGAAATAAGAATAGAAATAAAAACACTATTAAGGTAATTAAAGTTAGAGACAAGCAATAAATAAACAGACCCCATAACCTGAGTTGTACATTTACAGTGTCCTGTCTCAGTGAGGTGAGTGAGAGGTCTGTACATTGTCACATCTGGACTGGGATCTTTCTGTCCCTTTCAAACATTAGAAGTGAAAAGCTTGAAGCAACAGTTCAGAGCACCTGAAGCAGCAGCAGCAGCACTAAATGAAACAGTATATCACCTGACAACTAAAGGTCACTGCCAGACACAGTCAAGTGCCAGAGTCAACATACGTACAGTTCAGTGTGGATAAATGATAATCCTGTCATTTATTAGTGTGGATGCTCACACAGAGGCAGGATCAAAACAAACTCATCCTGAACATGTGTCTCATCCTCATTTATTCACACATTTGTCTTTGTGTTGTGGGCAGTAAAAAGATACAAGTATTTGTAAAGCTACCGGATGCATTGTGTGCACTGTGCAGTGTCCAGATGGGCAATGTTAAGTGTCCGTTTTATGTGACAGACAGGTGGGAGGACTGACAGACAGAACATGGTCCATGGCCCTCGGCTACTGCATGTCAGTCAGACTTAGTGAAATAGGACGAGGACGAGAGAGACAGCTGAGAGAGAGAGAGAGAGAGAGAGTTGTAGTTGGTGGTCAGGTACACAGTGATGTAACTCTCCCACAGGCCCCACCCTAGATTATTCTTTATAGACACAAAAAATATTTTGTTTATTTATGACATGTTTGTTGGTGCCCACATCCATCACAAACATTTCTGAAATACCATACCTACTCATATGCTACTATTATAAACTTTAAGTGTCTTACATAACGAGAGTTTACCACTGTAACAGTTGTTGAGAATTTGGTGTCAAAATAAAAAGCAAAGGCGACTACTTGGATTTATTTGGGATTTAAACCCAAAACCAAAAGGGAACATGATCCTGATGGAGGTGGCAGCATCTGGAGGTAAGACATAATTTACAGATAAACATGTCTTTTCTTGTAAAGTGTCTGATGTAATCAGTGAGATAGGTGTTGTGAGTTTACCTGCTGGGAAATTTTCCACACGTTGGCTCCCAACTGATAAACAAGACATTTGTAATTCTCCTTGGGGAGAGACAATGACCTTTGATGTTCACACACTGAGTTAAAAATGTGCTTACATGCCTAAATAGATTAAAAGAAGTATTTTATTTTGCTTCTTTCTGTCAATGAAATTTGTTTGTTGAAACAAATACAGAGCGAAGTCTGAGCTGTAACCAGCCTAAAGCCTCCAAACTGGCGGTAGAGTCGGGCTGATTAATGGCATATCTTTACAATCACATCTGTCAATTAAAATGCTCACAAGGCCGATTAAACAAACCACGCATGCAGACGCTATAGATTGAGACAGTATCCTGTTGGTGTCTGTGATTCAGTGTTGGAGCTCCACCCCTGCCTCCCCTGTGTCAGTTTCATCCTTCCATGAACAGACGTCATTTTTGCTCTTTCAATGGCAGTTGTGTACATTGGATGTGGTTTACCTGTTTGTAAAGGAGCAACTGTAAGGGTTTGAAACTCTGGGGAAAACGTAGATTTTACATTTAAATCACCACATTTACATCAATAAATAAATGTTTTACAATGAACCGATCAGTCTACATTAAATTGTAATTTATTTTATTAAAGCTATTCTTACCTTTCTGGAACTTTTGCACATTTCTTTGTCTAAGTTAAAATGCTATTAATAATCTGATGATACATTAAAATGTAAGAGAAACCCAACAGGGTTAAAAACCATAGACTGTAAAAAGAATGGACGTAGCGTCCGTGACGTCACCCATTGGTTTGGGGGAGTCTGTTTTGTGCCGCTACTACGGGGGTTTGAGCCGCGCCATGTTGGATTCTACTTGCCATATTTGGAGCGGTGCGGCCGTTGGCCGGCCGAGGGCCCGCCCACTGGCCTCGTAGCAGCGGTCGCCGGACCTGTCACTCAACGGTTTTGCGCCCTGATTGGCCAGAACTTTAAACCTAATAACAGTAAAACGGTAGAGTTTAAAAAAAATTCACCCCCCTCAGAGTGTGTGCGGGGGTAGAAACTATCGATTGAGACCAAAAAAATGAAATGTACCAGGCTGTAAATATGTTTTTTTAAGCTGTAAAATCGGCTATTTTAACATGGGGCTCAATTGGAGTTGCTCCCTTCTGGAGCCAGCCCCCAGCGACAGCCGAGGGGATTGCAGCTTTTTGAACGCGGAAGTGAGCTTCACTCCTCAGACCGACAACTGCCCCCTTGTTAAAAACTCATCATTTTTTCATTCTCATATAATTCTGAGAAAAGTCTGACCAATAATATTATTTGGTCCGATTAATAAGATTTGACGAGCGACCGAACCTACTTAATATGTAATCACGTTGTGCACCCCTCTCCTCCTCTCCCCCCTCCCGACCAGGAAGAACGCTTAAAAAAAACTAACTTTATTGACACCAGAGCAGTAGCAGGACACAGAGAGCAGAGGAGACTAGAGTCACAACACACACTAGAAAGAAGGTTTTTGGAAATAAATAGTTTTTTAAAAGACCAATAACTGCAGCCGCAGCTGGTCGCGGAGTTTCATGTCTGATATTGTAACGTTGATAGTGATCAGCCCCGAGTGATACGTAAACACAGGAAGTCACATGTGTCTATAAAGCATCCAGTGCTAACGGCTAGGCTACTGTTAGCTCAGTGCTAACGGCTAGGCTACTGTTAGCTCTGTGCTAACGGCTAGGCTTCTGTTAGCTCTGGGAGTTCTCAACAGTCCGGACTCGGTTGAACTCCGGACTGTCGCGGCTCCACTCAGCCCGGTCGTGGATTTATTTTGGCCCTGAACCAGCGCATCAGGTGGCGCTGGTCCGGCCGCCAGCCCGGCTCGTTGAGAACTGTAATCTGTAACAATCACTTCCCCTGCGTCTCCAGTAGCAGTAGGCTAACAACAGTTTATTATAAAACTCATCAGTCATCATCACTGAGTCCGTTTATAGAGTGCCGAAGCGGAAGCAGCCCCATGGGACCTCAATTCGAAAAAAGTCTCCATACAAATGAACAGGACTCCAAGATTTATTTCGTGATCCGTTTGAATTGTGCCATGACAAAAAAATATGTCCTCTACCTGTTTAAAACATCACGTTTCAAACCGAGAAATCAGCAGTTTATCGTAAAACGGCAACAGAAGAATGTATCTGAAGCCTCTTTGGTTAGGGTTAGAGGTCAGGGGTGCATTGCATTGTGGGATAGGGTATACAATGTGTACTAGAGACTTTTTCCGAATCACTACGACATACAGGAATTTTTCACATACTGCTGATTTAGCTTTTGTTTGCATACTGCATACTGCATACTACATTTTGTAGGGGTGTAACGGTACACAAAAGTCACGGTTCGGTACGTACCTCGGTTCAGGGGTCACGGTTCGGTACGGTTTCGGTACAACAGACACTAATTGAATGTAAAACTAAAATCTGTCTTGTGTTATAAAAGTTAAAAGAAAAAAGAATACAAAATAAAACAAGTGCATTAGGAGTGTTATAATGCCATTCATTAATTCTAGAGGAAAAAAAACGTGCACTTGACAACTGGCAACTATTATTCGAATTATTAAATTATTATTATTAAAAAAATATTATTAAAAAAACAAAACAATAAACTGACATCAATGTTGGTTTACACAGTTAAATTAGACTAGCAGTTACTTTGGTGATGTTTCTGGTCCTGTCTGTGTTCATAAAACATATTAGGCAGCTACACGCACATCCCCCAAAAAACTGAAGACTAGGTGCTGGACCACCAAGAAAGACACAGGTAAGGAAAAAAGGAGACCGCACAGTAGTTAAAAGCTCCCGTGACAGTTTAATGTCACTCACACGTTTCGGGCGTCAGCCCTTCATCAGACAAAATGTGTCTGATTATATATAGTGTGCGGTCTCCTTTTCTCCTCACCTGTCTGTGTTCATGTCAAGAGGCTTAAAAGCTGCGGGATAAGTTGTTGCACACAACTAGTCTTTTTACTTGCACCAGTGATTGACATATCAGGGTGAACATGCGCTACGTGTTTGATGCGTTTCTAGCGACGCACCGCGCATCCGTGAAACATCGCCGATGGACTTTGTCCGGTGGACCAGTCGCGAGCATGGATGTATTATGGTCGCGAGCCGCCGCCGCCGCCGTTTGTTTCATTGAGAAGCCACAGTGACATGAATGAAGCAGACAGCTCTCCTCCTCTAACTTCACTCTCTCATCACTTCTCTTCTTCGTCTGCTATGACGGCTGCAGGCAGCTTCGAGGCTCATTACCGCCACCTGGATTCGAGTGAGGACTCGACTATTTTTTTTTTTTTTTTTTTTTTAATATTCATTCAGACGTATTCGTCGTGTGACTGTGTGCACCGAACCGTGACCCCCGTACCGTGACGGCACGGGACGAATACATATACCGTTACACCCCTAACATTTTGGCCAAATCAGTAGGCTACGTACTAGCAGTATAGTATGCTGTTTTTCGAATACAGCCACAGCGTCACCTGCGCTGCTGTGAAGCGTTCATACGGGCTCGGGCTCTCGTGTCGGCTTGGCTGATGGCTGCCGCAACGGCCGTCGTCTCACTGTCTTATTTCTTGATCCTGCCCCAAGTTCCTTTAATAAAAATCCATCAGCAATATGTATCGACCATCAGCCAGCCTGATGAGTTACTGTGTTGTGCTGCATTCTTCGTGAGAGAATGAAAGCA
The DNA here is from genome assembly GCF_905171665.1 of Trachurus trachurus. NCBI lineage: Eukaryota > Metazoa > Chordata > Actinopteri > Carangiformes > Carangidae > Trachurus > Trachurus trachurus. The sequence goes on along the minus strand of NC_139892.1, from coordinate 23,056,855 downwards.
TGTTTTTAACACTGATGTTCGTTTATGTAGACGTAGATCAGTAATGGCGCAACACTTTTTATAAGTTAACCACTTACACAACCATTAACACCTTAATGAGGCCAGGATGAAGCAACAGCGTATTTATGGTATCTTTATTGTTTCTTATGGTATCTTTATTGTTTCTTGGATATATCTAGAGTGAGTAGTTTCTATATTTTTCTGTGAGTCTGTCTGTGAAACAGTGAAAATTGATATGATGTTGTTCCCACTTTAAAACCCTGGTTTACACTTGGATCTCAGTAAATATATGAATGTGGTTTTAGTCTCTTGCTTCTCTCTCCGAGGCCTTCAGCCTAGTAATAGCTGCTGGAGGATGATGTTGTGGTCCACTCAAAGGATGGTGAGCACTGCATGAATTTAAACCTACAGCATTAACTGAAAATTTCACACTCAGATTTCGGTGAGCAGCTTGCTATGGAATAATAAATAACTAAAAAAAACTCATAACAAAAATCCAGAAAAAAATCTGCTGCTGTGTGGCTGTGCAGCAGAACACTGAGTCTCAGCTGTCAGTCAGCTCTAAATCCATCCGTTCAATCAGACCCAGGGGGTGAACAATAAGCAGACATGCACAGTGTGTAAGGAGAATGACAGTTAAGCTTCTGCTATTAAAAAAAGCGGCTGTTCAGCAGCTTGTGCGAGAAGAAACCAAACACTGTAATAACGTAGGCCTCTTAATCACCAGTGTTATTTTATCACCTTTTAGCCGATCTGAACTCACCTTACTCATAAAGAGGAGATCATAACACCGGGCAGCTGGAAGGATTGTTCAGGCATCGAGGCAACTGAATCAGATTTCTCAAAGGAGGAGGAGTATGTATAGGCTATCTGTGGCGTTGACATACTGTAAACTATGCTCTGGGTGTAGGAGACTGGCTCCAGCGGTCCTTCTTATCTTTGTACTCCTTTCTGTACAGCATATTTGTTTTGGGTTTTCTTGTTGTTCATATGCCTCACAACACATCAGCTGGACATTTGCTCCAGGCTGAGAGAGAATAATGTCAGCAGCAACATGTTCCTGAGACGTTCGGGTGTCTCCTGTGTGGTGGAGGGGCAGCAGCGACCTGCCTCACACCTCCGATGGCATCTGTTCACATGGGACCCAGTGCTTCTTGGACAGACTGGTGTCCTGCAGTGGAGATCTGACCATTGCCTCCGTGTCCCCCCCTCTCTCTCTCATTCCTCTGTCTGCTCCCTCTGGCCCTCTCAGTCTCTCACTTGTTTTCTCTGTCGTTCATCCTGTTGTCCCTTGTTTCCTTTCAGCCTGTCACGCACGCAACTCTAAAGGCTTTGTCTCAAAGCGTTGCAGCCTGACACTGAATGGCACTCATAGTCTCTCTTTCTCTCTCTCTCTTTGTCAGCGTGCCGTGCACACATTCACACACATTTAAACTTACAACCTTCCTCACATAGACACACACTGACCTACACATTCGAAAACACACACTGAAAGACATATTGTGTTTTATGTTACGTAATGAATGATAATTATAATAGTACAACACAATAGTCTGGTGACTACAGAGGCCGAATGTTGTTTAAAGACTTTCAAGGATACTTCATACTGTAGTGGTTAAACTGAGTAAACTACTGATTCAGAGTTTATTGCGTTTCTTATATTTCCAGTGAAAATATTTCTTAACGTGGATTATCAACACATGTTTTTGAGAGGAAACGCAACTAGTGACTTCAAATGTTTAGACGCACTGATAATCGCAAATGCTATTGCTCTAGGAACCCTTTGTAAACAAATCAGTCTGGACCATGCTCCGCCCTACTTGTGTACTACATGGACCTTGTACATTATGCTTGTCACATAATAGTTTATATGGAGAGATATTGTATTATCATATTGACATTGATTTTTTCCATTGTTTTGGGTGAAATTAACATTGCATTTATTTCTCCTAGCATTTGTTTCCTCGCTCTGTCTGTCTGCCTCTCTCTTTCTCAGAGTGACAGAAAGTGAAATATTTCACATATACAGAGAAGGACCACAAACACAGCCCTTTCAGACTTGGTATTAACATGTGTCTCAGCTGATCCCATTTTGCATATAGAGTGGAGAGGTCTCATGGAGACAAACTCTCATTCCAGCTGTGACCTGGAGCTCTGAAGCTCTCCTCTTGTGATTGGATCACCTGAGATGAATGTTAATGCCAGGTGCAGCCAGGCATTAACATCTGCACCTCCTCAATTGACCTATGTGGTGTTTCACAGGCTGCCATATTAAAAGCATCGTACAATATCTAACAGAAATGCATTAGCTTATATTGACCTGTGCACAGTCACTTGGCTGTTTAAAAGTGGCAGGTTTGTTCTGGGCAGTAGTGATGGTCCTCCCTGACCAGTCAGCAGGTTGCTGTGTGTTCACAGAGCTGAAACCAAAAGTGTCAGGTACTGCTCAGCTGCCAGAACCTACATAACCAGTCAGACATTCTTCAGTAAAGCAGTTTAAACACGGCACGCAGTCTTTGAGCATGATCAGTTACATGTTCTGCATTCACTGCTCTCTGTGAACATATCACACTCAAATTTACAACACCTACATTTAAAGCAGAAGTGAGTGATATATTTGTGTTAATATAAGTCTTAAATAGTTATATCTTCCGACAGCAATCACTTACATAGAGTGTTTGGACTGAAACACGGGTCTCTCAGTCCCTCTGCTCTGCTCTGAGCCGAAGAGAAAACATTTATCGTATCCTACAGTTTTTATCCAATGAGGAGAGAGAACGGCATGCAGGGCTGTGTGTGCAGCCAAGGAACGCCGTGAATGTGGTGACGTAGCGACGAGGACTGTTATGATGCGTTCAAGGAAACTCGTATTTTTCCGACCGTGAAGTGGTACCAGTTCGATCTGGTACGAGTTCACCGGTCGGAAGTTACGAGTGGCCGTTATAGTGACTTTCACCGGTAAAACAGGTCGGAAAAACACGAGTGGGTTGCCTGGAACGCTACAAAGTCGTAAGTTGTGACTTGAAGCTGTAATTTACGATTTCAAAAGCCTGCCTGGAACGCAGCATTAGCGAAAACGACCGGATCACTCACTTCTGCTTTAATTAGTGTGAATGCTGAAAGCATTCACACTATTGTTCTTCTGTTCGGCCATTTTCTTCCGCCTTTTTACGGTCTTCTTCTAGTCCTTCATACTTTGTGCTATTTCAACAATTCATATATCAAAACGTGCAGCTTTTTTTGAACTTTATCGGCATTACTTTTCTCTTTTTAACTATTTATACTTTTTAAAATATTTAACTTTTTCTGCAAATTAAACTCTAGACAAATTATTTTCTCCAGTTTTGTAGCCACACTTGTTTTCTGGCTAAAATTCTGGTCAAAAATGCAAAGAGAAGATAATAATTTAAAATATTTTTTAAATGCAGCCAGGGAGCTCTCTGCTCTCATTCAGCCCAATGCATTTTTTTCACAGCAGCAGGAGAAGGAGCTCAACTTTGTCTGTAGTCCAGTTGGTAAGGTGGCCGCTTGCCAACCCCAAGGTCACTAGCTCGAATCCAGGCTGAGCAATCTTGTTATGTGATGTTGAATTCTGGGTGGGTTCGATACCTACCTTGGTCAACCATTTGAATGGTGATCACTGCTTGCACTATTTGCTAATTCTGCAACAGCGTTCAGCTGCTTTCAGCATTCACACGCATTTCCATCAGGAAATGCTACTTTATCTAGTTGAAAAACTGTTATTTGTAATTTTACAGCAAAATCCCTGTTTTTTTGGGGGGGGGTTCTTTTTTTTCAATCGGCATTAATCATTGTATTATTTCACTCTCCCAGCTGGGTTTGTTTACACTTATGATGCAATTAATTGTATGATACCTGGAGGCGCAGGTCGCACCAGCACAATGGATTATTGTTGTGTGGCAGTGATATAAATACCACTGAGCCAGTTACTAACCGGTCACAGCATACATTACATGTCTCTCTTTGTTGATGTCATAGGAAACATAGTGAACCTTACAGTACAAACTCTCTGATGCCATTCACTCATGTAACCAGCTGCTCTGGTCCTCATCTTGTGCCATCGACCATGCACGTTGGTTTGAAATACTCAGCTAGGACCAATATTTAGTTTAACATAGATTTTCCCACATCCTCCATAAAAACATATTGACTGAGAAATTCTAGATCAGGCCTTAAGCCCCGCCTACCACCACCGCCTCAGCCAGGTGCTCCAGGTGAAAGAGCAGAGCGCATCAAGATGGTCAGAGGAGGAAACATCAGAGAGACTCAGCCACAATCAGACACAGACTCACTCAGATGAGACCAGAACCAGAGACCAGCAGAGCAGTTTGGGTAATTAGCATCTTGTATTTGTTTATGTACCTGGAGAGCTGGAGAGATGTCGCTCAGGTGACGGTAACCATTCAAGACTGAAATACATAGCCTTAGAGTTAATGTGAAAGTTGATAAAGTGACTGATTAAAAATGTAATGTGAGCCGAAATGGTTAATTAGGGGAATAAGTGGTTATATATGAACATGAGCACACACACACACACACACACACACACACACACACACACACACACACACACACACACACACACACACACACACACACACACACACACACACACACACACACACACAGAGTAAGTGTTCTTACGCATGCCATTGCATGTAGGTCAGACAATCACATCACCCGGCTGACAATTTTCTATTTAATTAACCCCAGTTCATATTTGCATAGATGTATTCCATTAAGCACAGATAAGCTGCAGTGTTCTCATTATACACACAATAACCGCTGCATTTACACTGGGTCAGCGCAGTGAAACCACTTCTGACTTGTGAGTATTGTGCTTGTGGAGCTGTTCTGTTAAAAAAAAAAAAAAAAAAAATTGGGCCAGAGAGATAAAAGGCTGATGGCGCCACAGTTTAACATGTTGCTGAGCTGTAAGAGAGAAGGTGAGGGAGGGGAACCAGGGGCAGAGCCACAGTTAACAGAGCAGAGAAGAGACCAAATTCCATGAGAGACTGGAGACTAAATGATACTGAAGGACAAAAGGTTTCTCTATAAATGAAGTTAATTTAGTCCATTGTTTCCCTTTTTAACTTGGTGATAATAGTACATGTACTACAGCTGTTACATAGTGATAATCTGCTACTGTATTTGTCATTATGAAAAGATAACCTCTTATCATGCCATTCAACAATGTAGCAGTAACAATATTTTTCCTTCAGTTATAATATATATAAACTTTATTTCAGACACAGGTCCATATCACAATCAAACAATATAAATAGTACAAAAATAAAAAGAAAGTACAAAAATACATTTCATAAAATATACAGACTATTGCACCAATGCCACCTTAGCCTAGAAGTGAATCGGTAGCAGCTTTTCAATGGGCTTACTAGAGCCTCAATTATGTGATTCTCTGATTTGTCGAGGCGACACATAAAACTAAACATCAACTGTCTTAAAAGTGCCTCACAGGTTGGCACTCTATTAGACACAAACAAATGACTGGCACTATGCCACCGAGGGACACAGAACAGTAACCTCATTGCATCATTGTATGCTACCTTGAGCCTCTGCATGCTCTTCTGCTTATAATTGGACCACAATTGGGAGGTGTATAGAGGTGTTATGTAAGTTCTGAACAAAGAACACTTAACAGAGTCAGAACACATAGAAAACCCCATTTTATATAATTTTATGACCTTTATTTGTTTGTTGGCATGATAAATATGAATTTAGTCCAGTCACTGTATGTAGACACCATGTGACAGATTCACAGAGAAGGACACAATCTGAAGTGAACTCTGAAAAAAGGCTTTTGCTCCAGTGCTTCCATGTAATACAGATGTGTCAATCTGACAATTTTGGCACACTTAAGATTGATTTTCTTGATAAGAGGCTTGATAAGTGCAGGCTTTGATCTCGCAAATCATTTAATGTAAAATATAGTAACACAAATCTTTTCTGAATTTCCCCACACAAAAAGGCTTTTGTGGTCTAACTTGAAGCCGCAACATTCACATTCAAAGCCCGACTGCTCACAATGTTGCTGTCTGTTCTGCTTCTGTGTTCATCAGTGACAAACTCAAAACTGCCAGACTGTGCAGGTTTTTGCCCAGACATCCATAATTTATAACTGAGGGATTCAAACAAGCTTTTGTGTGCGTGCTATCCATGTGAAAGAGATCTTATGTGTGCATACGCAGCTCTGTCATGCACCGACAGCTTTTGATTAGCTGAACCTCAGCAGCAGAAGGATTTGACCTGTTATTAACCTTTTTAATATACACCAAACAGATGTGTTGTTCAGGTGAACAATATCCACATGCCTGACAAGGAAGTCTTACCCTGCTTTAACGAGCAAAGCAGAAGATGTATGGCAGTGCAAAATTAGAATTTCTTGAACAGGGTAATAAATTAGGATCTAAAAATGTATCGATGAATTATTAACTTAACTGGACGTTATTCTAACTGATCAATAAATTGTTTCACTGAATAAATTCAACAGGGCAAATCAATTAAAATAGTGTAACTATAAAATGAATATGCAAAAACATTGTAATAGCCCATTTAACATGTAATATACTTTAAGTCATTAATACAAGCTTCTAGTCTACAGTATGTGACAATGTGACAATTGGTAAACGACAGACATCTAAAATGTATTAAAAAAGATCACACACACACATCTGCACTGAAACAAGACAGTTTAGTCAAAAAGAGAAAACAATCATCTAATTGTACATTGTCAGAAAAATGTGCTCACTACAGGCTTCGTTGTTTCATTTCATTGTTTGCCTGCAGAGCATTTCCAAAACCAAGAGGTTGTTTGCACTGTGTACATGATTATACGGTTTCCTTGCCTCTCTGAAAATGCTGAAGATGTTTGTGTTTCTGAGGCTGCATCAAAAGCAGCTGCTAGATACGAGCTCAGCATTTATCACTGCCCACCTCTACAAGCTGCAGAAGAATCCTGACTTTACCTATAGTCTGAACCCTTCAAGGATGAATAGACCTTGTAGACTCTTGACATCAACTATCACTGATCTGCAGTTGTGCGTTTTTGTATATTTTTAAGATGCAAGAATAAACATGTATGTTTACTAATTTGCAGATGCTGTAGGTAATTGAGTGAAGTTAATTATGAAAAATACTTTTGTAATCAGTAAGATGAATAGAATTAGAATGTCCATTAATTTTGGAGGCAAGAAGCTCAACCAACGGAGACCGAAACTTCTACAACCAGTAAAAGTTGCCGTTTGTTAAAAGGAGCTTTGTGCCTGTTTTACCCAACCAGTTAGCTAACTCCAGGCCCGAAGAATGAAGTGTGTGCCAAGAACCTGCAGTTCCTTCAATGGCCACATGAGGTTGTTCTAAAAATGAGTCAATTCCCAAAGACCTCCTTCGTGACAACTGCATGGGAGTGATTTCTTTTCAATAACTTAACTATTTGAATTGTGTTTAGGCTTTAAGTTCTGAATACTTGACGGTGTGATACTCTGACTGTCAGGTGGATGAGTATGTGCTTATAACAGACTGGCATACACATGCATAATCTCTTTGCCCAGTTTTGGATTAAAGCAGATATCAGCTTCACGGCCGTTTCGGCTAATGCTGCGTTCAAGGCAGGCTTTTGAAACCGTAAGTTACAGCTTCAAGTCACAACTACGACTTGGTAGCGTTCCAGGTAACCCGTAGCTCGTGTTTTTACCGTCCTGTTGTCTGTGAAAGTTCCCTATAACGGCCACTCGTAACTTCCGACCCGTGAACTCGTACCAGATCGAACTGGTATGACTTCACAGGAAGGAAAAACACAAAGTACGAGTTTCTTTGAACGCACCATGAGTTAGCAGCCCCCGCCCTTGTCAGGCATCAATTGGTCCTCGTGCTACGTCACCACATTCACGCGCATCCCTTGGCTGCACACACAGCCCTTCATGCCGTTCTCTCTCCTCATTGGATAACACTTGTATCCCACAAGGAAAATTTTCTCCTCGGGTTACAGCAGAGCAGAGTGACGGAGAGACTCGTGTTTAGGCTGAAACACTTCATGTAAGTGATTGCTGACGGAAAATAGGACTATTTAGGACTTATATTAACAAAAACATTCCACTGATATCTGCTTTAATCCCCAAAGGGAAATTAATTTGTCTGTCAACTCATCTCGCATTTGCAGAATAATTAAAAAGCCTGATGGCTGTAGGTACAAAGATCTTCTATCTCTCTGTCTTGCATCAAAGAGACAGGAGCCGTCCAACACCGCTGTTTTTTTGGTCCATCAAGGTGTTATGAAGTGGATGATCCGAGTTGTTCAGAATGGCCTCTACCATCTTCAGTCCACATCTCTCCACCACACCCCCAGTGAATCCATCAGGGAAACATGATTGAATTCTCCTGATATTATTATTACGATTTTTAGTCTGTATCCTAGCAGCGACTTCATGGAGAACTTCCCATTGAACTTCAGCAGTAGCCATTGGGTGGGATGTTACAAGTTATGTTCATGATATGAAAAATGTCTACTTTCTGAGTCTTCACTGATATCTCCAGCTCATCACTCTTTGGGCAGAGAGTTGACATTTCCTTTTATGACTGACAGCAGAAAGGACCGACACTTCCTTCACCTTTCAGCCTTCAGCCTTCACATTTGCACCAGCACTGCAACCACGAAAACACCTCTTCATCTCATCTTGGTCCGTTTTCAATGAAAGAAGCTCATCTGAACAAACTCCTCTCCCCACAGAAGTATACATGTAGTTGACAAAATACGACAAAAACGTGACAAAAATAAAGCAAAGGTTGAGTAAAAACTCAAACTTTGCTGCTACCAGTTGAAGCACATATTCTGTGATGAGGTTCATTATCGATGTCTTGATGGGTGGCCTAAAAGACCAAGGCTGTTGTTGCTTGTGCCACTTAGAAGTGCTAAAATCCTTGTTGGCATCACACTAAAGGATGGAGTTCTCTGAGAAGTGGATCAAATGAGACTCTGTACTATCGATAGCTTTTCTGTTGTTTGTTCCTGAAAGCACTAAAAGCTTTTCTGTGTTTACTTTGAACCCTTGGATGTCTTGTAAAAGCCAAGAAAGCAGCAAGCAAGAGCCTAGTGATGTTGGAAGTGTAGGTGTTGATCCTGTTATTAGTCTGACTTACTATAATGATGGTTCATCCCACAAGACTTGAATGAGGACGGCCTGTGGCTCATGTTGTAGTGTCTGGTTGAATTAATAACTGCTGTTTGTCTCCTGAGTGAGCTGGACTGCCTGCCCCTTAGCCCATGGTAATAACTGTGCTGTAGTGAAAGGGTCTGATGAGTCAGTGAGAATCTAGTGGGTTTTATGGATGTGAGTGTTTATCGAGAGAGAAACGAGCGTGTAAGCACAGTCATTTGTATGACTGCAGATATGCACAGGTGTGTTTCTTCTTGTGGATTTTTTCAGCCAGTCAGTAGCCTATTGTTGCATGATGTATTAATCATATCTTTTATAAGCATCAGTGCTTTTAAGTTTAGGAGAAACTGAGAAATGAAATGAGGAATATTCAAGTAACAGATCTAAAGGGATAGTTCACCCAAAATTCAAATTTCACTCATTATCTACTCACCCTCATGTCGATTAAGGGCTGGGAGAAGTTTCAGAGTCCTCCGTGCCTTCTCTGAGTTACAGCGGGGCTCCGTGCAGCACTGCATGTCCATATGACGGTTGCGAATGGGCCTCACTTTTCTTCGTTCAAAAAGACACACCAAAAAAACATCCAAATACCTCCATAGTGCTTGTCTGTAATGTCCCTCTTGTATTGAAGCCCCAACATGAGAAATTGTTCCGCCGGACAAAGGAAGAGCAGTGAACTGAGACACTTGGAGCTTCCGCTACAAACAAGCTTAAAATATAGTCCCGTAACTCAGAGAAGGCACGGAGGACTCTGAAACTTCTCCCAGCCCTTAGACAACATGAGGGTGAGTACTGTAGATAATGAGTGAAATGTGAATTTCCCTTTAACTATCCCTTTAACCTGCTACAAATGTTAATTTTAGCTGCCCCGGGTGGACAGGGATATGTGGGCTATTGTTTTCTATGTATAGCCCCTTTGACAGCAGTGGCCAGGTGTGCACTAGTGTCTGGGGACACGTCATGCCACTGTCCTATTTCCAGCCTCACTGCTACAAAAAAATTGCATTTATTCCAGAGAAAAGGCATTTTTTTACCCCCAGGCTCCTGTAGTCGCTCGACTTCTCCATCTACTCACCTCATGCTGTGTCTTGTACATGGACAATTGAGAGAGAATAAAAGCGATATGACCCACAGTCAAGTCATTACAAACACAATGGAGAGAAACGAAACAACCCAGTGAGCAAGAGGAGCTTTGGCTAAAAAAACACTGAAAGTTATTCATCAAAAATAGACAAGAATGGAGCTGTTCTTTCTGTGGTACCTATTGTGTTGGCTTGCCGGCTTGGTGCCAGGACCAACTCTTGACACGCATCATATTCCTCAAATATCAACACTGTTAAAAAATCCACAGGGTGCTTTAACTTAATTAACGTACAAGGTAGAGGTCTTCGGAAAAACCCGAAAACCCAAGGTTCCGACCCGACCCGGCTCGGGTCTTGGGTCCATTCACAAGAAGTGACTCCGGGGCCGGGTCGGAGACGGGAGAGTTTATCTCGGGGCTCGGGGCTCTTATTGTGAAAGGCCGGGTCCTACAGTACCCGAGAGGACCCGGCGATTGGCGGTTACAGCTGTCAATCACCCCCGCCCTCCCCCTTCCGTCCAATGCGAGGCTGCGAGCTGCCTGTGTGACTTATGTCACGTGATCAAAACAACTACACGACTCTTATGATGACGTCAAAGGTGACAGTTCAAGCAAAAGTTAGAGCCTAGGTCAGGACTCAGGGCAGTTAAAAAGTTTGTTTATTAACGTAACGTTTTGGTTAATGGTTCAAAATGGTTAAACAAGAGTTGCCGTAGCGTGTTGTTACCGCGGTATGCTCCGCAAAGCACATGGAAACTCCAAAATTATAACGTTAATTAAACAAGAGGAAATATGTTCTACTGTATTAGCGTTATCAATAGCTAAGAAGAAGGATTACAGTACATGACCATCTAAACAAGAAAATGACGACGTGGATTTATTTTTGTTTACCGTACATCACGTTATGGCCGGGGGGGCTGGCAGTGGCCGCAGCCGGAACCAGGTAGAAGAAGACTACGTTTAGGTAAGAAACAGAAAGTAGTAATAAAAACAAGTCTTAACTTAATCATAAAGCAACTTTGGCATTTCGGGTCCACGGGTTTTTTAGGGTTCGGTTCCGACATATCTCGGTGCCACTCGGGTACGGAACTCAGATTTATAATAATAGCTCGGGGTCAGTCGGCTCCGGGTACAATTTTCACGGGTCCATTTGGGTTCGGGTCCGTCAAATTGGACCCGTGAAGACCTCTAGTACAAGGTTTATTTTGGTTCTGAAATGTTTTTTTTTCTAATCACTAATTGGATCTTCTCCACTAGGGGTGACCCCAAATAGTCACGGGTTAGGGTTATGAATCGTATCATTCTGACTATATAGGGGTGCTCACTGCTGCTGAACAACTGATATTACATAAAAAATCATTGTTTATTTAATTCATGATATACAGCCTATTTTGATACAAACACCAGAGCTTAATCTGTCCACAATGAGGTCCTGGTACCGAGAGGGTGCTGTCCCAGCGGGGTTAGAGGGAGAGAAATGGTCCTGTGTCATGTGTGAAATCAGAGGCCTTTAGTTTTTATTAGTTGAATTTAGAATAAAGCTTTGTATTTTTGAACAACACTGAGGTATGTTGCAGGCATGGTGACAGAGTGGAAAAAAGTCTTCGATGTGAAATTGCTCTAATTTTGTCAGTGATGGCCCTCGAGGTGCATGCTGTTCTTCGCAAATGTCATTCTGAATAAAACACAACCATGACTGGGCTTTGTGAAGACTGCAGCAGCTGCTGGAGCCAAATCGTTAACTCCCAGACTGAAAATGTTCCTATTGAAATAGTGATGATCATTATGGCTCCTGTCTTCACTGTTTTCTTTATTCACTAACTGCTCCAGCCTTTCGGTCCAGATTAATGGTTCATATTGTATAAAGGCAGATTTTCACGTGTAGTGCGATTAGAAATCAGGTCTAGCTTCTATATTAATAATGTAAAAGTACCAAAGCCTCAGTCCACAGAGAAACATGGAGTCTGTATTCAGAGACACAGGATAAAGCAAGATGCCAGGATGGTGACTTAGTGATGTCCTTTTCATGACCACCCAACATCCAATCCTGCAGGATTTGGTTTCTCCGAGCGTTTATTTGAAATCTTCAATGTTTTTATTGGGTCACTCAGAAAAACAGCCAATCTGAAGAGAGACCTGTTGTTATTAGAGTTTCAGAAAGAAGCCTGAGGGAAGATGTTAAACTACATGGAGATGGTTTTTGGTCGGAAAACCTGAAGTACTGTATATCTTCCAATGGATCAGCACTTCACGTAAAGCAAAGTGTAAAATATGAACCTTCAACCTTATCCTTTACAGTCTATCATTGAGTCTGTCTTCATCACTTTGTCTTCATCTCTTCATCGCTTAATTGTCGCTCCACTGTCCTCATTCTCTGAAATTGCAGCCATTATTTTTATTTAAGTGCAGATTTGGACCTTGTTCTCTGAGCGCAGCAGAAAAAGTTGTATGGTCAATAGTTTTCTGTCTGCGTCAGAGCCAGCAGGCTGCTACTGAGCAGGAGGACGATTCATGGCTTAATTTCAACATGGGCTGAGAGCCAGTGAGATCGGGGCTTTTTTTTTATTGAAGGGGGAATACAATGAAAATGAGATAATTTAAACAGAGAGATTGAACTGCTGCTGTCTCAGCTGTCAGCAGATGTGATTGAAGAAGGAGCAGTGGTCAGAGGTAAAGGAGCAGTCAGCTAACTTTGGTTTCTTTACTCCTCACACCTGTTAGAACCAGATGTGTGGTGCGGTGCGATACAGACTGTGGCAGGACTCCTGACCTGACAGTTGCAGGACAATGTCTGTGAAGGTTTCTTTCTCTCGGTTTACCCTGCTCATGCTTCCATCTGCATTTGTTCTCACTCCTCCGGCTCGCTCAGCTCTGCTTTATCAGCAGTGGACCATCTGTAAGGGCGTCACTGTGGAGGACTGGGGACAGGGTCGGGGAGGAGAGGGGAGTCAGGAGAAGGTGAAAGTAGATGCGAATGATGGAAGGCAAGGGTGTATTAAGAGAAGTGGAGTTTCAAGATGGTGAATCCGGTGTTACAATCATAGTTGTCAGAATTCAGCATTTCCTTTCCATATTGGTTTGAGAAGCAAATCATTGCAGCTGTGAATTTCCATTTGAGGCCATTCTCCAAAATCAAGTCTTTCCGTGGTTTTATGTTTTCACTGCTCTCTTTCACTCTAAATTCTTAAAGCAGAAGTAAGCGATTCGGTTATTTGGCGATTTGGCTAACTTCGTTAGTTAGCAGCCCCCGCCCTCGTCATGGATCTATTGGTCCTATGTCCCTACGTCACCACATTCACACGCATCCCTTGGCTGCACACACAGCAGTATACAAGACGTTTTCTCCTCGGCTTACAGCAGAGCAGAGTGACTGACAGACCCGTGTTTCGGACCAAACACTCTATGTTAGTGATTGCCGTCGGAAGATATAACTCTTTAAGACTTATATTAACACAAATATTCCGCTTACTTCTGCTTTTTTAGGGACACTCTGCCTTTGTTGTGGAGAAGCAGGTGTGTGTGTTCACACTGGTTGTGTCTCTGCTGCTTTTGGAGGCATCTCATTCAGGGCACATGATCATTGTTAATTCATTCCTCATTTATCTGTCCCAGAAAACATCAGTAGAATATTTCACATGTCTCCATGTCTTCAGCTTCTAAAATTGTTAATAGATATATTTATCTTCAAATTAATCTTAGGCATATACAGCAATTGTGGAGGGAGTTAGTTTTGTGTGAATATGATATGTAATGCTGTGATGTGGGCAAGAGGCCAAATATCCAGATCATACAATGCAGCTGTGTGTCATTAGACATGAACTTGGACACTAAATTTAAAACTAAAACAACAGCTGTCAGAAGCCTGACTGTATATAATGGTATTGTCTTCTGTGTCTCTTCTACAACCTGCTTAGAAAGCTGGTGCATGAGTTCTCCCAGCACTACATCACTGTCTTGTTTTGTTGAGCGTTTGAGTCGAGCTGAATTCAATGGACAGAGGTGATGTGTGTTAATTTTAATGCGTTTGAAATGACCCATTTCAGTGCCACTGAGAAACCACTGTTAACACATGTTCAGCAAAAAGGAAAAAAGGGAGAAAAGAGCGTAGCTGTCAGGAAAAACAAGAGCGAAAATGAAAACAAGGTGCGATTGTTGCATATATGCTGCACATATCGGATTGTGTGTGTGTGTGTGATTGATCCCATGCTGTGAGCGCCTAGGTGTTGGTGTCAGTGCTGCTGGGTAACTCAGGACGACCAGCTGATGAGTTGTTAGAACTTTAACAGTGACACACACACACACACACACACACACACACACACACACACACACACACACACACACACACACACACACACACACACACACACACACACACACACACACACACACACACACACAAAAGAATGCACACCACATGACAGACAACTATGAGCCTCTACCAGTCACACACACAGTTTTTCTCTGACAGTGTGTTTAGAGACGCAGCAGCAGCATCACTGGGTGTAAAGGCTCAATAAATGACCCATGGTAATTATTCTGTCTCTGATTATCAGGCGGTGCAGTAGCGAGTGCAGTCGGATGTTGCCAGTTCGTGTCTATCTGGAATTTGGAAACTGAACTTGACTCATACATCAGAGCAGCCATCTGTCCGCCGGGGGACAGGAGTTTATTAGATTTTTATTGTTTTAATTTTGGAGCAGTTAAAGAGAGAGACAGCGATGTGTGTGTGAATATGTGTGTGTGTGTGTGTGTGGGGGGGGGGGGGGGGGGGTTCTTGTATGTGTGTGTCATTTATAATTTAAAAAACCTTGTTTTCCCTGGAATCCACAAGACTGGCTTAATCAAATATTTTAATAATTAAGAAAACAAATGATCATCTCAGTGTCTGCTATTATTTGTGTTTGTTTTTGCAGTGACATAAACAGATTATTCAGTACAAAGCTGCTCTATAGCCTCTCGGTCTGTAGTGTAATACATGATGGTTCAGGAATATCCCTGATTCAGTCAGTGTCATTCATATACTCGTATCCTCTTTCACCCACTCTCTTTAATGTGAACAATGTGAAAGGTTTCTCTTCTTCTGCCCGTTACAGCAAAAGGTTTCTCTAACATACATTTTTAAAGATGGCTGATGGCTTCAGATGAAGTAAACTCCTCGTTTTGTAGCTTTGTAACAAACATATAACACAAAGTCGATATATTGGTCCAACCCCAACTGAGACGTTTCTGCCTTTACCAGTGTAGTGTCTCTGGGAGCAGATAACCTCCCCGACCTGTGTGAAGTGATAAAGCCAAACAAGTGCAGAGTCTCTTCAAAACTCTGAGGCTCTCTCTCCACCAGCCCAAAAAAATAATGTTTCACATTTCTCCATAACACTGCATCATAGACACACTTGAGATTTTTTTTCTCTGTTGCTAATACAACAATAAATAGAAATAGTACATAAAAATGAGTTTTAACCTTCATCAATGACTGAAACTTGTTTAGATATACTGTATGTAGTGTGAAACTAGGACTGCATTTATACATTGTATGAAGGAGTTTGACAAAATAGTTATATAGAAGTCACCACCATAATGGCAATTTCAACAGCTGCCTTGGTATGTCAGTCACCTGCCTGTGGAAAGTTGAGACACACCTGCCCACAGGTGGATTTGGTTCAGCACTGTGTTGAACACCTCCAGCACACTGCAGGAGCCAGACATAATCTGAAAATACCTTTTTATGGTTTGCAGAGATTTTGTTCAGATGCATATCTCAAGCTTTTTACATTCTCATAGCCCCTTATAAGGTGTGTCGATGCTTATTAAATTCAAGAGGCTTGTTATACTATTGTTGAAAAGCATAGGAATTTCTTCATTTTGCTATGCAGCAGGGCAGAGTTTCCATGTGGATCAAAAATCTACACTGAGCCCTGTGAAATGTGGAAAAGCTAGAAAGTGTTTGAAAGTGAAGACAGCTCTCCTCTAAATGACACTCTCCCTGACACGTCTGATCATCCTGACGCTCTGCACTCAGCTCAACTCTGTTCATGTATATTAAATCAAAGATTAGAAGTATTTGCTGGCAGAGAGGAGCAGCATAGGTGTGAGTGAGTGTTTTGTAACTGAAGCAGTGCAGATGAGACTTATCATACCTGATCTGTCTTCATCCGTCTTCATAGTGAACAAGCTTTCCAGCCTATGTCCTTCCTGAATGTTTTCTTCAGAGGGAAAAGTTAATAGTGGTGCAGCATCTCTTAAGAATAAGAAAAAAGGCCTGGAACACACCTAGGGCCAAAAATCAAACATACTCTGTTATGTATCTGATGGAAGTTACAAAAGCCAGAAAGTCACAGCTTTATTCAACACTGTAACTTTGGAAATTGTGACCATATGTCCCACAGCTTGTTAAATATTTGATATAGTTTGTGCTTTACCACTATGTTGAAATTAACTAACTTTAAACACAACAGTAGTTGTGACTGACCCTCTCTCCATTATAAGCAGCTGAGAGTAAGTGCACAGCAGCTGCTTGCTGCTGAGAAAACAACAGTAACAACGTGTTTGTTTTTCATGAGGCTATTTCCACTCAGCAGCATCTTCTACCTCTGCTGCAGCTCTCACTGAAGCAACAACCTCTAAGTTCCTCCTGGGCTGGATCAGGATGTAACAGGATCACCATGCCACAGGTGCTGGGTAAACCTGCAAAACACTGGCTAACATGTTTTGCATCATGCTTAATCCTCCCCAGTGTTGTTGCTGTGGCGATATGCAGAAGCGTGTCACTAATGACACTCGGCACTACAGAGACTACTGCCCACATGCCTGTAATAGAGTTTGAAAATAAACGCAGCTTCTGTTGCTCGCTGCTGCAACACAGCCTGGTGCAGCATCATCCTCCTGCATGTTGCTGCCATATTAGGCTCCATGAATCAGTTACTATGAATCATTGATTCAACTCTATCCAGCTCTACACATCCGCATCATGGCAGATAACCCTGCTGAGTTACATTAGACCTAGATGACAGTGTCATGGTCTCTGTTATTTAGTCAGATGTGATTTTTGTGAGAATCATCCTAAATGCCACTCCAAAGCTTCCTCTCCACAACCCAAAACTTCCTCTTAGACCCTCTTAAATATGACTTGACAGCACTGTAAAAAGGTTCAGCTGACATTCATACTCAGGTTAAACGTCTGGACAGGGATGAGATGTGACTGATCTGTGTGTGCTCTGTAAGTGCATGCTGCATTGCCCCTTGCAGTTGTGTCAGTTTTTTTTTGTTTGTTTGTTTGTTTTTTACTTATGTTTAAAAAAACACTTGGTAGAAAAGGGGTTACTGTGGTAGAAGCTTGTTTTAGTGCAGCTACATACAAGCTGGTTGCTACATACTCACTATTATGGGGCCAAAAAACTGCTGTGTGAGTTGAGTTACCCGAGTGAAGCTGCCGGAAGCAGAGCAAAGATTTTTAGGCCACAGTCTGAACTGCAGGTTAGTGTTAGTCACATGAAAGGACAAATACAAATGCTCAGTGGAACCAGAACAATGAAACCCTGAGGACCTTTGAGTTCAGATGCAACTTTCACTTTAAAAAAAAAAAAAATGCTGTTCCAACAACTCCAGTTGTGTTATACTGTAAATTTGTACCACAACAGGATTGCAGCAAACCTTGTGTTACATTATAGTAACCTGAGTTTATTAGCAAATCTACAGAATACTCTGTTTTACTCATAAATCGTATAGTGGTGGATCTCCATCCATCATTTATCTTTTGAAGCATGCTTGTTGCTTGTTTCATATTTGTTTCATATTAAGACAAATGTCTCCTCACATTTCAGTTGCCTCTTCAGTTCTGGAGGGACAGACATATTTCAATTTGTAGAAGTTAAACCAGCAACAGCATTAAAAGAAAGAACCTTGCATCTGTTGACATTTTACTCATTAAAATTCATGCTCATGCTGCACTGAACTGGTCCAGCCCCTGGACAGATGCAGGCATTCATGCATGCACCCAATTTAATTTTTCCCAATTTCCATCCCCAGGACAGCCACTGTTTATCCAGAGCTTCTTCTGCCGTTTCATTTTTGCTCAGGGGCACTTCAGCACTATGGACAGCAGTCAGTGAGCACTGTCATTGAAACAATTATTTTTTTTCCAAGAATGCTAACATGTAAGCTGGAAGCTGGCAGAAGGTTGTTTTGTTCCCAAAGAAGAAGGGTCTTCTTTAAATTCATATTGATTGTTCTGAACAGGTGTGGAATAAAAGGTATTTTTCTCTGTGCTTGCAAGAAGACTAATCCTACAGCCCAGACAAATCTGAACTCCCGGGTAAATTCAATACCTGGCTGCACCAACACGGTCTCCTCCCCAGGTTGCTGTGGCTCTTCACAGTCAATGAGTTCCCCATGACTGCTGTTGAGACCATTGAGAGGAAGATCAATAAGCATCTTTAGAGATGGCTCTGAATCCCAAGCTTTTCTTCAGTGGGCACATTCAACCATCCACACTCTGTTGTGGAGGAGATTCAGGTTGCCAGAGTTGAAGTTATAGCCTTAGTGATTCCAATGGCAGCCTGGTGAGACGAGCAGGAGTCACAATCAGGTCTGGGAGCAAGTGGACAGAAAGACTGGAGCCCTATCACATATCCTTCCACTTAGCTCACCCTTCCTTTACCATCACTCCATTTTTGCATTCTTGGGGGCTGAGAGAGGATCAGCTCTGCAAGCTTTGTGGTTAGAGGGGACGCCATTGACATACTAACTACTGGGATGCAAAACAGCACTATGCAAGGGACGGTATAGGAGGCGCCACAACAAAGTACTTCGATCCCTTGCAGACACATTGGAGTGGGAGAGGTGTAAAAGAAAAAAACAAACAGTTTGCACTACCATGAAGAAATTTACCCTCTTCATCAAGGAGGGTGCCAGGCACTCCACAAACAAGAAAACAAAGACTGGCCTGTTGCAAACTGCAAATTCTTGGGAGATGGTGGTTATGGGGAGAAGACCAAAGTTCCCAGAGACTATAGTATGCATACAACCCAGACATTGTGCTGTGGTCAAACAAAGACCAGAAGATGATCCTGGTGGGGCTGTGATGAGGCCCACAAGAGGAAGGCCCTCAAATACCAGTCCTCTTTCCAGGACTGCAGGGACAAGGGCTGGCAGGTGTGGCTCTTCCCAGTGGCGATTGGCTGCAGAGGCTTCTCAGCCAAGTCAGCGTGGCAGACGCTGTCAGTATTTGGCCTCGACTGGAGAAACAAAAAGCAAGCTGCTCGCAGAATGGAGGAGGTGGCATAGTGAGCCTCTTGTTGGCTGTGGAGCAAAAGAGAGGAGGAAAGCTGGAGTCCAGGTCCAGGAGCAGATAGGCATTGATTTGGCCAGCCTGCCAATTGGAGAGTATAGTGGATGAGGGATGAAGCTAGGGCTATAGGCGATATCACCTGGCTGATTTTTAAATATCGCCAGTCACTAGGGGTGTAACGGTATGGGATTTTACAGTACGGTACGGTAACGGTATTAGTACAGTATACCGCGGTATTTCACGGTGACGGTATTAAAATTAAACTACATGCTTTATGTAAAGTAATACAACTTATATTTGGTTTATACTTAAAGCTATGGTCTACGATTTGAAAGAGGATGAGAAAAATTTGAAAAAAGCACCTCTCCCCCCCCCCCCCCCCCCTACCCCCCTCCCCTCCCCTCCGAGCTCGTATGGCCCCGCCACCCCGGTATCAACACCACGGTATACCGAAGTACGGTATACCTTTACACCCCTACCAGTCACCACACACAAGTTCACAGTATTGACTGAGTGAGGGCAGTGCAGGCTTTGGGGGCTGAATTGCGCATGTTGCTGTGTTAGTTAAACTAGCGGGGCAGGGGGCACGAGCTTGGTGACGGAGTATGCCTAGATGTAAGGAAGTAACAACTGCAGTATCAAGAAGCGACATTGATCATCACGTATATAGACATCATTATTGAATTATTGAATACACTCAGTGGAGGTTGGACACCACCTGATGATATCTGCTCGTCACACACACACACACACACACACACACACACACACACACACACACACACACACACACACACACACACACACACACACACACACACACACACACAGGGTATGCCTGTGGTCTAGTGGGACCTAGATGGCTCTTATGGAAACTGTACAGGCCCATACTGCACACACCTGCACAGTATGGAAAAAGAGTAAACAGCTGTGTTGTTCATACATCAGTTACTTTATGTCCAAAATAATTTGATAATTTATTAACCAATAAGAAGTTTGAACATTGATTAATAGTGTGTTTAGCTCTGAATCAGATGTTGAGTGATTTCAAAAATATTTGCAGAAATATGGTTGCTTGCTTCCTGTTGAAATATTGAAAGATTCACATTCAGGCATTCAGGTGAATGTATTTTTGATGTCATGTTTGACAAGTTACATCTTCATTGGTCCTTGATTATTAACATGCTTTATTTAACATTTTTAAGAATGCCATTTTTAACCTCCACAGTCATCTCTGTTTTATACCCCTTTCCCACTGGCCAAAAACCCCGTTTAAACCCGCTAACAATCGGCTTTTGGTGGCAGTGGGAAAGGCGCACCGAGCCGCGTCGACGCGGGTCAAACGACTCGGCAAGCGACGCGGGTTAAAATCGCCTTTAATCGGCTCGGCTCCGAACGGCTTGCAGTGGGAACGCCAGACCCGCGTCAACCCGCTAATTTACGTGATGACACTGAACGTTACGTGACGCTACGTCATCGCGCCGGTCGCGTCTCATATCACGTACCAAAACAAAGCTCTGCTCCGCTCTGCTCTCATCCGAGACTGGGATCAAAACATCAGAGAACACTGACCAAAAACGATAGAAAAAAAGAAAAGAAAAGAAGCAACAGTCTGTTTAACTGACGTGTTTTGCCGCGGACGTCCGTCATCCGGCCGCAGCAGACTCTCTGTCCTCCGCAGTCCTGGTGCTCCAGGTCAGCCAGCCAGAGAGTCTAGGTGCGTTCGAGATGAGCCAGGCGTGCGCAGAATCGATCGCCGGTGACCAGCGCACAGTGCATGCCGGTTAGATTTGTGTCCGACTTGATCCCGACTTGCTCTGACGTCATGCACGCGCCTGCAACGATAACCTCACGAGATCAAGGCGGCCGCAGTTTTTAGAGCCAGGCGCCGCAGTTGCTCTCCACCGACTGCTACCGCCTGCAAGCCTCAGGGCATGATGGGAAACGCGCCGGATCACGAGCTGATTGGCTCTTAGTTAGGACTGCAAACACTACGTGTTGTTGTATAATGCTAGATTATATGAATCTCATGTTGTAGGCCTACTGCTTAAAAAAATATTCACACTGAGTCAAACTTATGTCCTGAGAAATATATTGGTTATTTATTGGACAATTGCAGTACAGCATAAGAAATATATACTTTGGTGACTTCCTGTTTGTATTGACGGCGGCTGGAAACTGTCCGACTTGACTGCAGCTTTCTGTCACCGCCCCCTGCTGCTGCCGCCTGCTCTCGCCGACCGTCCAGACGAGGCGCAGTTCATCTCGAACGAGCCTTCTGCCTCGGCGGACGGACACTCCGCGGCGGGCGGCTGTGGCATGACTGTGTGTGTCTCTTGCACCGCGGATGAGAGCGGGGCGACTGGTTTATGCTCTGTCTGATCCCTCAGCGGGGGGGTCAGACTCGGCTCATTTTGGTCAATGGGAAAGGGGCCAAATGCCGATTGTTAGCGCGTCGACCCGCGTTTAAAAAACCTGCGTCGACCCGCTAATTTTAGTGGGAAAACGGCTTTAGAGAGACTAATAAACTAAAGTTCCAGTCTTCCTTTCTATCCAGTCTACATCACTTTGGCAGCCAAAATTCAGATCCTTGAGGTAAAATTGCTGATGAGGTGAGGAATGTTTGAGTCCATAATGAATCTGCTGAGGGCAGACTTTTCACCAGTCTGTTGGTGTTTCCTGACAACTGTGTGTGGGTGTATTTTGCTACCTGGACGTGTGTGTGATCTGACCTGTGAGAGTGAGGGTGAGCGTAGCATGAAGGTACAACATCCTGATGAACACGGCACCAGCTGAGAAACCACCTGCACTATACAAACCTGCCTGACCCAGGACCCACACCAATACATACTGTAACACACACACTTGGACAGATGGTTGAACGTGGTGATTGGCTGAGAGTAAAAGAACTACAGGAACAGGAAAAGATTGCCTCATTTTGTAGTGAGGTTATGAGCATATGGTTACTTCGCATATCTGGTTTTCTGGAGGCTTCAAGGCTTCATTGTTAGTTTTTAGTCCAATACTTGGGGCTTAATAGTTGTGATGATGCAACTAGTCAGCATGAGTAATTTGTGAGGTTTGTCAGACTAAATTTGTTCTACAGTACTTCATAGACAAAGTGCAAAATTGCATTGTTTTTATACCAAGTTAATAATGTCAGTCATTTGGTTAGAAAAGTATTTTAATTCTGAAGTTATTAAATGTTGACAGAATATAGTTAAAAGTTGAAATATGCATCCATTATTGTAACACACGCGGACAAACCGCTTCTAAGCCCGGTACGACCCGGCGCGACCGGACTCGGCGAGGCCGTAGCTCAGGGCGTCCCCGTCGCTACACGGCCACAGCAGCTCCACAGCCGGCCAGCTCGCTCGACTCGGCACTTGGTTCTTAGTTTATTTGGTGTGTGACTCCGGTGCGGTGTGTGGGTGTGTGTTTGTCGCCAGCGTGGTCTCCCCTCATGGAGACCTGCCGCTCTTCGTCTCGAGACCCCGGAAGTCGTCTCTCACTTCCGCCTCCAGCCCAGGTGATATGGGTCACCTCAAATCCGCCCACTCATTGGGTTAAGTGAGCTACCTCCCATCTCGTGATATGTTTCTGTGTTGTGCATTTGTGGATCAGCCCTTACACTTCACCTGCTTCACATCTCCCAGGGGAGTTCATAACAATTATTCAGTGTGATTAATTTCAAGATGCATGTGGATTATGTTTGTTTGATCATAATATCATCACCTGTGTAAACCAGCATGTTCTCTGGTCTTTTTAATAAAACTCTAAATACGCAGAATCAAAACAATATTATGTAAATCAATTGTTACCTTCTTCTAATTAAAACACACAATATTGCTAACGGGCATGTAGGGCAGGCCCTGCTCAAGTCCTCAGCCTCAGCTCTGTGTATCATAAAATCAATGTTAATTCTCAGAGAGAGTCAATAAGTGAGCTGCTTCATTAGACACAAGCAGCTTTCTAACATTTTTCTATGAGGCAAAAGCAGCACAGAATAGCTCATTCGGTTTTTTAATATTCTGTTGTGAGTGCAAATTAACTGATTTATTTTGTCACTGTTTGAGGACATTCATTAAAAACAGAATGGAGACAATTAGTTATTAAAGTAGCACATTGTGGAGGCGCCCTGGTGTAGAGTGTGTTGCCTCTGTACTGTGTGATAGAGTACCTGCTATCAGCATGATAAATGGACTTTTTCCATGATAAATGTGTCCGTTCTTCTTCTTTCACACCACACAACATTCACCCTCCATATAACACTGACACACAACCACGCACAACACTGTGATGTTCTTATCTGTCAGGCCCCAGCAGTTCATCAAGTCAGGTACAGTAAATTAAAACCATCGTTTCACATGTAGATTTGATCTCATCATTCATTACCCATTACCATGGTCACATACAAACAGATTAATCATTGAAGGTTATTCTTCGTCCTGTAGTAAACTCAAAGGGTTTTATTTTGAAAATCTACAGTGTCTTCTACATTATCTACAGTGCATTTAGACGTGTCCTTCTCACTTTTGCTAAGGAAACAACCTGGCTGGGTCTGTGCATGGTTTCTAAGAGTAACTGTTCATGGGAGTGTTTGGGTGTAATATCAAATCAACCAATCACAGTGCCATCTTCCATCCTCTCTAAAAGCCAGGCACACTTGCACATACAAGGTGGACTGCTATTATAACAGTGCAGTATTTGTACTGAACAGTGAGCCCAGTGCTGACACACGGCAGTGGCAGCTCAATCACTCTCTCCGCTCCCTAAAGACAGCAGTGCGCCTGACTGCACCCCATTTTAAGACCAATACACCCATGGGATGGACACAAATGCATTTGCCATTTGCCGGAAAATGGCAACAATGTGGGTCTGAAACAAAGGTGCGTTTTACTTTGCATCATGTAAGGCCATTAAACATTTAAATACAATAGACGTAGATGTGGCTGAACCTGTACTGATTTATTTTCAGGATTAAAGCATATTTGGATATAGTGTAGAGCAGTACTCCCCTCAACGCTTTGCTGTTAGCTCAACCATTATTGTAGTGGGGAAAACAAAATGAATTTCATTGACTCGCACACGCTGGTTAGGATAGTGAGTAGGCTACATGTTAAGTCCAGGCCAGCCATGTGAGCATCACTCAGAGTGACGTGAGTCTGATGAACAAGTGAACAGCTGAAAAAAATCAATAATCATTTAGACTTTGTTAAGTGTGTTGGCTACATCAGGCCACACCCAATTGTGAGGATACTCAGAGGTCTGTGAAAGAGAGAAAAGGAACAAATTAATAATGAATACATTTAAAGGGCAGATTAAGCTGTCAAAGATATTTCTGTCTACATTTTTCCCTTTACAGACACACTTGGCACACAAACCTTTCTGTCTTCAATGTTTTTGGGACATGAGACATCAGAGAGAATATATGACAGCAGCATAAGAGCTGACTGAGTTAAATGGAGCAACTGGCAAAAAAAACAAGCACAGCTGTAATTCAGTTAGTATCCTGGCTCAGTGAGTGTGCTGGCTGCCAGTGATGGTAGCCCATAGGAAGCTGATGGCCACACTTTCCAAATCTTCTTTGTACGTTATATTAAATTCATTTGAACCCTCACATTTACGTATATATATTTAGCCTATATACTGTATAGGCTAAATGTTAATAGGAAACTAAATCAAGTTCTGTTGATTGTGTATTTGTTTTCTTCTATTTTTATTTGTTTTATTTTCTGTTTGACCTTTATTGCCAGAGAATAAGCAGATTTCATTCCAGAGATTGTAGTGAGGAGTGTTTGCATGTCTTGTGCCAGTAGCAAATTAAAGAGAGCATTACAGTAATAGCATTTTAAACACAGAATATTGTCTTTTTTAATATTCTAAATAGGAAAAATAAAACCTGTCTAAAAAGGTCTCTGGGGGCAATAATCACTATGACTAACAACCATCCCTCTTACCACTGAGCAGGCTCATGACCTCGGTCTGAGTTGTGTAAATTGCTCTGTTTGTGGTTGTGGATGTGGGGATTAAAATGTTCTTTTGGTCTGAGCTCATAATGGATGTGCCACTTTGTATTTTAAAAGGACATAGAACCACTAAAACAGCACATAAACCCTTTCTTTTGCTTTCAAATAGGGATGTGTTGCACTCTGCTGTGGTATGTCAACACACTGGCTCCACAGTATGGGCAGTTAGTGTGCATGCACTAAAGCATTCCCTGTGCAAGAAATGTGCAATTCTTAGCTATAAAGTCTTGCCGCAAATCCTTCTCCTTATCAGCCTTTCTCTAAGTGTGGACCTCAGCGCCATCAGCCCTGTCCTGAAAAT
This sequence comes from Trachurus trachurus, assembly GCF_905171665.1. Classification (NCBI taxonomy): domain Eukaryota; kingdom Metazoa; phylum Chordata; class Actinopteri; order Carangiformes; family Carangidae; genus Trachurus; species Trachurus trachurus. The sequence goes on along the minus strand of NC_139892.1, from coordinate 23,030,961 downwards.
GAGGAATATTCCCTGCCTAGTGGGTTGACCCCTAGTGCAGTGGGCTGATATCCACTGGGAGCAGAACCCTCAATTACCCAACCATTGTACCCTCCTTTAATAAATCTATCTCTTCCATCCTTCGGGGTCTCTCTACACCTCCCTTGTTAAATGAGCTCTGCTGCATGCATGGCAACATGCTGCACCGGTTGAGTGATGTACTGAGGGGTTCAGTCATTGATTGATTAAGATTATAGAACAGGGTGTTGCACAGCCTAAAGTAAAGCTAATCAGGATATTAAACACCCACAATGCTTTTATACAATTTATTAAGAATAATGTGATATTTTCTAACTGACACAAGAGGGAATGTAAAACCTGACCAGTGAAGCAGGTGCGAGTGTTTGAAATATGAGCCCTCGGTCACATTTCTTGTCTTTGCCGTCTGTTGAGGAGATGAACAGACTCTGTCTCTGCCTCCTTTGCTGCTTCTTCTGTCACGCTGCTGTGAGAATACAAGATGTGGCTGCTGCAGCTTTTTCATCAGCATCATATTGGAGGATAAATAAAGGGCTTTGTAAGTTGTTTTTTCACGCTGACATGTTTACCGAGCACCCGAATTATTCTTAGTTAGTAACATGAAAACCGCTCTGTTTTTCCTGTTCTTAGCCCTCAAAACACTGTTAATCCACTATATCTAGCTTTGATATTGTTAATCCACTATGTAATGCTACTAGGTGTTTTTCACTGCTGATAGGTGACACACTGATCTCCGGGGTGTGTGCAGTGTAAAATCACTGCAACCAATCAGATTATAATGAACAAAACAACTCGTAAGAGGTTTTGGCATCAGAGCATCGCCTCACCTCAGTTACAATCAAATTATTAGAGTGAAGCTCTAATAGGAGTTACTCACACTTCTTCCATCCATACATACCCAGTTGCTGTTGCCTCTGAGCTGAAACGTGTTGTTAAATTCAGGTCCTTTTTCCTTCTTCAGACCACCATTGCATCAGAAACAATACATCTGCATCGATAGTTCAGTTTGCCTCACAATGTTTACCTCCAAAGTAAACTAACAACCAGTTTTATGGACAATGACAAGTAAATGCAGAAAACAAGACTGTTGTTTCCTGTCTTCATGTCACACTCCGGATGTCTGTATCTGTCTGTGACCACCTTCTACACCCATCTCTGTGTCCTCATTACTGTTTCTTTAACAGCTCTGAGCCTGGACCCACAGGCTCAGAGCTAATGGTTTCCTGAATGACAAGAGCAGCAATATGTTTTAATGAGCCTTAGTCACAGGGTGAGACTATGCATTTCTCATTAGTGTTCTAGGTTGAACTTTTTACCTGTTCTTTGCCTCATACCTGTCTTACACACACACACACACACACACACACACACACACACACACACACACACACACACACACACACACACACACACACACACACAAGAAAGATCACATACATTTTACAATGACTCAGTGGTGATTTGTTGCGTAAATAACAGTGTTGCAATAAGACTGTGTTTAGATTGAAACAGTAAGGTGTACCTGTAGCTAAAAGCATGAAATTTATTATTTATTTATTTGTGTCATCCAACACTGGCGATGACCATGAACACTTGTCCAGCACTACTGTGATAAATTTGTCAAAGCTCCTCCTCGCCTTCCGCTTTGAGAGGTGTGAGAACACCGTTGGGTGAACAGGTTGAGAGCAGCAGGATGAAGAGCAAATCACTGATGGTTAAATATGCAACCTGCTTTGCCTGTGGGCTCACATCACTGTAGTCTGATATGTTTCTATAATATTTCACTTCATTCAGGTTTTCTTTTTGTATTTGTATGTTTGTGAGTGTGTGTGCGATCTAAAAAAGTTTCATTAAATAGACCATCTTACTTTGACATCTGCTATGGGCATACAGTACAGATTGCATCATAAAAACATGCCGTTTTTAGATATTTAATTTCAATTCAAATTAATTTAAATTCAAGTAAAAGAAACGCTGCTAATCCGACCAATGTCACCTGGTGAAAACTAGCAGCTATCTGCTAACTACAGCTAATGGTGGCTGTTCTTGTTCTGATTACCAACTGCTGTAAACTTGGCAAAGTAACGTTTACGTTCTCCACCAAAGCAGAACAACAACAGTGTCCAAGACGGTGGAGTCACAGTTGGTTTGCAGGATGAGAGACCTCCCTGCTGGGGCTCGCTATACTGTAGCAGCAACTGAACCTTCAAATCAAAACACCTACACACAGTTTAGCACCTCATGTATAAATAATAGCACTATGCAAACAAATCCTCCAAGGAAATGAGCTAAAAGTGAGGCTGGTTGTACACAGTTGTAAACAAAGGACAACATTGTGGGTGTAGGGGAACAACAGGCACCCGAGCAAAGTGTTCAAACAGCAGAAAAATATGAAGCACAACTTCTAGGACTTTGCAGACTGTGATTAAGATTGTGAATTGTGATTCCAGCTAAAAATGTTGTCATCCAGCACCCAGAGCTCTCAGATCAGCTTGCTTATTAAGCTTAGCAGCTAAAGATACAGCAGCCCCTCTCTCTCTCTTACTGAGTGAGTCTTGCATCACAGATGAGTGTGCTGATCAGGGTGTGGTGTTTTAACTTCAGTGTGGAGGGTTGTGATGTTTGTAACAGCTCTAGCGATGGTATTCTGCTATTCTCTTATGTTGCATAGTGAAAACACAGTAACATCAGGCAGGTAGTTTTTACCCCAGAGTCCCTTAATTTGCTCCAGAATTATACCCTTGTTGTAACAAGAATAAATCTGTTGCTTCTTGTTTGTGATGTGATAATATATTGGTGCTCTACTATTAACGCCAGTGTGTTGTGGGAGTGGGCAGAATCCTAACTTGCTATTCAATCCAAACTCGCTAATGTGGGCGGCTGTGGCTCAGGAGGAGGTAGTGCGGGTCGTTCACAAACGGGAAGTCGGTGGTTCAATTCCCCGGCTACTCCGGTCTGCATGTTGAAATGTCTTCCTTGGGCAAGACACTGAACCCACACTTGCTCTCTGATGTGTCGTTGGGTGTGTGAATGTGTGTAAATGATTAATTAGTTTCCAAATCTCTGCTCTCTGCTCTGCAAACAGTGCTGTGTGAAAATGTACCTTAAAATGATCTTTCCCCCTCTAGCAGAATGAAGCAATTGTAATGGTGAGGAAAAGCCAATTAATACATCTCCAGAATAAGCTGTAACACATGACAGCCATTAGCCAATAGCATGAGTCTGGTCAGATGAAGATGATGAGTCTGGTGCACACACACATCAGGGAGGCAGAGTGTGCAGATGTGTGGCGGTCAGGGTGATTGCACACAGACATTCATTCATACAGCAGACGAATTTCATTGCTTAAAGTTGGACCTCTTCTCCTTTGAGCTTCACCTACTCCTGCTTGAGGTCTTCCTCTTCTTCTTCCTCGGCCACGGCCTCTGGCACGGCCTCTGCCTACTTCTTCTCCTCCTTCTCCGATTCCCCCTCTCATCCTCACTCTTCCTCTTCCTCTTCCTTCCATTTTGGTTAAGCTTGGTGAACTCACCTGCTGCATTTTTATAGTGCTTAAACCTGATTGGTGTGTCTACAATTAAGCAATCTTGTGTTTGCACACCTGATGGCAGTGTTCAATCAACTGGCTCATAGGTGTGGTCATTTGACAGTCAGTGCTTTAGAATTGCAAGGAAGTGACATCTTGATATACTTCTGTGTCTAATGCATAGACGTGTGTGTTAGTGTTTCAAATCACGGTGTGTATTGTTTTGCACAAAGTGTGAACGGACTCATTGTACTTACAGTGGTGCAAATCTGGGGCCAAGTTTTGCTCCTTGAGTGTAAGGTTTTGATAATTGGGCAAAACTTTAGATTTTAGTGTTTATTCAATCGTAAAAAACTGTAACATTCCTGAAGGAATCAACCAAGCATTTTTGTGCCTTAATCAAACCATTTTACAACCTTTTTATTACTGTAACCATAACAACAAAGGACTGGAGCACCTTGCACCCCTTCAGGTTGTTATGGTTGGAGGATGTGTCGGCACTTTAACTGAAAACACTTCCTGTTGGTGATGGTGAGCTGCAGGTGTGACTGCTGCTTCCTTCACAGGGAAATGTGTTAATTATTGCTGCTGTTGCATTTGGTGGTGAGAAGTCTGCGCGACCATGTAAGGCTTGTTTGAAATGGTGTAAAGAGGTTGTACACTTGCTAATTGCCAAATGAATCATAAACCTGTGTGAATGATGCCTGAAAGGCTTGAAATATAGTCGTCTTTGTAGCATTTATATCCCTTTTAATTGCTTTTGTGCTTTGGCGCCCCTCTCAACCAATGATGGATGTCAGTATTCCTGTGGCATCAGGGAGACACGTGGCCTCTCGGCTTGTAGTTTCACTTTAAAAGAGAGTTGAAACACAAGTGGCCGACCATAATGCATCATCAAGGCCTTTTTTCCCTATATATTTTAAATAGCATGCAGCTGGTTCAGGATAAACTTTGCAGAAGGTGAAAGCAAAGTCACCTGCAAGCACAACAATGAGCTTCTGCAGCAGCGCTGGGACAAACCCTTGTTGTACCTTAGCCTGTTAGTGTTGCAGTCTGAACCAGTTCACTGCATATGAGTGATAGAGAAAAATGATTTGAGAGTCAGTCACTGACACTGAGGTTGGAAAATGCTCAGATTTATTAAACAACAGTGAAATGTATCATTAACAAAGATCAGTGCACAAAACCAGCAGTCATCCTGCAGCTTCTCATTTTGCGTTGGCACTGACTATGGCTTAGAATGTCAGAAATTGTGGGCAGCGGATCAAATCAGCTGTTGCTAATTATTGTGAACTCACCAAGTAAATTGATGACTGGCCAAAATGCTATTTGTCTGATGTCTGGTTAAGTGCTCTAGAAAGCTTGTCTCTGTATTCAAGGAGTCCAGAGATCACATTTGATGGAAGAAGCTTCACTCTGCACTGCAATAATCAGAGTGTGTCTATACTGTAGTTCAGTAATTCCAGCAGAGGAAAACATCTTCTCTGCAGCTGACCATCTCATTTCAATTTAATTTCAATATCAGGAGTCACATTCTCCTGGTCACTTTGATTCCTATCATGTTAATAATCCAAATGTATAAACATAATGGTCCCACATTAAAATTTATCCCCAAAATATAATACTTTTGGTTTTAAGAACCAAAAACTGTCGTAGTATTGTATGTCAGAGTATTTTTTACATCTCCCCTCATTGACTTCTCTCTGGAGCTCTAGTAACAACAAGTCAGTGTCCGCCAATCAGGAGAGAGGAGGCTCTGAGCTATTCCTCTCATTGACTGAGAGAAGAAAAAAAAGAAGCATTACTCAGGTAAAACACTCAGAGAAACCAGATCCTGCCAGGTTAAAAGGTGGGTCCTGGTGGTCTCAGGGCAGTGGCGGCTTTGTTGTGACATCACAAAGTTACAGTTTTAAAGCTCAGTTTCTGAATACAGGCTTTGTGCACTTCTCTGTGGACTTTGGCTTTGATACTATTACAGTATTGATAAAGAACCTAGACCTGACCTACAATCACACTACATGTGGAAATCTACTTTTATATAGTACTGGACCTTAATATCTTAGAACCAATATTCAATATTTGAAACAAAAAACTAATGAAAGAGATGTGCTAGCTTAAAGCAGAAGTAAGCGATCCGGTCGTTTTGGCTAACTTCCTGTCAGCCGATGGAGTTAGCAGTCCCTGTCACTACCCGATTTGCAACGCTACCCGATTTGTGACAGCCACGTACGGCAACTCCACTTGGACAAACTTAGTTGAATTGACTTAGGATCACTGCCCTATGTGCGTCGCCAGAGACGGTTTATCTTTTAATTTATTTTTTAAAATACTTTATTAGTAATGTAAATTGAGGGTTCGTTGTGGTGGTATGGATCTTGATGCTCAGAAAACAGGAACACAGGCGGACTTTTAATGTTTACTGTCCTCTTTTCTCGCCGGCCTCATCACCATGACAACCACAAACAATCACAACTACCACAACACTCACTGAATAAACGAGTCTGCCGCGGCTGTCTTATGACGGACCTCCGCGGTTTTTATTTTATTCTATTTTATTTTTTAATCATTTTGACAGTACCGTATTTTAAATTCACAGAACTTTAAGCATGTACGCAAATCGGGCAGTGCCCAAATGAAGTTTGTCCAAGTGGAGTTGCCGTAGGCAGCTGTCCAAGATGGCGGCCGGTCTGCGCATGCGCAGACCAGTTTTGTCACAGATCGGGTAGCGTCGCAAATCGGGTAGTGACAGTCCCCGCCCTCGTCCCTACGTCACCACATGCACGCGCATCCCTTGGCTGCACACACAGAGAGGACCGCCCCTTTATGCCGTTCTCTCTCCTCATTGGATAAAGGTTGTAGGATACAAGGAAAGTTTTCTCCTCAGCTTACAGCAGAGCAGAGTGACTGACAGACCCGTGTTTCAGACCAAACACTCTATGTGATTGCCGTCGGAGGATTTAACTATTTAAGACTTATATTAACACAAAGGCAAGGCAAGGCAATTTTATTTGTATAGCCCGTTTTTACAAACAGTTTGTCTCAAAGGGCTTTACATGGCATCGTAACAACATCCTCTGTCCTTAGACCCTCACATCGAATGAGGGAAAACTCCATGGAAAACCCTTTTAACAGGGAAAAATCGGAGAAACCCCAAGACAAACATTCCGCTTACTTCTGCTTTAAGTAGTTAACTGTTATTTCACTGCCACATACATATTTTTTTTTATTATAAATTAGTTGTAAACAGTATCACTCTAATAATAATAATTATATAGTAAATCTCAGTAAATATACTTAAGTCAATGATGGTATACTGAAAACAGAATCAGCAGATACCCAGAATTAAAGCACTTGTCTGCTCAGGACACCTCTACTGGTGGTCAAAGAGCCCTGCAGGTCACTTGATGTTCAGTGGAGCTTGTAATTTTCTATTGCCCATCTCATCCCATCTGTAAAGTCTGTAATATAGTTTTCAAGGCTGATGGCTGCAGCTGCCCTGAGGTTAAATCTGCAACAGGACAGAAGCAGATTATACGCAGATTATACTCTAATGCATCTATAATAGCTTGAACTATATTGTATGAGAACACATTCCTCTTTGGTTAAATTGTCTATACTTTCTCATCTCTTTTACACCTCTCTCTTTCTCTCTGTTCATTCTCTTTTTGTCCTTTGTGTCTCTGTCCCATACATGCACTTTCTTTTCTCTTTATTTTGTGATCAATCATCCAATCTGCACAGCCTTGTTCTCCTGAGAGAGTCCTCATCACGATCTCAGGCACGTCCCAAAAAGGAGAGAGACAGACAGCCAGTGAGAGACAGTCAGGCAGATCGGTCGGTAAATTAGGTAGCTAAACGAGCTGTCACCTCATCAGCCCCTCAGCCCGCTGGATTCTCTGCCGTTACATTTAATTTATCCTCTACTGTAAACTCTTTTATTTACAGAGGCGTTTTGGCAGAGGTGAATAACATTCAACAATGACTGCTAGAATAAATTAAGCACCAACGTTTTAAGGGATTTGAAAGAAAAGCTATAAAACTTTCAGTGTGTGACCTGGTGTGTGCTGAGTAATCAGCACCAAAACACACACTCTCTGAAGACAAATAAATTAAACCCTCTGGATTCCCCCTATGTTCAACAATAATGCTGACTGACTGTCCTACACAGACAAAAAAACATCAAACATGTTCTTTTTTTTAATTGATCTATGACTGTTTGGTTTGGTTCAGTGTCTCAGGATATTCAGACACTGGTTTGGTATTGGGAGGAAGCTGCACTGTGGGAGATCGTAGCAAAAATAGTACACGACTTGTACATGTGCATACAAAGTTGGAGGGTGTGTGTGTGTGTGAGGAAGATTTCATTGCATTTTAGATTTTAGCTGAAATTTGAGCGAATTCATATTTCTATGACTGAAATGAAGAGAAATAAATAGTTGATATTGTTTTTTTTGTGTTTGCTTTAATTCTCTGTGTTCAGGATATTCACTAATCACATTTCTATTGTTACAGGGCAGCTGAACTCCCACAACCTCCTGACTTTGGTAAGTAAACTAGCTTTGTCAGAAAGTACACACACACACACACACACACACACACACACACACACACACACACACACACACACACACACACACACACACACACACACACACACACACACACACACACACACACACACACACCTACACACACACACACACACACACACACACACACACACACACACACACACACACTAAACAAAGTTTCCTCTCTTCCCTGTGAATACTAAACATCTCACTGCTGTTATCCATTGCCAGGAAACCAAACACTGCTCTGTATGCATGTGCGTGTGTGTGTCTGTTTCAAAACAACTGTTTACTCACAACCAGACTTGACGTTTCACACATAGTGTACAGATGTGTGGCAACTATTTCAGCTTGCATACAGTATTGATGTGCATAGTGTTTATGAATACTGTTATGATGGTCACTGTGTAAATGCGCACAGTCAGCAACTCTGTGTGTGTCCTCCCTTGGCGCTTCATGTAATGTATCACTTATGTACATCTTTCTTTCTTTCTTTCTTTCTTTCTTTCTTTCTTTCTTTCTTTCTTTCTTTCTTTCTTTCTTTCTTTCTTTCTTTCTTTCTTTCTTTCCTTCTGCTCATTGGGTTAGGGTCGTCCCTCTTATTCCCTCTGTTTAAAAAGTCCTGACTTTCCCTCTCATTGTACTACATTTACCCACTTATGTTGTTATCCAAGGTATCCTTACAGTACTGTACATGTTCACCTTTCCAGTGACAACAAAATGTACCTGCTTTTATTACCAAACTTTGATTTCCATAAATTCTGTAAAGTGACATCTGTAAACTTCACACACTGTGCCCTTGTTTGCACTCATGTTTGAAACTGACTGGGCTGTAGCTCCAGCCAAATGGAAAGGGAAACATCTGATGTCTGTGAGCCAAACTATCTCTCTAGGGAGCTCTCACTCTGTTATTTTGTCCCCATGTTTTGTTTCTGACATTGCCAACACCTGAATGTCATTTGGTACGCAGGGTACCGCCACATGTATCTCAGTTTGTGACATGTGGGTGCTCCTCTCTAATTCAGTCCCTTTGATTCAGGGTGATCATAGTAGTGTTTGCACATAGAATATATTTTGTTGATATGGCTGTTTCAGAATATGAAGATGAACAGGTTATGTTGACGTGAGTTCGATAGACTTCCATGCGATTAACTTTAAATGATGTACAAAGGTTGGACATTGAGAGTTGCAGTAAAATGTAAAATTCATGTGGATGCTGATCCGCTGTGGGCGATCCTCCCCTAAGAGAATATGTTGGTATACTGTACGCAGTCTTGTATAAGAGCAGTAGGCTACTTGAGTAGTAGTTCAAGATTCTTACCAGACTTTTGTAGAAGTTAAAGTTGCTTATTAGAATATTACTTTAGACCCCGGGATCAATGGCGACCCAGCTGGGGGTGATCAGGCCCCGACTTGTGTCCAGGTAGCTCACTCCTCCACCCATCCCCCCTCTAATCCAGAGCCAAGAGGAAGCTTTTTCGGCTGCTTCTAAGATTCTCTTCTCTTTTTTTTCTCTCATCACTCCTCTCTTTTCATCTCTCCATGTTACAGAGTTGTATTTGTGATTGTACAGCTAATCTGAAAAAAACAAGAAGAGCATGAGATGACCATGTTTCTATAATAACCACAGTTATTCATGGTGAAGCGATTTCTTCTCTATCTATCTCCAGTGTAGCGAAAAAAGTATTTTCACAAGGTCCTTTTGACACCAGTCTGCGTTTCCGCTCATCTTTATTTACACCGTATCACTTTCATTTTATTACACTTGATTACCTCGGAAATGGATGCATCTCATTTAGTGGAGATACAGTATCTGTGCTGCATGTGTGTGTTTGTACTTGTGTGGTGTCATGGTAAAAATAATCTCTATGGTTTTCAATTCATTAATCACATAAAGGTAAAAGATATGTTCGCTCAGAAGTGACATGAAATTACAGTAAGATTGACCCCTTCATACTTTTTCTATATATTGGAAATATTAGATTTTCTACATAACATATTATATGTTATTCGACAGATATTGATATTAGTTTAGCTCAGACAGGATGTGTAGTTTTTTTTCCAACATCTCTTTTTTTTCTAGCTGTGAGCCTAGCTGTAAAAGCCACTGTGATATTTGACCTTCCTGAATGTGCTGAACAGTGACAGCTGAGTACATTCACACACACACACACACACACACACACACACACACACACACACACACACACACACACACTACAGTACCTTTAATCATTTCAAGCATTGTTTGCCAGAGGCTTTCATATTTCCTCTTTACTTCCAGTCCTTCTGTTTGTAGAATACAAATCAGCGTGCCCGGGGAAATCTCGACCCACAACCTCATTATCTCCAGGGACAAAACAACATCACTGTTTCATTGCTGCCTCTCAACCTGAATGCTTTTGTCCAACAAGCCAATACATTACTTTATATGAACAGCACGCACAGATACACACCAGTAGTTTTACTGTAGGTTATTGGGTCAAAATGATTGAAGCATAATCGATATTTATCCATTAGAAAGATCTGACATCCCAACCATGAGTGAAAAAGACCCCAAATCAATAAGTCGGACTTAGCTGTCTAAGATATAAGTCACATCTCCTGCTGGATACTGTATCAGCTAAACCCCCCTGTATGTCCAATAAAAAATAGATAAAAAAAAAGACAAATGATGAAAATATAATGACATATTTCTTATAGACCACATCCTCATTGTAAAAGATATTTTCCCTTTATTTTGATCAATTCTGTAAGTCATCCATTTCACAGGTTGGTCAGGAAAAAAAAATGAATAAAAAAAAAAAATATTGTGTTTTGGAGCCGCTGGATGTGTGTTTCACTGTTTATTTGTGGAAGATAAGACATTTTATCACAGTGAGCTCAACAATTGATTTGCATAAAAGTCTGATGAAATACAACATTATGTATTGTAACTAGTTAACAATATGAATGATTTGACTTAAGTGGAATAACAGTTTATCATAATATCAAGCAAAATATGAAAGTTTTAAGGAAATACTGATTCATTTTACGGTAGGAGATTTAATTAATTGAAGTTTGATTTTATAGGTTTAAAGCTTTGGTCTAGTGACTCTCTCAACTCTATAATGAGCTGTGACTCCTTCTGTGTCTCCTTGAGGCAAGGCAAGGCAAGGCAATTTTATTTGTATAGCCCATTTTTACAAACAGTTTGTCTCAAAGGGCTTTACATGGCATCGTAGCAACATCCTCTGTCCTTAGACCCTCACATCGACTGAGGAAAAACTCCATGGAAAACCCTTTTAACAGGGAAAAACAGGAGAAACCTCAGGGTGAGCAACAGAGGAGGGATCCCTCACCCAGGACGGACAGACGTGCAATAGATGTTGTTACAGACAAGAAAACAGTTTACAGTTTGTCACAGAATGTGCGGAATATGGAAATGTTAGCAGGAGTTGATGAAGGCAGTCTCTGGTGAGGGGAGGGGGGGGGGCAGGGAGAGCCGGTCAGCTCGATGGGAGGACTGGGTGGCAGACTGGTCCATGGGAAGGGAGGGGAGGCCGGTCTAACGGCAGGGGAAGGGGTGGGAGGGGGGCGATGTAGGCGGCGGCTGGTGCAGAGAGATGGAGCTCCGGTGGATCTGCGGAAACACAGAGAGAGTGCGAGACACCAAGGCCAAACTACAAAGTACAACAGAAAATGACAGTTCAAAAATATACTGAGGAGAGGAGAGGAGAGGAGAGGAGAGGAGAGGAGAGGAGAGGAGAGGAGAGGAGAGGAGGAGAGAGGAGGGGGGAGGAGGAGAGAGGAGGGGAGAGGAGGAGAGAGGAGGAGAGGAGAGGGCTCTGTGTAACCAGATGTGTCCCCAGCAGTCTAAGCCTATAGCAGCGTAGCTATAAAATGGTTCAGAGCTACCTGAACCAGCCCTAACTAAAAGCCCTGTCATAAAGGAAGGTCTTAAGTCTAGACTTAAATGTAGTTAGAGTGTCTGCCTCTTTGACCCATGGAGAGAGCTGGTTCCACAGTAAAGGAGCCTGGTAACTGAAGGCTCTACCTCCCAGTCTGTTTTTAGAGATACTGGGAGTCACTAACAGACCTGCGTTCTGGGAGCGGAGTGCTCTGGTAGGACAGTAAGGAATGATTAGTTCTTTCAGATAGGTTGGAGCTTTGTCATTAAGAGCCTTATAAGTCAGGAGAAGGATTTTGAAGTCTATTCTAAATCCTACAGGAAGCCAGTGGAGAGAAGCTAAGGTGGGAGAGATGTGCTCTCTCTTCCTAACTCCTGTCAAAACTCTCGCTGCGGCATTCTGGACTAGCTGGAGACTCTTTAGAGAGTTTTTCGGACATCCTGACAGGAGAGAGTTGCAGTAGTCTAGCCTAGAAGTGATAAATGCATGCACTAGTTTCTCAGCATCACTCTGGGAGAGAATATTCCTAATCTTAGTGATACTGCGCAGATGGAAGAAGGCGGTCCTAGTCACGTGTTTTATGTGGGAGCTAAAGGAAAGGTCCTGGTCAAAAATGACTCCAAGGTTCCGCGCGGTTGTACTCGGGGTCAGGGTGATGCCATCTAGAGTAGCGATCTGATCAGAGAAAGTGTCCCTGAGATGTTTAGGTCCAAACACAATGACCTCAGTTTTATCTGAATTCAGTAGCAAGAAATTAGAGGACATCCAGGATCTAATGTCTTTCAGACAGTCTTGCAGATTGATGAGCCGGCTTCTGTCATCTGGCTCCATGGACAAGTAGAGTTGCGTATCATCCGCATAACAGTGAAAATTGATTGAATGCTTCCGGATGATGCCACCTAATGGGAGCATGTAAAGAATGAAGAGGAACTGAGCAGGTTTATTGACTGCCACCGCTTGACCACCATCCCATCCTATTTCTAGCTGGCACGTCGGGTGGACAGGCAACATCAGTGGTTGTGTAGACGGTGCCATGCTGAGTGTACCACACCGAGTGTGACAGGAACCATCCTGTGTCTGTGCCGTGTGTTTGTCTCTCGTGTTTTCTGCCTAGATACAGAGGAGGGAGGGGATAAGCGTTTTCTGAGAGGAGAGGGGAGTTGCCCCTGAGTCATAATCTTTGTCTCTTTTATGTGAAAAGTATAAAGTGGTAACATTATAGAGTCATTACCTGACAACAGAACAGCAAATAATAATTATGCCTTTTCCAGCAAAGTAATATTTTAGTATCTATTAAGACTTTTTAGCCGCAGGAGGAAGGTTCAAGCATGAAGTATGATGAAGGATGTCTTTCTGTCCCAATGGGTCTAGTTGTTGAAGAAGACACACACACACACACACACACACACACACACACACACACACACACACACACACACACACACACACACACACACACACACACACACACACACACACACACACACACACACACACACACACAGAGTTATTTTTCTGTAATGTAAACAGGCGAATTAACTTCCTGGTCACAGATCTTTTCACAAAGAAGTCTGTGAGAGTGAGGGGAGCACATTGCTATAGAGTCTTCACACAGGGCCACTTCTGTCAAATGGGACCAAACAGTATACCGCCTGGTTCAGTTGTTGCCAATGCTGAGAGGAATGGTGAGAAAGAGGATGAGGAGGAGCAGAGGAAGATGAGGCCTCATCTTACCTCTTACTCACTTGCAAACAAGGATGCAGACTGTTTTCATTACATGACACTTAAATTGGAGGATGGACTACAGACCTGCACAGTGGGTCATCATCTACATAATCCATGCATGCACACTCCAAATCAAATTAAAATGGCTACACTCATCTTTGATGATGTAAAGCTTCTTTTCCCAAAGCCGGAGAGAGTGAGAGTGTCCCTCCATGAATTCTATTCTATTCTTGTTTCCAGTTTGCAGCTGCTGGATGTCCACTCCAGAGCCTCACATTTATGTATGACACAGATCCAATGGACCCTCACATAGTAGTTATAAGTCTAACACTGACTTATAGGAGCATATAGGCATAAACAAATACATAAAACATAAAGACCAGAAGCTACTTCTAGTTTGCAGATTTATTTCAGTGTAGAGCAGCTGCTCTCCTGCACCCTAGGTCTGTGTGGATGAATTTAAAGCAGAGTAGTGATGAAAAGAAGGAGCCTCTCTATCACTACTTCCTCTCTGTATACTTCCTCCCCTTCCCTTCTTCAGTTCATTTCTTTCACTCCTTTATAAATCGCCTCACTCTCTCTGCGGTATTTCTCTCCCTTTGAGTCGGACCATTGTTAGGTTTCCCTCTCCCCTCCCCTCCACTCCATCCATCTGTCTTTTTGATCAGTCCTTCCCTCTTGTTTTTTGTCTTTTACAGTAATTCCCACTCACACATCCAGCTCTCCTCCTCCTTCTCACTTCTCTCTGCCTCCTCTCCTCCACCTCCTTTCCTTGTATGACTATCACCTGCTTTGACTCAGCTCAGCTCTCTTTATCTGATCTCTTCTTCCTTCATATCCTTATGATTGATGATTCCTCACCTGTCTCTCCTCTTGTTCTCCACACCTCTGCTATTAAACATTTTTTCTTTTCCTTTTCCCCTTTTCCTTTCCTTATTCTCTACTTTCCCTCTCCTCTGGCGTCTCTCTCTGCAGTTTTTTTTTTATCTGTTAGTCCCTTTCTCCTCTTTGAATTCCACCAAACTACAGATTTCTCTCTGCAGTGCAGATTTGTCAGCCTCCACCCAAAATGTATTTTCTTCATCCTGTCCAACCCTTCATGATTCTGTACAGTAGTAATGTTGCAGGTGGTATTGAGTCAGTAACACAAGTAAATGAAATATCAAAGTATTCAAAGTCTGGTGTAACTTGAATACTTGACAGGTCCCTCTGTCCATCCATATTGACTCTGCCACTGCACTAGATATTATCACTGGTGCTAAACCAGCTCCCATGAGGTCTGGAGAGCGTGCCAATGGCCAGCACCCATAGGACCTTAGTCAACATCAACACCCCCTTGAGCCTCTGTTCCAGAAATTCAGTCACAAGCTCTTGGGGACTGTAGCTGTTGAACAAAATAATGGTTATTATAATGTAATGTATTTATTGACATGACATTATTGGGGAACATGGCCACACTTTCATTAGATTTCATCCCACTGCACTTCAGATGTATTAGCTCCTGCCGATGGTTACGCAATGTTATGGAGGTGAGATTCATCTATTATTTAATTGGCAGAAAATCACAAATATCACAACAGTTTGCACTGATTATTAAAATTCTTCAATATTTCCAACAAACACAAAAGTGCAAAGATGTTAATTTGACACAGTAACTGAGTTGTAGGCCTGCAGATGAAATTAGACTTATACACCATTTTAAGTTGAGTTATACTACACCACAGCAGTGGTGTGTGTTTGGCATGTGTGTTTGTGTCTGTCAGATAATCCTTATCTAATGTATCAGGTTATCTTGTTAAATGAAGGCGGCCCCAGTGATCACAACACACACACACACACACACGCACACGCACACGCACACACTGTACACACTCTGCATCAAGCCAGGCCCTGCATTATACATGTCTGGTAAACACATAGCCTACATAGAGTGCGTGTGTTTGTATGTGTGTGTGTCTGGTCTCTTGTTTCAGCATGGAAAAGGTGACAGATGATGTAAAGTGTGATTAGAAAGGTGGGGGTGTTGTTTTTTATGTGCGTGTGCGCACACACACAGACACACTGCAACACATTGTAATGAGGGGAGTATGAGTTTGCATGGGAGGAAGAAAGGATTATTATAATTATAGAAGGCGACTGGAGGTGGAAAATGGATGGATGACTCTCAGTCTCTCACTCACACACACACACACACACACACAGACAGACAGACACACACACACACACAGACACACACACACACACACAGAGACACAGAGAGACACACAGACACAGTTAAGTTAAGTTGAGAATGGGTGAGGGAGAGAAATATGCAGAGATGGAGAAAGGAAAAAGAAGAAGAAGAGGGGGATGAATGGGGCGGGGAGTCTAACTCTTGTGTCTTTGTGTAAATCCGCTCTTTTTCCTCCTTCTCATCTTCTATTCACAGCTCTGTAATTTACTGTGACAAGAGAACCCTTTGGAATTACCTCCATTATTTATACAATAGATGTCTTAAAATATGATCTGATCTTCATCATTCTTTCTTTCTTTCTTTCTTTCTTTCTTTCTTTCTTTCTTTCTTTCTTTCTTTCTTTCTTTCTTTCATTAATTAATTCTTCATAAGTTACGAAATGAAAAAACACATCTGTTCAAACTCATTGTGCTCTTCTGTTCCATATTGAAAACATCCATCAAACCGTTATCAAACAAGTCCAGTCAATGAAAAAGGAGGTGTGGGTTAGAGACACCTGGACTTTTCAGTTTTCAGTTTGCTGTTCACAAGAACATCTGCTGATGTGAACTTGGCCCCATAAACAGATCTCAGAGGAGTTTCTATCAAGAAATGGAAAGAACATGCAGTGCTGTGTGTACTGTACGGTGAAAAACAGTTCACTGCCAACCTAACATCTTCCCAAAGGTGAAATAGGATGGAGGGAGCATCTGGATCTGGGATTGATCTATTGCCTTTGGGCCTGAGCAGGGAAAATGAATTCCCAGTTTTATCAAAGTTCATTTATCCAGGTCTCTTCCAGGATGTTGTCAGGGTGATAGTCCACCTGGTGAAGCATGGACAACGATCCTAAACACCAGAGTAAATCAACATCAGCATGACCTCAGAAGAAAATCCACATGTTGGAGTGGTCCACCAAGTAGAGATGCTGTGTTAGAGCTACTTGGGACACTGTGTTTGTCCACATTTGTGACTTAGATGGAGTCCAGCTCACCCATCTGTGAAGAAAACCAGGTCATACCAAAGGGTTCACATTGTTGTCATTGTCTGTGTTATTACCTCTTCCTCATCTTTTTGCATTTGTACATCAGTGCAGATGTTTACAACAGTGTGACCGTTTTGTAGTACTTCAGGTTATTTTTGGTGCTCTGTTATAGTGACAGATTAAAGTACCTATTTTATGTGTTTGATGAGACATGCTGTGCAGTTGCACATTTGCAATTTACTGTCACCAAACTCTGATGTGCCAGCTGTTGTTATGCAGCAGGAGGAAATAAATCATTCTAATCTGGTCAGTGGTTCTTCTGGGGCTTGATGCCACTCTGAAGTTTACAGTAGCTGTAATGATGGGTGTTAAGTGGAAATTGGAGCTCAGTTGTTTTACAATGAGACACCGATCAATCAAATTTTTGACTGATACATTTCTGTCCATCCATTTGTTTTTCCGTGTTGACATGAAGAGTGAAACCTAAGTGCAGTTAGGACAGCACATGTACCTCAGATGGCTTTTGTAATTGTAGATTTGCTGTGGTTGTCAGAGGTTTTCTCAAAATCTCTTAATGTTTTACTGTAATTAATGTCCAACAGCATGGCTCAGGGGGCAAAGTGGGTTGTCCAGTGATGAGAAGTTATGTGTTTTAATTCCTGGCTCCTTCATGCTGAGAAGTTTGTCAGGATAAGGTACAGATTCCCAGATTGCTTTGAGTTGGTTGATAAGATTGAAAAGTGCTGTATTTTCAAGTTGAGCCAGTATTAAATTTATTTTTCTGATTTAATTTCATGACTTACACAACGGTTACAGTTATTAGATGTTATCATCTTTGCTCTCTCAGTGTGGAGCTAAGAACTCTGGGTAACATGTTTTTGGATCTGATTTATTTATATCTTATCTTCCACTTTTTGGTGAAACCTAAAGTATCAGAAACCAATGAGAAGAGCTTTTAATGAGGTCAGATACACACACACACACACACACACACACACACACACACACACACACACACACACACACACACACACACACACACACACACACACACACACGTTGTTATATTAACAGGCACTGAATATATTTCTTTTATGCACACGTATGCACACGTCTAAGAAAAAATTTCCACTGCTATGTGCAGGTGACAATAAAGGTTTTCTGATTCTGAAAAGCATCTATCATGCACAGCAACTAAAAAACGTGAGTTATCACAAAATGTCCTAGGTGATACACACAGATTTAAAATGAGGTCTTCACACTCCATGTTTCACAAATGATTATCATTATTGTAATTGTTACTTTTTATTGTAATTATTATACTATAATCACTGAATGAATGCTGCACTGATGGAGAACAGAGAGTTCAGCTGTGCCCCTGCACAGGAGGCTGCTTTATTATTTTCCATGATCTATTGTTACATAAAAATGAAAAAGAATTATTTCGTAAGCAGCAGCATCACTCATCCGAGGCAGTAAAACTAAACAGCCTGGAAATGATCAATAGTCTGAATCCCTATAATCTCACAGAAGAAGCTCATTTTAATGTGTATCATGATTAACACCTGCAAAACAAAGTCATTCAGCTGACTCTCCATCGTTGTGTTAACAGTCACTGCACCAAACCCACAAGATATCTGAAGATTTTGTGTTTTTATTTTGTTTGATATGACACCTTAAAATGCCAGGATTGGAACATGTGATCTCCTCATACTGTCTTCTCAGGTGATCTTTCCTTTACTGAAAAAATAATATGATACTAAGTTATTAACTAACTTATAATCACAAATATATTTTGTTTACAATGTACTGGTAACAATAACTTTATTTTTTTTGTAAACATTTACATGCATATGTATTTTTTCACCCCAAATCCAATGCCACCACCTATGGGTCCACAGTTGTTACCTTGGTTCCTTCCACACCATCAAACTTTATTTGCTCTCAGATCTTTTTATCCCTCCCAGCTTATGGATGAAGTCCCAGCATTCCTTTGGGTTTACTTTCTTTAGCACTGAATTTCATTTTATTCTTTTGCAGACTTTATGAGACTTTGCTCTTTATTTCTCATCTTCCATTCATTTCAGTGTCTTCCACGAGCACTTGAGGGCTTTGTGTCTTATTCTCTCCACTAGATGACAGATTGATTCAGTACATATTTAAAAACACTTTAGTCAGTGCTGAAAACTTGGATTTGTTGAATATTGTGTTTCAATGGCACAGATGAAACACAACAAACTCCACAGGAGCATTCATAGTGTCTTTGTGTGTACAGAGAATCATTTAAATCTATTCCTGCTGCTGCTTAACAGTGAGTTAACAAATAAAGTTGTTGGAAAATAACCAGTCAGGGTTTACACCTCATCAGTCCAGCAGTCAGGAATGCATCTCTAAGCAATGTTACAGTAGCAACGCTATATAATTCATCAGGTGATACACACTGGAGACTGTAGAAAACCATCATAGTTGTTGCCTAGTACAGCTACCATGTGTGTTCTTGTATGATGTGCTCAGAGTTGAGCAGCAGGCCAGAGAGGTGACAAGAGGCCAGAGAGGTGACAAGACTTATAGTATGTCTAAATACACATATCACTCAGTGTGGCTTTATCGTATAGATTTGAAAGACAACTGATGGAACAGAGACAAAGTTAACAACATATATAATTTTCTTGAAGTATCAAGTATTTTAATCATGTATTGAGTAAACCCCCCCAAAAAACATTCTAACTTAAAAATGTCAAGTAGCTACCAGTAGCCTGTATAAACCATTATTAGACGAAAAGACAACATACATCCATTCTTCCATCAGTCACCTTTCTGATCTGAAATTTAAAATGTTTTTCCCCGGAAACATGACAAAGTTAAATTGTGCCCATGCATAAGTGTGCACACACATCATAGCTGCACACAGGCCCTTGCACTACACCTGTGACTTTACCCACACCCAGGGTTAAATGTTGACAGTCAACGCTTCTGCAGGTTTTACTCTTCCTCCTAGTCCCGGTTTGCAGTCAACTGACATGATGTGTGAACATGAAGCTCCTCTGTCAACAATTAAAGCAGTTATATGCAGAGGAAGGCAGAAAGCGCAGAGCAGGAAACATAATTACATATTTGGAGCAAGAAAACAGGAAGTTCAGGAGGAGGGAAAACTGGGAGAAAGAAGAAGGAGTAACAACAGAGAGTGGAAGTAGCAGGAAGTTAATAACATCCTGGAGCAAGTGAATAAGAAAAGTGTTCTTTAAATTCAACCCGGGTCACACACAGTTCATCTCCACAGGAACTGACTACTACTTCAAATTATAACTCTGATGTATTTATTCAGTCTTTAGTCACAAATCAAATGACTCTGAAAGCAGAACAGAATTAACTTTGATTAATATATTATAAACTAAATCAGAAGTTCTTGGAAATCCTCATCTTCAGCCATGCTGTCTTATCTTTGACTAAATCACTGCGGCAACAAAAAAGCTTAGAGACAAAAATAGATCACAGATCATTGTGACAACTCGTCCACCTCAGCCGTGTCCGTGTACAATCTGCAGGGAAATTAGTAAAAGATAACAATGAAAGAAAAGCATCTGTTGAAGCTGCACAGCTGGAGCATGTCACTGACAGTTTTATTATTTAGTATTTGTCCAAACATCAACGACAACTTTAAGCCCATGCTACTGTAGCAATGCTGTGACATACTTCATGGCAATGCAGAGAGTTACCCAATTACAGTAACCAAGTTAACTCATAATGGCCGCGTTTCCCAGATTCGATCTTTCTTAAGGACTTAAGAAGGCTCTTAAGAAGGGTTCGGCTAACCCCTTGGACGCACTGCACGCGGAAGCTGGGCGCGCGCACTGCGCGCGGCTTCTCGGGCGCTTGGGTGGTCGCACTGGGAGCGTACTTCTCCTCCTCTCTCCGCGCCGGTCAGACATCGACTGCAGTCGTTCATACTCGTATTCACTCGGTTTTCCACACACACGTCATTTTAAACATGTGTCTGTGTGTCTCATGTGCAGACGCAACGGTCAAATATGTATAGATGGACAAGCAACAACTTAATTAATCATCATTTAATTATTTTATTTTGAAAATTGACCGGATTCTCTCGCCTTTTCTGTGCCCGACTTCCTGTCTGGTACGACCACGTCTGTCCAGCTTGACAGACGGCGCTCTCGGCGCGCGCGGCTCGCGCGAAAAATAGAAATGAACCGAACTGAAGCGCTCCAGGCGCGCGCACTGCGCTCCACAGCGCGAGATGTGCGGCCAGGCAGACCTGTTAACATGTGCGCCGAACTGAAACTCCCTCCGCTCCAGGGCGCTGCGCTTCGGTTCCGCGTCTAGTGCGTCCAAGCTGTAAGAAGGAGCGCTAAGATACGGGTGTTTCCCAGATGCGTTCTTAACTGCCTTCTTAAGATCTCGCCAAAGAAGCTTCTTAAGAAGCTCTTAACGGGAGCTGTCCACCACCACAGTACTGAAACTGAATCAATCGATGCCAGGCAAATCGATTATTATATCACCCGCCACCTAATACACACATAGATCACACACAGTGACCAGCGCAGCTGCACCGACGGGCGATGTATAAACCGAAGACGGGATTTCCACTTTCCAAACACGGGGTTAACACAGGTCCCGGTGTCCGCGGGCCTGATTAGAAACTTCTCCGCTGTTGTTGCCGCGTTGGTCACGGGCAGTGACGGACTGGCCGTAGATGACACGGCACAGCCGCGTAAAGATGCGGCCGAGACGGCTGCGTGACCATGTGATTGATGTGTGTGAAAATAAAAAATAAAAACGTGCGCAGGGGCTGGCTGGTTTACAGCCAGACAACTCTGGAAAAGAAAGTGGAAGCATTGCCGTGGTCTGGGTTCGAATCCACCCACTAAAATATTATTTTGGTGATCAACACGTTTTTCTTTTCTCATCATCATTAAATGATCAATGCAAGGCTACATATGTATATAGGCTACATATATACTGTATTTAGGCAGTGGAGTGTTAATGCGTGACAGTCTTTTTGGTGCCAGTATAACATGGCACAGGAGGATCAGTGTCACGGCTGCCACACTCCGTGACACTGACCCTTGCTTGCGATGCCCCCACCACACCAAGAAGCTGCCCACTGTGTAAAAACACGATGAAACAGCGACACTAGGGGCTGATTTAAGAACGGTTGTTTTTGATGTTCATGCAGATATGGGACGTGGATGTGTGCGTAAAAATTTATGATGAATGATGATGATTAATTTTATTTGTGTGCCTGATGTGCAGAGCACATGTTATTCCTCATATTTAGTTTATTATTGTTCTTATTTTATTTTTTTATCTCTTTATTTTTTATTTCGGCACATAATTTAATGTTTTAAACATACGATGTGCACTGTTTAATATCTTGCTTAGTGTGATATTGATTTGCCTTGAAAACGTGAGCGTTGGTCGCTAAGAAGACTCGTAAGAGTGGGTCCGCTCGATCTTACATTTCCTTCTTAGTGAAAGATCTTCTTAGGCTAAGAGCGACTCTGGGAAACACGTTCTTCTTTCACAGCGCTCTTAAGAGCGCTCCAAAGAAGATCTTAGCGCTAAGAGCTTCTTAACAAATCTGGGAAACGCGGCCAATATCATGCTGTAGCTGCCACTTATTAAAACTGACATCTAACATTAAGAAGCATCAATTTACCTGCATATAGAGGATAAACTATGTGGCCTGTAGCAGCTTGTAGACCTCTCAATCTCAGTAAAGCCAGAACAATATAAGAGAATATACTGTATAAGAAATTCAGCCTTGGACATCTGGCACCAGAATGCTCCAAAGACAAATATGGACACATGCAGTAAGTTGTGGAAGTAGCTAACAAATAGCTTAAAAATATTTAACTGTAGATGAATGTGACAGTAGCTACAACATGTAGCCTGGATGTGTTATTAGTATACATCTATTAACAGCTGTAGAAGAGGCAAAGAGAGCATTAATAGAAAGCCTGCATGCATACACGAGGTTGTAAGTCATTACATGTGCCTATAGTATGAATGACAGCCAATGGTCTACTGTGAATATTACATTTCCATGATCTGGGTCGTTGTGTTTTTGGATAAGTTCATCACTGCTCCTCAGCACTCAAACACAGCCCTGTGTGTTCACTGTAGACGTCTGCAGGCTTCTCTCCACGATACAAACCAAACATCAGTGGTTTATTTTCACAGTCGCCATTCTTCTTTTACACCGAGTAGTTAAATAGAAGGTGGTAGTTTAATGGATTTCTCATAGAAGAGTGTAAAACAGGAGAAAGATACACAATTCTCACTTTCCCCCCTCTTTAAAATCACTTGCTGTTTTCATTGCTCTCAGCCTCTGTGCCATCATGCATTGGATGGTTATATCTCTGGCAGCTGGAAGGAACTAACTGAAGTGGATGCACACGTCAGGTCACTGGTGTAGCTAAATTATAGCACTTAATCTCCAAATATAGCTTATGAAAAGCACTGAACGATGTAGATTGATGATATGTCGCATAATGTAAAACCATGTAATGGTTTTTTTTCCCCCACTAGATGTTCTGATGACGCTCTTTCTTGGCCAACGACGGGCAATAGCAACATATCACAAGATTTATTAAGACTTGGTTACATTACTTGGTGGTTACATTAAGTTAAAGACAACCCCCCGAAGCCATTGCTGGCCACTCACACACACTGCACTCTACACACAATGGGCTCTTAATGCAGTTAGAAGGACACAGTCACCATGTTTATTTCATGAAGTGTAATGCCACTATTAACCTCAGCAGCACACGCCACTCCCCACAGTAACTCAACTCTTGAGATGAAATCTAATCTGTAACTCCAAACCCTAAAAGCAACACAGATCATCAAATGGCTTCACCCCCTGTGGATTTTTCTCCTCGTTCTTCACTTACTATATAGGAGAACATCTGGTCGTCGTCAGTGCAGTGACACAAAAATGATAGCAAATTAAATTCACGTCATTAAGATTTGAGTTCTGGTTGGTTTTAGTGGCGCCATGGCGACTGGTGGCAGTGTGCTTATACTCGTACATCGCACATGTATTGAACTCTGAGAGCAGTTAATCTGTTATAAATCCAACAAAGTGAGAGCAGCTGCTGTATCTTCTGACAGTGCAGCCGAACACACTGTGGGCAGTGGGGATTCATTGCATATTGTTTTAATAAATCAGAAAGACAATAAATAACGTGAGCAGCCGTGTTCAGAGCCGGTTTCAACACAATAGTAGATCACAGGAAAAACTAATTAGTGACCTTATTTCTCTAAATATTTCAAGTGATAAAACACAGTTAGCATGAATCTTAGTGGCAGATACAGTATATTACATGTACACTTCCTGGGGCTGTTTCACAATAAAGACACCCTGTGGTTTACCAACTAACCACCTTAAATGTAAAGCAGTGGTAACATTACACAGCCCTGATACATTTTAAGCAACACACCTGCATTGTTTGAAGGTAATCCGATTTCTGCAAAGGAGAGGTGGATCTCATAGAAACAATAAAATCTTCTCTCCACATAGATCAGATAAAATGTAAATACTCTGTAGCAGGAAAATGCCGACTGTAAATAGTATCAAAAATAGACTTAAATCATCAGTAATTCACATCTCCCAGAATGCCTTTTGACAAAACTCAGGAGTGTCTAGGCCTGTTGCCATCATCCAGAAACATCCAGTCTTGTGCTCATACACCAGTATCCAAAGAGACATGTTTCATTTTCTCTTTAATAGTGATATTAGATAGATATAAGATCCAATCCTCCACAGGCAGGACGCAGCTCAGCAGCGGGGGGATTTGGCATCAGCAACTTGTTATTGTGCCTTCCATTCCCCTGCACCACATGCACACCGAACGGCTTTTTAATCTCATCTAATACAGTGTGTTTAAATGAAATGGATGATCCATGGATCGACTATTACAGACCAATATGTTACAGGGAACAAATTGTTTTCATCCCTCTATCGCTCCGTTTCTGGTCCTTCCACCTTCGTGTATGCTTGGCTGATCCTCTGCCGCCTTCCCAACAACGTTCACAGATTACAGCTGAATGTCGAGTAAATGGTTTCCGCTCAGCCATGTCATCATAATCCATGTTTTTCATGACACACGAGATGATTCACGGGAAAGTGTGTGAGGGCGGGAGAAGATGGTTGAGTAGAATTTGTTTCATGATGCATTATGTTTCTTGAATGGGTTCATTGGGGGGTAGTGGAGTGTAAAAGCTTGCTGTGTCTTCATATAGCACACACTGGGCTCTAATACATCCACATTTGACAGCTGTTACCTGATTTTGAAAAGGGACGTTCACAGCAATAGTTGACATTTGATTTTATTTGTCTGTGTGTAATTCACTTTCTTCAGTGCACCGAAGAAAACAAAAACACTTTAAACCAAGTTGCTGAGATATGAAAACAAGAACTGACATAGCAGTTTTGTCTAAAAATCTCATTATCCAGTCAATTTCTGTAATGTGTAATACATAGGATTATACTCTGATAAGCTACCATTACAACCACCTCTGCCTAAAAGCACTAAACATAAGGTCTCTAAAACACATAAGGTGCCCTCATATTAGAAGCAGATCCTTTTAGTACTCACGTCTTAATAATGTGGACTTCACACACAGTGTAGAGGAACTGACTTCACCTCACATATAAACATACGGCAGTTACACAATAGCCATGTACTGCCTCTGAGTCATAATGTTTGTCTCTTTTTATGTTATAACAGTATAAAGCGCTAACATTAAATACGCATTGCTTAGAAACAGAACATCAAATACAGATTATGACTTTTCCAACAAAGACTTTTAGGCCTCAGTAAGGCGGTTAAGGATGAAGGATGGTGAAGGATATGCACAGTATACACACACACATAGATACAGTATAAGCGTGTAATATATGTGTGCTATACAATTCAGCTGACACCTAGAAAAACACTGAAACACATTTCCAGTCTTTATAAGCAGCGGCATAGTGCTGCTCTGGGCCTCCCCTTTGGCTCAGCTTGACAAACCATATAATCTACCTTCTTGCCATGGAAGGTGTGAAAAGCGAGAAATAATTTATTCTGTCAATACCAGAATTCACTGTGTAACATGTGTTGCCTCCAGCTTGCAGCCCGCTGTCATATATTGTATACATCACATGTTTTATACAGTATACAGGGCATATCCAATAAGTGACTGTGGTGTCAATTAGCATTTATTATTTAGCTTTGGGTTATACCACAGCTCGTTATCTCATTTGTCTTCGTCTTTGTAAATGTCAATTATGGCACATACCTTCAGGCCTGTGGCAGCAGCTAGATGATATTGCTGCTGCTGACCTCAGAGGCAGGGCGGAGGCTGGAGCCTGGTCCAACAGCTGTCAAGTCATTTTATACGTTATGATGCTACTTTAAAGTCACTTAAATGTAGTTTATTGACATTTATTGACATCCAGGCAAATCAGAGTGAAAATAAACATCAGACTGATCATAGAAGTCAATCGTGTTTATTATAGTCATATCTAAATATTTTTCCTGTCACTGAGCTGCTTTTTTTTTCAGGTTTAAAGAAAAGACGAATGAAATAGAGACTGGAGGATGTGTGTGTTTGGTGTGATGACTACAGGATGACATACTGGAGTCATTCTGAGTCTTGTTCTAAGTGGTTTTATGTTTGAAGCACATCAGTATCTCCTGTATTGACTGACTGCAGTGGGCTTTACTCCTCAGAAAATGATGCTGTTGGTTGTATCAGTGAATTCCCAACTGGAGCCTTGGGTTTCCAGGAGGCTTTGAACAATGCAAGGAATCATCTGATTCGCCAGATGTTCAGTTTACAATCATATATGACAGGAAACAACAAATCCTCTGCTTTTTGTTTAAACAATTCAGTTGAGGAATCTTGATGTGTTGTAGAGGGATAAATGTGTAAAGGTCAAACGAGTTTTAATTTGTAAGTCCATTGTTAATTCTGTTAATTTACTGCACATACTGATCAGCTCACATTTATGAATTTATTGTGCACTAATATCTGTGTGATCTCTGACTACGATCAGACCGTAGTCTGTCCTGTTTGGACAGGACAAGTGGGAGGTCCAGTGTAACAATAGTTGTAGTGTAAGATAATTATACAGCCTCATCACTATTCAGAGCGACGCATACAGACAAGAAAAGAATATTTTACTAACCTGCCCTGTTCACATCCGTTTTACAAACGAGCTGTAACACACACACACACACAGTCTCACATCGTTACATCATCAGTTTCACAGTTTCCTAAATACCACCCGAAGGACGCTGTGTTTACATTAGCATAAATGAGCTTATTGAGTGTCTCTGTTGAACAGAGGGGAGGAGGAGACGTGATATTTAGTTGAGGAGTACGGATGGATTAAAGGATCAGATTTCAGGGAGCTTTTTTGTGTTCTGTTATCCAGACTGTTTGTACTATAATACAGAGCTGGATCCCCACCTGTTCCTGCCCTTTCTTCCAGATTCTTTATAGATAATCCCTGCCCAATTCCCTCTGTGTTAATTACTTGAAATTAATGGATGGTGTTTTTCACTGTCTTACTGAATTGTAAATAAACTTGAAATTGATTTAACACTAATTTATATTTTGTGAGATCCTTTTCATTGACA
The DNA here is from genome assembly GCF_905171665.1 of Trachurus trachurus. NCBI lineage: Eukaryota > Metazoa > Chordata > Actinopteri > Carangiformes > Carangidae > Trachurus > Trachurus trachurus. Next base: position 23,003,385 of record NC_139892.1, on the reverse strand, counting down.
TTAATTATAACATACAGTTACAGACCAGATGATATTCACTTACTAAGTACTTTATAAGACGCCTGCATGTCCATGACATAAAGAGCAGGAGCTGAACTGAGAGAAAACCGTTCATTATTACTGTGGAGTGACTGCATACAACATATTTACACACATCTACATGTACATGAACGTAACTCATTTAGAGTATATGTTATGAGAAAAAAGCATAAAATATCAAGAAGCTCTAACCTTTTTCATCCACAGATCTGTATTATAATGTCATCGAGTTTAACACTTTTATTTTAGGGGCTTTTTTGCCTTTTAATGGACAGGATAGTTGAGAGAGAGAGACAGGAAATGGGAGGCAGAATGACACGCAGGATAGGGCCGCTCCTCTCATGTTGGGCTGCTTGGTGGTTGAGTTGTTAAGAGACAAGTCCCATGCTCGCAATGGCTCAGTCCAGGCCCAGTCTCTTCCCCTTGGGCAAAAATGCCCCAAAAATATATTTAATAAAACAAAATATTTGTATTGAGCTGATTGTTAACAGTGATCATATTTAACACAGCACACTGGCTCCAGATTGTTAGATGTGAATTGTTAAATGAAAACAACAGACATTTTAAGCCTGGTTTTAGAGAAATGCCACAAAAATAAGCATTTTTCATTTCCTCTTTGTTTCCTCACTCCCCTCCTTTTACTTATGATTAGTATTGTTATTATTATCAATGAGACCAGTAGTAAAATAGTTGTGTTTTAGCGAAGGATGATAAATGGCAGCAGATCTCACTCCTTAACTCAACACTCATTATCGTCCTCCTCCCAAACACTTCCGTATCCCATCCTATCAATAATTGCCCAACTCTTACCTAAATATGAAAACATCCCTCCAGTTACACACAGAGGAGACAGTACTGTACAATCAAACTGATAGCAGCAGCAGTTGCTTATTGACACATCTAGCAGATTCAGTACCTGGTAACAAGACCTAATCCTATTCCTTTATTTGATAGAACGGTGAAGAGAGACTGAATGACATGCAGTCAAGGTAGTCTCAGTCGAAATCGACCCAGCAATCGACTACAGTATGCCCATATGGGATGTGATCTTACCACTCTCCAGCTCAGAGAGGAGCAGTATGTTTTCACAGTTCGCTGGAGGCTGCACTCACTCAGCACATGTTCACTTCTCACTTCACCAAGCTACTTTCACAACAACGCATCACATTGTGCTGTTCATCCAAGCTCTCTGTTTTCTTGTCACCCACAGCGTCAATCCCAACTTGAATTGGCTTGTTCCTCGCAGGGTTACACAACGAACCTCCAAGTCATATGCACACCTGAAAGGATTTCTTTTCATAATCTGCCATGTCAGGCTGCGGTGTCTGAGCTGTGTCACTGTGGGTCAAACCTTTGCACCAGCCGGGAAATCAGTTAGAGAAAAAGACATTTTCTGTTGTATGTGTCAGTCAAAGCCTTTCGTTATGAGCACAGACGGGGACTGAGGTCTGCAGTCTCAGTGAATACATCTTCAAGTCATACTAGTGTTGTGCTACTCAACGACCGGTCTTTGACTAGGCTACATCTTTACTCAGTCTTGTCTTGGTCTTGGTTGGGCTGGACTCGAGATTCAAGACCACAGCTGCAGTGACATCTTTTAGCAGCAAATGTCTCTCTCTGTCACTCACTCATTTATGTGATCTAGTATCTACTGTAATTCAGTAGGAGACTTTAGCAGGTTCTGTGCTGTGTTATTCTGTTCAATCAAAACTTTTTTCCAAACAATTATATACTGTATGGCATTGAATTTATATAAAATTTTATAAGGAATAATGGAAATATCAAGCTACATGATTATTATGAGTAGCCTACTGGTACTAAATACAGTAATGGTTTTGAAAATGGTCTGCATGGTCCCAGGTCTTGGTCTTGACTCGGTCAGGGTAAGGTGGTCTTGACCACAACACTACCTCACACATTAAAAAGTTCAGCTGTTGATAGACTTCACTGAATTGTTCCGATGGGTTTTTCTAGAAGATCTTGTTGACTATTACAGCATTTTAATAGTAGTAGATATATGCTTCCTTAAAGGAGAATTCTGGTCATTTTTGACCCCTAAATCGATGTCCTGATGGTCACCCAGTGTTATTATTATTATTATTATTATTATAACCTTTATTTAACCAGGTTTGTCCCATTGAGATCCAAGATCTCTTTCGCAAGAGAGACCTGGCCAAGAATGACAGCACATAGTTTCAACACATAGTCACATTAATTAAAAAACACAAAACAATTGAACAAACAAACAAAACAAAATTATAATTTTCAAAAATTAATTAATTTTCAAAATTAGTTTTTACAAGAATTTACAAGATTAGTCAAACATTTGCACTCAAGTAAAACATTTGCACTCCTGAAGCCTGGATGTGATGAAATTTATCATGGACTTGAATACATGTTGGGGGGAGCAAAAAACAATTGTACTCGGTCTACCCTACACTATATGAGTTCAGTGGTGTCTCGTAAGGATTTGAGTCATGTACCGTAGATATCTGATTGTTTTTTGAGTGCTTGTTGTGGTTGAAAGAATTGCCCCCATAGTTCAGCGTTGTCGCTATCCCTAGCACCAGGTAGCCATGGTGTAACTCCGGTTTGCCTGCATCAATTTTAATCGCATTTTTTGCTCCCCCAACACTGGGTGACCATTAGGACAACGATTTAGGGGTCAAAAATGGCTGGAATTCTCCTTTAACATAGGTCTTAACGTTGATTGGCCTGTGTGATCATATAGAGGCTGAAGTCTGTAGTGCTGCTGAATTCTAGTGTCTTCCACTGACAGTGGTTTTCTATTTTCCTGTCAACCCTCTTGGAGGAGGATTTATTGCTGGTCTGTTGTATTAGACAACAGATGTACCGTCCTAGCCTAATGTGCGGCACATTCATTATACTGCCAAAATAATCATGTTTATCTTGTTTCATTCACTTAATAGCCGGCAGCAATCCTGGAGGCTTAGTTTCCAAGTGGATTTCCTAGATTACAAAATACATACATGTGTAGTTTTATTGCAAAGGAGAAGATCACTGAGCTGTAATCATGTCCTTCCACCGTTTCATTCACTTGTGCAGCCCAAACTGATCAGTCACATATGATGCCATATCTCTCATTGCTCTCCTCTCTCTGCCTCTCTCTCTCTGTCTCTCATATATATAAAAAACTGCCCCCACACAAGGTACAGACTAAATATATCCTTCCTGTGATAATTCAGCAGAAACATTAAGGGAATGTGTAGGGACAGCGTTAGTATACAGCAGTACACCTGAGGTTTTCAGCCAGTCTCTGTGGATGAAAAATACACACATATGTTACACAGCAGAACTGAAAGAAATACAACAAAACAGCAGTCTGATCTAATGTATAGGCTACATAGTTCATCCAATCAACTGTGAATTTTCTCTGTATCCTGCTGTGTCTGGGTAAAGTTTGTGAATAATTCAATCATAAACCATAGTAAAACATGCAAATTTCAAGTCTTTACACTGTAATCATGCAAACACATTAACGTGATGTACAGTATTTGACTTTTTGTACACCAACCAAAAAAAACCACACATCTTGCAGATGACATAACTACTGTTTATCTCTCATTTCATTTATTATTATTTTGGATGCACCAATTTGATTTCTCCAGATCTACATACACCTTCTGATAATTTATTTTGGGTCCTGAAATAACATTTTACACAGGACAAGTTTGTACTATTTACCTGTTTTTGTTATTGATCCTGTAAAATAACACTGATAATTAGGTGTAGGTGTTACAGCCCTACAGGTACTTTAATTGTTTGACTATCACTTCCCATTCCAGCGTGCAGCTCCTTTTCTCTTGTATAAATAAAGCAGCAGGAGGTTTTTTGCTGCTAAAGAACAACAAGACATTTAAATATACATGTGTGTGGTACTGATGATTCCTCTGTATCTGTGTGTGCCAGGGTGGTAATTATCTGATGTATCAGGTTATCTTGTTAACCGCTAAATGAATGTAGGCTTCAGTGATCACAACAGAGACACACACACACAAACATATAAGGCAAGTTCATTTACACAAGGTGTGCATGTGTGTGTGTGTGTTTTATTATTGATTATTAATCTCCCAGTTACTGAGCCTTCATGCCAGTGACAGACGAGGCCAGAGGCATTATGTTTTCAGGTTGTCTGTCCATCCATCCCACGTATGTGAACATGATATCTTAGTAACACCTTGAGGGAATCCCATCATGGCACACTGTTCACTGTGGGCTAATTAGACTTCAAAGGTCAGTGTGACAGCACGACGAACACTATAGCCATTAATCAAGACTTCACACAGTAGTTATGACTAAATTTCAAACAAATGGTTAGTATTTTATATGACTAAAACTTATCTGACTTGTGATTTAGTTTCCTGTGTGGCAGAGAAAGCTGATTTGTTTTGGGTTTGGTGTTTGGTTTAAAAAATGACAACAATCACCAAAGGGATGTCTTTATTATATTATAACATGCTGGGGGTCATCTAACTGCAGAATGAGGTAAAATCAGCTTGGACATAATGTTTATAAGAAAATGCTGCAGATGACCACGTTGCCACTTTTTCCTCCTCTTAGAGAAAAGTGTCCTGTCCAGCAGACAGGATGCAAGCTGGGTTTGTTCCCAGAGTTCACAGTAGTTGTGGTATTCTGGCAGCCAGCAGCTCTGTGCCGTTTGTCACGCTGCTGTGCTTTGAGTCCTGAGCTTTGTGCAGAGCTGAGCTTCTTGTAAGTTAAAACGTTGTCGTCTCAGAGTGTGTCTGAGCCGCTCGAGAGCCTGCCACTGCAGAAACCTGTAAACAACCAGCACACACTGTGTGCACGCCCACGTGCATCACCCACGTGCACACATACATACTGTAGTGAAACACTCACATGCCTATGAACTCACACACTGATGCACACATGGATGGATACACAGAGAGCATGTATACCCAGAGAAGCAGAGGAGGTGACAGATTAATGTGGGTGAGGAAGTAGTGGGTGTAAATTATTCAGGAGGAGTGTGTGTGTGTTTTAGAGAGGGAGAGAGGATGAGACAGGGGGCATATACATTTCTATTCTCTCCTTTAGTTCAGAAGTATAGGAGAAATAACAAAGTGTGGTGCAATGTGCAGTCAAGTGTGTCGGACTCAGACTTGACTTTCAATACTTTCATCCACTTGTCAGTCTATAATCCATCTTTGTTCATCCATCCATTCATACACACATCAGTCCATCAATACATCCATCCACTCATTAATCTAGTCGTGCATAATCAGTCCGTCCCTCATCCAGGAAATACCCATCACTACATCAACCTTTCTGTCTCCCTCAACCTGCTCATTGACTCTTTGTTATGATTCAACAACAGCAATGGAAAACATCATGAAGATAGAGCAGGAAACCCTCCTCACCAACCCCCCTCACTGTTTCTCTCTCATCTTCCTCCCTGCCTTCATTCCCGTTTTGTCCTCCCTCTGTCCCTCTCTGGGATCTGATTCACCTTGTTTCTTTCAGTCTCTGACAGAGAGTGGCAAGAGAGGAGCAGAGCAGAAGCAGGAGGCATGTTTCTGCATTTCGAGTTCTGCTTCCCGGCTTCCTCTTCCATCTTCCTCCTGCTCTTCATCCTCCTCATTTTCCTGCCCCCCTTGCATCTTCATCTCACCCTCCCCCATGTAGTAGTTCGTATATTATAGAAACAAGACAGCAATGGCAAACTTTGTAATATTGGATCTCTGTCTTTCACTTTCATACAGTGAAAACACTGTTTTCCATTCATAATACTGCGGTTTAATACAAAGATGCATGTGAACACACAAACAAATTAATATTTAATTAAGGTTGTTGCCTTCCTTATAGGTTTTTACCACTGAAATGAAGTACTGTAAGATGGGCAGGTAGGAGTCAGGTTAGTAAACCTCTTATAGAAATGACAATATTAAATGTCAAATTTATTCCAGTATCTTGATTTTAGAGACACAGATACTCTACCAAGTTCAGCAGTTTTAAGTCTTGGTGTTCTGATGTCATTCATCAGTTCCCACAAATGTTTTTGTAAGGTTATAATTTGTATTGTATGTTTCATTTGTGTTCCAACCAGCAGCAACCAGCAGCTCTTAAGCCTGGAGAAATCTGTGATCACAACATGGTGTGTGTCACTTGCTCATCTGCCAATGACGTTACAGTATATCCACTATACGGGTCAGGGATGTAGTTGCCTGTCAGAAGCTAAAAATTGACTTTTAATTTGACGTTGGACGTTGGTATCTAACCTAAGTGAATGTTCAGCTGCTCCAAGATGCTGAAGACATGACGTTGAACTCAAGCGCTCAAGATTAACCTATGAGCTTAACTGGTGTATAGCACACGTGACCACCAAGCAGCAGCGATTAGTTGAAGCAAATGTAAGCAACCGCCTCCCGGAAGCAAACGAATCCCTATGGCTCGTGTTCAGACGCTATATGAAATGTAATGAAGTAAGCGGCTGATGCATCAGGCTAGAGGACACCTCTGCTGCTGTAAAACCTGCACAATGTCTGCTTCAAAAGTTATGAGAAAACATCAAGACAAAGGTTAGCATTGATCTCAGCTCACGGTCCCTCTCTGGTGTCAGAAGATAGACTTTTAATGTTTAACTATACATTGTTTAGCAGTTTTAATCCCCTGCCCTGAATGTTGTGGGGACAAGGTGACAGGTTAAAACCTCCTGAACGACTGACAGTGACGGAAAACCTAACCAGAGAGGCTGACAGCAGTGGTGTAAAGACAACATCTCCCATGATCTCATGCTACTTTATCCTCTAGGGGTCTTGACATCACCCACTTTCAGTGATGTCATCCCTAGAGGCTAAGACTGAGTTTACACGTGCCCGGCTATTTTCATAAACTGACATTTCCCCCTCTCCCGTTTATAAAAAACACTGCGTGCACACAAGTCCGTTTTCAGAAAACGTTTCGTTTACACTAACCCGTGTATGCTGTCAAGAGCATGCCAAACCTGTAGGTGGCAGTGTAGCGAGAAGCTCAAGCCCACGTTAGCTTGTCAACCTAGCAACAGCAACAACAACAACAACAACAACGTCACTTGCCCTCCTTGTGTGTAAAGTTTTAATATTTTTTCATACGTGAAAGTAACTGTTTAGATGCCAAATATACGACCAGTTTATCCAGATGACGGCTGTTTAGAAGTTTGCTCCGATGTTTCTCGGAGAGGTGAAGCTTTTTTTTTTTTCGGAGAAGTGAAGCTCCTGTGGAGCAACGACCGGGACATCACAGAGACAGTCTCCGATCTGCAATGCTGCTCAGTCGGCCAGCCTCTGTCGTCCTCCCGGGGACAAAACGATCGCTAATTAACTTACCCGCAGGTTTTTAGAGGTTCACGCTGCAGGAACTCCCAAGAAAAAAAACATGGATACCTGAAGGAAGTTTGGCATATTTTTTTTTAAAGTACATTTTTTTGGCGTTTTTGCCTTTATTCGATAGTCCACAGTGAGATAGACAGGAAAGGGGGAGGCAGAGAGAGGGGGAACGACATGCAGGAAAGGTCTGCCCGACGCGGGACTCGAACCGGGGACGCCTGCGTTGAGGACTGTAGCCTCTACATGGGGCGGCCGCCTTAACCACTGCGCCACGCACCACCCCAGGAAGTTTGGCATATTGTGGCTCATAGCTGAATACGAAAAATAAATGCAGCAGTAAATTATGTTTATTTTGGAGGAGAGGAGATGAGTGCACATATAATGTTATAGCCTTGATAACAGTTAAACGTTATTTCCGTCACATACGAGGACCACAATTTCACACCATACAACAATCACAGCTTAATATAAACGTATTTCATATAGGCTACTGCAATAATACACAAAAATATGCATTAAAACCTCAACAAATAACTTCAAATGTCTAAATTCTAACCGTTTAAGACGAGGGCTGCCATGTTTTGATGCTGTTGTGACGTCAAGTCGGAAAGTCGGAGCTCTGATATGATACCCGAGTTTCTGACCTGTAATTTCCGAGTTCGACGCCGTTCAATTCATTTTTTACAACTCGGAGCTCGTTTTTTTCCGACTTCCGAGTTGTCTTGAACGCAGCATATGGTTACGGTTAGACCTCAGAGTCTGATGTCGGCTACCCAAATCTTAGTTTTTCTCTGTTTACATGCAAACGTGAAAAAAAAAAAAAAAGTTTTCCAAAATCTCCACCCTGGCCGGAGTTTTTAAAAAGCATGGTTTTCAGGGGCGTTTTCTCCGTTTGCATGTAAACGGAGGGTGCAAACGATGGTTAATGTCTCCGTTTTTTTAAAATAACCGGGTACGTATAAACGGGGCCTAAAGTTATGTACTGTCCATTTAACTTTGTGTTAACTGATGGATTAAAAAGATATAAGTATACTAACCCTAAACTAAAAAAATAAAACAAAACGAAATTAACATGAAGTTTTTGTTTGTTATCTCTAAGTTCACAAGAAAAAAAAACAGTCCTAATCAGAACTGATATATGCACACACATTCATGCGAACATTATTAAATTAGATCTGTGTCAAGAGCGGTGAGGGGTCTGATTGGAAAATAAGGAGGCTGGAAGCGGTGACTGGGGATAGACTGACAGGAAAAAAGATGGGAAAGGACAAGAGTCCACTGGAGTGATAAATACACAGAGGAAGAGGAAGAACAAGGTCAGTGCAACAATGGTCCAACAGAGTGTAATTAAAAAGAGAGATAGAAAGAAGTCGTGCAAAAAAAAAAGTGCAACTAGAACACAATTAGGAGAGAGGGACTGAAAGGGTGATGTACAGCAGAAAACACAGAGCGCAGTATGGAGAGAAATGCCCCATGAATACATAAATGCCACACAATTAGGAGAGAGAGAAAATGAAAGAGGCTGGTTGAAGTTGAATGCAATTAGTGAGAGGGAGGAGAAAGAGAACAGTCATTTGAAGAAGAAAAAACAAGTCTCCAAATTAGAGAAGCTCCCTGCTATTTTAGTGTGAAGAGTAAGAGCCGCCTAGACGCAGGATTCACAATCATCCTGTGCTGAGTGAATCCATCGTAGTGAGGTTTGTCTACAGCTCTCCACTGCTCCCAGTAGCATTTTGTATAAAAGTAGATGTCCATTAGTTTTGATTATGAATCAGGTCTAAGAAGTCTCAGAGTCCTCAGAAACTGACTCAGGACTTCTGTAACTTTGTGATGTCACAACAAAGCAGTCACTGCTCCCAGCCATGCCCCAACGGACAAGTCATAAAACAGTCAGCCAATCAGAGCAGAGGATCAGAGCCAGGTGCCGGTGATTTTTTATTCTTAGAGCTACAAATATATCTTCTTATGGGCAATATAATTTCAAATAAAACTGGAAAAACTAGATACCTGACCTTTAAAGTCAAAATTACCTGTAATTACTTTTCTCCTTCTCTCAGATAATGAAAGTTCTCCAGACTTGTCACATCTTATATCAAAGGATCTGCTAATACAGAATACTGATTTGATTCTCCTTCTGTCTGTTTATGTTAGCTATGGTGTTTATGGTGTGGATACCTATCCCTATCCATTTCCCCCACTTCAAGTTTATTAATGTTGACCAAAATCATAAACTATAAATTTGCCTTCAATGACTTTACTGTGCAAAGTATGACATCCTCATTTTGGATAAGGAAAAACTAAGCAGAAGGAAAATCCTTCAGTGGGTGAAAAGGAACAAACCCTCAGGAGCCACTTCAGGAACAGACTAATCAGCACCCGAATGAAAACAATTTCTTGCAATAAGTCTGTTTGGTTTCTCGAGGGTCACAGATTTGGAAAAATGCCAAAATGTTCAGTTATTCAGAGCTGTAAGAATTTATGTAGATGAAACAATGAATTAAAGTATCAAGAAACATGCCACTGGAGAAATAATAGAATAGTTTTCTGAGATATTTGAAGTCAAGTATTTTGCTTAATACGTTGAAGACAATAAAGGTTTTGAAATCAGTGCTATGTAGAAAGTAATGACTTTGTAAAAACATTGAATCCCCTTAATTATTTACATTTAACTACATTTTTAACTTCTATTTTCACAATTTATTTTATTTTCTCTTCCCAATTATCAAGGAAAATCCCTGGACTTGTACCATGATGCATTTGGTGCTTTAACCAATCAGCACAGAGTAAATCTCAAGCCCCACCGGGACTCTTTCAGGGCCGATCTGAGTACCTACCCCCAGGCAGGGACTCCGTTCAGCCCCGTAAAGGTTCCTGCAAACGGCCCTGTGGGGGAAGTTCCTGCAGTGGAGACACGCACCAACGGGGCTGGCCCTGTAAAATTGCCCCGAAGTTCTTGCAGTGGAAATGCGACTAAACAAACTGCATGTTGATTGAAGTGTTTCTGAGACGCATACTAATGTGGTTCGGTGGCCTAGAGAGCTCAATGCACTGCAGCTTAAGAAACAACACTGAAACAGAATGAACATAATCATCTTCGTCAGTATTACAACACACGCACTGCAAATTCTCGCAACCAAAACACAAACAGGACTGACTCTGTAAAATGCACAAAGAGCTGCAAACATACAACACATACTGTACTGTTGTTGTAAACATGTAGACAAAGTACAAACACAAACATCTTTGGCACTATAGTGATTATGAACACATATGTTTTTCTAATGAGGAGTGGAAGGAGAACACTCTGCAGGGGGAGGTGTAGGGGTTGTTTACAGCTGGGATGATAAAGAGAAAATGAACACGATATGTATTTTTGTCTTTATACAGCTGCACAGATGCAGAACATACTCCACTTGTCTTTGTGGTTAGTATGAGTAGCTTGACTGAGAGGAGTGCTCTTTTCCTCAGTCGCACTCATTTACATTTTGAAGCCTCACTGTCTGATCTCTGGACCAGCGAGCAGTCGGGACAAGTGCCACAATGGGCACATGTGATACAATATCCTACTGCAGCTGTTGTTCTGTTGAGAGGGCAGTGCAGCATCAGTGGTTATGGTGTCTGACTTCTCTCTCACTCAGTATAAAGCAGGAATGTATTTTTTGTTTCAGTGTAGTTGTTGGTTTGGTGATTACAGGAATCATCCCACACACTTCGATGTCAAATGACATTTACATTTCAAGTAGCCAATTCAATTTGGCACCATATGTTTTGTTTAATTTAGACAAGTGGGTGTATTCTGGTTTTGTTGGTTGCAGTTGTGGCACAGTTGTAGCCTAAAAGGGGGCGGTGTCAAAAGCTGTGTTGCTAACCCTCCTCCAACAAAGTCAGTGAGAAGACAATCCATGCAGTGGTGGATAATGTAAAATATCATATACGTTATGCAATGTGTATAATTGTGTATACTTATCTGTCATAAACAAGTATTACGGATTATGGAGCGTGTTTGTGTTGTTGTCTCGCCAAGATGAGAGCTGGGACACCGGGTCGGAGGCGTTGATCTTGCAACGTTAGTTTTTGGCCTAGAGACCCCAGGTGGAAGACAGATAGCTTCCATTCTCCCCATAACAAGTAATTTAACCATCACAATTACTCTGAAGCTGTTTAATTAAGGTAAATTATAGTGTAATAATATATAGCGTAGTTCCTCTGTCAATTGGGTCTCAATGAGTTTATTTTGAGTCACACTAGCAGCGCTAGTGACTCTAGGGAAGTCAATGTCAGGTCGGGGTGTTGGTGTAACTCTTCGGTCCAGATAATTCTTAAAGTATTGGACAGATTGTGGTGAAAAATTGATTTCTCTCTTAACTTTTCCACCAGCAGGTCAGGTTTTCTGTTTTCCGATGAGATATATAAGATGCCTGAGTACAACTCAGGCCTCTTGTACCTAATGCCTGAGTTGTACTGTTGTGCGGATTACCATAAATTATTTTACAGACATCCATACACTTCCTCAGGATGAATTATAATGACTTCCCTGACTTTACTTGTATTGGCATCACAAGGGCATAATTTTAATTTGTTGAATACTTTGGTTTTAGACCAAATGCCTGCAAAACTAATGGCATTCACATCAGCCTCAGCAACACACTGTGTCTAATGCTATCAAGCAAATGCCATGCAACAAGCAGGCTAAACTAAGAGGATGAATGTGGAAAACATTAATAAACATTAGACCGATAACATTGTCATTGTTGCCACTGTGACTAATGCCACTCCCTCTCACACAGCTGCTACTGTAGCTGTTTGCTGTGATTTCTTTACTCCACACTTAAGTCGAAGAATATGTGATGAACAAACCTCTGCCTCTGCCTTTGTCTCCTCAACAAGTCAAGACTTTTTATTTCTGTCTATAGTCACAATCCAGGTCTGTGGTTTGATGCGTGTCTGTCTGACTTGCAGAAGTGAGCAGAGAGACAGTCAGAGGGCGTGTGCTCTGTGAGGGAGTAGCACTCACTCACTCAGCTGCTGTCAGGTCAGACTTTGAACGTCGGTGACCTTCCTGTCCACATGATAACTAAGTCTGTGGAGGTTTTTAAGTGTCCTCCTCACAAACTGTTGCGTTTCCCATCACCGGTGAATGATGGACTCCTTCTTGATGCGTATTTCATTGAAAGTTATTCTGTCGGTGCTGAAGTCACTCGCTTTGGGCTCACTCTTATCACTTGATGTCAACCCTAGACAGTGCTGCTGACATTTCCCTCCTCTGGGTCGGTGCGGGGTCACTACGACTGCAGCAGCATAAACAAATTCATAAAGAGACTCCAGCCAATGGACTTGTCAAGAAAAATAAATGGAAAACATCACAGTGGCGTCTTCTCCTCCTCTGTGCATTGGATAAGCATCACTTCTCGGCAGAGCTCAGTTCTTCGCCCTGTGGCTGGGGTTTTTAAATAAATTGCACGGAGAGGTCTGAAGTGTTTGTGAAGTGCTACTTTATGGTGCCCGTGGAACAGTTAGGAGGACCATATATGTATGAATGTATAAAGCCATCCAGCAGTTATAGATCCATCATCCATCCACATCTTTGCTCTAAGAATTTGCATTCACGTGTGTTGAGGATGCATGGCAGGTGTTATAGTAGATCTTTATGTTAGAGAAGTGGTTCTCAGCTGGTGTCAACACTGATGCCACTTACAATAGCCTGTTTATTTAGCAATTAAAATGTGTGCTCTTATTGTTATATGGTTTCATTCAACCATGAAACCAATGTTTTGACTTAAAATCCTGCAGCTCCAATGGTAAAATGACACGACATGAATGACATGACAGGCATTTTCTTTAGAGATTGATGATGATGATGATTATTAATACAAATTTATTCATTGTTTTTATTTATTATCTATTTATCTTGACATGTTCAATAAAAATGATTGATTGATTGATTGATTGATTGATTGATTGATTGATTGATTGATTGATTGATTGATTGATTGATTGATTGATTGATTGATTGATTGATTGATTGATTAATTGATTCATTGATTGATTGAAAACAATATGTTTTATGCATTTCCTTAGTGTGATGCATTGCTCTCATAGTTCATGAGGTATCAGCTGCAACTGACAACAATATTCATACTTGAGCAGATCTTAAAGATCCACAGTGGTGAAGAACAGCTGCATAAAAACATCAGTGGTGACTACAAACACTGCATCTATTTCATATTAGTAACTGTGACTTTCATGTAGCTCACGAGAGATGGCAGCAATGAGAGACAAGTGCTTTCTAGACTGTAGCAGTAAAAACCTTGAATTAGACAACCTTAGCTTAGCATAAGAATTGGAGACCGGGGGAAAAGCCTTTTAAAAGTTCACTAATTAGCACTTTGTATCTCATTTGCTTAATCCACAGAAAAGCCAAAAAATAAAAAGCTATTTAATTCATAGACTGTCATACACCAGACTATTTATTGGCAGGGAACAGTAACTTCCTGGAGCCTCAGCTGGTTTCCTGGCAGCTTTTTCAAGTCAAGAGACACATAATCCTCTGTAACAACAGCAAAATGTCACGTCTTCACTAATTGTCTTTTTTTTTAGAAATCAAACAAATGAGATGCAGCATGGTGATTAGTGAGCTTCAGATGTGCTGGTAGGTGTGTTTGATTTCCTAAACTAATCTTGGTCAACACACACCGGCTCAATTTACTGTTTGGTGCAGTACATGATAATAAAGTCTCCATCATTAAAAAAGTAACATTTCAATATTAGAAGAGTTTTCACGTAATGGGTTGTTTAACAGGTTCATGGAGGAAATCTAAAAGTTACAGAAATATAAGGTTTGTAACTGAGTGATGAAAAAGTAGAAGCAAGTTGACTCTTCTCCCTAGGGAGAGGAGAGGAAATGCAGTGTACATAGTAACAAGCCAATGGTAATGTGATCTAGAACAGTGAAGTGTGGAGAGTTGCGACAGAGGAAATCTTCTCTCCTGTAAGTGAGTCCATACCTTTCACTGATTTACCTTATCCCTCGTGTCATGATGCTACACACATGGTGACATACAAATAAACCTAAATAAACCTGACGCTCTTCACAGCAAAATCCCCAAATCTCAAATCACTGAGACGTGGTGTCATTCCTTATTACTGTATGTCCCAAGATTTGAAGATGAGTGTTGATTGCTTTTGCTGTAAAGAACATATTGTTTGTCTTGTGGGGCGGCAGTGGTTCAGGTGGTAGAGCGGGTCGTCCAATTATATGTCCCTGTTGCTGCTGTAGTGTCCTTGGGAAAGACACCTTGCCCACCTTAGACACCTTACCCACCTTGCTCCTGGTGGGTCATGGTTCGCGCCTTGCATGGCAGCTTCCGCCATCAGTGTGTGAATGTGTGTGTAAATGGGTGAATGTGATTACTATACTGTGAAGCGCTTTGGGTATCGGTTCAGGTATAGTAAAAGCGCTATATAAATACAGAACATTTACCATTGTGAAAAACCCAAATGGCCACAGTTTAATAAGTGTTATTTTTTCAATATGTCCCTTGGCATGGCCTTTAGAAATCCATCGAGATGTGTCAGTGGGTGAAACGGCAGAGGGAGGGAGAAGGCCGGGAGTGATGTGGTGTCTGACCTTATTGTTACTACATGTAGCAAAGAAAAGAAAGGAAGGAGCTGCGCAGGGTGAAAGAGCACAACGATATGAGAGACAGCTCACAGAAGGAGATTATTTAGTGAACTTTTGTGTCTCCAGTCCTGATGAATGCCTCCGTAATGAATGTCTGAGTGGTGGCATGAACCTTTAGCCAAGACCTTTACATCAGCCATGCTCTGAGGCAGGAGAGAGGAGGGGAGGAGGGAGAGAGTGAGATATTGGGCCCTAGTTTCGTCGACCAGGTGAAGTCTGTGATCAGCGCAGCTTCGCCACGCCAACGGGGTGTGGCCCAGGTCCATTTCGCAAGTCTGGTGGGCCGCGCAGTCAGACTTAGACCGGCGCAACCCCTCCCCTCGTCCCTCCCACCGGCGCAAACGGCGAAGAGGGAGGAGAGAGGGCGGGAGGGAGACAGAAGGAGGAGAGAAAGGCGTGGAGTGGGTTTGACACAGCCGAGTCAGATCTTCACCAATCAAAGGAGCTCCTCTCCTCACCTTTAACTGCGCGGCGGGTGATGCGCGCTGCAAGTTTGTCATTTTATACTTTGACATGGACGGAGGAGACAGCGACGCCAGAGGCCGAACCTCTCCCCGGAGGAAACAGCTGTTTCCCCGGAGGTCCGAGCTCAGAGTGACCAATAATGAGTTTACTAATATACTTAACCAGGATTGATCTGATACACTGAGAACCCCTACGCAATCTAAGAAACAACAACTAATAAACTAATAAAGAAACTCACATTTATTCAAACCCTGTGTATAAGATCAGAGGTGTAGGCTACACTAATCACAACATAAACACACACCATGTGGATGAAATCAGCAAGGACGCGCTCTCTCTCTCTCCCTCTCTCTCTCTCTCTCTGTCCTCCTCTCTCTCTCTCTCTCTCTCTGTCCGTCTCTTTTTTTCTCTTTTTTTTTTCTGTGATAGAGATGCTGAGTACTGTAGTAGGCTATATACTGACTATCTGATACCGAGGCTGTTGTGCTGGACTAAGAGAGATGATGATTTGTGTTTTGTTTTTCATTACGGCCGCGTGATGCGGTCGCACGTGCTTATGAATTAATAAGTAAATAAATAAATACAGCGATCATCACAAGGGCAGAGTGGTATCTCAACACGGCAGTGACATGCAGTCATCCACCCTCAGTCCTGCTTGGGACATCCACAGCTGCTTTTCAGTGCCAGTTCGTCCCTGCTGTGTTAATTCAGGTGGAGTTTCCATTACGCGCCGACAGCCTTTGATCTCTGCTTTGATCTGACGTAAGATGTGACGGGACAATCTATATAGATATAAATTCACGTGTTGATTCCGTTAGTTGCATTAAATAGTGGTTATTGTGGATATTTATTGCATTGAAATGTGTCTGGAACTGTGGAGATCTGCCTGTGAGGTCTTGGTGACGTGTGTGCACTGCAGGTCAGTCAGCCAAACTTGCACTGCACCTGCTGCGCTCCGCGCTGCGCTGAGACTAGACCTGGTTGGAGGTGGCGAGCTTTCAGCGCAACCTCGGTGGGACATTTTCGGACGAAACTTCCACTGCACCAAGCAGAATCTGTGACGCCTCCCCCTGCTGCGCCGCCACGCCTATCTCAGTGCAGCGCGATCTGCCAATCTTCCAATCTGACTTTGCGCTCGGCTGCGCTGGTCGAAACTTGCATTAGACCGGCTGCGCTACCTTGCGCCACCTGCGCTGCGCCAGCAAACTAGGGCCCAAAGTGTCACCGACATCATGGCTGGAGAGCTTCCATCAGACACCTGAGGACCTTATCTATCCAAATGTTCAGTCATGTCGTTGCATTTGGTCACATGTCTTCAAGGTTGAATTATGTCAAATCCCGTGTCCGCATGGGGCCAACATGAAAGATAAGCAACCACTTTCAGAGCGTGTGTGTGTGTGTGTGTGTGTGTGTGTGTGTGTGTGTGTGTGTGTGTGTGTGTGTGTGTGTGTGTGTGTGTGTGTGCCTTCCTCCCATGCAAAGAGGAGCTTGAGTTCAGCAGATACGAGCTGTGTTGATTGATACCTGGTGATGTAACGATTTCAAATTATGCATTTGGTCTTCCCACTTCCTGTCAGCCTTTTTCCTTATGATCTTCTAAAAGCATCACAGAACACAACAACAACTAACCAGACAACCGGTGTGTAAACACTGGTGGCCTCTCATGTGCATGTTCCCTCAATGCACTGACTCGTATCAGATGAGTTCACCTTGCAGAGCAATAGGTCATCTCTATGTCCGTCTCCAATCAGCCGCCCTCTCAGCAGATAAAGAGCTATTGACAGTGAAGAACGGCTCTATTGACCCGTTAATAGAGGGCAGGACCTTGTGGAGAGGGATGGATGATTTGAGCTCTGAGGCCAAAAAATACTTCCTTCACCAATCACCACAAACATATACTCAATCATCTTTGTGCACAATGCAGCCCTCATCCACTATGTCTGTATTCATTCTTCTGTGATTGAATATTTAACACAGTGTTAAGTTGGCAAACATCCTGTGACCACATCATGTTTACCAGGTATTTGCATTTAGCTAATGACACCACTACAGGATGTAATTGTAAAGAAAAAAGCTGGTGGAAAGGCTTGTGAAGCTGTATGTGGACCATTGTACTCACACAACGCACTAAAATGAAATCCAGTCAGGCTCAACAGCTCCTTATAATATAATTTAGTCACTAGTAATAAAGGATTTTATGTGTCTGTGGCCACACATTGATCTCTGTCATCATGTGGAGGATGGCTCACACTCAACAATACTCCATATTTAATAAAAGCATAAAATTAACCCAGTAAATCAGCACACTCATACATCTGCTTCACCCTGCACCGTCTGTTGTTACAGTATGTGACTCGCTGGTGGAAAAATACTGCACACACACACACACATTTCAGTATGTGTGCATTAATGTTTGTGCTCATTATCTGTGAACTCATCTCTGGGGATGATTGCTCACCTAATTAACTGACATCTCTACAAATGAGACCTGATCACTGACCCATATCTCTCTTTTTCTCATCTCTCACACTTTCTTTACCTCTCCCTCCCCTGTTTTCTCACTTCCCCTCACTTTCTCCATCTGTGCTGCCTTCCTGTCTCCTTTGGTTCATCTCTCTCTCTCTCTCTTTCACTGTGCCTTTCTCCCTCCCTCTGTCCTTGAGCAGCACATGTGGGATGTGGTACTCCATATTCAAGCAAGAGTTTGGTTTGTGTGTAGATCTGTTTTTGTAGTTCATGTGTGCCTGTGGGAGTTTGCAGTGTTTTGAAGATGCTTTTAGGTAGGTTTGCTGCTGCTGTCTTTACCGTGAAAGGTTTAAAACAACATCAAAAGTGAAAGCCTCTCATCTGATATTGTTTCTCTCTCTGTCTCCCTCTCTCTCTCTGCAGCCTGTCAATGAGTAGAAGCTCTATGTGGATCAGGAGTTGAAGAAGGAGCACCTGAGACTAGTGGTGAGTCTGCTCTCCTTCCTGCCTTACATCTCCCTTTTTTTTTTACTGGCCATATTCACTTCCTTTGAGAACCACAGTAATTGGTCCATCGACAGCAGGCAGGAGAGGAGAGGTGTGGTGTCAAAGGAGCAGTAAGTGTAGATGCTGCAGGGGTGAACACACACTGTGCAGGATCACATCCACCTTAGGTCACACCATTATAGTGGTGGTGGTGGTGGTGGTGGTGAAATGTTCCTTAGAAGCCGTTGTGTGTTTCCAAGCTAACACATTGTTGAGGTCAAAGTTCGTGCTGTTTTGGGAGTTTTCACAACACGGAAACTTTGCTGTTCATATTGTCCGTTATTCTCTTGTTCCTCTATTTTCTTGTCAGTAGCTGAAGTTAACATGAAACGCATAAAGGGAGAAAAATGTATGATCTTCGTTTAAAAATTGACTCCCCATTGTGATTGAGGACAAACTCAACCTCACTTGATTTTTCAGCTTGGTAAAATAACTCGTTTTTATCCTGATTGGCTCGGGCTGTTTTTCCTAAAGCCAGTCACAAGAGTGATGTATTACATTTTGTGTTCAAGGTTTGGTTTTAATGGGTTTCACTGCTTTCACCTGCGTATGTCTGAGAGAGTGGGCGAAACATACGCAGTGACAGAGAGAGAGACACACAGTTTAAAAGTCATCAGCGAGACTGTGCTGTAACAAAGGGAGGCAAATTGTAATATATGTTTCTCTATAATGGCATTGTTTTTCATTGTGCCTGGGCTGCTTGTGTGTTTTCCTGTGGGAAAACATTTAAATGTAACGATTTAGATCAGTGCATGTTCTGTTCGAATTCTCTTGGTATCTGTCCTGCTGCATCTTTACCTTTAACATTTTATTGCATCACACTATAAAGATACTGCATGGTAGTGATTTGCAGTTTTATGAAAATCACTCAAATGAATATAACACACACACGCAGGCAGACAAGGAAACATGCTGTGCTGTAATCACATGTTGGACATAAAGCATATTGAGATATATGATACAATATCAAGGAGTGTATCCACAGTCACACACGCACACACACATGTGACTCGTGTGTGCGCGCGTGTGCTCGTGTCAACCAATTACCAAGAGGTTGAGGACTTGAAGGGCTGAAGCAATGTATTCTGGGTACCAGCAAAAGTAATGGCTCATTAGTTGTATCCCACGGCAACCCAGCCAACTGGTGATGAATGGGCATTGTTAGGGGGTCATTATTGTACAGTGTTTTCTTCTGTGTGTGTGGTGTGTACTTGTATTACGTTGCATTAGTTATGTATTCACTGTGTGAGTGTGTGTGAGTGTGGTTAAGATATGTTATGTTTTCATGGAACTGTTTCTTTACTTTTTGCATTTAGGCAGGTGGTGTCTGTTTTTTTATTTTTATTTAACCTTTATTTATTGTGCATAATTACCTGTCTGTATGGAAATGAATGTTCATGTTCAGTGTGTGTGTGTGTCTGTGTGTGTGTGTTTGCACCTATCCTGCATCCTCTCACCCTGAGCTGGCTGACGGAGCTCAGAGCTTCATGTCGACTTATCAGGGATCCAGAGGGAAACAAAAACAGAACTCATTTACTGTCTCCTCAGGGACCAACATCCCAACACACCCACCACCACCACCCAACTCCCAACTCCCTCCTCAGCACATCAGCTCATCTGCCTCATGTGACAATGACAGATGTATTTTTAGATGTAGTTTGGCAAAGCATTGCACTACTGAATTACCCAACACTACAGTGAGTAATGGTGTGTGTGCGTGTGTGTGTAATTGATGAGTCTGAAGACTCTCAGAGGTGTGTTTCCAGTAATAGAGAGCACATGAAAAGGACATATTACCATATTTCATGAAGCAGTGGGGGAGGTTAAAATGGAAAAAACCTCTTTGGTCTCAGTCCAACACCGTTTTTTTTAGATTGGATCTTAAAAATCTGAGATTGTGAGCATGTTTTCCTCTTAAAGGTGAACTGAACAGCTTTCATCAGTAGGTTTTTTCCCCCATTGCTTGAAAAATACTTGAAGCTGCAGCATTTAATGACCTTTTCTAATCCCAACCGTTTAGCACTGTGAACTGTGAATAACTAATAGTTGCTAATTTGGTCTTTTTTTTTTCAATGCTCCTGGTGAGGAAGACTCTACCAGCTTTAACTCTGTGATACGAGTGATGCTTTAGATCGGTTTGAGCTTGGGCTTGGGCACGCACACACATGCACGTGCACATCATTTTCAAACGTGAATTTTACCTATTAGTTCAGTGTCACCTCTTCAGGCCTCTGCGCTGTAGAGTGTGTGGAGTGAATCTGAAATATTTCCCAGCTTCATTCTCTTTTCTATTTGAAATCGGTTTGACCGAAGGGCTGTTTTTTGTGCAAGAACCCAAAGAGCTTCCGTGAGATTGAGGAGAGGAGATAAGAGGAGAGGAGAGGAGAGGAGAGTGCACACCTTCTCAGAAAAATGTCCCTCATGGCCTAACACTTGCAGAGCATACAGCACAAGGTTCATTTTAAGATAAATCTTTTCCCATGCTGCCACACAAATGCTGAAAAGTAGCGTGAGGGAAATGGGGCGCTGACCAGGAGGCTGCTGAGTCGGATCCATGAGCTGATACGAGCAATGTGTGCTAGGAATTAAAGAAATTGTTTCTCTATCCGTGAAAACTGGTGTTGCAGTGGTTTGGTGTCTGTGAGTGCTTTAGAGGAGTTCCTTGGTAGGAGGCAGCAGTAAAGACAAAAAGGATCCAGATCATCCAGGCTCGATACACTCCCTGACTGAATAAAAAACACATTTTCTGCAACTTCCATAAACCACATTTAAATTCTGGTAACATCATTATTGCTTCCTGTCACAGGTCTGTTGTAGCTGGAAATTAAATGTGGAGCCTATCCAGTGGAACTTTGTGATAAATTATTCATTTAGTTTTGCTTCATGGTGCGGGAGGACAGGTGTTTAAACTGAAAACAAAATGCATCATTTCATACTGTGTCATGATGTAACAGATTCTGACTGAACAGAGGACACTCTGGTTAAAACAAGGCATCACTTTCATTTAAAGACTAAATGTAATATGTTGTTCGTCACAAAGTTAAAGGGGAGATGTAAAACAGTTTGTGTGAGTCAGTCAGTTAATGTGATGAACATGAGCAGCTTCTGACTGACTGACTGACTGACTGATGGTGTTTCTACTTGTCAGTGGAGTGGGGAGCCACATCAACTGGCTGCTTGGGAACTTCAGTGAAGTGCAGGAGCACTCCCACTACACTTACTGACGACTTTCCTTCCATGTATCATCAGTACTAAAGGAGGCAGTGGAATAAATACAGATAAGACACACTGTGAGACATAATTAACAAGACTTAACAGCTATGACTAACTCTACATATCAAACTGAGGGAGCAGCAGAAATCACAGCGCAGTCTTTATCTTTCATTTCTCTGTTGATCTCTTATCAGACGTCACTGCAGATATAAAATTAGGATCAGACAGTCCAGCCATTGGTTCTTGTTTCCTAACTATATCTGATGTGTAAGATAAAATATATTAACTTTTATCTTGTATTCACACTTGTTGTGGTGTTCATAATTAATTGCAAGCCCTTATCTGTTAAATTACTTACACAGTTCTTTTATCACTGTGTCTCTTAAACAGACACCATCATTCTTCTTACTCATAAGATTTTGTGCTTTGAATGAAGTTTTAGAGAACACTAAAAGGTAGTGTTGGAGATCCTATTTTGGAACATTTCTTTTACAAAATTGCTTGAAATCCTCTTCACACTCCGATTGCAACCAATTAATTAAATGTAATATGTTGTTCTTCACAAAGTTAAAGCGGAGATGTAAAACAGTCTGTGTCATTATTGTCTTGAATATGAGAGAAGAAGTCCAGTTGCTTTTTTACTACAACTCCACAAGAATAAGATGACCTGGATGACTGAGAACCTTCACGGACAAATTAATTAAATGCTTTTTTTTTTTTAAATGTCAAAAGTGGGATGGACAATCCAATAAAAACAGCATCCAATCCTTCTTTAATTTAAGTTAATTGGATCGTTATGTGTCAATCAAGCTGCTGTCTCTCTCCCTCTCTCCCTCCTCTGTGCGTACCACTCTACCACACAACGACAGCCCAATGTACCACACTCCAGTCTGGTCGGTGGCAATGTAGCTTTAAGTTGTATGCTGGGTGGTTTATTCTTTCACGTGAATGAGTCGTGAGAAAAAGCTGGCGGACAGTTAGCGTTGCTGCACAGTGATACTCAACAGTATTGCGTCGCTCACAGTGGGATTACATTGGGTCGCACCACGAGGGCGACACCTTCGCGGCTTCACCTTGATGTGAACTCAGCGCTGAACAAGCGTTGCATGTTCTTGACCTCTGGAGACGTGGCTTCAGAGAGAAGTCTGAGAAAAGGGGCTTGGACTTTTGACTTGACTATTTTCAAAATGTGGCCTGCTAGAACCATTTTTCCAGGATCTCCAACCCTACCTTTCAGGTTTTCCAGCTGTCATCTCAATTTACATAATTTCACTTTGATGTATAAGGAATCTACTGTCACAAATGTAATTTTATGCTTACGAAACTGCAAAATCATCACCTCTACAAACTAAATGCACAAACGCCTGGAGAAAGATGAGAAGTTGAGGTGAAAACCTGGTAATTGTGAGTAAAGCAGAGGTATGGATGTCTGCTTGCCCTTTAGTTTCCACCTGCAGTGTGACCACAGTTGTATACAAAAATATACACGCAAGCCAAAAACAGAAAGTAGACCGGCAACATCAGCATCACACGCACGACTCTAATTCCTTGACTAAGAAGCTATTTGGCAGCAGCCTGAGGACTGAAACTGACTTTAGACCAGAACACAATGGAGGAACACTTGGCATACAGAGGAAACACGCAGCCCAGTTCCTCTGGTTTCTTCCTAACTCTCTTTTTCTTCTAGACATTTTCCTTTTACGCCCTATTTAACCTCAATTTATTCACTGATTTCCTGTGTGCTCTTACATAGTCACTCAGCTGATGCACTTATCTTGAGTGACCTTTTGTACAGTAAAGGCAGCGCAGCACTATTATCCTCTGAATTCCTAAATGATTGGCATTATAAATAGATGCTTATCCATAATCTGATGATTTACCCCCAGAATTACAAGCCATCAATGACCTGTCACTTTTTCAATCCAATCTTAAAACCTTTTTATTTACAGTGGCTTTTAACATTGAGTGATGCTATTTTACATGTTTTAATTTTGTTATCATTTAATGTTTTAATGTTTCAATGTTTGTCTCACTCTTGCTGTGTTCTTAAGTTTTAGATTTAATTTTATATATTGTAAAACACTCTGCTATAAATAAACTTTGATTTGATTTGATTTTGATTTGATGATGTAAGAGGAAGCCATGGGACGACTGAAAGAAGCAAATAGTGGAGGATAAAGAAATGTGAAGAGTTGTATTTTATGTCCACAGCTTTTTAGTGTTTTTCTATCGAGTTCAACTGTGACAGTCACTCAATTAGATCACAGAGAGTTTGATTTTAGACACCGTGAGACTGTCTCTCTGAAGGTAGAAGCACAGTAATCCACACAGAACCAGTGAAAACAATGAATTCACACAAGACGAGCTCAGGAGCTAGACTCTGATTTCTGCCTCGAACAAAGTCAATAAATCAGCCCAACAGACGGACATGATGTCTCTGATGTTTTGTCACTAGAGGAAAAAGTCTGGTGGTTTTAAGATGAATTGTCTCCAACGTATGAAGCCCTTATCCTCTGCTGTACCCAATGTAAGACACCTTGATAATAACAACTGCCTTGTGGGTCTGAACTTTGAACAACAGAGAAATTGTTTGAAGAACAGAGCAGTGGTTTCAGACCTGTGGGTTGCAAGTTCACTGACAGATCAGTTAGAAAATAGTGTTTGGTGAAAAATGAAAATCTGGTTTAAAGTGTTTTTTTTAAACCATAAAAAGTATTAGTCCCATATTAAGACCCATATTAACCCTAACCCTATCATTGTGTTGGCAATGCTGGAAACATTAATGTTGTCAGCTGCCCTCATCGAATGCTACTGCTATGTGTGCTAAAAGATAAGAACCAAAAAAACGTAAGTATCAAACTAAACAGAAGAATAAAAAGAGGACCTGGTGTCTCCCTGACCTAAGAACAAATCAATTTAAGATTCCCCTGGTCTCAGTTCAGCCATGAATGTTTCCATTGTCACTATTGAAATAAAAATTGCTTTGAGAATATGTTATTTGGCCTCCGTGTTGTTATGAGGTCAAATGTGTGCTGCAACAATCTGGAAAGTTTCATTAATGTTGGAACTGCTGCGATAAAGTGACAGAGGCTATTAGTTTCAGGTTTTTCAAGTAAGGATAATCAATGTTAGCCACAGAGAAGATGGAAACCAGGAAAAGAAGAAGTGTTAAGAGAAGCAGACAAAGAAAGACAGACAACATCTATGTACAAATAAACATCTCTATATTTCAGTTTTTTACAGGAAACACTCTAAATCACTCAAAATAGTTTTTCAATGAGTTTCAGCTGCTGTTTTGTTTTTGCTCTTGTTTTTTTTTTTTTTTACCATCTTGTGAATCTGCATCAATCAGTGGACGCTGAGGTTTTCAGCTGGATCACACCATCTTTATTCTGACTTTCAGTCACAGCCTCACACACGCTCCTGTCCAACTCTTTTGGAGGAGACCTGGGACCACAGAGAGACTTTCTTTTAGCATTTTTAAGGCTTTCCTGTGGGTCTGTGGATTTGAACATGACACTGTGCTGCTCCTCTCTGTCTCTGTGTCTCTGTGCTGTGTCGACTGACACTGATTGTCCGCTCCAAGACAACAAGGCTCAGAGGACATAAAGAAAATGATTGTTGAGAGAACAATTTGCTCCCTGATTTAGCCTCAATTTATCCTAATGAGAGTTTGTGTGTGAGAGAGAGAGAGGGAGAGAAAGAGAGGTTGTATTGGTTAGCCTCCCTTTGTTATTTGTGCTGTGTGATTTGACAGGCAGGCCATGTGCAGCATACAGTCTACAGTCATATCGTCTTTACGAGACAAAACCAACTCTAAACCAACTCATTCTGTACCTAATTTGAGTCAAGGGTTTGTTGTACAAATCGCCATCAAAGCAGAAATATGGTCATTATAAGTGGCAGTGAGAGCAGAAACCGAATTAAATCTCATGAATGAAAGCTGACGGACCTTCCCAGTTCTTAATCTCAGTGGACGAAGTGCAGAAAATGAAAATGGAAAACCTGAAAGCAGAATGCAAATGACGTGTTTGCTGTGTACATCATCCAGCCAGCGCTTCTACATGCACATCATTTTCACATTCATCATCTGCAAATGAGCTCTACAAAACTGAGAGAGACCACAGTGTTGGGAAAGGAGAAATTCTCGCAGCAGATGGGACGGAGGTTGATCATCTAACATTTTGAGGCAGAGAGCAGAAAAGAGAGGCGTAAGGAAAACACGGTAGTAAAGAAGAGTTGAAGAAGTGCTGTGCGTCTGAAACACCGGGTGTTTAGTTTGAATCTAATTACAAGCAGAGTTCAATTAGAATTTCAAATGAAATGCAAAACATTATGCTATTGTGACTTTCATTAAACACCTAGACTTTAAATGTGATTTAAATTACAAACAAATTTCCTTGAGAATGCATATGCGCTGCTTTCAATTTGAAACAAACTGCCTCATTTATATGAATCAATACAGCCCCTGGCATTCTCTCACACAAGTGTGACTGTTGCTACTCTCTGGAGTGTGAGGCAATTAACAATTAATGCAGTGAGACAGCCAGTACCATGAAAACTAATGCCCCATGTTCTGTTTGTGCCTTCAGAACAACCCAGAGGTGAATGAGATGGAAGTCAAGATGAGAAACTGTACGGTTGACGGAAGGGACTATGATACATCATATTGACATTTGATTCAATTTCAAGAAAAGTGTGTAAAGTCAGGGCTGATAGCAGAAGCAGTTCAGTAAGGCAACCATCATAAACAGATGAGCTGAAGCAAAAGGGGGTCATCAACTCTGCAACTCACTGGTTGACCCTCAGGCCATCAGAAGATGATCCACCTCTCTCATTGAAATCAAACAGGAATCGCTCTCCTCACTCATGTTCACTATTATGCGTGAACAGGTTAACTGATCATCTTGCATCCTGATGCAGTTTATGGTCTCATTTAATTACCTCTCAGTTGTTTAGTTACAGTGCAGTAGAGTGGAGTCACATCAGTGTTGTTTCCTGATAGATGTCTCACTGTTCACTCGCAGCTATCAGAGCTGAATCAAGTTACTGCAAATGTATGTATTTCCTTCTGCTGCATCAGAAACATTCAGCTTACAAAGCTCAGGGTGGCTTTATTTGCCAGGAACTTACAGTAGTTCTGCTATTGATCACTAAAAAAAACAAAAAACTAAGCAAACAGTTCAGTGAGTGTCTGATTGAGGAGCTGCCACTGGGCTGTAAGATGAGATGGAGGCTTCTCACCTCCAACTGTTCATCAAGGTAAACCACTCCTTCTACCGAGCCCTGCTGTTGTGTGGAAAACTGATTGCTCAGCGAACACCACAAAGTCAGATTGTGGTTTCTCACAGCCTGACTGAAATTCTTGACTTTATTAAAACGTGACACAATGAATCCTCATACGATC
The DNA here is from genome assembly GCF_905171665.1 of Trachurus trachurus. NCBI lineage: Eukaryota > Metazoa > Chordata > Actinopteri > Carangiformes > Carangidae > Trachurus > Trachurus trachurus. The sequence goes on along the minus strand of NC_139892.1, from coordinate 22,976,225 downwards.
CTACCATTTGTTTGGCTGCACTGTAAACAGATGCACCAGCTGCTCTCTCTCTCTCTCTCTCTCTCTCTCTCTCTCTCTCTCTCTCTCTCTCTCTCTCTCTCTCTCTCTCTCTCTGCTGCACACATGCACACTCACCGGTCCGTTACCATTAGCAATCACAACAGTCACGAAAGTCAGTCAGCAGTCAGCAGCTGCTTTATGTTTTAAGAATTTTTTTAAATACAAAATGTGTCACTGTTTTTTTCTTCTATAATGTTAATGAAGCACCATTTAGCATTTTAGTAGAATATGTTTCTCAGGGTCAAAGCGGCTGCGTTGGAAATATCCCTGTCGTATCGCTTAACTGTAGAATTTCTAGTAAGTAAATTTCCCACAGGAAATATGTGAGAAAGCTTTATTACTAATATTTCCACATGGACTGACAAGTTAAACTACTGTATTTAAGCAGCCAGTTTAATTCTCTGGTGTCAAACTACACACACACTATTATTGAGTCTATGATAACTTACTGACTCGGCTGAGGTCACCTGGATTCTCCTCCTCCTGCCACTTGAGCTTTTACAAAGAAACTACTCCACTGTTATCTGCTGACTGCATGTTCTCTGTTTACTGAGCTGCCTGGACTGTCTCCATGAATAATTCACACATGCTGGAAATGTTGGTCTGTACTCAGGAGTGGCCTTGTTCGTGTTGTTTAATTCCCTCCACATCTTTACTGACTGGCAGTAATGCAGACCATCCACAATTTCTAGTTTAATCTAGTTTATTTGTGCACTCAGCAGGAGTTGTGTGTAAAAGCTTCAGCTGAATGAATGAAACAGATAAGTGTTTCTGTTTCAGTGAGCCCAGTATTACACGCTCTTATCATTAGCTTTTAATGTTGGTGGAAACATAATAAAAACCCTTTTTCTTCTTCATTTTATGTAGTTTCTCATCTGCTGCTTCAGTTGATAGCTGGTAAACAGACCAACCTCGCATTGACACAGCATTTTATATGTGGGTGTGCGTACATGCTTGTATACGCGTTGCTAAGCAGCAACTTGTTGTTGCCAAAGTGCTGTTTGTGCCGTGCTCTTTGAGAATTCCCCTGAAACAAAGGGAGATCAGCGAGACACACACACACCCAATCAAATTAGCTGTTATTAACATTGTAAATGTATCACTGAAATTATGCAATGTCTGCAGCAGAAAAAAATGCAACACACTCACACTTTCTCATCAAGTGATGAGGCGAGATGTTCTCCCAGCAATCCCATGATGCTCTGGGTGCCACAGATAAAATACATAAGGTACCAATAGCAAGAGGAGAGACAGATACTGAGCATGAGAGAGGGAGAATGCCAACCTTCCATGCATCTTAGATATTATATTGTGTCCGTGTACAGTATGTATGTGTGCATGTAACAGCAGTGTGTTGAGTCCCTGTGTCTCACAGGTCGGGTCATTAATCACTTTTACTGGCTACCTGCTGTTGCTAGCTGACGCTGCTTTGCCAGGTACAGGCCAGAGACACACACTGTTGGTGTGATGGATGGGAGCTGATGTGTGTGTTGAGCTGTGTGTTTGTTTGCTACAAATTTGTGATCCAAAGGGCTATTCAAAGCTCATGCATGATGGGGAGATAATGTCAGGTGCGTGAGATTTATGTGGAAGCATGTGAAGTGTGTTGCTGTTTGTTGAATAAAAACTGTGGGATTCTGACTTATGAACTAAGTTTAGTTTAGTTTAGTTTAATTACGTTTATTTGTATCAGGGACAATGTACAAAATAACATTGGTCTCGAAATGAGAAGAGATGCCTTGTACCGGATTTAGCTTACTAGCTACTTTCCAATCCGTAGTCCCTGGGCAGGTGAATAAGAACAATAGAAAGGTAAGCTTATCAAAGCAGTGAGATGAGAGATGAGATGAGAGATTCACATATAGTAACAGTATTACTGTCATTGTCTCTAATTAGACACAGAGGTGTAGACATAAGCATTGATTAGTTGTTGATCCATGACAAGTCCAACGAGTTCTTGCAAGTCACATAAGTTAGAGGTCTGGAAATATCTACTAGTTTTCTCAGTAAAGTTATTTACCTCGTGTTATTTATCTAAGTATATGCTGTGTATAAGATTTCAAAATTTATAAAGCTGTAATCCGTAAAGTATTTACCTGGGTTCTCTAAATGAGATTGGTGGCCTTAGAAACTGGGAGCCCACTGCTTTGTGGGAGCCCCAAAGTGAAAATGGTTGTTTAAGGGCTAAGACTTATTTTCTTGGCTGGGGTTGGGTGTTTAACTGTGAGGATGGGGAGAGGGAACACACAGTGTCGGTGAGTGTCCTCACAAAGATAGGTGAACAAGGACGTGTGCGTGTTTGTTGGCGTCCTGCTGCTTACACAGATGCCTCCTGTTTTATCTTTTGCCAGTCGAGAGTGACATCACCTCTGAAAGGGCACCACACCCACACACACACATGCAGACCTATTGTAAGCCCGCATCAACACTGGACGTTTTGCAAAAAGCAGATTATGTTAACACTATCGAGATCAGATGGACCTTCAAACTCAGAGGTTAAACGAGGACATTAGAATTTAAATAAATACATCAGAGCCTGTCCACACACAGGTGCATGCTGGGATCATTAACATCCATCACAGATGAGATTCCTCTTGAGAAACACCTGACAATCATTTCTTCCTAGAAATTAGCGTCATCAAATTTTACAGCTGACAATTTTTTCACTGAACCACAGCCAGCTGGTGTGGTGTCCGATGACGGCCAATCAAATCATTCCTTTGATAATGGATGATGAAGTGGGCACAGAGGGAGGCAGTAGTGTGAGAGAGGAAGATGGAAGCAGCTGAGGACAGTATTCAACATCAGTAATTTCCAGTGACTCAAATTAAGGTTTAACCCTCTGTGTCTACAGGCAGCGATGAAAACAACATTTCAGCCATTTGTAGAAGAAAGCTGAGCTGCCTTCTTTTCTCTCTGTATGCCAGCCCATGTAATCTCAACTTTTTCCAAGCTTACGAATGCAATCTGGGAAAGATCCATGGCACACAGGGCTGTAAATCTTCTTGATTCTGCTTTAATTTCTCTCCTAATGCTTTCACATTACATCTAATGATTAACATGGTTATCTGTTAAGTGAGGTTAAATGTTTATGTTTCAAAGTTAAATGATCACAAATCATCCTCAAGTTTGGGAAATCTAATGCACAGTGAAGCGTTTGTCAGAACAAGCAAACTCTCCTAAACTGAGTGAATGCTGAGTGCGTGAGTGAGTGAGTGAGTGTTTCTGAGTAACAGCCGACTCAGATGAGCAGGTGAATGTGCTTCAAAATGTGAGAGCTCGCAGAAGTCAGTGTAAGAAGCTGGAGAACAAAAATCTGAATTTGTGTTTAAGTTTTCACTCATGTTAAATATTCCCACCCATACAGTAGTCTGATCACCAGTTCGACTCCCAACCGAGACACACATGTCATCTCCCCTGTCTCTCTTCACTGTTGTATCTAATAAAGACATATAAATGCTCCAAAAATAACTAAAATTGGAAAAGCAAATTTATTTTCTCTTGAACAATTACAGAAACCATATTAAAATAGTCATCTATTCATTTTTTTTTAGAACTAATTGCTTAGTTGCATTGCAGTACATCATACTGCCTTTGTGTCCATATGAGAGCTGTTAAATTTAAAACTCTTGCAAGTCATAATTTTAAATGGAAATAAGAAAATATTTCTCAATTTCTGTCCAAAATCATCATATAATGCATGATACCAACCAAAGGTTTGTGATAAAGACAAAGCATGTTTGTGCTGCAAACTCTTCTCGGATGCATAAGGGTTAAAAGTAAAAGAGCAAGTCCTTTTGACATTTTGGTTTCATTAGACAGAGTGGTCTGCTGCCTCTCATCTGTAGATTAATGCTCTAAAGCCTCAAACACTACTGCCTGATGTTCTGGCAGCAGCTGAGAGGACAAACAAAAAGCCCTTCACAAAACAAGACGCTGTGTACAAGGAGCAAACAGAGCGAGATTAGGGAGGCTGAGATGATGGAGAGAATTAGTGGCAAAGCATCACATAAGATGTTTATTGGCTGACGACAGGAGAATTTTTTCAGTCCAGGTAACCTGCTGTGTTTGGCTAATCCTTGTCCTTTAATCGGGGAAACACTCACACATGGTAAAAACCCACCAAACAAATGTAGTTGAAAAGCTGCTGAGGGAGAGGGTCTGTGCATGAAGTATAATTCAAATGTGTCGTTCATGTTGTATAATGAAAAATCCCATGCATGGACCGGAGAGAAGGTGGGAGAGAGAGAGAGAGTATCTCTGCCACCACTAATGAAATCTGCTTTTAAAACAAAGTTGTAAATAGCCCAGAGTGACAGGTGTCCTTGAGTTTACTGTCCTTTCATCCTTTCCCAAATGCTTCACTTCTTTATGGTGCAGTAGAGTCACTGAGGACAGGCAGGAAGTGAGGGGAGTGAGAGTACAGGAATGACATGCAGTAAATATCAGACCGGGAACTCACAGCTCAGGGCATTTACAGCCAGTGACATGTAGTAGGTTAGTGATGCAACTGTTGTGATTACTTAAAGGAGAATTACGGTAATTTGTGACCCCTAAATCGTTGTCCTGATGGTCACCCGGTGTTGGGGGGAGCAAAAAACGCTTGTTGTGATGATTTCTTTACAAAAATAAAAGGTCAAGCAGTGCAGTGGTAATGTCCAAAATATCTCTGACCATTTATTTTTGTAAAGAAATCATCACAACAAGGAAAAAATGTTTGTTTCTGTGGCGGGGAGAAGGCGCTCTGCGATCGCTTAATGTCTTTCCAGGATGTTTCAGAGTTAAGCTGTCTGAGGTGAGTGATTACATGCAAAAACACAAAGATACTGTTTATACCGGTTTTTATGAGTTCAGTGGTGTGTCATAAGGATTCGAGTCATGTACCATAGATATTTGATTGTTTTTTGAGTGATTGGGCCCTAATTTCTTGGCGCAACTCAGGGTGGCGCAGCGAAGCGAGCCCTGACGCAGCTGGCGAAGTGGTATTTTCGTCCAGTGCAACAAGGTGCGCAGCGGATTCGGTAAATTGGCAGACTGCTGTGCGCTGAGATGGGAGTGGTCGCGCAGCAGGGGGAGGTGTCGACAGATTCGCCGTGGCGCAGTGACAATTTGTTGCCGATAGACCGCGCGGAGAGTGCGCCGAAAGCTCGCCAGCTCCAACCTGGTCTAATGTCAGCGCAAGGCGAAGCGCAGCCAGCGCAGTGGCAATTTGACTGCCCAGCGCGCAGTGCAGACACGTCACCAAGACCCCACAGGCAGATTTCCACACTTCCAGGCACATTTAAATGCAATTAACAATAATAATAATAATAATAATATAATCACAATAACCCCTATTTATTGTATCTGAATCAGCACATACACCTATATCTATATAGATTGTCCCGTCACACTGATGGCAGACCAAAGGCTTGCGTAATGGAAACTCAGCCTGACTGAATTAACACAGATGAAACCAGGTAGGGACTGAGACAGCCGTGGATGTCCCAAGAGCAGGTGTTGACACTACACACTGTGCCGTTGCAGATGATCAGCTATTTATTTATTTATTTACTTATTGATTTATTAGGGGCCAGCGCCGCATCTCACGCGACCATAACAAATAAAACTGAAATGCCTCCGTTACGCACAGCTGTTTGTTTATGCTGTGATCTGTGCACACTGTTTAAATATAGGTTAGATAGATAGATAGACCTGCTCCCTCCTCCTCCCTCCTCCCTCCCAGACTACTTTTGCATCATCAGCCCGTGAGGTCTGTTCGCGCGACCGGACACTGCCAGCTTGGACCGGACGAGAACATCAGTTTCCTCCCGTCTCACTTGCTCTGACAGATTGAGAGCTGTTGCCCAGTAAAAAAAACAAAAAACAAAACACACACACCCCTTTTCCATTAATAAAGACACTCATATTTAGTAACCTATATTTAAACACGTGTGCACAGATCACAATATAAACAAACAGCTGTGCATAACGGAGGCATCACGGAGCGTCTCTCTTTTTCTTTTTTCTTTAGAATTTACCTGAGATGGATATGTTAATATCTGCTCACTATGATGCCAGGCTGATTGTGGTTTGCTGTGAGAGATGATAGTTTATTTGTTTTCAGTTTTATTTGTTATGGTCGCGTGACGATGCGGCTCAATAAATCAATAAGTAAATACATAAATATAGCAGATAATCGTGTAGTGTCAACACAGTAGTAATCCATCCTCATCTTTCATCTGTGCAGCCTTTGATGTGTCATCAGTGTGACGGGACAATCGATATAGATGTGCTGAATGTCTATGCTGTAATCTGTAGGTGCTGATTCAAATCTTCTCTTCCACGGTGAAATCAAACGTCCGCCTTGCGCGCGCGGCGGATTTAAAGGCGAGGAGAGGAGCTCATTTGATTGGTGAAGATCTGACTCGGCTGTGTCAAACCCACTCCACGCCTTCTCTCCTCCCTCTATGCCATTTGCGCCGGTGGGAGGGAAGTAGGCAGGATGCGCTCCGCTGCGTCTCGAAGGAAAATTGCAATCTACTCCTGACCACTCCCCGTTGGTGAAGCGAAGGCGAGGCGCAGGCCTGATCCGCTCCGCCTGCACCTAGTTCACGAAAGTAGAGCCCTTTGTTGTGGTTGAAAAAATTGCCCTCGTACTTTAGCGTTGTGGCTATCGCTAGCGCCGTTCAGCCATGGTGCAACTCCGGTTTGCCTGCATCAATTTTTGTCGCGTTTTTTGCTCCCCCCAACACTGGGTGACCATCAGGACAACGATTTAGGGGTCAAAAATGACCGGAATCCTCCTTTAATCAACGCAATCTAGTCCAAATAGTCACCAGTTAATTGTGTGAATGTGTCGTTAGTTAGGACACCTGTCCAGATGAGATACTGGACGTGTAATAGCTATGGTCGTCTGTGTAACTTTCAAGCTCTATTTATTTGCAGCCAACCTGTTGGTGTTCCCAGCTGATGCTCCTCCACTGCAGCGCCCAAGTTCAAACTGACATGACAGCATAAATCCAGCAGACTGAGTAAAGGCTCTAGATCCCTTATGTCTCTAGGGCCTTTTCTGAAGCTGACCTCTGACCTCCCTGTGGAGGATGACACATGTAAAGAGATAATAACCCCCTCAGGGATCAATAGAGTGTAGTAAAGAGGAGAAGAAGTATAGCTGGCTGTAAACTCATTTCACAGTACACATGTACACATTCTCAGGATGGCTGACCCAGTGACAGAGGAACAAAAACAAGGCATTTAAATATTAAATTCCTACACACTTGAGATTTTCATATGTTCAGTATCAGATACTGTATGGGTGTTATAGGCACAGCCACAATGATTGTAATGTTTGGATTTTGATTGAAGGAATTCATTATTCATTTATCTAAATGTAATCAATAATGTCATAAAGCTTTCTTGCGTATGTACCAGCAGACACTACACAGCGCTGGAAAAGGGTATTGGGTTTATTTTTTTATTTTATTATAGGTCCCTTAATTTAACTTTTCTTTAATTTATTTAATCCATAAAAGGATAAATGTGAGATTTTAAAAACCTGCAGTGTAGCTTTATATCTTCTATCTCTCTCCAGTACCAACAGGCCAGCTGACTGTTTTCTTAATTCTTAATCAGCCAAAAACGATGGCTCATCCTGAGGCTGCGTTTCTGAATCGAGGCTGTGGGCGTTTCTACTTTCACAATGTTAATATCGAAGTTGGCCCTTCTTCATGATCAATAAAGACATGGACATAAAAAATATAAAACATAATATACGGGAACTTTAAATAAATGATATGATCTCCATATCTTTATCCATAATTGATATTGATCACCAGCCTAATATGGGAGAGTAAAGCAGCCGGCTCTTTGTAGTAAAGTTTGTTTCATTCGTTTGATCCATTAAAAAGTATCAGGTGTCTGTAGGAGACAATGAGTCAAGTCAGCAAACTATATAGTGGTTTATATACGGTAGATAGCATTTTCTCCTTATACTGCCATTATCATTGAATACATAATAACCCATTACCTGAAACCAGACCCACACCCTTGATTCAGTTAAGTAGTACAGCTGCATTTCATGGGATGTCATGTTATTTCATGGTGCAGAACGGTTTAAAGGCTGTTTTAATGAGGAGCTGGCCTGCTCCGGCCCCTGTGACCCTGAACAGGATAAACGCTGTCAAAAATGAAGTAAAGTCATTTCACTGTTGCACTGATATCTGGACCTTTTCTCCCTGTGTTCTCATATACATTTGGTTAAGTGTAGTCAGCGTTTCTCCTCCTCCTCTTCTTCTCCCTCCTCCTCTTCCTCTCCCTCTTCCTCTCCCTCCTCCTCCTCTTCTGCTTCCTCCTCCTCCCTCCACATGTGATCAGATCTAAATTAGTTCTCTTCTGAAAACTCAGTTAGTGTGTTTGTTGCTGTGGAAACCTGTATGGTTGTAATGAAATCCTTCGCTGCCCAGTCAGTTTCAGCTCAAATTACTTATTGATATGAAACATCGATTTGTCATTTGCTATGTTATTTGCTCAGTGGATAATGGAGGGAGGGAGGGACGTCTCAACATGTGTAGTATGACTCTACTGTAGATGGCAGAATGTGTGTGTTTAGTTTTTCAGTGGAATATCATGTTTTACAATTTATTCAAATGAATTTTATCAGTTTGTCTTTTAATCCCTTACTATGGAGTCTAATGGCTCAAGGAGCTCCATGTGTAACAACAGAGGCAGCAGCAGCAGTCAAACCTCTTCTCTGTTGATTCTTAAAGGCTAATTAATGGTTTAGTGTCTAAATGTCACTGTGGTTATGAACGGGAAGTATTAATGCTATCAGCACACACAAACAACACATCAATCTTAAACTGACTCGTACTTGTTTTGTTGAACACTAACACACCACAGCTCAGGAAACCAGGAAAAAACAGTTCACACAGTTTATTCACCTGGACATGCTACATGCCAGATGGGAACCAGACTGAAATTAAATGTTCCACTTGTGCTGTGTTCAACAAAATAAGCAACACAACTCAGACTGGGTAATAACATAACATTAAACTTGTTAAAAGTCCCAGTGATGACTATTTTATAAAGTGGACACATGTATGACTTCTTTCACAGCGGTGGGGTGTGGCTAAAGACATTTCCCCAGGTTGAACACTCATAAAACATGATGCATTGTTATAAATGAGGTTATCTAATATATATATATATATATCACTGACCCAGTTTCACATTTGCAGGGCTCTAACGAAACACCAGGTTACCTTTTGTTGTGAGGAGCTCCTATTGTAGCAACTAGGATCATAGTGTATGACTATATCTATGGTCGGTGTATGTGAGGCAGTGGAGAACTTTAGTAAAAGAAAAAAGGGTCAGGTAGCCAGTGTAGTGCAGAAAGTATTGAGGGTGATATGGATTGGAGTGATATGGTATCATGTGAACAATCGTAAGGTGGGAGATGTCCTTTTTACTGAGCCCCAAATAGCAATCCAGATAAGATGAGATGAAAGCATGAATTACTTATTCAAAGTCTTGGGGTAAATAATATTAAAGGGGAACTATGCAAGTCCGGTCACTTTTCTGCTGTTTTGCTAACACTCCTGCTGGCCATGTGTATTTGTTTACAACGACGCCGGCGAGAAATCAATCAATAGAGCGGTAGATAACGTTATATATCATGATGTTACAACGTGTATGTGTAGTGTTATCTGTCATAAACAAGAGATTACAGGTTACGGGGTGTGTTTGTGTCGTTTTTCAGCCAAGAGACGCGTACGTGGAAGGCAGAGAGCCTCCATCTCCCTCGTAACAAGTTACGGGTCATTTATTAAACCATCACAATTACTCTGAAGCTGTTTAATCAAGGTAAAAATGTAGCATAGTTAAGCTAAAAATCCTGCATAGTTCAATAATGAATAAATGAATGCATGACTAAATAATATTTACCTTTTGCAATGAGAAACCCTAATCCTGTGCTACGTTTGTGGCTGTTATATAAAATATAATTTCGTAATCAAAGATCACATCCAGACTGCTGAAGAAATGTTTGACGATGGAGAATAGGTTCCTAATATTCTTTCAATGTTGCAGGTTTGGGAAGCCGAATAAGGTTCCCAGTCACTCATTTAATGGATGAAGAGGTTTTCTGATGACGGTATTTGATAGCCAAGAGTCAATCCATAACATGAGGACATTTGTTTTTGTCACTGTCAGTCTGGAACATGAAGTTACACGTCTTCTGCATAACAGCGGAAATTACTATCACACCTACAATACAGATCCTTTGACCCAATGGAATAAGATTGCAAAAGGACAGAGCAGTTGACTAAGAGAAGTTGATAATAGAGATGATGTGTGGTCTCAGCCTAAAAGACCTCTTTCAAAAAATATAGTGCAGTGTCTAGTTGACAGGAGGAAGAATTTAAGTGGGAGATTACCTCCTCTAATTCTAGCATTGAAGTGAGACATACCAGCAGAGGGTTCAGTGCAGATGAGGAGATTTTTTTTGTCACAGGTGTGATTTGGAACTTAATGTCAATTATTTTATACATGAAATAGTGAAGAAATTACCCACATATCTCAGTGGAGGATTAACCACTAAGGCGATTTCCTGAAATAAAACCCTAATAAAATTGGAAAAGTAAGAATACACTGATAGGCCAACATCAGGCTTTTTAGGCAGGGCTTTACAATTTACACATTTTATAGGG